>NC_132930.1:29473395-30112562 GCF_047675955.1 Chlorocebus sabaeus
TTAAGCCTAAATAATCAGCTCATATGAAGAGTTACATGTGTTTTACATAGGATTTGTGATAGTACTTTTACTGTTAAGTTTGAAATTAAAAAAAAAAAAAACCCAGAAAACACTACTATACCCTTCATTTCCTAGATTTATTTTCCATACATTTAAACAGGTTTTCTACTGTAATGAACTTACGAATCTCTAATAACACAGTAACTTTTTACATACATGTACATTTTTGTAACTAAAAAGTCATGATTGAATTCCATATCTGCTTCATATACTTGTCTAATTTAATCCTTCTGGTGGCAAAGATACTTGTTAATGTTTTGTAGAAAAAGCAATGAAGACTCAGAGAAGTATTTTATGATGAAGTTGCTCAAGGTCAAATAAGCTAATGAGTAGTGGATTTCAGAAACTAAAACCCAGGTCATTTGACTCCCAAATCAGGTCTCTCACCTATAAAAACCCAGTTTTAAGGTGATAAAAGTTAAAAGTCAAGTGAAGTTGTCTCTTAGTTTCCATAATGGCTTCAAAAAAACATGCATTTTCGAGATGAATAAAAAGACAATGCTTTTTCGAAATCCTAGTATTGTAGGAATTAAATACTTAAATAACTTTAGTTGATTTTATTTGCTATTGTAGTTGTATAGCCTTTTTGCTTGTTTCTTATATGTTGGGCTTCGTAAAAGGATTTCAATAATATTGACTTTGTATGTGAACTTGAATTTTTGATTATCTCAAATTAATTTTAGGAAGTTGTAAATTATACTTGCAGATTTTTAGTCTGTGTTCCTGGATGCTTCATTTTCTAATTTTTTAGGATAAAATCTGATTTGTGAATATTCATTCTCTTTTATACGTAAGTGTGTGAGACAAAGATGGTAATAAAATGTGCAGAAGAGGTCGGATATATTACTTGGAAAATAAGTCAGCTTTTTGGAGTATTGGTTACATTTATTAATTCTGAAATCAAAGTGTCTATGCAAAATTATAATATTCTATTTCAAAGTGAATGTGTAATTGCTGGTTTTAAATAAGCTTTCTGAAAAAGAAATTTTTTCATCATAATGTTCATATGCTTATAGAATCCTTCTATATACTAAAATATATAAGACTTCTTACATGACATCCAAATTATTTTCCACTTCATGTAAATTTATGTTTCATGTATTTTCCAAATAGATATAATTATGAGATTTCTGTTGGGGAAGAACAAAGTATTTTACTCCAGTTTTTTTCTGAATGATTTGTTTTATATTGAAAACAAATCAGCATTTATGCTACCACAGAATTCCATTAAGTTTGAGTTGTAATCAATGCATATGTAGTATTGTTCAAGCTTTGAAATAAAAAATGTGGAAGAGATTTTAATAAATAAAATTATAATATTATGTAGCTTTTTTTTTTTTTTTTTTTTGAGATGTTGTCTTACTCTGTCACCCAGGCTGGAGTTCAGCGGCATGATGTTGGCTCACTGCAACCTCTGCCTCCTGAGTTCAAATGATTCTTCTACCTCAGCTTCCTGAGTAGCTGGGATTACAGGTGCACGGCACCACACCCGACTAATTTCTGTATTTTTAGTAGACATGGGGTTTCATCACATTGGTCAGGCTGGTCTCAAACTCCTGACCTCGTGATCTGCCCACCTCAGCCTCCCAAAGTGTTGGAATTAAATGCGTGAGCCACCGCGCCCAGCCTATGTAGCCTTTTAAGTAAGCTACTTCCCAATGGGACCAGTGACTTTAATACATAAATAGCAAAGGAAATCAGTTGTCCCTTTCCTGGCTGTGAGTTTGCCATTTGCCAGCACAATTGTAGTGCCTGTTTGCTTCTGCATCAGAGTTAGTGGGGTTTTTTGTTTGTTTGTTTGTTTCTTCATTTCATATGTCTTGTGCTTCATGGAGAGAAAGATGTGTGATTCACTTTCTTAGCAGACCCAGCACCCACCTTGTTGTTTCTCATCTGCACAGTTGTTATTTCTTACACTCTGTGTCTCAAGTTGCTAAACTGAACTGGTTTTGGTGTCAACAGGCCGTGCCTTCAAGTTGTTGTAACAAGAGACTAAGAAGTGAAAGAAAAAAAAAAAGTCCATCAAGGTGCTTTTAATTTACATGTCACAAAACTGTTTGTCTGTTTACTCATTTTCCCCTAGCTGAGCTGGTCAATTTCATTAGCATATCTAAGGACTGCTCATGACCTTGTGTATTTATCCATCAATCTATTCACCCATTGATTTATTGGGTTGCTTATTTAATTAATTTAATTAGATATTTATCTGGCTCAATAAAAATATTAGATAAGTGACTTTTTAAAAGTTTTAATAATAAAACATAACCCCCAAAAGGGACAAGAGAAAACTCAAAAGTGAAGTCAACACTAGCAGAAAGACTGTACAAACACCACAGGGTAAGGCTTTCAGCTGTTGTGAGGCACATATTTGACTCTGATGTAACTAATGGCCAAAGAGAATGTCATAGTTCTAAATAACCAAAAGAAAAAAGTTTCTTGTTGGGTAACCAAAGTTTGTTCTCAGTTAATTTAGGATATTCTTTCGCATTACTTTTCTGTATGCTTAGTTGCAGATTTGAAAATCTTGTTTCTACAGATAAACAATATTTGGATGAATTTTATTTTCTGCAAAATCTCACTCTAATAGTAAATTTTAAATTTATAAATATCTTTAAACTCCTTCCTCCTTGTTAAAGTCAAGATTTGGAGCCAGGGCTTTCTGAAAGAGTATGGCAATTAAAATTGTCAAGATGTTGCTCTGTACTAGGTACTAGGGATGTAAAGATAGGTATCTTTGCACTGAAAAAGCTTTTATATATCAGTACAGATTTTCCCATAAGGGTGCTGCTAATGGATGAGTTAGTAGATGGACATGATGTTTTTGTTGTATTGTAATTATTATTTACTTTTAGAATAACTATGCATTAATTTTTTATTAATTATATAAAATTTCATTTGAAATCAATTTATGTAAGTAGAATTATGAATTGATTTGCAGAAAAGAATTAAGTAAATTACCGTAAAATTTTAGAAGGATATGGCATCCGTTTCGAAGGTGGTATAACTAATAGCACAGTTTGAAACATACTCTTCCTGTAGAAGACTGTCAACATGAAAGGCTTATGACTGTGGAGAGGATTTATTGTAATAATGGAGGTGTGGTCTTGATATAACTTTAATGAAAATGCAGGTTTAAAAACTGGTTGTGGTGGAATCAGGGAGGGCCACAGAGAGGAGACATCTGAGCTAGGACTTAAGGGATGAGTAGGAGTTCATCATGTGAAGAGGGGATGGCATTTGCACTGAAAAAAACAGTGATGCTAAAGTGTGAGGTATCAAACAGCATCATTTGAAAAACTATGAGTTACTTGGTAAGAATGGAAAGCAAGAGTATGTAGAGAAATAACAGAGGGGCAATAATGATCCAAGTCAACTCTTACTGAAGACTGAGTGTGTGCCAGGCACTGTCATATAGACTTCGTGTGTACTACATCCATCTTCCTGGCAGTCATGTGAAGTTTCTATTTTCAGGCTACTTCCTTGCCCTCCTCCGTGGGATGCTCTTTTTATCATAGTTCATGTGAATAGTGTCCCATTGAGTCTCATGTCTGTGTTTTACAGATGAGAAAACTTCAGCCAGGGAAGTTAGATCATTTGCCTAACATCACACAGTTGTCAGTATAAAAGATGGATGGAAATCCAACTCATCTACTTTAGATAGAGGAGAGGTGACCCCCCTCCACATGCCCCTCAGAGAGAAACTGGACTTTATCCTGTAGGCCAGTAGTCCCCAACCTTTTTGGCACTAGGGACCAGTTTCATGAAGGACAATTTTTCCACAGAGCAGGACGGGGATGGTTTTGGGATGAAACTGTTCCATCTCAGATCATCAGGCATTAGATTCTCATAAGGAGAATGCAGCCTAGATCCTTTGCATGTGCAGTTCACAACAGGGTTCACACTCCTGTGAGAATCTAATGCCACCCAGATCTCACAGGAGGTGGAGCTTAGGCAGTAATGCCTGCTTACCCACCACTCACCTCCTGCTGTGCAGCCGGTTCCTAATAGGCCATGGACTGGTACTGGTCCACAGGCCCAAGGTTGGAGACTGCTGCTGTAGGCAATGGGAGGCTACTAAAATATTATGGGAGAGAAACGATAACAATCAGACTAGTACTTAGAAAACCACTGTGGCTACAGTGTGTTGGAAAGATCGAAGTGGATTAAGCTTGGAGGCAGGGAGACTAGTCACGTTGGATCAGTCAAGAGCTGATGAAAGGAAAACGAAGATCAACATGACAGCACCGGTGTGGAGATTACCGGATATCTACCCTGTCATTAGAATTGGGCTAAACTCTTTATTGCTCTCAGGACTTGAGAGACCTGACTTTCTGATTCTGTGTCCCCAAGCTGAGCTATCCCACTAGATCCTGCAATAAGGACAGGAAGCTGTTGATTCAGTCTTATTACAAGCCACTGACTTGTTCTATGTTTTTTCTTTGTTGACTCTCAGTAACACACATCGGCCCTTCTCTAGCACCAGGTTTTCTCTTCTTTCTTTCTCTAATTACCTGTAGTCTTACTCCCAATCATCTTAGCTCATGATACAGGCATAAACTGCCATTTGGAATGGAATCCAAAGCTTTTGGATGGTGTGTTGATATAAAAGACATCTTTTCTTGCTTGTTCATTTTAGTGATGTCTTGAAATCTGTTTTAATATTTCTAAAACATTTATTAATCTCAGAATTGGTTCTCAAAGAGTAGCTCATGGACCATCTGCATGAAAATCAGCTGAAGGCTCAAACTGTGCAGATTGCAGGGCCCCACCCGCAAACTTCTGGAATGAGAATCCTAGGAGGTGAGCTAGAGCTATTTACCTGGTACTTTCAGTTACTTCTGATGCTGACAATCAACAGACCCCACTTTGAGAAATTCTAATCAAGGAATTAGCAGTACTGAAATTATATTTCAATTGAATAATTCATTCTCTTTTCTCTAACCCTATCTTACTCTGTGTAGCTCACAATTTCTCTTGAGGAAGAAATAGAGAATGCATTAGGTCTACTTGTTTAAGCAGCCTCCAGGAGTAATCAGACTAGAACTCATGGATAATAACATGTCTGTACAGGAAGAAGGTGCAAAGGGTGTGTTGAGTTCTGAATTGTGTACGAACCCAATCTATAATAGAAAAAAAAAAAAAAGATAAGTGTTTAACAATCACTGTGGTCATCACACCACAAAATCCTAAACCTCTTTATCTTTTATCATCATCTGGTTATTGATGATAATAGGGTTGTTTCCATATTCTTGTTTGATCCAAACTCCTGCCCTCCTCCAACCTCACAAAGGGTGGAGAGGGCAGAGCAGTGATTTTAGGGAAAGTTGCTCATGTGAAGGTATCTCAGAGGCACTTGACTCAAAACTGTCAAAGTAGGGTGTTTCAGGAAGCTGCTAGCTGTTCTGCACTGTAGGAATAGTGCTAGAGAAATCATGTGCACTGTGAAATTTTGTCAAACAAGCAAGGACACCAGAACAGAGAAGGAAAACCCTTTCATCCTGTAGTTCCTCTCTAGCACCCTTTACTGACCAAACCAACATCCTAACATCCAGCCAGCAAAGAACCAACAGTGAAAGGTACAAGCTCCATTTTCACAGAGCAGCAAAGAAGGATGGAGATGGAGTTCAGAGTCAATAAACATCAAGCAAACACGATGCTTTTAAAAATATATAGATTTAATATTTATAACTTGTTGTACTATCTTTTGTTAATGTATTTCTTTGGTTATCTTTTTTTCTCTCACCTGCTCACCTGTACTTCCAGAAAGTATATTATTATGTCAGATTCACAACTATAATCCACTGGGATATTTTAATTTTGAATTGTGATTAATTATAAATTAATTTTAGCAGATGTGATAATTTTGACATATTCAGACTTTTCAAACAAATCTGCAACATACCTCTTGAAGAATTATTGTACATTTTAATAAACTTTTAAAATGTATTTATTTATTTTGTTTTAGACAAAGTCTCACTCTGTTGCCCAAGCAGGAGTGTGTGTAGTGGCACGATCTCGGCTCACTGCAACCTCCACCTCCCAGGTTCAAGTGACTCTCCTGCCTCAGCCTCCTGAGTAGCTGGGACTACAGGCATGTGCCACCATGCCAGGCTAATTTTTGTATTTTTAGTAGAGACAGGGTTTCACTATGTTGGCCAGACTGGTCTCGAACTCCTGACCTTGTGATCCACCCACCTCGGCCTCCCAAAGTGCTAGGATTACAGGTGTGAGCCATCGTACCCAGCACCTTAATAGGGATTTTTATATAAACTTTCAGATTTCTAGTTAAGGCTATTTCTAAATAAAGTAAACTTTGTTATTAATGTTATTGGTAGTGCAGTCTTGCATTAGATCTTTTTTTCATTAGATTTTCCATTTGACTCTCATTGGTATTTAGAAAGTTATAATCAATCCTTATAATGTCTAATAAATTTTGAGTTAATTATCCTGGATTTATATAGCCAACACTAACACTCATGTTGATTAAATGTGATTTAATAATACTTGTCTTCTCATAAATCTTCTAACATTGAGACAATTAAAAGAATGACATTACTCAGCTCTGGGTCAGATTCCTAGTGTGCTCACTGACAAGGTGTTTGATGACCTGGACCAATTTGCTGAGTTGCCATGTGATTAAATCTGAAATTGGGGACTCATCCTCTCTACTACATAAAATTGTTATGAGGATTAAAGGAGATAATGATTATAACATTCTTCATACAGAGCTCATAATAAATATTTGCTTTAAAACTGTAATATGATGGAAAGTGAAAACCTTTTCTGTTATCTTTATATTTGGTCTCTAGCCCCAGATAATGGTGCTTGAGCCACCAGACAATCCCCCTAGAGCTTGAGGTTGCCTAAGTGATATTTGAACTCTCATTCACCCTATTAAAGAGAAGCCAAATGTCTTTGTGGAATGGAATTTCTTATTATGGCAGTGAGTCTTAGATCTACTGAAGCAGACCCTTGGCCTTTCTCCTGCTCTCTGTAGATTGAAAAGATGTGCTCTGTTCATGTGAAAGAAATGCTTTTCAAGAGGTCTTCTCAAAGATACCAAGTTGTCTGCTAGATGGACAGACAGGACTCTTGTTGCTTTTCCAGAAACTTTGCAAGTAGCAGAAACTCAAAGGCTAATCCAGTGTATTAGAATGGAAGGTGAAGACACAATTTTAGGAGAGCCTTAAAAATGTTTGTAGGAGTTTATGTGGTACAAATGCATGTAACCATAGACTGGTCATGCTTTTATTCTAGAGAATTGTGAAGATGGATGTCTGTCTAGAGCTTCTTGTGATGGGGAGCAGGATAGAGAGGGAGTGCAGTAGCTGAAGTTCCTTGCATTTGATGCAGCTTGGATGTATATATTTCCTATTGGTCTAGTGGATGTCTTAGAAGACAGTCACAACACACCTAATGATACTTCAATTAAGAGGGCTGTCTACCAGGCAAAGAAGCCCCAGTGTTTAGAGGCTGTGGGGTAAATTGAATTCACAAGAGGTGCACTAGCTGTGACTAGAGGTTAGCCTGGAAGTGTACAACCTACGTCAGAGAAGAATGCACTACAGATGGTCCCGTGGGGACTCCGTTTATGTCCCGAGAGAGCCAGCATTTGGATTCCTGACCTAAAGGGAAATCCAAAGACAAGAGAAAACTAAGAGGCACACCACATAACAAAAACCCTGTTGCCTGCTTTTTCTCTCATAAACTCCTCTCCTGTCCAGATTTTGGAAGAATCTGAAGCAGCAGAGCAAGTTATAAGGAAACAAAAGGAGAGAAGAGTAAAGAGTGGTTTTCTCTACTCCACTGTAGCTCTACAAGTCTGGAATAGGCCTGAATAGAAACTGCAGGAGAGACATTTGCATTAGAGAATGAAATGTTTATTAGACTGTATTGCATGGCTTCATGCAACACAGGAAATGGTGACATAGATACTGAAATGAGACTGTTTCTTAAAACATAACTGGCTCTGTAGTTTGGGATTTGCACAAGAGATTATCGAGATTTGGGGAAGAAATATCCTCCAAAGCATTTTAAAGTTAGCAGTTAAGAAAATAAATATTTTCCTGTTACGCCTCAAGAAGTTAAGGCATTCAATCAACTAGTCACACATATATTCACTCAACACTGTGAACTAACAAAACAAAATCTTGGCAAAACAGCCAATAATGCATAACCAATAATGATATGTGGGTTGAATGCCATGGCTCATGCCTGTAATCCCAGCACTTTGAGATGCCAGGGCAGGAGGATCACTTGAGGCCAGGAGTTTGAGAGCATCCTGGGCAACATAGAGAGACCCTATCTCTACAAAAAAATATAAATTAAATAAAAAATTAGACAGACTTGATGACACACGCCTGTAGTCCTCGCTACTAGGGAGGCTGAGGTGAGAGGATCACTTGCGTCCAGGAGTTCAAGGCTGCAGTGAGCTATTATCATCCCACTGCACTCCAACCTGGGCAGCAGAGTGAGACTCTCTCTGTCTCTCAAAATAAAAAGTAGATGTGTATCTACTCAAGGAAATCCTTGAGGAATGAGTTAGTAAAATGACTTGTATCAATGGTATACTTTATTTACTGATATTTACAGTTTACTCCTTTTTGTTTCATATGACCATCTACATGGATTTCCACTGTAAAACCAACTTTTTCTCAGATACTCAGTTTAAAATCACAATTAGTTGGATACAGTAGGTAATCTATCTTTGGAGGTAAAACGGCCACTTCTAAGATCCTATGCCAGGGAATTGGAAAACATGAAATTTTATCCAGTGAGTCTGTGACTCTCCCAACATACATCAGCTTTATTCTTTTTGTTTAATAAGTTATTGCTCTGTATCTAAGATATTCCCCTGGATTTTTCATTTTTAAGTTGCTGGCAGTTTAATTATGATTATGTTATTTAGAATAGCACCCAAACCTACGGAAAATGATTCTTATCACATTAGTTGAGGCCAACACTGATATAACAAACAAACCTTAAAATGTAGATGTCTTGTCAGAACAAAAGTGTTTCTGGTAAGCATACAACTCTATTTTCAATGTCATTTCAGGCCAGATGTGGTGGCTTATGCCTGTAATCCCAGCACTTTAGGAGGTCAAAGCAGGAGGATCACTTGAGCCCAGGAGTTCGAGACCAGCCTGGGCAACATAGCCAGACCTTGTATTTAATAAAAAAAAAAAAAAATTAGCCCAACATGGTAGCACACACTTGTAGTTCCAGCTACTTGAGAGGCTGAGGCAGAAGGATCACTTGAACCCAGAAGATCAAGGCTGCAGTGAATTATGATAACACCATTGAACTCCAGTCTGGGCAACAGAGAGATCTTGTCTCAAACAAACAAACAAAAAACAAGTGGCATTTCAGAGACTCGGTTCTAGGGATCTAGGGCTCTGCAGTCTTCCTCACATGCCTTTCAAAGTTGTTGGCAAAGGCAAAAAACTCATGAAGGATCATCCCTGGAAGTTTTCATGGGCCAGAAACTTCCACCAGAGTCCACGGGTCATTTATGTATTCACAAGACCATACCTACTTCAAGGGTGCCTGTGATGTGTTGTCTTGACATGTTCTCAGGAGGGAGAACAGAGGAGATTGGTCACTAGCTGGCTAATCTCTGTTGCATCTGGCATATTCTACCTGTATGCAAACTGTCGTTCCTATAATCATGCTTTAAAAAAAAAGTTGTATAAGCCACATTTTACTTTAAAGTGGGGAGTGATGTGGAGATTTTCTGTTCCCTTTCCAGATCTTTGCACCTGCTGTTCTTTATGCTTTGAATAATCTTCCCATAGAACCTGAGGTCTCCACTTGTTACCTTCTCAAAGAGGACGTTTCTTAAATTCCAAGTTGAGCAACCTGGCCACCCACTCAGACACACACTAACATACTCTGTACTTTTCCTGCATCGTCTATGCATCTGTAAAGTTTCATGGGAAACTCATGATAAATGCCAGTTCCTTTCATTTGCATCAAGCTGTACTAAGCCTTAATTTCTGTCCAAGGCAAGAAATGTTTTGGGTTAAGTAAAAACCTTTTGTTACAAAGAGTTTTTCAGATATTAAATGAAAAGTGTGCACTTCTGGGTTTTTGTGGTTTTACAGAATGACTTGTTAAATGGATTTGATTCAGTTGTTAGAAATTTTATTTCCTAAATGAGTTCGTATTTCTAATGATTCCTGAATTACATTTGTAGTGTGTTTTTTGTTGGTGGGTGGCGGTTGTTGTTTTTCCTTCAGTCTTACTACCTTGGAAGTATTTTTAGAAGTCTCTTGTTAAGAGAGAAAAACCTTAATGTATGGGTGTTTGGGGGTTGAGAATGCAGTGGGGTTGTGAGAAGGAAAGGAACAGAGATTTCTGTGCTCCCTGAAAGTAAGTAAATATGTTGCACTAGGTGATTTCTCCCTTATCAAATTCAAGTGCTTCTATTCAGGTATATCTTTCTTCAAATAAGAAAAGTAGTTGAATTAATGTTAGCCCATTTTTACAGATAAGTTGACAGAAGCCCAAGGAACTAAATGGCTTTCCCAGTGTTCCCAACCTGTAAGTTTATGAAAATGAGTATACTTCAAACTTATCTGTTAAAATTATGCATGAAATGTATAACTTCAATGATTATCTGCATAATATTATGAGTATCATTCAAAGCAAAAAATAAAAAGAACGCTTTCCACATATCCTTTGTTCTCAAAATTCTTCTGTAGTATTATGCAAAAGGTAAATTAACTGTTCAGAAATAAATTGTAGTTAGCCAAGAAATTGAAACTCTCACCAAAGTTATCAAAGTTCACTTTTTCTTCAAATCAAGAACTTTGGGATATCATATTTTTTTTTCACCAAGTCTGGAAGGATGTGTCAAATCTGTGTTTATATCAGTACATTCTATGAGCAGTTTGGGATTAAAGACTCCCAGTAATAATTAAAAAAAAAAAAAGTCTGTGTTCTGAGTCTAACTAGTGGCATATTTTATTTAGAGGACAAACCCAGGATATCTACCCTCCAGTCCTTTGCATCACTAAAGCAATTTCCAAAGATGGAACTGTCTGCAGAAAAGAGTAACACAATTAAATGTATTATTGATGCATCAGGCAGAAATTAGAACACAACTCAAATGCATAATGATATAATTTCTTAGCTGTACCACCCTGAAAAATAAGGGCATAAGATGCTAGTGAGCTCTTTATGATGGGACTGCAGAATAATAAAATTAATGCAATGACCTCATGTAATTTATTTGCACCATAGGTTTTAGTCACTGAATTGCCTATGATTGCAGCAATAAAGGTTTTTTGAAAAGTCATTGGAAAACTCAGCATGGCAAGGGCCTACTTCCTAATCAATTGGAAGGGTATTGATTTAGTGCTGGAAGGATTTTTTTTTTTTAACTCTGTGTTCATAAACTGAGTGTTTATGTGGCTGGGATTCTTTTTCTTTCTTTATTTTACTCAATACAAAAGTACTGAGTTATCACTCATTGCCAAGCACAGTGCTAGGTGCTGATGATCAAAAGAAACTAAGTTACAGTCCTTGATCCTCTAGACCTCACTCTAGCTCACAGACATATGCAAATAGTATTTGATGAAAACTATCATATGAACATTCTATTGTGCTGTGTCTAAAAGGCTATCTCAGAAGGCTTCTTGAGGGAGACAGCTTTGCATTGGATCCTAAAAAACATTCAATGCTTAACTTTAGCTAAATCCTCTTAAATTATTTTCTTATAAACCTTAATTCATACATGCTTAGACATTTCTTCACAGGATCCTGTAAAATCCCTGAGGTGAAGTGCTGACAAGACCTTATGCCTGAATACCATCAAACTTTTCCTTGGCGTGGATATCTGGATATTGATATCTCAACCCTTCAACCCTTTTTTATTTTCAGTAGGTCTCTTTGCCTCTGACAGTTTGATTAATCATTACGAATTTTACTTTTCTCTGCTTTCTGGAATCTGTGTCCCTGGTATGGATTCATTTACCCACTGCCAACACTGATGCTTTTTGTCTTAATTCCTGCTTCCCATGTGCTTGTGACATATTAGTTTTATTTTTCTATTATAGTTTACTTAATCTAAACATCCTAAATTTAAGTATCTTTTTCCATATTCTTTATCAGGCTTACTGAATGTATACCTGGCTTAATATAGAGCTTTTTTTTAACCGTATGCATATTCTTTAATTTTGTCACATTTCATTTGTCTTGGCATTATCTTTCCTCTTTTTCCTACGAAATTTCTCCCAGGCTTAAGAAAATTCAAAGTTAGAAATAAAAGTTTGGAAATAATTTAAAAATAGTAGTTTTAAAATCAATTGAGTTCTTATTCATGGGGACACAGTTAATGATTCTGTTGCTGCTATAGATGTATATTGGAATTGAACAATTAAATAAATAGATGATGAATATGGGAGCCATATTTATCACAGTTGGAGTGGGAGGTTATGGATAAGCAAAGGGATAAGGTTAGAATGATCTGTTTGGTAATGGATTAGAGTCAGATATATCAGTAAGAATTCATGTTTCGCTTAATATAGGTACAGATAGGTACATATAGAAATATCCACAGATATGGGTAAATACATATACATGGGTTAGTATGCAGATGTATGTTCTCTTTCTGTGTCAATTGAGAAGGCCTAGAAGCAAGAATATTCCAGTAGCATTGAACACATCTAGTGCACAGATTTTGGTTTCTAATACCATTTTTCAATCAAAGGAACCAGGACTCCTTGGAGAAATGGTTGATTCTAGAACTAGGGAAGAACATAAGCAAGTTGAACATTAATCATTATATAGTACCAAAAAGTAAGGAAGTGTTAAATAAATAAATAAAAAGTTAAAAAGTCTCCAATGATGCCAAAAGGACAGAAGAGCCAAGTGAATGAGCTCCTAATGGCCAAAGGTGGGATAATTTGCACAACGAAATAAGCTATGTGGTATTATATTACAACCCAAAATATTAAAAATCTGAGTCTATACTGAAATAAATTATGGAATAAATAAATTGGCAAGAATAGATAAGTCTCTATGCAGAAGAATTCCAAATAATTTCTGTAGGTATCTGATTTTGCAGACTTTCTGATAATGTGGATTTCCTAACCTCATAGAGATGGAACATTGCTCCCCATTCCTTAAGTGTGTACTGCATATAGGGACTTCCTTCCAAAGGGTGCACTATGGAAAAGGGGGATAAAAAAGAATGACTTTATAGTGGAGAAACATGGCAAACACTACCCCAGACAGGAAATCCAGGTCAACATCAGCAGTGATGTCATGTTGATAAGATGTGTCCTTGACATCATGGGATGTAAATGGCACTTTTCTTCTGCATTCGTCATCCCAAAAACATATGACCCTATTCTAATCATGAGAAAAATATGTGACAAATGCCAACTAAAGGACATTGTACAAGATATCTGACCTGTACTCCTCAAAATGAACGACGTATCAAAAAACAAAGGAAGTCTGAGAAAGCTACAGCCAAGAAGAGCTTAAGGAGACATGACAACTAAATGCAATGTGGTATCTTAGATGGGATCCTGGAACAGAAAAGGGATTAAGAGCAAAAGTTAGTAAATATAAACAAAACATGAGGCTGGACACAGAGGCTCACACTTATAATCCCAGCACTTTGGGAGGTCGACGTGGGAGGATCACTTGAACTCAGGAGTTCGAGACCAGCTTGGGCAATATAGTGAAACCCCATATCTACCAAAAATACAAAAAAAAAAAAAAAAAAAAAAAAAATTAGCCAGGTGTGATGGTGCACACCTGCAGTCCCAGCTACTCAGGAGGTTGAAGATCACTTGAGCCCAGGAGATGGAGGTTGCAGTGAGCCAAGATCACGCCACTGCACTCCAGCCTGGGTGACAGAGCAAAACCCCATCTCAAAATAGGTAATAAATATGTGTCAATATTGTAATGAAGGTGCCATAGCAATATAAAATGTTAAGAAGGGAAATTGCATACAGCATGTATGGGAACTCTGTACTATCCTAGCAATTTTTATAGAAACAAAGCTGTTCTAAAATTTGTCAAAACTTAAAAAATAAATCACATAGTTGATAGGAAATGACACAGTGTAAGGAAAATTACCTTTGCCATTTTCTTTTAATATTATTTAGCTTTCAGTAAATAAATTAGGGAAGGCTAGAATTAGGCAAAATGAGAATATGAGCAAAACTCGCATTTTTACTGATGATTCCTCAGAGGAATCCTTCCATTTTCTTTGATTTTGGAGATAGATAATATACCGAAACCACCTAAACTATATTACTTATTTCTTATCTTCTAGGTTCAAGATATCTCACATATTTATAAATTCAGCTTTTATCTCAGAAGTTCCTTTTGAGTTGTGGAATTATTAAGTCTGTGTCCCAATCCAAGCCCAAAGCATACTTCTAAGGCTCTTTGTTGCCTGAAGCTCTCACCCACAGTATTCCAAAAAAAAACTGAACAATTCACTGAAAAAAAAAAGAAGGAAACACATATCAGATCAGTCAACTGCAGTATCATCCAGCAAGATTCTTTGTAATGATCAAAAAGTATCAGAGCACATTTTTTTTTTAAAGTAAATAAATGCGGCTTACTTTCTGCTGCTGTGTTTCCAGGAAGCTGTCCTGAGATAGTCTGCTAGGTGAGGCACAGCCATGGGAAACATCAAGGTTGATTTTTCTAAAATTCTTCTCATGAGCTTCCTTCCTATGCTGCAAAAGAAAAACAATCATGTCAAAACCAAATCCCAGGCCTGGAGAGCTATGGGAAGCAGCAGTGAACTTTTCTTCAAAACTAGTGATTAAAGATGGGCCTGAACCAGGCTTTCCGGTTTGCTGCTTCATCCCTCCTTGGTGAAGTGACCACTTTATGACAGTCATTCATTAGACATTAGAGATTCAGTAATAAACCAAACTCAATCCTTGCTTTCATACAGGTGGCAGATAGATGAGAAATGTGATAAACAATGACAAATACAATATTGTGTTAAACACCACAGACACAAGTTGTGCACCTTGGACCCTAGAAGTTTACAGCAAGGATCTCATGATTCTGCTGGGGCTGGGGGAGGAAGTTTCATAGAGGATGTGATGTGACTTTTAAGCTGAGACTTGAATGATGAATGACAGCTTGAAGTGCTGCAAAAGTGACAAGGGTATTCCTAGCTGAAGTGGCAGAATATGCCAGAGCATAAAATTGTGAGATGATTTACAGTTGAGATTGGATTAGGGCAATTTCAACTTGCGATTTCAATTAGCAAAATATTATCCGAATATAAGGCACATGTATGCTGTGGCATGGATGGGAGTGGGGAGTAGGAGGGGCTAGCAGAAGATAAATTTAGAGACATAGACAAGAGCCAGGTTTAAGAGACCATTCTAGGTCATGTTAAGAATTTTGGACGTTAGGCAGTGAGTAGTAATTGAACGGTTATAAATGGAGTAACTGTTAGCATTTAATACTTTTTAAAAACAGAGTAGTATAATTACATTACTTGTTAACGCTTTTATTTGCACTGCCACAAAACTTAATGTTGCAGTATTTATCTATAAAGTTTAGTAATGTGAGCTGATGGGGGTGTTGTGCTAACTGTAAAGATTTTAGAGCTGAGATTGCCTCCTTGCTAATTCATGTGTGAAGTGACAACTATGAATGCATTCTATTCTTCTTTGCCCTCCAGTAAAAGTTTAACAATATCACCAAATGGGAGCAAAGAAAATCAATATCTTGCAAATTGCCATTCAGTAGAATATCTCTCCGGACCTTAGTATTTATCCAACGAAAAATTATTCAATACCATGTATGTGACCTATGCTGGAAAACAGTTATGCAAAGACAAATAAGAAGAGTTCCTGCCCTCAGGTAGCCTGCAATCTGGTGAAAGAGTCAGATGAGTAAATAAGCAAGATAAAATGTAAAAGTTCCTGTGAGAGTAGTTTGTGGAAGGAACAATGGGCCATTGGAGAAGAAATAGGTCAGTTTTACCTTGCTGTATGTGCCAAGTTGGGCCAGGATAGACTTTCTAGAGAAAGTGGCCCTTGGATTTTCTTGAATGCTAAACACATAAACAATGAGGTAGATAAGTGAGGGCATTTCTGTAGGAGCTGTAGTGTATTAAGGACACAGGTGAGGAAGACCTTCACGAGTTTAGGAACCCTAGAAAGAAAGCTGCTGAGCTCAGTTGTGCAGCTCGTATGCAGTACCGTCTTAGAGGGTCAGCTCACACCAAAGCATCAAAGGCTGCAGGAATGACCCCCGACCAAACAACTCTCAGCCCCTCCTCACAGATGTCAGGTTGTGCAGTGTATGCCTATAACCTATACAACGTTATATGCCACTTCTGCATATTATTTTATTCATGGTGATCCATGTAATGAGTTATGGAATTAACTGTGCAATGAGAATAACAGTACCTATCTTATAATTTTTTTTTTAAGATGGAATTTCGCTCTTATCACCCAGACTGGAGTGCAATGGCCTGGTCTCACCTCACTGCAACCTCCGCCTCCCAGGTTCAATCGATTCTCCTGCCTCAGCCTTCTGAGTAACTGGGATTACAGGCGCCTGCCACCAGGCCCGGCTAATTTTTTGTATTTTTACTAGAGATGGGGTTTCACTATGTAGCTAGACTGGTCTTGAACTCCTGACCTCAGGCAATCTGCCCACCTCAACTTCCCAAAGTGTTGGGATTACAGGCCTGAGCTACCACGCCCGGCCCCTTTCTCATAAATTGGGGTGAGAATTGAATTCAATATACATAAGCTTTATTATAAATGCGATCCAAATTTATTAGTCCATTATCACATTTCTGCAAAGAAATACCTGCGACTGTGTAATCTATGAAGAAAAAAGGTTTAATCGGCTCATGGTTCTGCAGGCTGTACAGGAAGCATGATGTTGGCATCTACTTAGCTTCCCGAGAGGCCTCAGGAAACTTTCAATCATGGCGGAAGATGAGGAGGAAGCAGGCATGTCTTACATGGCCAGAGCAGGAGGAAGAGAGAGACGGGGGAGGTACCACACACTTTTTTATTTTTATTTTTATTTTTGAGACAGAGTCTCACTCCGTCACCCAGGCTGGAGTGCAGTGGTGTGATATCGGCTCACTACAACCTCTACCTCCCAGGTTCAAGTAATTTTCCTGCCTCAGCCTCCCAAGTAGCTGGGATTACAGGTGCGTGCCACCATGCCTGGCTAATTTTTTTTGTATTTTTAGTAGAGATGGGGTTTCCCCATCTTAGCCAGGATGGTCTCCATCTTCTGACCTCATGATCTGCCCACTTCGGCCTCCCAGAGTGCTGGGATTACAGGCGTGAGCAACCATGCCCGATCCACACACTTTTAACCAGATCTCATGAGAACTCTACCGTGAGAACAGCACTAGAGGGATGGTACTAAACCATTGGAAACTCCCCTCGTGATTCAATCACCCCCCACCCGGCCCCACCTCCAGCATCAGGGACTACATTTCAACCTGAGATTTAGGTGGGGACACAGATACAAACCATATTAACAAACGTCAGTTCTTATTATTAATTCAATGAAAAATGTGAAACATTTTATGTCATCAAATTAAACCTTTTATTTCCTAAATGTGTGACTTTTAGATTTAGGCTTTATCACCCTAGTATTATAAATGTAATTTCCTACATTTCTCACATTATTTTTTCATGTTTACCTCTAATCCATCTGAGAAGGGGCATAAACAGATAGGCATGCAAAGAAAAGTGAGGTAAGGCTTTGTTATATCAGTGAGCTACAAGTGGCCCCATATAGTGGACCTGACGTGCGTTTTTTCCTTCTTCACAGTAGGCTGAAATCCATTAGCCCAGAAGCCCACCAGTGCCAAGCTCAAATTTTTAACACATCCAGTTGTTTTAGAAGTAACTCCGTTAAGCACATGTTTGGCCATGTGGAGGCTGCCTGTTTTGTATATCACACGAAACTGCACCAAACATCTGTTAGACATGGATAAGATAAACTCCAGGGCTATAAAAGATCCCAAGCTACTATGACCCTTCAGAATTCTCTGACCCAGAGAGTCCCCACCATCATGTATTTAGTTAAGCCCCCTCTCTGGTCCTGGAAGGGTCTCCTCCAGGCGTCCCCTTTCCTTCGTTTCTGTTTCAGACGGTGATTCCTGCAGCACTGCCTCTGAAAGTTCTCATGTTGTGAGGGACTCACCTTTTCCTGCAAACCTGTCAAAGCGCTGCTCAAATAGACCTTATTTTGTTCTATTACTACCTTGTGGTCATATCTTTTTCCTTGGTGAGTCCCCCAAAACCCTTGAACTCACTGCAGAATTTGTTTTTAAATTTCATTTGAATAGCCAGTTTTTCTTGGGGCACTTATTGAGTAGTTTCTACTTCCTGTAGTAATTTCAACTTTCCAAATAACCACTGTGCTATTTAGGAACTCTCTAGCTTGTTCCAGTGATTGAATTATCTACACCAATATCAGTGCCTAACTATGGTTTTGATATCTGGCAGTCCTGGTCTCCTTTCATATTTCCGTTTAATTTCTTTTGCTTTTCTCCTGCCTTTATTATGTCACCCTGTTTTAAGTGGCCATGCCGTATGCAATAAAAGAACATCCTTTGGGATATTTTTGGCACTGTGAAATATTTATACATTTTTTGGATGAAGAAGTAACTCACATCTCTACAATACTGAATATCCTGAAACAGGAATATTTATGTATTTTCATTTGTTTAGGTTTTCTTTTATGTTCCCCATTTATACTTTACAGTTTCGATATATGAGTCTTTAATAATTTTAACTAGACTGATTCCTATATGTTTTATAGATTTTGCCATTATTGTAAACTGAATATTTGGTATATTTTCTGTATGGTTATTGCTGAGGTATACAAAGTTATAGATTCTCAATGATTATTTTGTGCCTTACCACTTTATTCAACTTTCTCATTGGTTCTAAATTTTACATTTACTTTGCTTGATGCAAGTGAGTATTTTAGTCATATTAGTGAAACTGACTGCTTCTCATGAATCATCATTATAAAGTATGATGTTTTGACAAGGTTCTCTTAATTACTCTTTATCAAGTTAAGGAGATCCCTTGTAAGTCTACTATAATTTGTTCTGTTTGTCTATTGACAAAAGATTTGTGTTTTCACTTTGTTGTTATGGTTGTTGTAACTAGTCTTATCTGTTTTATTTGTTTGTTTGTTTTATAGTATCAAAGTTAGGATTAGTTTGTACAGTTAAATGAATTGGGAATCTGTTCATCTTTCTGTTTGTTCAATAATGTAAGAAATAGCTAGTTTTTGGAAATTCGTTTTCACGGTTTATCATAAAACACTATTATTTGACTTTTTAGGATGCAATAGGTTATGAATATACGACTAGTTTTAAAATTTCTTTTGCAGTATTTAATCTATGTAGGTTTACTAAACTTCTGAGTCAATCTGATTATTTTAAATTTTCCTATGAAATCATCATCTGTGTTTTCAAATTTAAACTTTTAAATTTATATATTATTATAAACATAAAAAATCTCTTTTGTGTCTAACATACAATCATATCCCCAATATTATTTATCTGGGTTTCTCATTCCTAATATTCTCATTTCTTAAATTATTCTCATGCCTAAAACTATTCATTTTTGTTATTGATAATTTCAAATACCTGACTTTTTAAATTGTTGAACTTTTCTGAGTTTTACTGTATATTCTACTAATTTGTATCTTTAAAAATTTTATTTATTTTGTATGTATTTTCTCTGCTCTTTATTTGAAGATTTGGTTTGAAATATTTTTTTCCTAAGAATACATGTGAAACTGTGTTTCACTGTGAAATAATTGCCAACCATTTAATGCTTTTTTATTTTAGCTGATTTTTATTTTGTATGACAATGATGTTGAGATTACCTCTATGTGTGTGTATGTGCATGTTGTAAAGAGCAACCTTATACTGTACTTGTAAATGGCCCAGGCACTATCTTTCTTCTTGAAGCCACCCTTTGTTCATGTGGTCCTCTCTCCTTAAACCATACAGCTTTCTAGCGTTAATCATACTATGTATACTCCTTTAGCATGTATGTCTCATTTAATGTGAGCTTTGCTATTAGAGAATAAAAACTATATCACACATTCACTTTCCCACAGAGTTATGCAAATGGCCAGTGCTCAATAACTTGTTTTTAGCTTTCCTCATTATTTATTACATTTTATACCTTATTTTAAAATATTTTCCATTTTGCTTTGTGGTTCCTTCTTTTTGGGCAGCAGCAGGATGAGACTAGACAATCCAAAGTACAAGGAGTTGGTGATAGTAGGTGTCTTCTGGTAGACTTATGCCCTGTAGATACTGTGCTGGCCCACATTTTGGTCTGCTTTGAATCACAAAAGCTTACATGTAAGCCCAGAGGTCTAGCTGAACAGTTTTTACAGAGAAATGATAAGAGACCTTAAAGTCCGCCTACTGAACCTGAAAAAAGTGATTTGCATGTTATAATCTGTATGTATTTGTGGAAATGATGAAGTAATAAAAGAACTCTCTACCCTTCATTTTAAAATTAGAAAACTGAGCAAGGTAAGTGAAAATGTTGGAATTTTAACCCAAGTTACCTAGCTCTGAAATCCAGTTCTCTTTTCTATATATGATATTGCCATCCAGATAATCAAATTGTAAAGAACATACTAGCAAAAGCCTTTCCCTCAGAATTGTATAAGGGATCCAGATTGAATCTATAAATCCTATAATCACACTAGCAAGATCAGAAATCTATTCTGAAATTTATACTGCTTACCATTAGTGCATTCCCTGTCTTGCTTTCTCTTGGAACTTTCCTAACCTAAAAGGGAATGAGAGATTATCAAAACCAAGGTCAATCACTGAATCAAGATCTTATGGGAAAAATACTTCCTATGAGGGCCAAAATAACTGTAGCATTTGGAGTCGGAATGGTTGCCATCTGGGGAGCCCCAAAACTTTTTCTTCAGCACTTCTTCAACAATTTGGAAAACATCTACTTGATGCTAAACATTTGATGTGCTTCAGTTTTGTTTTGTTTGTTAGTCCCCCCACTGCCATTAAAAAGAACCTTACTGCCTTATAGATAATTGTGGGTTTTGCATGATATAGAATGTGTAGTATTTTGACTTTAGAAGGAACTAAGGAAAATTTTTAGATTTCAGAAGGCCCAAGTCCTAGGTTAAAGGAGGATGTGAAATCTCCATTGAGACAAATGCTACCTAAGAAATTACAGATAAATAAATAAATATGTAAATAAATAGTAAAAACAACCTAGGGTTCTGTATCTTTCAGTGTTAATTTGAAATGGTTCAAAATTGGAAAATTAACCAGATTAAGAAAGGAAAACTGCAAAACATATCAAATAGAAGTAAAGATTAAAAAAAATAAAATGCAGTATACAAAAAGAACAACAAAGGTTATTCCAATAAATAAGAACAGAATATTTGTTGAAAGGTAGGAGGATATGTTGAGAGGTTGATACTAACAGGTTAGAAGACAGACATTTGTTCATGGATTTGTTTTATAACAACGTTTCAATAAGAGAAAAATAAGAGAATAAAAGGTGAATGGAAGTTATAATAAATCAGCAAGAAAATACCACCAGGCTTGTATTCCTTTGACTAAAACACCCTACTGTTATTCTGACACTTGGGGAATGCTTCAGGCTGGCTTGGAGCTGGCAGAATACGTCCCCAATGGGACTTGCTCTTGCAGAAAATTACGCACCTTCTGTACATGGTGCACTCATAAGAAATTAATTATAACACCCATTCATAAATATTTTGAGAGAGCCTGGTGAGAACTAGCATAATGATTATTCAAGTAGCACATCTTCATTTATTGCTCTCTTAAATGAAAAAGTTTGGAGAGTCAAGGAAAGTTATGTATATGTTCACCTTTGTCCATGTCAAGGCTACTGATTTTGCTCCCATGATACACTTATCAATAAGCTGTGGAGTTGTGGTCCCCATGATGCACAGATTAATTGATATACTGTTGACTAGGGTGTTCTACTGAGAAACTGGCTATTTTTAACTTCAGAATCCAGAAAAGACAGTGATATTCAAAGGGATTCAATCTTGGTCCTTGGGTTTAATAATTTTATCAAAACCTAGAGGACAGACTATAAAATGAGCTCATTAAGTTTGCTTCAGACACTAAGCTTCGGTGTCAGGCACAATCCTGAGAAACAGCTTGGCAATGCAAAGTTGCCCTAGGGAGCTGCATAAAGTTTAGCCAAGATGGTTGTTTGCAAAAGAAAAAACCTGAATAGACAAACTGAAGAATAATTGGCTTTGGGAATATGGTCAACATAAATTGTAGAACTCTAATTCATTATAACTCAACCCATGGATCAGAGCTGTAACACTGAGCTTTTAACAACACATATTGATTTTTAAAATTTATTCAGGAAACATTCTTGAAGCGAGAAACCGCTAGTAACAAGCACTCTCTTAGGACACACCTTAAGGTCAGAGACCATATTTGGGTCACTGTTGCATATTCAGCACCTAGGACAGTGCCCAGGACAGAGTCCTGCCTGGATTTGTTAAGGGAGGTAAGCAAGGATGGAGCCAGGGAGAAAAGCAAGAAAACCCTGGAGCACAAAGAAGACAGTACTCTACATTTTAGGGACAGATTTCACTTAAGAAAAGGGACACGCACAATTATTTTGGTCCCTAAAGGAGGATGCTGAAGCCTAACAAAAAGAAAAATGAATATCACAGCATCTGGTTAACAACTCAAATTTGACATTCAGGTTTTCCAGGTTTAGCACATAGACTCATATTAACTCGTCTTTGAGATTTGGAGTCTTACTTTTTAAAATAGGGATTTATTGGGTTCCTGTAAAGAAATACCACAGGCTGGGTGGCTCAAATAACTGAAATGTTTATTCTCACAGTTCTGGAGGCTGTAAGTCCAAGATCAAGGCGCTGGTCAACTGATGAGGACTCATCCTGCTTGCAGACAGCTACCTTTTCACTAAGTCCTCACATGGGGCCTTGGGGGAGAAACATTTTCCTCTTCTTATGAGGCCAAAGTTCTATTAGATTATAGCCCCACTTTTATAACCTAATTTAAACGTACTTGTCTCCTAAAAGCCCTAACTCCACATATAGTCATATTGGAGGTTAGGGCTTCAACATATGATATTTGAGGTACAAAATTTAATTAATAGCAGAGATAGCAAATTTTATTATGCTCCTTTCATCAGCATAATGAAAAAATCAATAGATAGATAGATAGACATATAAGTATAGGTATAAGTATAGATTACTTTTCTTCCAGCTTTACCTATATAAAATGCAGAAGATATTTTGACTCTTGAGTGAAGATAAAAACACCTGAAGTGAACCCTTCCTTTTGCTTCTGGGCTAGAGATATTTACTTATAGGGAGCCAGATTTGAATCAAATGCAATTAATCTAGAAGGCAGAATCCTGGGTCTTCACATGAAAAGCAATGAGCTTATTTTTTTCTTTTGTAGAAAGCTAGTGTGAGAAGGCACTGCAGGAATAAGAATTTAATAACATGGCATAGGAAAGAAAGGTGCTCTTCATGATAAAATGGTTTATGCATTTTAAAGTGAGGTTTGTGGAAATTAAAAATTAAATAACATGGTTATACCAGCTAGATTTTTCATCTTCTAGAATGGGTGAAAAATATGAACATACTTTTATATGTCAAAATCAGAAATCACTATATAAATGGATATGAATAGTCTTTAACTAGAATATCAGAGTTTCACAAAGCTTTCATCTCTGTAGCTGTGATATAGCCAAATTTGCATTTCAAGGACTGTTCCAGAGTATAGTTTTGTAAGGCCTGGAAATGAGAACTTGATTTTCATCATTCTGAAAGGGTCTTTGAACAGTGTGCCAAGGGTGATGAACATTAAATATATGCTCTAAGTGTCTCTTGATTATGGGGATATTCGTTAAATAATGGCTTATTTCAAATGACACCATTTAAACCCGTAGCTTGCTTTTATTAGGAAAAGTCAGTGAGTGGAGTGTTGAAAGTTGTCAGTTCTGGGTATCAGTTCATAGGTAGATAAAGGCATTTCCATGTGGAATGAGCTGTGGGTGCGGTGGTCTGGGCTCCACTGTCGCATCTTCTCTAAGCCCCAGTTTCATCTACAAGATGATAATTAGCATCAATCTGGGTACAACTCAGTGAGCTTTGAGAGTAAAGTGCAACTCTAATGTGTAAACACTTAGCAAATGGTAAAGTTAATTTACATAAAATTAGAGAAATATGTATTCTCCGATGTGTGTCTTTCAACAGTATTTTAGAAAGAATATGTTGTCCTGTTAAACTCCTAAGAAAAATATGTTAGGGAGAGTATGAACAAAAACTGTAAAAAAATATAAGGTAGGCAGCTTAGGACAAAACATTGATTATAATTATTTTTATTTTAATGTATTTATTTATTTATTTGTTTTTTGAGATGGAGTCTCATTCTTTTGTCCAGGCTGGAGTGCAGTGGTACAGTCTCAGCTCACTGCAACATCGGCCTCCTGGGTTCAAGCGATTGTCCTGCCTCAGCCTCCCGAGTAGCTGGGATTACAGGCACCTGCTACCACGCCTGGCTAATTTTTTTTTTTTTTTTTTTTTTTTTTTTTTAGTAGAGATGGGGTTTCACCATGTTGGTCAGGCTGGTCTCAAACTCCTGATCAGCCCACCTCAGCATCCCAAAGCACTGGGATTACAGGCATAAGTCACTGCGCCTGGCTGATTTTAATTATTTTTAATGTGCTCATTTCCTCCTCATGTAAAGTCTCTCCCTCCTTTCTGTTGTGCCCCTTCCTTTTTCCTTACCTGACCTGGGTCAGCCTCTGCAGAAAGGTATGATCACTATAGATAATGCTTTGGGGAAAAGCTTTCTTTTTAAGATATCTTAGCAACCGTGAAAGGGAGAGTAGGGAGACTTTCACAATTTATAGTTTTGAAATAACTCTTCAGTGTTACAAAGAATGTCCGATAAAGTAAGATCATAACCTGAGGCATATTTGGAGTTCAATGAATTGATCTTTTTTTGTTTCACTGCAATTATAGTAAAATCAGCATAAAAACATTGCTTTTTTCATCTGCAGACTCTAGAGTAATAGGACTGTAGAGCAGCAAATTGCTAGGTGCACTGTGGCAGTTTCAATAATAATAATAATAATAGTAATAATAGAAAGAATAATTGACACAATTCTCAATGGCCTTCATTTTTTTCATCTTGCCTACTCTTAAGTAGAAATTCAGCTAAGTATTTTCCATTGATACAGTTCATGAAAGAAAATAAAGGTGATATTTTTACCCTAGGATTCTGCCATTTGTCTGAAAACTTTAGAATGATTCTACACAGATGCCAGTTTTCCATCAAGTTCTGTTACTCCGCAGCCCTGTTAAAAATTCTCAGCCCTGTTAAGAATTCAGCTCTGTTAAGTCACCTAGTCCAGGCGTGGTGGCTCACACCTGTAATGTCAGCACTTTGGGAGGCTGAGGCGGGTGAATCATCTGAGGTCAGGAGTTTGAGGACAGCCTGACCAACCTAGTGAAACCAGATCCCTACTAAAAATACAAAATTTAGCCAGACGTAGTGGCACCCATCTGTAGTCTCAGCTATTAGGGAAGCTGAGGTAGGAGAATCGCTTGAACCCAGCACACATAAGTTGCAGTGAGCCAAGACTTTGCCACTGCACTTCAGCCCAGGCAACAGAGTGAGACTCTGTCAAAAAAAAAAAAAAAAAAAAAAGAATTCTCAGTCTTCTGTATTGCTCCCCACAAGACTTCTCCAATACTAACTTTGCTTCACTACAAAGTATGAAACTCTTATCTAAAGTTTTCCTGTGCTCACTGAAGATATATACTCTAATTAAATGATGTATGTTAAATGTATGTAAAGCTCCAATTTATTTTTCTAAAATCTGAACTTCCAAAGGACAGCATGGAGATCAGATTCTGTCTTCAGATTTTTAAAAAAACTCTTTTACCATCAGAAAATACTTCATTTTCTGTATTTCGTAGAGTTTTACAGCCTCTCCAGGAAGGGGAGCAAGGACAAAGTCTGTGCTGTTTTTATTATTAGTCATTCTTAGGAGGCAAGATGGGAGGTACAGGGAAAGGGCTGGATGCCCAGTTCCTGATAGAGAGTTCGACAGTTTAAAGGATTTCCCCATATTCCCTGACTAAGAAATATATATTTTATGTATTTTTCAGAAAAATTGGGTTGTGCTGCAGTAACAAATGGTCCCAAAATCCTAATGTCTTACAGCAGCAAAAGTAACATTTGCCCTAATATAGGGTAATTGTGGCTTTGCTCCGAGTCATCTTCATTTAGATATCCAGTATAATGGAGCAATTTCTAACTAAATACTGACAATCATCATGTCAGAAAGAAAGAGATCAGGTTCAACTTGCAAGTGACACATCTTTTCTGCTTACACGTTGTTGACCAAATTAAATCACATGACCAAACCTGATGACTTTGACAGAGTATATTTCTCTCCTGAAAAGTAGCAGGACATATTTTTGAAAGTCTACCGCCAGAGGCTAATGCTAGCTATGAGCCAGGCACTGTACTAGGCGTTTATAAATATTAACTCTCATCTTCATAATAATCTTAGAATATAGAGATTTTTAACCCTCATTTTGCAGAAGAGGAGAAAAACTGAGCAGTTTGAGTATGTTCGTACATTTTAGTTATAGAAAAGCCAAGGATTGAACACAGATCTAGCTGACTGCATAGCCTACATTTTACCAATAACCTGAACTGTATCTCAAATAGCACACTTATTGTAATCAGCATCTCCTTGAAGAGAAAGTAAGGGGAAGAAAAACCACCAGATTCCTCAAAATTCATGAGTGAAAAACCCAGCTCCTGATCCAGCTGTATAATCCATATTTTTCCAAACATGGAAACTACCCTCAAAAACTCATCATCTAACATGAAACATAATAATCTAAGAGAAGAAATGAAATACACTAATTAAGGTAAGGATAGTTGTAGCAGTATTAACCTCCCCTCCCCCCACATTTCAGCCAATTAACATAATGAAATTGGTTTTCTCACTCATGTTGTGAGCACTCTTGGGGGACTGGAGACTTTGCTCTCTCTCATGGTTCAGGATTCCAGAGTCTATCCACCGTTTTGCTCTACCATCTCCTAGGATCTCGGGGTCCTCTGCACTCAGTGGACTGGGAAATTGAAGGTAATGAAGTTACACTTGCTTCTTACCTGCTTCACCCTAAATGTGACACATATTATGTCTACTCTCATTCCATTAACAAGAACTTGTTATAGAGCCCTAGGAAAGATGCCTAGAAATGTAGTCCCTGACTGGGCAGCCACTGCCAGCAACAACTCTACATTATGGAAGAAGTTTGAGGAATTTCTGGTTAACTTCAAGGCACCTCTGCCACATGGGACATTGCCATCTTCATGACGATACAAAGCAGAAAGTGAATTAATACCAAGAAAAGATACAGATACATTTCAGTTCATGAAATATTTGTTTTCTTTCTCCAAATGCAACCAATACAATGAAAAAAGAATGTTTTGATTTAGAAATCTATTAAATGGCTTGTCAGATGTTTTACTAGATATTATTAGGGAGATAAAATAAAGTATGATGTATTTTCTGACCCCAAAGGGATACCATAGGTCCTCTCATTTGAATTTAAAATGTAGGGATGGAGGAATTCCTTTTGAATCTTGCCCATAGCTGAGTAGGTAGCTGGAGAAGACTCACTTTCCTCACCTGTGAAATAGGAATATCTGTTCTACAAAGTTGATGCTGAATTATGAAGCCCTGTTGAAAAGGAAATTGAGCACATTGTTTACTGTCTCATTTCCCTTTCTCTACAATCTATAGGAACTAGAACATATAAATATCGGCAGAGCCTGTTTTCTGAGCACAAAATGTAAATTTCAGGAAACACATTTAGCTCCATTTATATAATCATGATAAAATATCATATACAGTACTCAACTTCTAGAGCTGAAATGCAGAGATAAAGATTCTGATAAAATGTGTTAATTATTATTCTCTTCATTCCCTAGCTTCTGTAACTCTCCCAATTCTGTTCCTCCACCCAGAATTAGGAAGTCAAATTTATTAGGACTCTGGGAATTGGTACTCTACTGCCCTAATTTCAATGAATCCACAGCTAAAATGAGGGAAGAGAATCTGAATTACTATCGCTTTCTCCAGAGGAAGGAAGCATTCTTAACTGGGCCTATTACAAAAATTTTTCCTCAATTCCTAAAAACAGAGCTTCTCAAACTTGCCTTAATAGTAAAAGCCACAGAGAGTACTTGCCAAATAAATTATACAAACCTAGTTCTCAAACTTGAGCATGCACCAGAATCTCCTGCAAACCTTGTTAAAACAGAGATTTGTAGACCCCACCCCCAGATATGCCTATTTCGTGAGCCTGGATGTAGGGAGAACGTTGAGAATTCATGTTTATACTGATCCCTAGGAGATGCTGATGCTGCTGATCCAAGAGCCACATTTTGAGACCCCCTCTACCTAAAGCATCAATGCCCAGTCCTGGCTGCCAATCCAAACCAACTGCTGATGCAGAACTGAAGTGAAAAGTACTGCTCTAATGATTTTAGATTTTCAAAGAGGACATTTTTCTTTTTTAAATTATCAACACCTGGCCCTTGAATTGGGAGTTTAGCCAAGAATTCTCTTCTAACTAACTGCTTCTCCCTGTGGCTTTTTAGTGAGTCACCAAAAGCTCTTTGGGGTTGTAATTACCCTTAATCCTCCTTCTGGTCTGTGACTGTGTGCCTCTCTTTATTTTTCATATGCTTCTTCATGTCTCCTGCCAGCTCCCTAGCTGGGACTCAGAAGGTTATTTGGTTAAAGCACTGAGAGGTGCAGAGGAAGCAATGTCTTGTGCATTTGCCTTCCTTTTCTGCACTTGGCTCCACTGTACACAACCTGCACAACGAAACCACATTACCTGTTTTTTCTGAAGTTCAATTTTCTCATCTGTAAAACAGATAATAGCATGTTACAAGATTATTGTGAGCAAGTTAAAGTACTTAGTTCAAAGAGGAGGCCCAATGAATATTCTACATTGCATTTTCTTCCCTGCCTCTTGCTTCTCTCTCTCCTTTCTTCCTTTTTTTCCTTTCCTTTTTTTCTTCCTTTACTCTCTGCCTTGTCCTGAACATAAAGAACAGAAAGGAGCTAATCTCCCTCCCTTCTCCACTCCAGACTACTCATTCCACAGCCTGCTTTTTGCTCATCTCTTGTCTCCTTTCTCTGAACCGGCACTACCAACCTTCGGGTTCTAAGAATCTGTCCCAACGTCAAACCCCTGGGTCTGTCATTCAAGTGGGTGGGTTCAGGAAGCAACACACATCACTTTCTGAGTCATAGCTGTATGTAGTGTTTCTTAGCAGACAGTCTCAATATTATGTCTACTGTCCTCATTTTTATTATATTTTGGCCATAATTATGGCACAGATAACAGAAAAGCACAAAATACAAATTATGAACATCCCAAAATTATTGGTTTTTTCCAAACATAAAAGTCTGCCTATTTACATGATTGTGTTGTGTAGTGACACATGAATCATAGGGACACATTTAGTAACGATGGCATTAAAAATACCATCAACACTTGCCCTTTAAGCTTCTTTTTTTCTGTATTCAATATTATCACGTGTACACTTTGAGCAGACGTGCCTGACCACACTATATTGAGAGCAGAATCTAATGAGTCCAGTTGTCTTTGAGGTTTAGAGAATCCTGGTATTTCCGTGGAAAAAAAAAAATGCTGTCTGCAAAGTAGAGCTGTTATGTTTTTCTTGAACTTTAGAGGGCACCAGAGGAGCTATCTGAAAAAAAATCCCTGCTTGACCAGGAAAAGCTTTTTTGTTTCCCAAGTTATTTCTACAGAATGTTTTCATTGAAAGGAAAGAGGTATATTTTAAAATATGCTTGTAATCATGTTTTTAAGATGAACATATTATTTCATAGTATATTTCAAATGGAAGGACTTTTTCCCCTTTGAAAAAATTTACTCTATAGTGATTGATGATTAACTTGGGAAGAAGTCCCAGAGGAAATTTTAAAAAGGGAGGATTGGCTATGATAAAATAAAGTATATTGGCCAGGTGCAGTGGCTCATACCTGTAATCCTAACATTTTGGGAGGCCAAGGCTGGCAGATCACTGGAGCCCAGGAGTTTGAGACAAACCTGGGCAATGTGGTGGGGAAAAAATATAGCCAGGTGTGGTGCCACATGCTTGTAGTGCCATCTACTTGGGAGGCTGAGGTGGGAGGATCACTTGAGCCTAGGGAAGTTAAGGCTACAGCGAGACATGATTGTGTCACTTCACCCCAGTCTGGGAGACACAGTGAGACCTTGTCTCTAAGAAAAATAATAACATAAATAAAATAGTACATATAATAATATAATAAAGTATATTTTATTTCAGAGTGTGTTTTTCTGTTTGTATGTGTTTTAAATATGTGTTTAGAAGATCAAACATGGTTTTGGAGAATCACTACTGTGTGTAAACAATTAATAGATGATGTTGAGCGATGTGAGACAAACTTACTTGTGCACAAATACAGATTTCAAATTGAATAAGAAAGCTGTTTTGCTTGAATACTTAAAAAAGTGCACTAGCAAAAAAAGTGAAACGGGTTTTGTTTTATGGGTAGAGTTAATTTGATTTGATTTGTCAGCCAGCCAGGTTTACAACATCTGAATTTAGCCATCATACAGTTTAAGAGCAAGTGATCCAAAAATCAGTTTCTAAGTTCCTACTAATGATGACAATGAAAGATGCTTGTCATAGATTTTTTTTTGCTCATTCTCTGGGTGACCCCAAATCCTATAAGGCATATGGCCAGTAGCATGACTGGTCCCCAGAGAGTGAGACTGTGTTAGGACTGAAGAGCCAACCCCACAGCCTAAACCATTTATTATAAATCATCACTCGTTTACCATTCAAGTGAACTTGGGTCCGCCGCATAATGCAAGCAATCAAAGCACAACTTACCTCATTTTCTCTTGTTCTGAAATGTTTTCTTTGGAGATTGGGAGCAGTCTTTCTTGCCTGCTCTGCTCTGGTACCGAGGCAGTACCTTGCAGTAGGGGATCCCTTACTTGCCTTGTTCAGAGTCTTTTCTCCCTGCTAAGCAAGGACCTGATCTCAAGTCCTTTTCACACATTTGTTCTCTTCTTCCTTTCTGACGTTTATTGTCTTTCCTTGGACATTTTAATTCTTTTAGTAACTATCTGATCATTCTCCTTCATCCTAATTTTTGGCTTTTTTCTCTCTTTTTGACTTTATATCTGGGAATATGTTTCCTTGAGGTTGGAACCTGGATTGTAAGAAATCAAACATGTGATTACCTAGCCCTATATTTTCTCCAGTAAGCTTTTTGCACAGTGATCCATTTGCCTTGGGGGTGACTCTCAAAGAAGATCCTCTGGGGCAGAATTTGTTCCCATCAGTGCCAGCTTTCCCTCTGGCAGGATCTCTCCGGATCTGCTGGTGTTACCCAAAGCTTGCTGCCCACACTCATGGAATAAAAGGATATTTCCTAAAGTTTTTGCGGCTCTGCATTATTAACATGGCCACATCCTCAGCACCCTTGGGCTTTAAAATTTTAACCTGATCAAAGCAGCATACCTATTTGATGTGCCTAAGTGGCAGAGACTCTCAGAAATGAGTCACAATGGCCTTCCGACTTTCAGAAAACGCCATGCTCTTTTTATCCAAAAGCCGCAGAGCTGATATGACAGGAAACTGACACAGCAGGACTCTGGGATCATTAAAATTCCAATAACAAGAATCTTATCATGTCTTGGCGTGTCTGCTGTGAATTACATGAGATGCTCTATCTGAGAATGTTTTTATGAAGATATCCACCTTTTGTTGCTTCCTTCCTTTTATCTTCTTGCAGAGGGAGATGATCTTGGTTCTGAGGCCAGTTCATTTACTCTGCCTAACCCAGTAGCCCTCAAGTGGCTCCATTGTCACAGTTCCAGCGTCAGCCACACAATTGTGGTGTAGTGTCGTGAGCAATGAGGCAGGCTGCGTATAGCTCCTACAGCAGACTCAAATCCAGAAAAACAGACTGCTTCCAACTTGAAAACACGTATCATTCAAATATTTATTATAGTTTTCGGAAGTTGACTGCAGGAAACCTACATTTCTTTCTTAATTCTTGTTACACAAACAAACCAAAATGTGTTCAATGCCTACCATGTACCAAATGGGGCACTCATCCCATTGCTGAAGTTAACAATCCTTAAGAAGTAAAAATTAATTCCAAAACCCAGAAGAAAAGTTACTGTATCCAGTTTGTTTTATTATGTTCTGTTTTATGTGGGTTTTGTTTGTTTGTTTGCTTTGGTTTTGGTTTGTTGTATTTTTTTCATTGAGATTCTTTCCATGACGTATTTCAGAAAAGATTTTTAATCATTCTGAGAAGCCTAGGATCAGGATAAGGAGTTTGTTTTCTTTTAAAATGTAGGATGGTAAATATAATGATAGTGAGTGATGTATTGTCCCTGCCAGGATTAGATAGATTTGTTTCACCTTTACAGACTTGACCTATGCCTAAGATGGGGTACTATGACTGTAGGGTGGGGATGAGGCCATGCTTGCTGAAGAAATTCAGCCAACTCTAAAGTATGTTGATTTTCTATATATTACATGATAGCCCCATTAGGAGAAGTTATCTGGGGCATTTGTATAAATGGGATGGGGTTTCCAGGACACTGCAGAAGCAATGCTTTATACCCTTAATATTAAAATTCTACTGAGCATGATTTGACCTCTCTCTCTTGCTGTCTCTCATTCTCTCTCTTATTCTCTTTCTGTCACTCTCTGAATCCTGAGATGATTTCAGAATCCCTTAGTGCCAAGGTTATCGCTGATAATTAATTGTCATTGAACTGGCAGGGAAAATGTTAGTTAATGAATGATATTTGTTGATAAAATGCCAGATAACAGAGGATTAATTATAACAGCTCATTTTGGGGAAAACAAGTCCATCAGAATGAGGTTAATGATCAGTGTGCCATCTGTCCTAGATTAGGGAGCCATCTCAGTCAGCGTTGAGTGTTGAGTCACATAAGTTCCCTGAAGTGTCTTGATACAAGTCAGATGTATCCACAGAGTACTATAAACATTGTAGGTTAGACTTTGGAGTTCAGCAATTAATGTCCATAATTTGACTGGGCTGAGTCTTGCAGGGATTTGGGTTTTAATAGCCTGAACAAATGGGAAAAGGAGGAAGCAAAAGAATGAGGCAGGACAGGCCTAAGGACAATGATCCTGGTCTCCATGGGTAGTGGGTAGAGCATAGTGAACTTGTGTGTTGTAAGGGCTGTAAGATAATGACCACCAGAAGCATAGTATGGGCCGTCAGTTCATTCATAGCAGTATTCCAGCTGACAACCAGAGAACTAAAAGAAGGAAGCACTCTACCTCACTTCTTTAGTATTCTTACTCCAAGGAAGAGTATACATATTGTTTGCAGGTGCTGGAGCAGATGAAGGACCGGGTCACTAGCTTAGTTTCAGAATGAGCCTCAACTTCTAGCTGAGAACTCGCATGTAAGTCCAGAACACAGAATGAGGAGCCAAGAATTGTTATTTGCATGTTTTAAGCTACCACTCTTAGAGAGTGCCCACTATGTGTCAGGTACCTTATCTTAAATATTTAACCCTCACTACAATTCTGTGAAATAAATATTTTTCATGCCTGGTTTCCAAATTATAAGATTGAGGGAGCTTGGAGAAGTAAGGCAAACAATTCAATGTCCAATATCTGGTAAGTTTCAGAGTCACGTTTTATACTCAGTTATGTATGTATTCAGATATATCAACAAAATGAGCCAATGTAATGGGTCTATTGTAGGAGGTTGCAAATGGTGGTCTTAGGACACTGAGCATTGCCTCAGACCTAGTGAAGAGAGTTGAGTTTGTAGACAAAGGTATTGGGTATAATAATCCTTCTTGCACAGGTTGGGAACTGATGGAGGTAAGGAAAGGAGCATGTAGAGAAACCTGTGCCAGAAAGCATTCATAATCCAGCATTGATCTGGAAGGTATATCTTATGCACCTGGTGAATATGTCACGTTCTTACTCTTAGTTGCTGTCATTAGGATTGGCCGTCAGATTCTGGATTTTATGTCATAATATAATCAAGTGCACTTTTACTGTAAGTACTCTTAGAGCTGGGCTTACAGTAAGCATTCAACTCAGTGCTTATGAATGACTAAATAAATGAGTGTGTTCTTTCCTGAAATAGCAGAAAGCAGTAATGGTCTTCTTCCATTTATACTCAAAAAGGCTATGTGCAAAGCAGGAGAGGCAGCCTGGCAGTCTACACCTGTGCCATTAATCTCCCAACAATCCTGCCAAGGTTAATTTTCAGAGAGCTCTTACACAAAAATATTTGGTGATTTCATGGTCTACAACAATCTGTTGAATCACAGGAATCCAAAATAGCCACTTTTTCCTCAGTTGTAGAGGGGTGTTACTCATATTACTTTTATGAGAAATGAATAAGTGAAATGGATGCATTGAAATATATTTATTAAAATTAAAAATTAATTCTGAACAACTAGTAAGAACTATTTCTGCTGCTTTGGTATGGAGCATTGTGTAAATGTGTGTCAGGTCTAGCTGGTGTATAGTGTTGCTCAAGTCCTGTATTTCTTTGAACAACAGTATACACCAACTAGACGTGATAGACATCTGTGATACTCCATACAAAAACAGCAGAATATGTACTCTTCTCAAGTACATATGGAACATTCCTCAGAGTAGATTATATGCTAAGGCATAAAACAAGTATGAATACATTTTTAAAAAATTATACAAAGTATGGTCTCCAACCACAATGGAATAAAATGAGAAATCAATAACAGAAGGAAATTTAGAAATTCACAATTATGTGGAAATTAAGCAACACACTCTTAAATAATCAATGGGCTGAAAAATACCAGAAAGATTAGAAAATGCTATGAGATAAATGAAAATAAGATAAAACATATGAAAAATTATGGAATGCAGCTTATACAGTACTTAACAGGGAAATTTATAACTATAAATGTCTATATAATAACAACATCTCAAGTCAATAATCTAACCTGACAACTTAAGAAACTATAAAAAGAAGAGCAAACTAAATGCAAAACAATCAGAAGGAAGAAAATAGTAAATATTAGAACAGAAATAAATAAAATAAGGAATAGAAAACCAATAAAAAATCAGTGAATTCTAATTGGTTCTTTAGGAAAAAATTTTAAATTGACAAAATTTTAGCCAGACTGAAGAAAAATGGAAAGAAGGTATAAGTTGATCAAATAAAAAATGGGAGTGGAGACATCACTACCAACATTACAGAAATAAAGGATCATATGGGAATGCCTTGAACATTTGTGTGCCAACAAATTAGGTAGCTTAAATGACGTGACAAATTTCTAGAAAGACAAGCGGAAACAACCACCATCGATTCAAAATGAAATAGAAAATCTGAATAAACCTATTACAAGTAAAATGATTTAATTCCAAACGAAAACATTTTCCACAAATTAAAGCCCAATTGCAGATGGCTTTGCTGGTGAATTTGATTAAACATTTAAAGAAGAATTAGTAATAATTCTTTACAAACTCTTTCAAAAAAGAGAAGACAAAGGAATATTTCCCAATCCATTCTAGGGGCTAGCATTACTCTTATGCCAAAACCAGGTAAAGACAGCACAAGAAAAGAAGACTAGAGAGCAGTATCTCATAAACGTAGACACAAAATTTCTCAGTAAAATACTAGCAAACACTGGCAATAAAAAGGAATAAAGTATGAATACATGCTACAACATGGTTGAACCTTGAAAATATTATACTAAGTGAAAGAAACCAAGTACAAAAGACCATATATTTTATGATTCCATTTATATGAATGTCCAGAATATAGAAATCTACAGAGACAGAAACTAGATTAATGGTTGTCCAGGGATGAGGTATGAAGTTGGAGAGAAAAGAGAACTGAAACAACTCAATTGCAGAAACACAAATAATCTGGTTTAAAAATAGGCAAAATACTTGACTAGACATTTCTCATAAAAAGGCATTCAAATGGCAAACAGGTATATGAAAAAAATATTTAACATCACGAATCATCACAGAGATGCAAATCAAAACACAATGAGGTATTACCTTACTCCAGTTAGAATGGCTCTTATCAAATAGACAAAAAATAACAAGTGCTGGGAAGGATATGGAGAAAAGGGTACCCTTAAACACTATTGGTGAGAATGTAAATTAGTTTAACCATTATGAAAAACAATATGGAGATTTCTCAAAAAATTAAAACTGAGACTACCATATGATCCAGCAATCCCACTGCTGGATATATATCCAAAGGAAATGAAATCAGTATGTCAAAGAGATATCTCACTGTCATGTTTCTTGCAACACTATTCACAATAGTCAAAATATGGAATCAACCTAAATGTTCATTAACACGGATAAATAAAATGAATAAATAAATGAATAAATAAGATGTGGCATATATATACACATATATATATATACATATATACATATACATACACACACACACACACACACACCAACTACTCTTCCCAGCCCATGGTAGCCACTATTCAATTGTCTACATCAGTGTATACACACACACACACACACACACACACACACCCAATGGAATACTATTTAGCCATAAAGAATAAAATCCTATCTTTTGTGACAACATAGATGAACCTGGAAGACATTATGTTAACTGAAATAAGCCCAATACAGGAAGACAAATACTGCATAATCTCACTCATATGCAGAATCTAAAGTCATTGATCTCACTGATGTAGACAATTGAATAGTGGCTACCATGGGCTGGGAAGAGTAGTTGGTGATATGGTTTGGCTGTGTACCCACCCAAATCTCATCTTGAATTCTCTCATGTTATGGGAGGGACTCGGTGGGAGGTAATTGAATCATGGGGGCAGGTCTTTCCCATGCTGCTCTCGTGATAGTGAGTAAGTCTCATGAGATGTGATGGTTATTATAAGGGAGTTTTCCTGCAGAAGCGCTCTTTGACTGCCACCATCCATGTAAGATGTGACTTGCTCCTTCTTGCCTTCCATCGTGATTGTAAGGCTTCCCCAGCAATGTGGTACTGTAAGTCCAATTAAACCTTATTCTTTTGTAAATTGCCAGTCTTGGGTATATCTTTATCAGCAGGGTGAAAACAGACAAATACACAGGGGAAGGGAAATGGGTAGAAAATGGTTCATGGGGAAGAAGTTACAGTTACTTAGAAGGAATAAGATCTGGTATTCTATTGCACAGTAGGGTGATTATAGTTAATAGGAATATATTGTTTATTTCAAAATAGCTAGAATAAAGGATTTTGAATGTTCTTACCACAAAGAAATGATAAGTGATTGAGGTGATCGATATTCTAATTACTCTAATTTGATCATCATGCATTATATACATATATTGAAACACTGTACCTTATAAATATGAACAATTATTTTCTGTCAATTAAAAATCAAATAAAATAAAAACAACAGTGGAGCACTGATTTGAGGATAAGATTACCAGAAAGTTGTGGAGGTAAAGCGAGATCATCAAGTTTATGGAGAGGAATCTGGAGACTCTTTGTAGCACCATTAACCTCTGAACCAAATTCTGAAGGATAAAAGGTGCATTAGGCATGTGAGGCAGGAAAGACATGGCAAGCAGATGAACAGCCTGGACACATGTAGGGCTTAGAGGAGCAAGTTGACTCAGTGGGCATACAAGGTGCAGCTGGGAATGTCAGGAATTACAAGTGATTTTTTTCTACCTTTAGACTTTAACCAATATTTTCTAAAATCTGCCTTGAGGAAGTGCTTCCCAAATTATCTGCAGTAAATGAAATATTTTTCTTCTTGTTATTTTAAATCTGCTATGAATGGATGCTTTTGTAAAACACAATAAAGATGAATTACTAGAAAAATGAAGTGTGAAATAAAACCTCACAAGCTACTGTTCATATTTGTATTAGTCCATTTTCGCACTGCTTTAAAGAACTACCTGAGACCAGGTAATTTAAGAATAAACTGGGTTTAATTGACTCACAGTTTGCATGGCTGGGGAGGCCTCAGAAAACTTACAATCTTGGCAGAAGGTGAAGGGGAAGCAAGGCACATCTTCCTATGGTGGAGCAGTGGAGAGAGAGCGAGAGACAGGGAGTGCTAAACACTTTTAAGCAACCAGATCTCGTGAGAACTCACGAGATAGCACTAGGGCAATGTGCTAAACCATTAGAGACCACCCCTATGATTCAATCACCTCCCAGCAGGCCCCTCATTTGACATGTTGGAATTACAATTTGAGATGAGATTTGGGTGCAGACACAGAGCCAAACCATATGATTATTCTTGGCAGCACTGTCCATTTGTTTTAGCATTTTCTAAACATTTACTCTCCATTTCAGTATTTTTCTCATTGTAGACAAGCAATAAATAATTTGTGAACCTGCACTGGTCCACAAACCACATCACGACTACCAGGGGTCTAAAGGACACATCCCAAAAGATGCCATGACAACCCAGTGGTCAAATGTATATGGGAAACGTTGAGAATTTTATCTGCCCAGACCTCCCACAGGAGATGCATACACAACATTGCCTAAAGTCACTAAGAAATTTTGCAGTAAAAATGCCCTAATTTCCAATGGAATGGTATTTGGAGGTAGGACTTTGGATGGTAAATAGGTAATTAGATGAGATCATGAAGTTGGGGCTCCCATAATGGGATTAACATCTTTATAAGAAGAGAGAGGCCAGAGCATTCTCTCTCTCTGCCGTGTTAGGACATAGCAAAAAGAAGGTTGTCCGTAAGCCAGGAATAGAACCCGTAAGGGTGAACTGAATCAGCCCATATCATGATCTTCCCAACACCCAGAACTATGAGAAATAAATTCCTGTTGTTTAAGCCATGCAGTCTATGGTATTTCAGTATGGCAATCTGAGCTAAGACAAGAGTCAAGTAGGCAGTGGTAAGTGCAATGGAGACAAGCAAAGGTGGAGCAAGAAGGGGTCCAACAAGGAGAACTCCAATTAAATAAAATTACACCAAGAAGATGACATTTGGGTAAAATCTAAAGGTGGGAGAAAAATCATGCATATATGGGATGGGTCGGGGATTGGGGAAGTGATTAGATAGAGTGAGCAACATGTGTGAAAGCCCCAAGGCAGGAGGATGCTTGGAACTGTGCAAAGAGCTGGAACAGAATGGAGGACAGAGCAATAGGAAAGAAAACTAAAATATGAGGCATAAGAGGGGGCCAGATCTTGCAAGGTCTTGTGTATTTTTGCAAGATTGTAGCTTTTACTCTGAGACTGAAAGCTGTGGGAAGATTGGACCAGAGGAGTGATATCATCCAATTTGTGTTTGCACAGGATCACTATGGTCCTTGTGTAGAGAGGAGATTACAAGGTTGTAACTTTCCAGGGAGACCACCTGGAAAGATATTGTAATAATTTAAGCTTGAGATGAACAAGGCTCAGAGCAGCACAGAGGCAATGGTGATGGTGAAAGTGGTTGGGTTCTGATTATGCTGAAAATTACTAAGGTAGTTCTGACAGAATTGGCTCATAGATCGGATGTGAAGTGTGAGAAAAGAAAAGACAATCATGATACTAACATTTTTGACCTTACTAATTGGAAGATTTCACCTGTCCTGAAATGGGAGGAGAGTGAAGAAGAAGGACATTTGGGAGTGAGAAATATCAGGAGCTCAGTTTTGAAACTGACAAGTTTGAGATACCCAACAGACATTCAGGTAGAGGTGCCAAGTAGGCAATTTGACGTATGAGTCTGGAGGGCAAGAGAGAGGTCTAAGAGGAGCTATACTTTTGGGAGCTGTCAGTGTTATACATAAAGCCATGAGACTGGGTAAGACCAGTGAGAGTGTGAGTTCAGACAAAGTGGAAGGCCTAAATGTAGTCCCTGAGGTATTGCTTCATTAAGAGCTTATAGGGTTGAGGAGGAAGAGCAAGGGAGACAGGAAGTAAAACGAGGGAAGAAACAGGAAAACTAATAGTTTAATGTCATGGAAATCAAATATAGAACGTGTTTCCAGGAGGGATGCTTCACCTTTATCAAATGCTGCTGCTGGTTAGGTAAGATCTGGACTAAGAATTTGTTCGTAACTTTACAGAGAGCCATTTTTGTGAGTATAAAGGTGAAAGCCAGATTGAATCATGTTCAAAAGGAATTTGGAGTAAAGAAACTGAAGAGAGTGACGATGGAAACTCTTTTGAGAAGTTTGAAACAGTAGCTGCAGAGAAAATGAGAAAAGTGAGGTTTTGATGATGATGATGATGGTTAAAAGATGTTGGTGTATTTATATATTGATTAAGAAGAGTGATAATGTGGGGGAAATAAGAGAGGAGAGCTGGAGCTTAGAGCAGGTGAGAGGGGATGTAGTCTTGTACACAGGTGAGGAATGGGTCTTTCCCAGAAAAGGGTTCAGTTAGTTCATATTAACAGAAACAAGAAGGATATATGAGCTTAGATACCGGTACATGAAAATCTCTAGTGGTAGAAGCTAGAGGAAATTCTCTTTTGATTGTTTCTATTTTCATAGCAAGTTTTAAACTGAGAATGAGGATGAGACAGGTGTAAGAAATCAGAGGTGAGAAACAACAAGAATCAGTTGGCTATGAGAATAGGGGAATGAAAAGTCTAAAGTAAAGTACTCAGATAGCCAGGCATCATTCAGGGCTCTTTTAGGTTAGCAATCACGAAGTTAATGTGAGACCTGTCATCATGGCTGTGTGATTTAAGCACATTACTACTTTTCCTACTATACCTCTTGCCAACCATCCAAAACTCTTTGTGAAATACTCAATGATTTCAGTCATAGGTGGGAACTATTAGGCGGGACATTGACATGGTTCAGTTTACATCATAAAAGTGTTACCATGACATCAGTATACAAGATGGATTCGTAGGGAATAAGATGGTGGGCAGGAACGTAGCTAACAGGGTACTGAGACGGCCAGACAAAAACTGATGGTCATGATTAGAGATTCTTTTATTTTTTTGTGTATGTCTATATGTGGTTCAGAGAATGCCATGTTTCTGAAGGTATTCTTTTTTTCCATAGAGCAATGATGGACTACATTCCCAGCAGCCCTCTATATTACATGGCTTTGGCATTTGCTTTTTGATAGTAACCCTGTTCTGGGACTGCCATATGCCAGCTCTGCATACCCTCACTTCTTCCATCTGCCCATACTTTCTAGAAGAGATAGATCTGCGGGAAAGAGGGATTCTGGCCAGGGAGTGTGATTTTTATTTGCATGAATGAACGCATATTGCATTGCTTACACTTCTACTCTTTTCTAGTCCCACCACTCCCCAATACCAGAAGAGCTATGTTATTAAGAGGAAGACACTTCTGACTGTTTTATGGATGGAGAAGCTCAGAAGATGAGGAATTGAGACAGTGAATGATGTTGAAGGATTCTCTGAAAATATTGCTCACTGAGAATTAGGAGCTGGATATTTGATTTTTCGCCTCATTTTGGAAAAATTGTGAAAAACAGAGCTGGCATGCTAAAAGGCATTAAACCTGGCAGGAAGGTAAAGAGAAAGGTCCAGCAAGCCGCCAACAAGGAATTAAAAGAGATCATGGAATACAGCCCAGAGCTCTACTAAGCTGTTAGGGGCGGTCCCAGAGAAGCAGCAGCAGATGACAAATGATCATAAGCTGAGATCTGATTTATTCGGTAGGAAATGAAGATGGTAGCAAAGGAAGAAATCTAGACTCCACTAAATGAAAGATTTCCTCAGTAAAGTAGACAGTAAAATGGAAGGAGAGTGAAAAAGGAAAAGTTTGATACAATGGATATGTTTTTTTTTTCCACAACTGAAGAGGATATGTGCAAAGGCCACCAAAGATCTTCAGATTCAGAATTTGCCTCATGTAAAGTGTTCCATCAGAGAAGATGTGAAAACAGCTCAAGATAACCTGGAGACCAGGGTGACCCAGCGGTGAAATACGAAGTCCCAGCAGTCCTCTATATCACATGGCTTTGGCATTTGCTTTTTGATAGTAACCCTTGGAGTTCTTGACACATCTTGAGATCTTTGGGCATCTGCAAATTCATGCAGAGCACCCTAATCTGTAATTCATTCTGTAAAAAATTAGTTATAATTTTGTAATGGAACAACTCATTCGGCTATGTGAGCATAGTGGGAACCACCCAGCAATAGTCAAGAAGAGCAAATCTAGGTGGAGCTGTAGAGGCTGGATCAGGCCAGCTGACCCCACAAATAAGCGACTTACTGGGCAAACCAATTTTCCTTCGATGTTGATTCAAACATTTCCTTAAGACATGCATTTTAAAATGTTTACATATTTATTGTAATGCATCTTATAAATCATGAAATAAGTTCACCACGTCTGTGACTTTATGGATATAATTACTAGGGCCAGACATAAAAAAAAAAAAGTTGATTTAAAGAAATATAAAGTAAGAAAATATATAGGTGGGTAGTACATTGATATGATAAAAATTGGACCAAAGCAAATAATGTAACTATATTCCTAACTATAAGTAACAGGAAAGCAAGGAAGAGTTGCCTCAATATAGTGAGACAATGTGCCGTCATTCAAACGTGCTTAGACTGGTAGGATATGTACACAAATCTTGATCTGACTTCAAAGATGCAGTTTGGTGAACTGGAAAGGATAAGGAATTTCGGGGCAGATGGCTTGCTCCATCCCTATTTTTGCTGTATGGATCTGGGGAAATTACTTAATGTCCCTGTAACTGGCAGAGTTTCTTTGTTTGAAGGTAAGACCATGTCAAGTGCTCAGCAAATGCTTTGCCCAGGGAAGACATAGAAGAAAGTCTTCAGCCATTATTGCAGATATAAAAATAGAGTGGGTTTTCTTCTCTTTGTATTAAGCAACAGATAATGAGACATTCAAAAGTTCGATGGGGAGATATGATGGAAGGAGGATTAGATACAGAATTAAAATATTTGAGTTTAATCTGCAGTGTCAAAGATTTCCACTTACTAAATGTTCAACTTAGCCAATTCTCTCTGAATTCTAACTGTTAAGCATACACAATTGTATCTAAGTATATGTGTGTGCATATATATATATATATATGTAAGATTATCACATTAATATGACTATACATATATAGGGAGAGGAACAGAGAGTATGAGAAAGAAAGGGAGGGAGAGAGGAAAAGGAAAAAAAGGGTGTTGTAGATAGAAACTTGGTTGAGGACTAGAAAATCTTGGTTCAATTCCTAGGCTTTATAACTGGGGAAAAAAAAAAAAAAAAAAAACAACTTCAGTTTCCTTATCTGTAAAATGAGTGCCATAGAACCTATATCACTGAATTTATCTGAAAAAATTACATATCTGTCTAACTATCATCTATATATCTGTTGTATAAATCAAATGCTCAATTAATGTCAGTCATATTTTACTTGCTTTCTACTACAACCAAGCCCTCTGCTGTGACCTAGTAAAGCATAGTTGATTTTAGTAGCTCATGAATCCCTGGGTGCATTCAGAAAAGCAAAGCAAAGGAACAGTGAGTTTATAAAGTAATTGGAGACACTTTCTGAAAGACTGTGATAGATGCCCTTTAGGGCCTTGCGTGGATCCTGTCTTCTCTACGAATTGGTCCCTATTTCACAGTGTTGGACCCTGGACAGCTTGAGGCAAAGGGAGGAGAGCACAGTTTGTTATTTTCCTACTTCTGATTGGGCCAGGTATAGATATCTGACCCAAGTTAATCCAGCAAAATTCTCTTTCTCAGGAATCTGGAATTTGGAAAAGGACAGAATAAGAGCAATTTAATCTGACTCATATTAAGAGAGGCATAGAAAGCCTACTTCCAGGCTGGCACTCTTGGGACCAGCTGGCCTTGCTTGCCTGGGACTGAGGGATTCTCCAGAACTTGGTACTCTCAGTGCTGATACTAGGATGGTCCTGAGTAAACTAAAGCAGTTGGTCACCCTATGAGCTAACCTGGTCTCTGCCCTACTTGAAGATTGTCCAAATCTTTCTTGGATTCCTACCCCTATATCTTTCCAATAAGTTGCATTTTAAAGCTTAAACTATTCAGAATTTAACCAAAAGATTTTTTTTGGTGGTGCTATATCCAGCATGCTAAAAAAATAAATAAATAAACATGGAAAATAAGAGAGCATTAATATAAAATAGAAACCGTTTGCTAAAGCTGTCAACCTTGGATAAAATTCTTTATTGCCTCTAATATTTGTGCTAGAAAACTACTGCTTAGTTGCTCTTGCAAAATGGATGCGTTTTCTAATGCTTCTTAATATCCGGTGAATTATGTTAGTAAATTGAGAAGGATTATCTACTTACCCTGTTTGGAAACGTAACTCATTACCTTTGTTACAGAAAGGGATGGGGGTGTCTTAGCATATCAGAAGCATTTTACCCTGGAGTCAAGAAGATGAATCAGGAATTCGATCAAACTGTATCTCCAGTGAATTGCGCTGTCACATAATGTTAATAGAACCAACTGAAGCCTCTCTCACGGCCTTCTCAAGCTTTTACATGCCTTAGAATCTCTTAGAGAGAGAGTTAAACATTTATTCTCCTGGGTCTCCTCCTCAGAGTTTCTGATTTACTAGGTCTGGAGTAGGGTACCCTAAATCTGCAGTCAATAAAATTCCCTGGTTCTTTGCTAGTTAAAGCAACTTGTTCAGAAGCGTTGGCACTGTGGGGAGCTTGTGAAAAAAGTAAAATCTTGGGCCACAACTTCAATTGTTGAATTAAAATGGGATTTTTAGCTTAATGATACAGGTGCCTTACCCTGTGAGATTCTGAGGCAATGGTCTAAGGACCACATTGACAAAATATATTGTAGCTGGGCCAACTGTAATAACAACAGTAGTTAATGTTTTTGAGTGTCCATTAGGTTCCAAGGATTATTCCAATGCTTTCATATGGCTTAATTCAGTTGATCCTCCCAGCACGCCTCAGAGGTCATTGTTTCGAGATGAAGAAATGGATGAAACTGCACATGTTCACCAGCTGGTGAACAGGGCAGTGCTTTAAAGGCAGGCAGTCTGACTTTAGAGCTTAGGCGCTCAGCCATCACGCACCACTGCTTCCCTGGCAAAGGGAGGCTGAAAGGAGATGGGCATTGCATTCATTTGGCAATTTAAGAAGACATACCTTGCCATCAGAAAATCAGACACTGTAAGGCAGCATTTATTGTGTTGCTGATCACGAATGCCAGATCTGCTTTCTGGGGATTCTTTGGGGTCTCAGTGCCCTCACATGTGTCACGTGAATAATCATAGCTCACCTCCAGCTCTGTGATGAGGCTTGAATGAGCTCCCTGAGGCAAAGGGCCAAGCGTAAGACTGGCATGAAGGACTCAAGGAAGGTTCACATCCTGGAAAGAGTGAGGGTGTTGGAGATTGGAGGCCTAGACGGGGCTTTCAGTTCTGCTGATCATTTAGTTCTCTGCAGAGACATCGCCAAATTGTGCCTCACTTTCCTCACCTGTAATATGAGGTAAATAAAACCTATATTTTAAGATTGCTGGAGGAATTCAATGAGATTATGTCCACTAGGTACCAGACCTTCTAACTCTTTCATATAAAGGGTTCAATAAATTGTTACTACTTGTGTTTTCCTGTCACAAACATTCTTTTCTGGAATTTTAAGTCATTATCCTCTTCCAGATAATTAAGTGTCAACATTGGGAGGGATCTTAGATGCTTTAAATCTCACCCCCACATCCCTCCCCCTCAAGCCTGCTCACTCTATCAGACAGCTGACTCACACATTACTGTGAAGCAAATCTTCGCTTCCTAAACAAGGGGACCTTTCCTTTGAGCTTATAGTTCTAAAATGACTGGCCATAAGGCATTAGAAAATAATGTAACAATGGCTAAAAAGTGCCTAAACTATGGGTCGCCACAAGTGTCTCATCTACTAAAAATCATTCCCCTTCTTGAATAAGTATATATCCAGAATGAAACAGGTTATTACTATTAATTAAAATAAGAACAAAAAAGTGCATTTCCTTTATTAAGGCATGCAGCTTCTCTTTACCCTGAAAACTTGCATGGTATTAAGTATTATGAAGGACTTTTTCAAAAAGGACTTCTTTTTTTTCTTTTTTTTTCAGAGATAGCAGATAATGTGGCTTTCTTCCCATGCTCTGACTTCTTTGAAGAAACACTTTAACATGCAGGACAAATAATAGTACTACTAATAATGGTGATGATAATTTTAGCCATGTGTGTCATGGTAGTAGTTACAATCGTGGTAACTGATATTTACCATGTGCTTATTTTTTGCTAGGGGCTGTTTTAAGTGCTTTACTTCTTCAGTTATTTGTCAAAACTACCCTATGAGGGACGTGTTATTATCTCCATTCAGGTTAAGTCATCTGAAGCCATATAGTTGCTAAACATAGCCAGGACAGGAACCAAGGCAGTGTGATAACAGAGCCCAAGCCCCGAACCACTAAGCAGTGCCAATGGTGGTAGGAAAGACTCAAACGTTTCCAGAAATTTCTACCCTTTACTCTCCAAGATTCTTTTCTCTTGGCAGCTTCTAACTTTCTTCTCCCACCTCCATGAAGGCAGGGTCTTGGATATAAGATGCTTAGCTGTATGCTAGAAAATGCCTATGGAAAGTAATGTGTAGAATTGACAATGCAGTGGTATCATTAGGGACAATTCTTTTTATTTTCTTTTAAAATTCTAAATTCTGAAATTATCTGGCTTGTCTTCTTGTATTGATAATCACAGATCCCCTCAGTGCCTAAGTCCCTGTGAGTTAAGTCAAGCAGTTAGGGAGGCAAATTCTCTTTCACAGCTTCTGGAAGGTTAGGAGGGGAAAAAAAAACAGAACTTTTATTTTATTTATCTATGAAAATACAAAATTCTTATTTCAGTTAAAGAAGGTTTTGTAAGGAATAACATTCTTTTCTTTTAAATGAATGAGAATTTCCAACCATCTTTAATGTTCAGATGTCCTAAGAATTATTTTCTTCTAGTTTCCTTAAATCCTAACTTGACTTTGGGCTTGAAAATGAACTTGAAGCCTATTTGGTATGTTGTTACCAGCAAAGATGTTTTCAAAATATTTTCTCACATGTCCTTTAGTGAAAATTACAGAGACTACCTTAAGGTAGTTTTGATTACTGTTACCACACCACTGATGTGTTTGGTAAAGCTTGGGACTGTGTAATGCAACTTCATTAAGGAAGCTTTCATCTGTCATTACGGGCAAAAACAATTTTTGGGTTATCTACAAAAACAAAAACAGCAGTTACCACTAACTTCTATATGGCATGTTACAACTTAAAGGACATTCACATTTTTAACTCTTCAAACGACTTTGCAAAATAGGGATTAGTTTTGTTTCTCTTTTACAAATAAGAAAAATCAAGGGCAAAGAGCAAAAGAGGCAATTAAGTTAGTGGAACCAAAATTCAAATCTATTTTTTTTTACTTTAATCTCTTTTCATTATCCCCATGGAGTTGGATTCACTTGCATTGGAGTATTTTCTGGGATATTGCGTCACCATGGATGTTTGAGTCTGTGATCATATTTTACAAATGGCATAAACCACTGTGTCTTACCACTGACATTTCACCTTATGCTACTGCTATTCTTAGCCACAAAATGCCAGATGGGAAAGAGATCTTATTAGTCATTACTCAGGAATGGCAATAACCACAGAACAAAAACTAGCTTCAGATTAACAAAACCACTTGCTGATATCACAGATCTAAGAAAATTCCCCCACCGCCTGTGACTAGGACATTGAATTTCCATTACCCCAATTTTTTTGTTGTTTTCAATGTGTGAAACACCTCTGTTATCCAATTGCACATTCACTATTATGTCATCTTTGCTCTGTGTTTAAAACCACACATTTGTCCTTATATCTGTAAGTAGAATATCTAAAGGTTAATGCCCTCAATTCTCACAATTGCAAATCCCAAATTATTTGTGATTTTCAAATAACTATACATGGTGATGGGCACATCATAGAATATCAATAAAATGTCTTTGTGAAAAATAACTTACATTTGTAAGGAAATTAAATTTTTCAAAGTATCTGCACGTAATTTTATTTGGTTCTTATAATACTTCCATAGATAGGCAAGGGAAATGTCAAACTCATTTTATAACTGAAGCACTGATATATGAAGTGGCTTATCCAAAGCCATTGAACTATCAGGTTTCTGATTTAGCACGCTAACCCAGATTGTCTAAATTCAAATATACTACAAGCTGCCTGCCTTTAAAATGCTGCCGTTGCTTTCTTCCTCTTCCTCTTCCTTCCCTGGTCCCCACCCTTTACTTCATTATCTTTTTTCATGGTCAGCAAAAATGCTGAACACCAGGAAAGACACACACCTTCCTTATCTCAAGATATTTGCTACAGAAAGTCAAGAGTATTCTGGATTGTCTTTAAGATTGTGCTTTGGACTGGTCATTTATTCTTGTGAATTCAAAGGAAGATTTAAGCGGACAATCAGACTCACCCATCTCGCTTTACATAAATATTAATATTATTTGAGCTGAAATGAATTTTCAAGCAAATGCTCATTTCTTCACAAATACTTATTTTTCACTGTAGTATAGTCAGAAGTGAGTTTGAGAACTCCGTGGATTTACATTATCTGTTGGTTGTAAGAAAGATGATACTCCAGGTTTGTATAGTGAGAAAGTATTTTCTGAAGACTTTCTCATCTAGATTAGTTATTATTCTAATTTTCTTCCCTGGCACCCTTTGTTTCCCCGCTAGTAATAATTATGGAATTGTGTTTTAATAGTTCAACTACTGTTTTCCCAATCAAGAGGAAAGAACTCTGTAGGCTTGTTCTAAGTCTTACTTACTGTTGAATTTCTTGCACAGATCCTGGGGCTAGTGTGTAAAAGAATGTTTGCTATTAAATAGACATATAAGAGGGTAGATGGATTTTTACAGAGATGGAAGGTGGGTAGGTGGATGGATGCATGCATGGAATAAAGATGGAGGGATGCACAAATTCTATGAGGATACACGGAAGGAAAATTTTTATTTGATCACTCTAAAACATTTGTGAGCACCTCTTATGTACCAGTGCCACTATTCACGGCACTAGGAATACAGCAGTGAAAAACAGACAAAAAAAAAAATGCTGCACTTATGGAGTTTATATTATAATGGTGAGGGAGACAAATCACTTTGAAAAGAGTAAAAAGTAGTATATATATGTATATGTTTTCTTATTCTTAAAGCAATTTAAATATATGTCATATGGAGACATGTGGAAAAAATAAAGGAAGGGAGGATATAGAAAGCATGAGTGAGTGTTGCAATTTTTTTAAAAGTGCTTCTCACTGCATTAGTTTTCTGTGGCTGCTAAAACAAATTACTATAATATCATCAGCGCCGAAGTCCTAAATCTTATTATCTAATGATCTAAATTAGGTATAGGTGAGACTCTAAATATGATCCGTCTTGAGGCAAAATTCTATCTCTGGAACTGTGAGACTAGAAAACACGTTACCAACATACAAGTGGTGGGACCAGCATAGGATCATGGTTGTAGGCATAAGATAATGGCTATAGGCATTCCTATTTTAAAAGAGAAAAAAATAGGAGTTAAAGAAGAGTCACAAGCAATTTTAAAATTCAACCAAGTAAGCTCCATTAGTTTGTAAGGTCTGGGAATAACCCTCTGTGGCTCAAGGTTCTGCCCTTTCAGCCCCTACCTCTGCTCTTTGGGCTGACACCAGCACCTTCTGGGCCCGGGCCCCTGACTGCTAGGCCTGCCACACCACAAAGCCCACTGCCATTTTTCTTCTTTTTTGAAGAATAGAAAATGTTTGCAGCTGAGTAGTCATTTCAGCCTGTTTCCTGCCTGTAGAATTTTGAAAGTCCAATAGCCTTCTTTTTTTTTGCCTTGTCTCTCTCCCTTTCAGTCCAGGCTGGCAGTGTTTCTAATGGTATAATATTCTCAAAAACTTGATGGACCTCCTATATATGTCAGGAGGATTTACATCATCAAACAAGAGGGTTCTCCCCAGATCTTTCCTGGATAACTGCCTCTCTATTTCTGACATGCAGAGACCTTTGAGTGGCTCCCTCAGCTATATGTCTAATCTCTTCAGCAGCAGTAAAAAGGATGCCCCTCCAGACCCTTGGCCTTCTGTCCAGAGCACAGTTTTCTGATACTGAATCTCATACTTTTAGCAATTTTTTGTATACTGGGTAGACTGAGAATTTCCTGAATCATCCACTCTTGGTTTCTTTCTGCTTAACAGTTTCTTCCTCAACTTATTTCTTTCTTCTCTCATTTTACTATAAGCCATGAGAAGAAATCAGGGCATATATTCAACAATTTGCTTAGAGATATTCTCGTCTAAATATCTAAGTTTATAGTTTATAAATTCTGCTTTCCAATTATGAAGGGCACAATTAAGCTCAGTTATCTGACAGTGTGTAACGTGGATTGCCTTTCCTCCGGTTTCCAGTAACATGTTACTCATTGCCTTTTGAGCCCTTAAAAAAAGGCTTTAACTTTCATATTTCTACCAACAATCTGCTTATGACGATACATAGATATTCTCTAAGAAGCTAGAACCTTTCTCTATTGTGCAGCTCACTTCCTCTCATCCCTTACTGGTAGAATCCTTAGCACTTATATTTCTACCAAAAATCTATTATAAGTAATCTAGACTTTTTCTTTCATGCTTCTCAAAATGCTTCCAGACTCCAACAATCTCTAAATTCCAAAGCTACTTCCTCATTTTTAGCTATTTGTTATAGCCACATCCTGCTTCCCAAAGCAGTATCAAAATACCTACAATAGTTCCCCTTATTCATTTTTCTCAGTTTCAGTTACCCATGGTTAACCTGTTCCAAAATATTACTTGGAAAATTCCAAAAATAACCAATTTGTAAGTATAAAGTTGCTTGCCATTCTTAGTAGCATAATGAAATCTTGTACAATCCCACTCCATCCTGCCTGCGATGTGAATCATTCCTTTGTTAAAGGTATCCACGCTGTATAGCTACCTGCCTGTTAGTCACTTAGTAGCTCTCAGTTCAACCAGGTCAACAGATCACAAGAAAAAAAGGGTGAATACAATATAATAAGATATTTTGAGAGAAAGAGCAAGCTCACATTAACGTAAATTTGATTACAGTGTATTATTATCATTGTTTTACTTTATCAATTATTGGTGTTAATATCTTATGTACCTAAATTATAAATTAAACTTTATCATAGGCATGTATGCATAAGAATAAAACATTGTATATATAGGATTTACTACTATCTGTGGTTCAGGCATCCACTAGGGGGCTTGGAATGTATCCCCTGCAGATAAGGAAGTCACTACTGTATTAGTTTCCTGTGGCTGCTATGATAAATTAGCATATACTTAGCGACTTAAAACAATAGAAATTTATCCTCTCACAATTCTGGAGTCCAGATGCCTGAAATCAACACTGCTAGGCCAAGATCAAGTTGTCAGCAGGTTGCACTTCCTCTGCAGGCCTGGGAGAGAATGTTTTCTTGCCTTTTCTAGCTTCTGGGTGGCTGCTGGCATTTCTTTTCTTGTGGCCTCATCACTCCAATCTTCATGGCCAGCATCTTCAAGTCTCTTCCTGCTCCACCTTCACATGGCCTACTTTTTCAATTACCAAATCTCCTTCTACCTTTCTGATAAAGATAAAGATATGGATGTAGATACAGATATGAGAGAGAGTCAGAGACAGATGTATTTTAAAGAATTGGCTAATATGTCTATGGCAAGTATAAAACTTGTAGGGCAGGCCAACAGGCTAGAAATTCAAATAATAGTTAATGTTCAGTCTCTTTTTCTTTTTAAGACAAGGTCTCACTGTGTCATCCAGGCTCAAGTGCAGTGATGTAATGACTCACTGCAGCTTCGACTTTCCAGGCTTAAGCAAACCTCCCACCTCAGCCTCCCAAGTGGCTGGAACGACAGCCAAAAATGATATGCCCAGCTAATCTTGTGTGTATGTGTGGAGGTGGGGTCTCACTATGTTGCCCAGGCTGGTCCTGAACTCCTGGACTCAAGCAATCCTCCTACCTCAGCCTCCCAGAGTGGTGGGGTTACAAGAGCCTGGTTGATGTTCAGTCTTGAGTCCAAATTCTGTAGAGCATCAGGCTGCAAACTCAGGCAAGGTTTCTAGGTTGCAGGCTTGAGGAGAATTCCTTCTGCAGAAAACCTTTGTCATTACTCTTAAGGCATTCAACCGATTGGGTTACGCCGACCCACATTATCTGCTTTATTCAAAGTCTACTTATTTAAATATTAATCACATTTAAAAAATACCTTCACAACAATATCTAGGCTCTGAAGACATTGCCTAGACATGTTGAAACATAGACTTACCCATTATACTAACATATTCTACAGCAGTATGGAGTGAAGGGGCAAACCATGCAGTTATCTGGGAGAAGGACCTTCACACAGAGGGAGGGATAGGCGTGTCAGGACTTTCAGGCCATGCAAGATCATTGGCTTTTATTTGAGAGTGATGAGAAGCTAGTGGAGGTTCTGCATAGAAAATACTAATGACTGACTTCACTAGGCTTGAGCTGGGAACAGGTCAGTTGGAAGATTATTTCAACGATACAGATTAGAGAGAGTGGGATTTGGATTAGGTAGAGCTGGAAAGGATGAGAAATGTTCAGATGCTGGTAAGTTTTGTTGTAGTGACAACACGTGCTTTTGTGACAAACTGGATATGAGTTGTGAGAGATAAAGAAGAAAATGTGGCCTAAGCAATGTGAAAAGAAACTGAAAGAAGGAATTTAGCATTAACTGAGATTGAAAAGATCAAACGGAAGTGATACAGGTGAATCCTTAAGAGTTTGGTTGTGGTCATGTTAAGTTTTAGGGAACAATTATATATTTAAGAACAGTTGACTATGAACCTTAACTGTCCATAACATAGAGGTGAACTTGGGAGATGTTAGCATAGAGATATTTAAAATGATGAGACTGGATGAGGTCATCATGATAATAAGTAATCATAGAAGAAGAATGGGGTACGTGAGCTGAACCCTGAGGCACTCTAGTGTTGAGAGGTGGAGAAAAGTACAAAGAACCGGCAAAGGGATATGGAAAGCCATCAGTGAGAATGGTAGAAAATTAGGAAATTGTGTGCTAAGAGCTAAGGAAGCGACAAATTGTAAGAGAAGAGAGTGGTCAACTGGATCAAATGTTCCTGAAGTGCCAAGTAACAGACGGACTAACATCATCTCTTGTATTTAGCAATGCAGCAATCATTATCAACCTAGCTAACAGTGATTTCTGACTAGACAAATTCAAGGGAGAATATGAGGAGATGAACTGGACACAACAAAAATAACTATGGAAATTCATAGGGTATAGACTAAAGGTCTTTGCCCTTTACTTGAATCATAATTGAATTTGATTACCCCAGTGGATAAAATCAGTCAGGGTTTTTGGCACTGAAGATTGGTAACATGATGAACCACAAGTGCCAGGAAGGAAAAATTATTGAGTCTCACTTATTTTTTCCTCCTGGGGATCTCTGCAAGCCTGGGAGAGGAGGCTGTCTGTGGTACCCTCTAACCCAATTTGTCAGTCATAAGCTTTCACTGGCAGGTTCTGGAGGTGAGGACAGTAGTGCAGAGTACAACTTCTTGATCTCAGCAACAATACAAAAGGAGAATAAATTTTGAAAACTAAAAGCAAAGAAACAGTACAACACAACACAAAACAAAAATCAACATAAATAATTTAACAGTGGAAAGTAGGACCAGTCTTGAATATCTTGTCTTTTTCTGTAGATGTTATTTGGTGGATATTTCTTAAATGAAATAATGGAGTAATGTTGTAAGTATATTAGAGGGTCAATAAATATTAAATCTTTCTGCAAAGCCCCAAATCTACTTTACAATTTACAAAAGATCCCTAAATAAAAGGCATATTTGAGTCATATGTTCCCACAGGAAAGAAATTGTTACAGTAATGTGTATTTCTTATTCTAGACTTGTATTAAAATGACAAAATCCTGTTTAATATATCTGACAAATTATTTGAAATGAAGAGGAACGTGCAGTAGACTTGAAAGTAATCATAGGAGGATGAGTGGTTACAACAGAAAGACATAGTAGGAAAAATATCTGTTAGTAGTTCTTGATTTTTTCCTGTGGGAGGAGAAAAAAACAATTAATAAGGGTAATATAATTTGCCTAATTCTGTGCTTTTTGACTTTTGATGCATCATCCGTTCTTCTAATCAATTACATTGTAGTGTGAAAGTCCTACGAATTAGGACTCTTGTGAGTGAACAATGGGGAGAGGGAAATTAAGAAAGGTGTTGTAAACAAGGGCAGACAGAAGACCCTGAAGCAGTGAGAATAATTTAAATTTGATGTAGAAGGTGACAGGCAGCCCTGGAGGTTTGAGAAAGGAAGAATGTGATCAGAACTGTGGACAAGGAAGATGATTTTGACAGCCTTTGGTACTGATTGCACATTTCATAATATAAAACAGCCTTCAAGGTCTTGGAAAAAATATTTTATATTTATTAATTTTCTTTTTCCAGGTATTACATAAATTGCTATATAGGAGTTAGGCTGGTTTGTTTTGATTTGTTTTGCTTTGTTAAAGGAGGTCATGCAATTGAGGTATGTGACTGGCACTAAACAGCTCAAGCCCAATCATTTCATTTGGCTTGGCACTATTTTAACAATATAAAAATGATTCTGATATTTATTCAAGTCGAATAGAGATGTATGATCCCATCAAGTTAATTATTAGCAAAAAAGTGTGATATTGTTTAAATAGCAGATGTGTTAATACAGAGTAATTATGTTGACTGAAAATGAACAGTTCCATCCGGCAGACGCCCAATTTTTTTCCTAGCAGTGTCGACACTGAATGTCTTTTAATACACTGGAAAATTACTAGGCAGATTTGAAATAACAAAGCAAATCACTGCAGGGTTTGTTTAAGGTTCCTCTAGAGAATAGGGCAAATAAAATGATTATAGTGATTTGAACAGTCAGAATTGTATAGCTGTTCCCTTAGAAAAACAATCTTCCAATTAGCTGACAATTGATAGCTTCTGATATTTCCTGAAATGGTTTCTGCATTAGGAGTATTAATCTGTACTTCTATGTAGTAGGTTACCTGAGAGAAGGTTATTTTCATTATAGTGAACACATGTAAAGGTTATACTCACCAATATACTCACTTGACAATTTCAAATGTATAGTCCAAATGGATTACTTATACATAAATTTGTATGGCTCATACTATTAATGATATTGCAACAATGTTAAGTTGGATACTAGTGAATTTGAAAGTTTCCATTTTTCTCACCCTAATTGTTTTGGCTAAGGTTCTGAATTTAATGCTTTCATTTTCCTTTGTGATTGGGTCAGAGAATAAGCAAGTTCACTGGGTTTTTAAACCCGAGCGTTTGAGGAGCCTGAGCTTGGATTGTGATCTCTAAGGTAAGGTAGGTGAAAGTTAGAAGTATTCACAGATATTTGCTTATAAAGTGGAGTAGATGGACTATGAATAGATAGCTTGTCAACAGATCTACTGATATGTGCTTCCTCTGTAGTAGAAAAGCAAACCAGCACTGACTTAAACAGGCCTTAAGTTCCTCTTGTATCAAGAAATTTGAAGGAAAGTAATAACATATTTCAGTTTCATGGGTCAACCACATTAGAGCCATTGTTTGGTATCTATTGTGAGCATCTTTCACTCGTAAGGTGGCTACCTCAATTCCAGGCGTAACATCCATACTCAAAGCAAGGAGAAGGGAGAAGGGATGTGTTAGCTCTGACCATGTCAGTCCCATTGATCAGGAAGCACTGCCTTTATCAGCCATTAGCAGACTCCTCTTTACCTCCCATTGGCCAGGAATGTATCACATGATCATCCTAACTTGCAAGGGAGTCTGGGAAGATGTGTACATTTCACAGTCTCTGTAGTAGAGATTGGCAAGGAGGAGAGGTTGGGAAGGGGGTTTGTTGTATTAGTCAGCCAGTCATATTTGAAACTATCAGTGAATTATACAGAAGAGTTTCCATACCTCGAGTTTCATTTATTGTGATAGACTTAACTCTGTTTAAGATTCCACTAGAAGTTGGGAGGGTATTTACTAATGCAGATATACAGGATAAATATTTAATGGCGATATTCATAAACATAGCCTTGAAAAAGCCATCTACATTCCCACGATAGGAGAGACATAGGCAGGTGCAGGTCATGGCCAGAAAAGGACCTCCCTCTTGTTGGCTTCTTTGTCTACTTTTTTTTTTTTTTTTTTTTGAGTCGGAGTCTGGCTCTGTAGCCCAGGCTGGAGTGCAGTGGCGCTATCTCGGCTCACCGCAAGCTCCGCCTTCCAGGTTCACGCCATTCTCCTGCCTCAGCCTCTGCAGTAGCTGGGACTACAGGCGCCCGCCACCACGCCCGGTTAATTTTTTGTATTTTTAGTAGAGATGGGGTTTCACCGTGTTAGCCAGGGTGGTCTCCATCTGCTGACCTTGTGATCCGCCCACTTCAGCCTCCCAAAGTGCTGGGATTACAGGCATGAGCCACCACGCCCGGCCCTTTCTCTACTTTTTAATGATTTCCAGTATTTGTTAACATAACTTGGCTGTACCCCTGAAATTCTCCTGAAATTGTTTTTTTTTAAAGCAATGTTGCCCAAATTATAACATCAAATGAACATTTAAATTAGTATAATAATGTTAATTATCTATAATAAATAAAATGATTATGTAAACAAATTTCAATTTGAATTCATTTTACTTACAAGTCCACATTAGTTTAAATATCTGGTATTCTGTTAATAGTTTATTATTACCTTTTTTCATATGACCATCTGGATTTCATATGAAAATTCCCTTCTGATCATTTTCAGTGTACAATATTGGCAAACATAATTGTGCATAGACCATCTCGCTCACATTCATAACAGCCAGCTGTTCTAGAAAAAGATTCCTAAATAAAAGACATATTTGAATCATATATTCCCATAGGAAAGAAATTGTTATAGTAATATGTATTTCTTATTCTAGACTTCTATTAAAATGACAAAATTCACTGTCTTGGCTTAAGTTTTAAAAAGATCACATATCTCTATACATATTGCATAGCTCAGTAACTTTATATACATTTATGAAACAGCAGCAGATTGCTTAAAAATTGCATTAAGAATCCTTAGCTCTAGTAAAGAAATATTACCTTCCCCATCACCAAAATGGCCTTCTCATATCTCTTTCCTGGGCCTCATTTGAACTTTGAGGTGTGTGTAAACAGTTATAAGCAGGTTGTCTTGAAGAGCTAGGAAGATTTATAAGACAGAAACTTTGCCTTTAAATGAACACACGATTTGAAAATATCTGGCAAGGCACACTATCTAATGATTCAAAAGCAAAATGTTTTATAATCATAATAAGACTCAGGGAACTTATTGCTGGAAAACGGAGGTAACATGTATGAACTAAAATAAGAAGAGCATGAAAGTTAAATCAGTATTCTCCTTCAGATCAGAAACCAAATACACACACACAATTTGTAAAATAAGAAGACATAAAACCTTAAGTTCCATTGACTTCGTGTTGACTAATCGCTTTAGCCACTGCAGCTTTAATTAAAACAAGATTAAAAGTAAGAGATTTATCAGCCCTTTTATTTTGTTACAAAGGAGCTAAGGTTTCCTTACTATCTGGCTTAGGAAGGCTATCACTGCGTATTTAGTTAAGCCACTTTGGAAGATCCTTAATACTGCATTTGTATATTTCAGTTTACTCTCTTTGAAAACTGGAAGCAGTTCCACTAACAGAAAGAAGTTCGGTAAATGAAAGTTGCACCTAGGAGCATCCAAAATTGCTGGGCCTGAGACAGTGGATTTAAAATGGTGTTCACTGAAACCCTAAAGGTGCAACAAAACTGCCTCGGGGGCTTAAGAGAGGGGAATGGGAAACGGAGGAAGAACAGCTGCATGGCGAGTTCAAGGCTCCGTGAGTCTTGCTTTTGGAAATCCCTAGAGATATCCAGGAACTGCTTTTTATTTGTTATAAAAATTGGCTTCTGGAAATGATTTTATTGGAAGAAAGTATGTCTTGCTTTGAAAATTTTTGTTGTTATTGTTGTTGAAAACAGTTGTGCTAAGGGAATACAGATACATATTTTTTAAAAAGAAAAAAAAAATAGGGGACCTGCGAAACAATGTAGCGAGAGAGGCATAGTGAAACAACCAATTATCTTCTGCTTTTTTTTCTTGCCACACCAGAAGACAGCATTCGAAAGAGAAAATTCAATTCAGCAAGTATGGAAGGAGTATTCCCAGTGTGAGGCAAAATAAATAAGTTACCACCTTGATGGGATATAGCTGGGGCAGGAAAAGCATTGCACTTGAATAAGAAACTGTGTTTTCCTAATAAGTGGGAATTGAACAATGAGAACACTTGGACACAGGAAGGGGGACATCACACACCGGGGCCTGTTGTGGGGTGGGGGGAGAGGGGAGGGATAGCAATAGAATATATACCTAATGTAAATGACGAGTTAATGGGCGCAGCACACCAGCATGGCACATGTATACATATGTAACAAAACTGCATGTTGTGCACATGTACCCTAGAACTTAAAGTATAATAAAGAATTTTTTAAAAAGAGAGCCAAAAAAAAAAAAAAAAAGAAGATGTGTTTTCCTATCCTGGCTCCATCTGAAGGATTGAAAGTGTTAGAATATGGACTTGTTGGTTTGTAAAACAATGGCACAGTTATTCCTTAAGCACCTGCTATCTGCCAGGCACTGTGTTAGGCATAGGGGAATTCAAAGATAAATGTGCTCTGCTACCATGTCCTGAAAGAACTCACAGAATAGTGATAATAATTCGAGTAGTGAACTAGCCGACATTTATCAGATAATTCATCTGGGCCAGGCAATATTCTAATCACCTTTACAAGAACCCTTTTTAGAACCTTCATGGCGATCTCAGTAGGTCCATAATATATTTATTCCTATTTTACAGGAATGGACATGAGGTATAGAGAAGTTAAATAACTTGCTCAAAGTTACACAGATAGAAAGTGCAGAGATAGTCTTTGAATTTAGTTCACAGAATTCCAGAACCGGTTTTCTAAACAATGTCACTTCCATCACTTTACCTGAATGGAGGAGATATGGTGAGAAGGGAATGTATAGTGATTTTGTGAATGTATTTTAGAAACAATGGTGTTCTGTGCAAGTGTTAGTTATCCTTACACCAAGGGAGAGAAATAATTCAGAAGTTAAATCATAATAGGATATAAATGTCCAAAAAAAGAGTAAAGCTGTAGTAAACAAAGTATAAGGCAACCTCAGGTTTCTAGAACCTAAGTAACTTCATCAGGTATTCCTGTGCCTTCCTTCAGAGTCCTTCTGGATTGACTTTTAGTAGGAAGGAAAGGCAGGCTCAGGTATTTCCCAGGCTCTGACTAGGTATATCTCAGTCTCAGCAGCCAGTAAGACTATCCAAATGCAAACACATGATTTTCTTGACATTGAGCTTATCTACTTCAAGGCAGAACTTGGGTGAGACATCAGGAACAACATGATGAACCCCCTTTTAGCCAGAGAGTGAACATTTTAAGTAGAGAAATGTGCTGTCTAAATGGCTTCCCTTGTGTTCTGGAAATAAGGCACCCTGACATTGTCAAGTAGAATAGTAAGAAGATGATCTGGGAGCTCGCCCTTTCCTTCCCTGCTTGAGCCTGGATTGTGTCCTGTTAGTGTGTCTCAAATCTGTTCTATCCAACGCGCATTTGCAGAAACCGCATTTGTAAATAAAAGCAGATTAGAGCAATTTAAAGGTCAGTGGCAAAGCTGAAATATAACCAGCGTTAAGCACAGTATCCAGTAGAAGATGGCGTTGATAACAAGGTGCCTGCAAACATTCTGCGGTTAAGAATTGGCTTTAATTCAATCAGTGGAGGAGGAAAAAAAAAACCTTGTCTGTATTTATAATTTTGGTTTAGCTCCTATTCTTCTAGAAAATGTGCCTTTATTAAAAGCATGAAAATAGACATTCAGAAGTGTGTTATCCAGTGTCAGTCCTCAATTAACTTCTATTCATTCAGCCACCAAGAATCGGTGTTCTGCCCATTAAAAATAAGAGGCTTTCTTTTCTATTCTCTTTGCTGTTATTGATATTGTTAATCATTTTAATTAGTGGCTTCCCATGATTCCAATCAAGTCCAATTAGACTCAAACCTGATAAACAATGAAGAGGTGAAAACAGCAGCTCAAAACATGGATTAATCTTGCTAGCACAAAGTGGAAGTTGTTGCATTTTAAATTGCTTCCAGCCACCTTTAAACAAAGTCCTTCCTTAGTCCCACTGACTATAATAGCATTCGGTTGCTCATGTGAAATGTAACCCATAGTCATATCTTTCAAAAACCTTCAACCACTATACCCCCTCAAACATATATTCACTTGTCCACATGTCTGTATCACGCCTTGGTTTACATTTTTCAACACACTCTATCAAAACAATTTAAATTTTTTGCTCTTCCCCTTACCTTCTCCCCATCTTTGTGCACGTGTCCCTGCCTTTCTCTGCCCTTCGAAAGGGCCAATCTCCTTTAGAAAAGAGCGACCCCTGTTTTCAATGATGCTGTAGAAGTTCAGTGCATATGTTTTCAGATGACTACAATATACCTGTTCTGCTTACTGTGCTAAATTACAAGACACTTTTCATCTAACTCCCTCAACAACTCTATGAAGTTATTACTTCTCTTAGACCGATTTTACAGATGAGAAAACTAAGGTGTCAAGAAAGCAGTCACTTACCTAGAACACTCAGCTAGAAAAAGTTAGACATAGAATTTGAACTCAGTTCTCTCTCGGCGGTCCCCAGCCTTTTTGCCACCAAGGACTGGTTTCATGGAAAACATTTTTTTTCCCCCCACGGACAGGGTTGGGGTGGTTTTGGAATGAAACTGTTCCATCAGGCATTAGAGTCTCCTCAGGAGCATGCAGCCTAGATCCCTGGCATGCACAGTTCACAACAGGGTTCACGCTCCTGTGAGAATCTCATGCCACGGCTGAGCTGACAGGAGGCGGAGCTCAGGCAGTAATGCCCACTTGCCTGCCACTCATCTCCTGCTGTGCTGCTCTGTTCCTAACAGGCCACAGACTGGTCTGGAGTGGGGAGTGGAGTCGGAGACCTTCTCCCATATGGTCCCAGAGTCCCAGCACTCAAATGTTACATGACGCTAATATTTCTAGGCAGTTTCCCAGGTAGAAAAAAAAGTACAATCTCTAAAACCTTACTATTAATTTTTTCTTAGAATATATTCAATTAATAACTTTTTTTATGAGAATTGTACCTTATCCAACCTTCTTGCCTCTGACCTTACTTGCCAAATAACATGGTTTACACTGTCTTCCAGGTGAGAAAAGGAATCCTTAGATCTGTGTAATGGACAATTCTTATCTTTGAAAATTATTCAATTGTAACATGAATATCTGTTTTACTACTTGAAGACTTCATGCTCTCAATTTAAACAATGTGACATAGAAGAGCATGAATAGCATCATCTGGGTTTGAATCCTGGTATCTCTTACAGCTGTCTGGGATATCTTGGGAAGGTTACTTACCTTTTCTGAGCTGAGAGCCTGGAATAAAAATAGTAGTAAAGAATAAATAAATTGAACCCAGAAAATACCAATTATAAAATCAGCCTTGCAGTATTATTGTGAAAGTTAAACAAAACACATATTTAAATGTGCCTGACCTGTAACTCTTTCTTAACAAATGATAACTTTAATGATTGTTATTTGTCTTGTATTATTTATAAATCAGTTGATAATTACCTATATGGAAGCAAGTTGATAGTAGGTTTCAATTAGGCAGAATATCAGGAAAGTGTGACAAGTGTTAGCAAATATCCAACTAAAGAGATTCAGATTAGGAAGGAAATTGGCTATAGCAGAGGATAAACCTGGTTATTGGAGATAGACTAGAAGGCTGGGGCATGATTGAAAAGAGAAGATAATTAAGGTACCAATTACTGACACCTAGGAGTATGTGTATCAGTCAGCTATAGCCACAATAATGGTAAGAACCAACTCCAAACTACAATGAATATTTATTCTCACACTCATTTTGTCTGATCTAAATCGAGAGCAGCTATATCTCTTCTTCACACTGCAAGTTAACTAGGTGTGGCTAAAGGCTAGAGGTTCAGTTTAGGTCTGTTTTGTATTTGTTTCTTTCTTTGTTTTTTTAATGGAGATGGGGTCTTGCCATTTTGCCCAGGTTGGTCTCAAACTCCTGGTCTCAGGTGTTCCTCTCACCTTGGCCTCCCAAAGTTCTGGGATTACAGGCATGAGCCACTGCACCCAGCCCCATATATTTTTGTCCTCGGGCTCAGACTGAATAGACAACAATTCCTAGGGAATGTCCTTTTGATGGCTGATCACTAAATCATAACAGAGAAAACTTAGTTACGTATGTATATTTCAAGCTTCAGCTTGCTTCATGTCTTTTAATATCCTTTTGGTTTAAGCGAATCTCATGGCTTCATATAGTAAATTATATGCCACCTACTATAAGGCAATAATATTGATATACAATTTTATGATAGGAGAAAGAATTGGGATCAATAGGTTAATCTACTACACAAAGTTAACATTTGGGATGAAAGAGAGACCTAGATATGCTGAGCCTTTGATCTAGAGATTCTTCTGCCTCCCTTGGAAGAGGCCTTGTTTCAGAATTCAGACATGAAACTTACACTGGGGTTGATAATCATCTCTTCTGGTAATAGAATGATGATTGCACTGCAAGAAAAAAAAAATCAGCCTGATTATAACTGTGGTTCAATTATCTGACCTGGACCATGTTACCTTCTGTTTGTAGCCTACCACTCTTAAATTCTTTGCTTTGGTCTTGGTGTTTTGTAGCCTACCACTCTTAAATTCTTTGCTTTGGTCTTGGTGTTTTGTTTGTTTGCTTTTACCAAGGATGCTGGTGCAGATTGATGGAGCTATTGATTACACATCAATTTGCCTTCCTAAATTTTTCCTCCAGGAACTTTATGTCTGGCTTTTCAGCTTCCATTCATTGAGCATCATTTGTAAGCACAATGCAGAAAAATCATTTGCTTCGCCTTTGGTGCTGGTCTTTTCCCAGCTAATTCGAGCAGAGATACTAAAATTTCAATAAGATTGTATCTCCTTGTTTTGCACTTGTGAATAGATGCACTCATTAGGACTGTTGAACATCATAACTTTTGTTCCATGTTTGTAGCACATATCTTCCCCAAAATCAATATAAGTAGAATCGATTCTGATTTCCTTAAGCGCTTTGTGGGAACCATTGTGCTTTTCTAAATTGAGGTGCTTTTTTATGGTCAAAGATTGAAAAGCAATGTAGACTAGCAATGTTTACTGGGCTCTCGGGAGAAATAAGTGTGATTATTCATTGAGCAACTTGAACCTAATCTACACTTTTCCTCACTTTATTTGGAGTTACGCAGTTTCACATGGAATAATGTCTTGTTGATGTAGTTTTCTCTAGTAAACATTTAGGGTACTCTCTCTGCCACCATATGTCTGCGCTTCTATGAGATTGTATATATATATGCTTCTATTGTAGCATGTTGAATACACTACGAATATTCTTATATCTTTGTTCCTTAATGTGATTATGAGAATGATAGGGCAGGTATAGGGCATTTAGTCACATATGCACTCAATACATTATTATTGATCAGTAACTAGAGAAATATTATTTATCAGTAACTTTTTATTGAATGACTAATCATTGTGGTTTGGGGTCAGCTGTACCGAACATTGTGATTAAAATCATTAGTCACTTTTTTTTTCTAAAATATTCCCTATCTGTATTTCTCATTAGAAATCAGGTTCATGAACACTAATCTGTCCTGGCAGTGATAGTTCAGTCTTTAATCATTGTAATCCAATGACTATATGTCCATACAATGTTAATCTATCTTGAAATTAGATCCCTATTTGAATATCCTCCTATATTTTCTTAGGTATCCTCATTCTGCATCATTTTAGTGCTAATTCATGCTATGTACCTCTCTGGGACACATAGCATGTAATCTGTACAAAATTGCCTTTGGAGACCAGTTCTACGTTTACAAATGTCTGAACATCATTGACTGCCATTTTATGAATGTCTTTTGCTATCATTATGCAGTATGTAAATATTCATAACATTTAGCCTCAGAAGGGTCGATGCCAAAGCAAACTAAAGAACTGTGGTTGTTACTTTGGAGGTTGTAAAGACAATTATTTCATTTATGCCCTTTTTGTCTTTATTATTTGTTCCTTATTTCACTTTTTCATGGTTGGAATGTTCTCAAGAAAAGCTTTCTTGAATTTAGTTTGAATTTCCTTTGGTTCTTCAGACTCTTAACTTTTCCCTGAATTTTTCATGGTCCTCTTTGATGTCCTTATGTATCTTCGTAGACACAGTTCTATATTCCTTACTTTTCCTTTTTTAAAAAATTTATTGGATATCCTTGCCCTTCTCCTTCATTCCTCTTTATTCAGTATATATTATTGAAGAAATGCTCATGGCGAGTTTACGACAATCCACCTCAGTCTCCATATTTTTTATTACTGAATGAAGTAGTTCTGGTAAGAAATGCACACCAGAAGCAGATTCCATTCCATTTTTTACATTGCTTTGATGTTTTGTTTGAAGTTTTTCTGTAAATAAAACCTTAAATCAATGCGGTTTTTTTTTTGGAAGGTCTTTGGATTTATTTGAAATTGTGTAACTATTTTTATCTTTGGTTCCACACTTGTATTTCATGATCTAATTTAGAAGCAGTATAGTGAGGGTGGAAAGAGCTGAACTTACATCTATTTGGGTTTCGACTCCTAGATTAGACGCTTAGGCACCTCGATGACCTTGGGTAAGTTACTAAGCCTCTCTGAGCCTCAGATTTCTTACCTATTAGTGTTCCATTTTTATCTACAGTGACTTTAACCTTCGGAGGCTATTGTAAGGATTAAAGATTTAAAAAGGAAGAACAGTTGACATACCCTAAACCCGTCATAAATAATGGCTAAATTATGCTAATATCTACTTGAGCGATATTTTAAAAACGACTTTTGAAGCATTGCCCGCAGAATTGACCCGGGGCAGGTTGATGTAATTGAGGATTCTTCACTGTCATAAGCATCGCTGTACTGTGTTGCTAGCGGGTATGTGGCATACTTCCTCAAAGGTAATTGCGTGGCCCCACCCCCCATACTGTTCTGATCTCTTCTACTTTGCTAATAGAATACCGCTGATAAACTCTCCCTTATGAAGGGAGGGTTTCTACTATTTGCCTTCTCTTTGAAGGAAAGTCATTTGTAAAAGCCGTTATCACTTTGAAATTTTGTGGCAATGATTAAAATACATGCCAGTAACTATAAAACATGATGCAAGAATAGACTACTGTTTGTATTGAATCATGTTAATATTTTAGTTCGTTATGATAAAAGATATGTCAATAGGGAAATAAATTGTACGAGATAAAAACACAAGCCTGATAAAAAGTCCAGAGGAGGAGAAAACCACATTAATTCTGCTAATGCTAAAAACGTATTATGCACAAGATACTATCTTAGTTTTGTCATTGGTACCAAAGTATATCAGGCTTGTCAAAAATGATGATTTTACAGTTTTCTTATAAGGGAAATTTCTTTCTCTTCACAGTGACTGATAAGAGATAGATGCTCAGTGCATATTGGATTAAATGAACAGAACGATCAGGATTAAAAATGCTTAATTAATGTTACATTGGACACAGTTGTATTGAAAGAGAAGTTAGGAACTTTGATTTGGTAAGAATAAATGATTAAATAATTAAAGATATGGGTTTTAAAAATAATTTCCTTCACAGTTTGAGGGCTAAGTAAATAAATTTGCAGAATTATAAATTATAGGAATAAAAAAGTTATTTGGGAATTGCAAATTAAAACAAAAATGGGACATTACTACACACATTACTAGAATTACCAAAATCCAGAACACTAAATTCTGGTGAGGATGTGGAGCAATAGGAACTCCCATTCATTGCTGTTGGGAAGGCAAAATGGTACAGCCACTTTGGAAGACAGTTGGGCAGCTTCCTATCAAACTAAACATACTCTTATCATATGATCCATCAATAACACTCCTTCACATTTACTCAAAGGAGTTGAAAACCTATGCCTACATAATAACCTACAAGTGAATGTATATGGCAGCTTTATGCATCGTTGCCCAAACTTGGAAGAAACAGTGTATTTTTCAGTAGTGAATGGATAAACTGTGGTGCATCCAGGCAATGGAATATTATTCAGTGCTAAAAAAAATAAGTGAGCTATCAAGTCATGAAAAGAAACGGAAGGACCTTAAATACGTATGACTAAGTGAAGGAAGCTACTCTGAAAAGACTGTGTAATGTATGCTGCCAATGATATAACATTCTGGAAAGGTCAAAACTTTGAAGACAGTAAAAAGTTCCTTGGTTGCCAGGGAAGAGTAGAGAGAAAGTAATGAATAGGCAGTGCACAGAGGATTTTTAAGGCAGTGAACCTATTGTGTATGATACTATAATAGTAGATATATGTCATTACATATTTGTCAAAACCTGCAGAATGTAGAGTACCAAGGGTGAACCCTAATATAAACTGTGGACTTTGGGCGATAATGATGTATTAATCTAACTTCATCCATTGTAACCAGTATATCATTGTGGTAGAAGATATTGATAATGGGGTAGGTTGTGCTTGTGTGGGGGCAGAGAGTAGATGGGAACTCTGTACTCTTCATTCCATTTTGTTGTGAAACTAAAACGTCTCTAAAAAGTAAAGTCTATTTTATAAAAACAATCAAATACCGTTTCAGAAATGAGTCTAGTCTGTCCTCCTTATTGTACAGGCTTAGCTAAGCTTAAATTTTCCTAGAAAATGTGCACCTTAATTCCTACCATTTCCATCACAGGGTATCATCTTTCCTTGTGGCTAGTCAGCAAGCATACCACCATGAATGGAATCTGGATGTTGCCAATTTCAATTGCGTCTATGGGCATCCTGTTGTAAATTGCCCAAATATGGTGATTCCATGATTGCTTTCTCCCACCACCAAGTGTCATTATGGGCTTCATCCCTCATATCAGCTGCAGTGGTTTTTGAAGCCTGCAGGCTGATTTTAATGTTGGCCAAAGTAACCTGAAGTCATATGAATTCTTCTTATGTAAAAATATCAACTGAAGAAACTTAACTTTTATCTGGGTTGAGTTTTATGCCTCCTCCAGCTGCGGTACTCTATCAGTGTCCCGGTGGTCTAATGGCCCTACTGGACAATTGTGTTACTGGCAAAACAAGACACTACATTAAAAAAGGATTACATGCAAGTAATTCCTACTTTAAAAACGACTATATGATGTCATTCTCTGACGCAGAAGGAATAGCGTGAGAAAATGACAGAGACAGCACTATGCCTATAATAATCATTGTTTTGTTTTACCATGCATGTGACCGAGTCTTACCCCTCTAAAAGCCCACTCAGACACCTCAGATACTGCCAGCCCCAGTTTCTTCAGGTCACCATATTTTTCACTGCTCAAGCACTGTATCAAATTTTCCTTTCATTAAAAAAAACAAAAAAGTCTCTCCTTTACTCTCCCTTCTCATGGCTTAATTTGTTTTATGTTTAAAAGTTTTTTTTTTAAGTTATAAGAACAATTCATATGACTTATATTTGCTTTGGCCACCATGAAAATTCGCCTACAGCTTCATAAACCTATATAGCTGGTATTCCTTTATTTGTTTATATCTTGGAAAGAGAATTCATGTTGGCTATGATGGTTTCTGGCCTTCAGTTTTCTTAAGGACTTTGAAAAAGAGGATGGCTAACTCTTCCTCGAAATTCATTTCCTGCTTCTGCTTTACATGGACAGTTCTTATGCCTATCATGTCAAGATCTAGCTCCTACTCACTTCTTCTACTGTATTCATCTTTCTGAGACTGGAGCCTGGGGATCTTTACTTTAATGAGCCTACAGGTGATTTCTCTGAACCTCATAATTGACCACCATTGCTTCTCAGTCAGGCCCTTTGAGTTACCTTTGCTCAGAGTGTGTTTCTGCTGAAGACCAAGCCTGCCCCCTGCAGGGAATCCCCTAGAAGTTCTCACTACTATACCCTACCTCTGAGGGAACACAGAGGAGGTGCAGTGTAGAGAAGGCTGCACTTGGTTTCATTAGCCTTTCCCAACCATGGGTATGGTCCCTTTTTTAATTTGTCACAATGCCATTAAAAAAGTCATTAGGTGTGGTTTCACTGAAGGTTTGGAAATAATGAAGAAAAAATAAAAGCCTTATTTTGTTTGTTTGTTTGTTTGTTTTACATATTTTTATCCCTGTGGCTTCACACATTGCCTGGCTCAGAGTAGATGCTCAATAAATATTTGTTGAATAAATAAATGCTAAGTCTGACTATTCGTAGGAAAAGTAAATCATACCTTTTTCTAAAATTTCCCCACAGACACACCCATTTCCTAGCATAACATCGCTATAAACTGAGGTCCACTTTTCTTGTTAAGGTTCCTACTAAGTAGACTGGAACATTTTCTCAGTCATGTATTGAAAATTCCAACCCAAATTAGGTAAACCTTACCATTACACAAAAAGAGCCGGTCTTGCCCTGAGACTGAGTTGGGGTGCATTTGTGACAACAGAAAGGTCATGATCCATGTGAAGTATAATGAGAATGGAAATGATCTGAAAAAAGTATCTTAAATGAAAAAGAAAAAAAATGAGTTAAAAAAGTGACATGCTTAATTAAAATATTTCATTAAAAAGCAGCTTGGAATTTACAGAAGTTAAGTGTAGTTTCACTAAAGGTTTGGAAACAATGAAGAAAAAATTAGAAGCCTTAAAACTAATTTATTTTATTTTATTTTTACATATTTGTCCCCAGTGCTTAAAACATCACCTGGCTCATGGTAGATGCTCAATAAATATTTGCTAAATAAATAAATGCTAACTCTGACTGTTCCCTTAAACCATGCTTAATGTTGATTTATCCTCTTTAACAAAGGATACATTTTTCCCCATTTAACCTAAAGGTGCTACATGTTTACATACTCCTCGGAAAGCGTGCTTTTTCAAAGAAAAAAAAAACCACAAAAATGTTTCCAGAATTTAAGTATTCTGTTGTTATACGTTTTTCTCCTTTCTGGGTAGTCTAAATATTTGACAACTTTATCCAAGAGTAAATGGTCAGATTTTAAAAATAGCTTTATTAAGGTGTAATTTACATGTCATGATATTTTATGTATGTATTTTAAGTATACAATTCAATTATTTTCATTACATCTATGGAGTTGTACAAGCATTATAACTATCCAATTTTAGAACATTTTCATCACAGCCTGAAGACTCCATGTGTCCACATCTGTGGTCACTAAACTACTCTGGTTTCTATGCCTTTGCTTTTGTTGGAGAGTTCATGTAAATTGAATTACAATAAAGTGGTCTTTTGGGCCTCTTTATTTTCCTTAGCATAAAGTTTTTGAGGTTTATCTATGTTGTAGCATGTGTTAATACTTTATTTCTTTTTATTGCTCAATAATATTTCCACATATTACATTGGTATTTTTGTTTGTTTGAGACAGGATCTCACTCTGTCACCCAGGCTGGAGTGCAGTGAGTGGCATGATCACAGCTCACTACAACCTCTTCCTCCCCTACTCAAGGGATTCTCCTACCTCAGCCTCTCGAGTACCTGGGACGACAGAGATGCACTACTACAAACAGCTAATTTTTTGTATTTTTTTTTTCTACAGAGTTGGGGTCTTGCTATATTACCTAGGCTGGTATCAATATCCTGGGTTTAAGCTATCTGACTGCCTCAGCCTCCTAAAGTGCTGGCATTACAGATGGGAGACACCATGTCCGGGCACTTTTAATATATGTTAGCATGTGGTGCAACAGTGAAGGCAAATGCCTTTGACATTCACAAGAGTTTCTTTTTTATTTTAAAATGTAATTTATATCATCATAACTTCTGAAAGAATTATAGTAAAGGTTAATGACATGTATGTGTTAATGACATATATGTGTATATATGTTCAAATATATAATTCGAATATACAAAGTATATTTCAAAAATTTGTACATTCATTTTATTTATTCATACTCCATTCTTTAAAGGATTACTTTTACTTAAATTCTTACCATTTTATATGCATATATATATTTAACACATATTTCACTGCAAATATGACGTTTTGGAAGATTAGAGAAAGTTAAGTTTTAATGTCCTGCTGATTCACATTATAAAAAATACTATAGTGTTATTATTGTAGACAGTTTTAGTTGTCCCCTAACAAGTCAAAATATTTAATGAAAAGTGCTTAATTGAGTTAAGATTACTTAGGAAAATTGGCTATTTGTTAATCTCTCACAATATCAATTTTAAAGTTATGTTAGAGAAAGGTGGTATTTTATGCCTATGATTTTATTTTATTAATAATTTTAGAAGGGTTAGGGCAAGATAGAGAAAAGACTGTATAACCAGAGTCCTTCAAAGGTCAAGTAAAAATAGATTGTTGAGGATCTATTTCTTTCCTCTCTGCTGAATGCTCATTTCTCCTCTGCTCTCCAATGTCCCTTACCCCATCATATTATTTTGTCCTATCTCATGTCTGTACTGAATACATTTTATCTCCTTGGTGTTCTGCAAAAAGAACTTTGTTGTGAAGGACAAAGAATTTAGGAAGAATGGTTGAAAAATAAAAAATACATTAAAATAGCCTACACACATTTGGGGACAGGATTGTCAAACCCAGTTTTTGTTTCTTCCAACATATGACACTATGACTGTCTTATCTGGAAAATATTTGATTGACATCTGCTAACTTAAAATGATACAATAATGGAGAAATGGAGAACATTCTGTGATTTTCTAAAGTCCCATTTTTTAATGCTTGAGTTTGCCTTTCAGCTTTCTTAGATTTTAGAAATCTTAGGTAAATATTTTGTAAGAGTATTGTGAGATGAGCCTAATAAAAGGAAGCTTCCTCCCTTCCTCCCTTCCTCCCTTTCTCTCTTTTTCTCTCTCTTTCTCTCTCTCTCTCTCCCTTCCCGCCCCTCCCCTCCCCTCCCCTCCCCCCCTCCCCTCCCCCTCCCTCCTCCCCTCCCCCCTCCTCCTCCCCTCCCCTCCCCCTCCCCTCCCTCTCCCCCCTCCCCCTCCCCTCCCCCCTCCCCTCCCTCTCCCCCCTCCCCCCTCCCCTCCCCTCCCCTCCCCTCCCCTTCCCTTCCCTTCCCTTCCTTCTTTCCTTTCCTTTCCTGATGGAGTCTTGCTGTATCACCCGGGCTGGAGTGCAGTGGCATGATCTCAGCTGACTGTAACCTCCACCTCCCAGTTCAAGCAATTCTCCTGCCTCATCTCCTGAGTAGCTGGGATTACAGGTGCATGCCACCATGCCCAGCTAATTTTTTATTTTTTTAGTAGAGATGGGATTTCACCATGTTGATCAGGCTGGTCTCCAACTCCTGACCTTGTGATCCACTCACCTTAGCCTCCCAAAGTGCTGGGATTACAGGCGTGAGACACCACACCTGGCCAATCCTCATTTATTTTTAAGAAATTTACACATATTAGAAAAGATTAGATAGTCCAGATATGGAGACCCCAGACCTTTACTAGTACAAAAGGTAAATGTGATTTTATGCATCTCTTTACCCATCCTCCATCAAGCCTTGGGAAAGCAAGGAAGGACTACATTTTTAAAAATTCCCCGCCAGGTGTGTTGGCTCATGCCTGTAATCCCAACACTTTGGGAGGCCAAGGCGGTGGATCACAAGGTCGGGAACTCCAGACCAGCCTGACCAACATGGTGAAACCCTGTATCTACTAAAAATACTAAAAACAAAAACAAAAAAAATTAACTGGGCATGGTGGCGCTCGCCTGTAATCCCAGCTACTCAGGAGGCTGAGGCAGAAGAATCACTTGAACCTGGGAGGCAGAGGTTGCAGTGAGCCAAGATTGCACCACTGCACTCTAGCCTCCACAACAAAGTAAGACAATGTCTCGAAAAAAACAAAAAAAATTGTCGTAAATCATATGACTCAAATATAGGATACTGTACATTCAAACAAAGAGCAAATGCTAGTAGCATGGTTTTGTCTCTATGGAGTTTAGTGAAAACATATGGCTGATATTTTAAAATTCTGTGAAATTAAAAAAAAATCAGTTGGATTGAGCTATGTGACATGGACATGGAGAACAGAGATGGGAGGAGGTGCAGAAATAGTGATATGTGGCAAACCGTTAAGGGGACATGTTAGAAGTTAATCACTAACTTGTTACCTTTCCTAAATCAGCATTAGTTACTCATTTACTTTGTCATTCAACACATGTTTGCAAGGCAGCTTCTTTGTGCTAGGTATAATGCTACATATGGAAAAAAAAATGAGCCTTATTAGGAACATGCATTCTGTAAGTAGAGCAAAATGGAAATTTAGAAGTTATATCTCATTTAAGTGAACTCATGTTCTCACTTGCAATTTTGGTAGCAATAGAACTCAAATTTATGGTTTTTTTGCAGTTTCTTTTGCTTTATTTTTCGACTTTGTGCCTTTTACATAAATACTCAGTCTAATGTTGAAAGTGACAATCAAGACTTTGCCTCTTATTGTAAAAGGGTTTTGTTGGTTTTCCTCCTACCTATCTAAGATAGCATCTGAGTGCAAAAGAAATGTCACTGATCATCTCATTATTGAAAGAGCATTCCCTTGTCTAGGTCCTATCTCTTGACTTCCAAGAATATCAAATAAAGTGTGATTGGTCCCATCTGGGCCCTGGTTATGTTGAACTGTAGCCTACTAACATAAAGTTGGGCATAATTGTTTTTCCTTGGTGTGTAATGGCATTCATCGCTGAAGTCTAAGGTTCTAGATAGGGTAGTAAGTTCCTGCATTCTGTGACTTCTTCATCTTAACTCGTAGTATCTTCTGGTCAACGAGTGGTCACAATATTTCTTGGGACTCTGGAGCCCTTACTTGCTTTCTTCATGCCATAGTTCTCTAAATAAGGCTTCTCAATTTCTAAACTTCTGTCCCTGTGGCACTATGTTATATTGTGGTAAATTTGGTAGCTCTCCGCTAGGCTTGCAGTGTTTCCAGGTGATGAAATGAAAAGTGGGAATCAAGCACACATGCAGACACACATACACACACACACGCACACACACCAGGTGTTTCCCCCCACTACTTCAATGTTGTGACCATCCTTGCTTTCTCTCATTTGGAGCATGACCCCCAAGAGGGGAAGGTGAACATGTACATCCCACTCCCTTATTTATCTCTCAATAGAAGCCTCTCTACTTCCTCTTTTGCTCTTATGAGACCTTCCCTTAAAGCAATCTTGTCAATAATCTCTATCCTATGCCTTGTTAAAAAGGTAAGTGAGCCACATGTGGTGGCTCACGCCTGTAATCCTAGCACTTTGGGGAGGTGAAGTGAGCAGAACACGTGAGGTCAGGAGTTGGAGACCAGCCTGGCCAACATGGTGAAACCCCGTCTCTACTAAAAACACAAAAATTAGTTGGGCATGTGGCGTGCACCTGTAATCCCAGCTACTCGGGAGGCTGAGGCAGGAGAATGGCTTGAACCCAGGAGGCAGAGGTTGCAATGAGCCAAGATTTTGCCACTGCACTGCACTCCAGCCTGGGCAACAGAGTGAGACTCCATCTCAAAAAAAAAAAAAAAAAAAAAAAAGTTGGCTGCAGAAATTTTATAATATAAAATACTTCTGTCTGTAATTTCGACATGTTGGCTTTCATGATTGTGTGCAGGCTGTGAGCTTCAAGTTAGTGTTTATGAAACAAGGTGCTAAACATCATCTCTTTCTCTTTTCATTCCTTCCAATTTTTCTGTAACAGAGATATGTCTCATAGAACAGAGAGGTTAGGTGCAAATGACTGATACTGTTAGTGTATCAGAGACTAAACATAATATTGAGAAAAGTAATAATGATAGAAGAAATACGAATTCTGATAGAGAAAATGACAGTTTCAGTAGGTCCTATATTGGTCCAGAATGAAGAGTGACTTCTTATTATAAAGGTGATGTTTTGATATATGAAATAATTAACACAATCAAGCTAATTAAAATATCGATCACCTCATATTTATCTTTTTGTGTGTTTGTGGTCAGAACAGTTATGGTCTTTTTAGCAATTTTAAAATATACAATATTCTTAACTATATTCACCATGTTATACATAAGATCTCCAGAACTTATTTATCTTAATTGAATCGTTATCCTTTGACCAATAGTTTTCCATCCCCACCACAGCCCCCTAGCAACCGCCATTCTACAGTTTTCTCGTGTGAGTTCAACTTTTTATGATTCTAGATATAAGTGAGATCATACAATATTTGTCTTTCCGTGCTTGACTTATTTCACTTAGCACAATATCTTCTAGGTTCATTCATATTATCACAAATGAGAGGATTTCCTCCGTTTTAAAGGCTCAGTAATATTGCACTGTGGTATATATACCACATTTTCTTTATCCATTTATTCATCCATGGAAAATTGGATTGTTTTCAAATCCTGGCTATTGTGAATAATGCTACCATGAACATGAGAGTGCAGATATATCTTCAACATACTGATTTTTTTTTTCTATGGATATATATCTGGAAGTGGGATTGCTGGATCATATGATAGTTCTATTTTTAATTTTCTGAGGATTCTTCATATTGTTTTCCATTTTACATTCCCACCAACAGTGTACAAGTGTTCCTTCTTCTCTACATCCTCACCAACAATTGGTATCTTTTCTCTTTTTGATAATAGCTATTTTAACAGGTGTGAAGTGCTGTATCATTGTGGTTTTGATTTGCATTTCCTAATGATTAGTGATGATGAGCATTTCATATGCCCGTTGGCCATTTGTATGTCTTCTTTAGAGAAATGTCTATTTAGGTCCTTTGCCCTTTATATGATCATGCGGTTTGTTACCTTGCCATGGAACTACTTTAATTTCTCATATATTTGTGATATTAACCCCTTATCAAATGATTTGCAAATATTTTCTCCCATTTCATAGGTTGTCTCTTCACTCACTCTGTTGATTGTTTCCTTTCCTGTACACAAGCTTTTTAGTTTAAATTAACCTTATTTATCTGTTTTTGCTTGTTGCCTTTGCCTTTGAGATTATATCAAAAAGTCCTTGTTCAGGTCAATGTCAAGAAGATTTTACCTATGTTTTCTTCTAGTAGTTTGACAGAAGGTAAATTCTTAAAATTGAATAGCAGTTACTCCACTTAGAAGACATTGCATATTCCAGAGTGGGAAGGATGTATGAAATAGAGGGTAGAGTGTCAGGAAATGATAAAGAACACTGCAAAGAAATCAGAGTAGGAACTGGAAGATCTAGGCAATGCTGGGGTTTTGAATCTCCCTAATAGGAAGATATTGAATGCTTTTCAGCAAGATATTGATTTATCTGATGTATATATCATACTGACTGCTGTGGACAATAGATTAACTGGAGGCAGGGGATAGAACAAAACAGGAGAGAGAAAACCCTGTAGGCAGCTATTACAGCAGTAGTTCATAAACAAGATGATGACAGCCTAGATTGCAGTGAAGTACAGAAGTGGCAGTGGGAGGGGGAGAAATGTAGGGATATAAAGATATTCAAAGAATGTTATTTTGCCATTTGAATTTTGTGTTTTACAGTTGAATTAGAAAAAGAAACAAGATATCCAGTGCAATGCATTCGTTAGTAATGCTAATGTTTTGATATATATTTTTTTTCAATGGAACTTGGGGCATTTCACCAACATTGACAAGTAGATATGCAGTGTCTATCTACCTCATGAGGCCACATAGAACAGCTTGTAAAAATAGAGATAAGGGAGGCTGTAGCCCTCATGAGAAATCTGACCTAGCTCTTGCACAGTGTCAAAACTACAACTGAAATCTCTTTGTTTATAATTATTTTTGATGTTGGAATGACCCCTGTGCAAATTCAGAAGGAAAATCAGCATTACACCTTCTTTATAATTCTTCATTAGTCTCTGCCCAAATCTAACAGCTGTCGCCAGTACAATTTCTGCATGGACTGAGATTCATTTGGAGGATTTGGTCTCATAATGTTCTTTCCTAAATCTCTTCTACACATTCCTTCTCTCCTTGGATTGTTTATAACAATGACTTGGCACGGAGCAAAGCCTAATAGAATCAACCTAAAAAACTCAATCATTTCCTCCCTCTCCTTACTTCTCCTCCTATGCTTTACTTCTTTTTAAAAAGAAAATCAACAATGATAAATAACAGTCAGTAATCACTTTTCAACCCTGCTGGGCACTAGGCACCATACTAAGTACTGTACCTACATAATTTTATTTAGTTATTTTAAGATAGATATTATTGTATTAAATATATTATTATTTATGTTATATTATTATTTATGTTATAGGTGGAAAAGCAACACCTTTGGAAATCAAGTAGCTTAATAATAGAGGTGATATTAAATTTGGGCTCCTTAACTCAATAATCTCCACCTTCTCCACCAAAATCATCATCATCATCATCATCATCATTATCATCATCATTTTCCTGGTGTATATATCACATAGTGAAAGTTAGGAATATGCACTAAGAAACTACCTAGGAAGCTATTATTTGGGATGGAAGGGAATAACACCTAGATCATTATTTTACCAAACACACTTCACATTCCAAGTACTATGGTTGATGCTAGAGCTTGGAATATAGTCATAAACAGGAAAGTTTCTATCTCAATGAAGCATGGAAAATAGGAAAATATAATATGGCAAAATGGCAACTGCAGCAGAAGGATGCATCAACCTTGATTCATATTCTAGGCATAGTGCATTATGGAGGGCAGGTGAAAACTCCCGAGTGGAAGGCCCCACATGGGCAAAGCTACTTCCCCTTAGAGACTGAAGGAATTACATACTTTCTGTCTTTCTTGACTGGTCCTTGATTTTCATTGCTTCTTGTCTCCATCCCTGAATAATCTCATTCTAGCTTTATAAACATACTCTGAAGAGATGAATTATTATCCTGGCTCTTGTAGGGAAACAACTCTTTATGAATATTTTCATGTTTCTGCATGATTGGAACCTTCTGAGCAAAGAACATCAGCACCTAGGTTAAAGGATGATTGACTGATAACTGTAATGGCCCCCACTATCCGAAAGTGTAAAGGCAGAGAGCTCCTGAGACATAGACACTTACTCTCTTCCCTGGAGACGTTTGCTTACATCGCAGGATGTTAGAGGAAAGGCCTTCTTTCTTCCCTCCCAAAAGATAATTTTTTTAAAATTACATAGCAATAGTCAATATCTCTACAGAGCGACGCAGGGACAGATGGAAAAGCAGTCTATATAAGCTCCATGTTTCATAATTCTGGGGTTCCTTTTTTTCTTTCTTTTTTTGAAATGGAGTCTCGGTCTGTCGCCCAGGCTGGAGTGCAGTGGCACGATCCTGGCTCACTGTGACCTCTGTCTTCTGGGTTTAAGCAGTACTGCTGTCTCAGCCTCCCAAGTAGCTAGGACTATAGGCGCATGCCATCACGCCTGGCTAATTGAGGTTCCTTTTATAATGGTACAATACTCATTATATACACAAGGAGATCTGGTTCTTACTGCATTGCCGGGGGATGTTTACTCATAAGGCACGGATGCAGGCTGCTCTGTGACTAAATAGTCTGACCCATGATCCAGAAGTCTTGTGTCCCTGTTAGAGTGTGTGTGTGTAGACTGATACATAAATAGATAGTTATCATCACAGAGTCTTCAAAGTTTCAGACGTAAGTTATCTGGCTACAGAAATCAAGGCTGGACACACATTCTGCTTTCTAGAGTAATTCCTTTGTTCTACTATATCAGTTTCTGTATGGAGGCCCCCAAAACATAGAACAATCCAACATTGTAGAGCATTGGATCTTGCTTCTGCATTCCCTTTAAATACTTACTTCCATTCAACTGGTATAATGTCCCACTTAGGCCAAACTGAGAGACACATTTCTGAGAAGGAGAGGCAATCCCAGAAGTGCATGTCCTGGCACAATGACTCCAACTCTAACTGATGGCCCAAAATCTACTGTAGAAGTGGAATTCTTTATTGTTCTATATGTCCCTTATTATCTGTGAACAAATATGGTAAAGCTCTACTTTCTACCCCACAGAGGGGGAAGAATCCCAGGACTACTTCATGACATCTCATGCTAGAAATACTCTGCTCTCGGAAGCATTCTCCTCCTTGAGTAACAAACATTGTGTGGGCCAGTGTGACCTTCCAGCCAGATCCGGCTTGAGTCCTCCAGGAGATCATTAGCTTTCCTCTGACCCTTTTTGAAAATAGAACAGTGGAGAAGAACTTGCAAATGCTACCTTATTTAACCATTTTTAATGCCACAAAACAGGAGGAAATTCACACACATGAGACCCTCAGAGATAACCCCATGTAGATTTCCTGGTTTTTGTCATTGTTTTTCTTTTATCGTCTTACCACCTGTTTTTAAGTCCCTTATTTGGTGCATCTCTGGACCCCCTAAGCACACACAAGCACACAGACACACTAACTTGCAGACACACAGACACACACACACACACACACACACCCCTCTCAAGAAACATAATTTTCTAACATGTAATGGATGTGCAGACCTTTAGTCTCTCTCCTTTCTTGTGCTGTACATGATCTTATGTTTGAGCAATATGTGAAATATGGATTCCCTATGTCTACCTTTTACCGGCTCCATAGAGTGAGAGGGAATGAGGACCCTGATCTCTTGAGAAAGAGAAGAATGATGGGTGCTACAATCCCAGTTCAGACTTTCCAAGAGTGGAGGCTGCCGTCATTTCCTTACAAAACATGGAAGGCAAACACTTTGCCACAGCAAATATGATTTCATTTATTTATCTTTAATGGAACACAATTTCACAAGAGGAAAGCATTTTTCTCTCATTAGCATGACTTTGACCCTACTCATTTCAAAGTAATAACCTTGGCATCACTGTCTAGGGAGCATGTGATTCTGTCTTCTGTCTGAGTCCTGACCAAGTGGAATTCTTCCCAAATAAATTCTTTTCAAATATGACTGACATATAGTCCCATGATAGGGCAGGAAAGAAGACTATACTACAAATCACCTCAATAAACTTATGCATTCCAGAAAGTTCCTCTTTTGCTTCTGCATTTGAAGTCGGTTCTCTTAAGAACTATGCTTGTGTGCAACCTTATATTTGCAAATTTGAGGAACTTAAAATGAAATGTGTTTAATTCTCCATCACTTCATTCATTTTCCTTTCGTTCCTGTCTTCCAACCATTTTCCTTTGAATGTTTAAATGATGGTTAACTATGAAGAAGACCAAAATAGACAAAGTAATTGCTACTTGCTCCTCTGTCTCTCAGTGGCTTGCTGTGCTACAAGTATATTTAATCTGGACCAATCTGGGGAGGTGAAACCTAATTTAATAGCTATCAATCACAGGCAGCAGGCCTGCAGAAGAAGAAAATAAAAAGGTTGTTCTATTACTCAGTCTTCTCTTAGGAAAAACAAAGTGAAACACTAGACATGCCATATCTTTATGAGATGCCTCCTAATCCCTCTACCAAGTTACATGTAATTTGAAGCTCTTTGTGTATTCCATTTTTCACTTATGTGCCACTACCCTTATATTAAAAAGCATGTGACTGACAGGTTAGCTAAAATATTTAATAGGAATTAAATACATTGGGCTTTGTTAGAAAGAGATAGAGCCACTTGATATGACTTTCAAATACTAATTAAATAAAACCCCCCTATGTCGAGCTAAAGCAACTCCTTTGCTTAGCCTCAGAATAATGCACATGGCTGTGCCTTCCAGTCTTCTAATGGTGAGACTGTCATCCTGTGTTGTCTGTGAAATCTTTACAGAAGCTTCTCATTTTACCACGATTAAAACGGAAGAGTTCAGTGGTTTACTGACCTGCTTTATCTCTCTGATATTGTCATCCCAAATCTTTCCCACCCATCCCCTCCTCATTCACTGTGCTCCAGCCTCTCTCCAGTCTGATTTTTCCTCTCCCATACCAGGTACTCCATCCAGGGTCTTTGTTTTGTGTCCATATGTTTGTACGTGTGTGTGTAGTGAGACCATTTAACATGAGAACTACTCTCTTAGCTTTTATTTGTTTATTTGGTTGGTTGGTTTGTTTGTTTGAGATGAAGTCCCACTCTGTCACCCCAGGCTGGAGTACAGTGGCACATTCTCAGCTCACTACAACCCCTGCCTCCCAAGTTCAAGTGATTCTCTTGCCTCAGCCTCCTGAATAGCTGGGATTACAGGAGTGTACCACCACAGCTGGCTAATTTTTTTTTTTTTCTTGTATTTTTAGTTGCGATGGGCTTTTGCGATGTTGGTCAGGCTGCCTCAGCCTCCTAAAGTGTCTCTTACCTTTTAAAATACGCAGTATTTAAGTGCACAATATTGTTTACTATAGGCATGATGTTATACAACAGATCTCTAGAGGTTATTCATTTTTACTGACTCTTTCTGTCCACGGACAGAAAGTAGCTCCTCATTTTCTCCTTCCTCCAGCCCCTGGCAACCACCATTCATTCCACTCTTTGATTCTATGAATGTGATTACTCTAGGTACCCACATATAAGTGGAATCATGCAGTAGTTGTCTTTCTGTAACTGTATTTCTTCACTTATATAATGTCCTAAGATTCCTTCAAATAGAGAGTAGAATTATCATTACCAGAGGCTGGGAGGGTAGTGGGGACTGCAGGGGAATGGTGACGGTTAATGGTTACAGAAATATAGTTAGGTAGAATGAATAAGATCTAGCATTTGATAGCACAACAGAGTGACTATAGTCAGTGATAATTTGTTTTACCTTTTAGAATAACTGACAGTACAATTAGAATGATCATAATAAAAAGAAATGATGAATGCTTCAGGTGGTAAATACCCCATTTGCCCTGATGTAATTGTTATGCATTGTATGCCTGTATCAAAATATCTCATGTTCCCCATAAATATATACACCAATTATGTGCCCATAAAAATTAAAAATTCCAAAAAAAATTAAAAATTCATTCAGGTTGTCACAAATTATAGAATCTCCATTTTAAAGATTCACTAATGTTCCATTGTATGTACCACATTTTCTTTACCCATTCATCTATTGATGGACACTTAGATTGTTTTTACCTCTTGGCTATTGTGAATAGCGCTGCAATGAACATGGGAGTGCTAATATGTCTTTAAGATCTTATTTCAATTATTTTGAATAAATTTCCAGAAGGGAATTGCTGTATCATATGGTATTTCTAGTTTTAATTTTTGGTGGTTCTTCCATAATGTTTATCATAGCAGCTGCCCTCTCAGTGGCATTTCCACGAGAGCATGAGTGGGTTTCAATTTTTCCACATCTTTGTCAACACTTGTCTTTCATTTTCTGTCATAATCGCCATCCTGATACATGTGAGGTGATAAGCCATTGTGATTTTGATTTGCATTTTCCTGATGATTAATGACTAGGAACATTGTTTTATATGCCTGGTGGTCTTTGCACTTTCCGTTTACTCTCTCTGAATACTTTCCTTTCTCTAAGATATGTATATATCTCCCTTACCTTCTTTGGTTGTCACCATCTCATTGAGACTGTCCTGAACACTCTGCTTAAAACTGCAGTAAAACCACCTCCAGTACTTTCTGTTTCACTTCCCTGCTTTTTCTTCATGGAACATATCACCATCTAACATACTCTATATTTACTTATAGATTTTGTTTATAACTTCCTCTGCTAGAATGAAAGGCCAAGATTTTTTCATTAATGTTGTGTGTTTACACTACTGACTGACACAGGTAGGCTCAGGATAAATATTTGCTGAGTAAACAAATGAATGGACATAAAAATGATCTACTCTGCAGAAGCTGTAAGTAATTTCAGAAGGAATTGGAATGTAATGGGACTTGGTTAAAGGTGACTTGGGGGAGAGACTAATAACCCTGTGATAAATAGGTTGAACTGCTGCAGACTGCAATACAACAGTCCAGATGCTAGGTAAACTCTAACTTTCCTCAGACTCCTTATTAACAATTATCAGCTGTTGAATATGTTGGTTCTTGTCAGGGACTGAAATAAGAACCAGGGTAAAGGAGCTGAAGATTCATTCCTTCTTTTATTGATGCCTCCTGAGAGAACTGGGCAATGTGTAACACTGTAGGGATATAGTGCTGAATGGGATCTAGCTCCTGTTCTTACTGGACTCCTAGGGTGCTGGAAAAACAGATCATAAAACAGTTCATTACAATGCAACACTTCCAATGAGATGAGTGCTGTATAAGCAAAGTTATGGGGAAGAAAAGAAGGGTCAGTAAGCTGACCTGCCTGTAGAGATTTGAGAGGGTTTTACAAAGGGAGTTAAATTTTGTCGGGATTTTTTTTAAAGGCGCTTTCAGTTACAAGTAATGGAAAACTCAACTCAATTAGGTTTAAGCAATTAAAGGCGTTTATTAGTTAATGTAGCTAAAAACACCCAGAGGTAAAGACTTCAGGGCTAGGAATCAAAGTTCCACGGCCATTTCTCGATGCATTTTTCTGAGTCTGGCCTTTTCCATGTGGCAGCTCCATCCTCAGGCTAGCGTAGCTCAGAGCTTGGAGATGGTTCTGTCAGTACCATGTCTCACATCTACTTACCCTAATGCCACTTTATCTACATCAAGAGATAGCCTCCCCCTAACAACCAAATAAAAATATGATGGTTAGTCTAACTTAACCACCTAAGGCCCCTGCCAATTCTGTAACCAGTTATTGTAGCCAGGAAATGCCATCAGCTAATTGACATATATCTGGGTTACTTGCCAGTCCTGCACATAACCCTGGGGCAAGGAGATAGATCAATGTTCTCTGGCTTATAGCAGTGAAGCTCCACCCCTGAAGCAATCAATGTGTCATGGTCACTCCTATCAAAACACAGAGTAGCTACACGAATGGAAAAGGGGTAGAGAAATGCTTGTATACCAACATCAGCATGACCTACACTCTTCAAGGAAGCAGTTTTCCAGGGAATAATGAAGAAAAGCCATGTTAAAAATAGCAGACCACCATATAAAAATGACATAGAAATATCAAAGACACTCACCATTGTGGAAAAGTTTGTTAACCAAGAAAGCTGGTGGAGTTTCTGGAAATAACACCCAGTATGAGGCTATAGACAGATGTGAAAGGCATCTATATATCATAGAAACAAATGAGATGGTTCTGAGCATAATTTCAAGCTTGGATCTTTTTAAATCAAAGACGTATATAAATGCAATGGATTGCCAGTAATCAGCAAGGTATGAAGAAATTCACAGCAGCATAAGTTATGGACTCTCCCTGTTTTCCAGAAGACAGTCAAGTCAATTAACCAAAGTACTAATAAATGGCCAATCCAGAGTTCTTCACTGTCAAGCTATGTGTCACCAACTCTTAATTTAGAGGTCAAAGTTCTGCGAGGAACTGAGATAGCGGAAATCTTCAAGAAAGAAAGAAGAACCTGGAGAAAGCTTGGAAAGGGAATCCATGTGGAATCCATGGGAAGGATTAGAGGGCTTTTTCATGAGGTGGGATGGGATCGCAGGTGTTCAGGCAGCAGGGTAGGTAAGAGCATGGCATGAGGAGGAACAAAGGGGAGAATGACTGTTGGCTGTGTATATGAGAAGCAGCTGCCAAGGAGCTGCAAAATGGTTAGACTAGAGGCTTGAGTGTTTCCAGTCCAGGCTCTGGACAATTCATTTCTCTTACACTCCATTTTCTGATTTGTGCATGAGGGTAAGCATCCCTTTCTTACATGGTAGAGTACTTCAGAGCTAAGAGAAATTGAGTACGTCAAGTGTCCCATACGTGGGGATAGTTTGTTATCAGTACACTGTAGCTCTTCCTCTCCCTCCTTTGATGAGAATGCTAGAAGGAGCTTTATGGCGAAAATGAATGAATAGAGGGTGAGATTTTAACTACTTAATGTGAATGAAATAGAAAATAAAAACTGGTAAGATAATTCTGACTTCTTTTATTTTTTTGAGACAGAATCTTCCTCTGTCACCCAGGCTGGAGTATGGTGGCATGGTCACAGCTCACTGCAGCCTCAACCTCCTGGGCTCAAGTGATCCTCCCACTTTGGTCCCCCAAGTAGCTAGGACCAAGTAGCTTGTTTTTTTGTTTGCTTTTTGGGAGAGATGGAGTTTTGCCAGGTTGCTGAGGCTGGTCTCAAACTCCTGGGCTCCAGCGATCCACTCGTCTTGGTCTCTTACAGTGCTGGAATTACAGGTGTGAGTCACTTTGCCTGGCCAACTCTGACTTCTTATTAACAAGAACTGAGGAAAGACATTTTCTTTGGTCTTTGCTGTTTCTGTTAATAGCAGTGGTATAGATCATCATTTACTTTTTGTAACATTGTTGAGAACCATCAGCCAAAGGTTCATGGATAGATTTGCCATCATTATTGATTCCAGGATATATCATCAGCAAACCAACTCACTGGCCAAATATTGATCAATGGCCCTCACTATCCGAAAGCTTGCTTTCCTGCTGTTTTTAGTAAAAATCAACAAACCCCTCCCAAGAAAGCCTCTTGATAATTACATCAAAGTTCAATTTACATCAACACAAACTCTTTGCCCCTTTCCCAGCCTCAAGATATCTGTATTTAAAATCTCAAGGCATCTGTTACCCTAAATTTTACTGTCTAAAATCGAAACTCTCCTCCTAAGCACCTAAGGATTTTTCTCTAAGGCAGCAATAATTGCTAAGTCACTCTAGCTCAAAAAATGTGACATTGTATTTGAATGAATAATTCCTGACATTTATAGGTTTTGTCTCTTTTATTTTTCTATTTCCGCTGCCATTGCCTTTCTCCTCTACCTTGAAAGACTAAACAGACCCTGTCACCTTTCCGTGTTGTATTTCTGTGGGCCATCCAATCCCTTTATCAATGTTGCCAGACTATTATTGCCAAGATAGTACCCTCATCCCAACATTTGCCACTTCAGGTACCTACAGGATATCTGAAAGGTCAGAAAACATAGGATACATTTCTTCTTAAACAGCATGCTTTTATTATTTATTGCTGCAAAAATAAGTATCACATAACTCATTAAAGTAATAAGCACTGATTATAATTCACAGTTTTACATGGGTCAGGAATTCAGAAATGACCTGGCTGGAAGGTTCTAGCTTGTGTTGTTGATGAGGTTGCAGTCAAGGTGTTGGTCCAAGCTTCTGTCACTTACAGGCTTAACTGTGGCTGGCTGATCCACTCCATGGTTCACTCACATGGCTAGCAAGGTGGTACTGGCTTCCAGAAGGCGGCCTCAGTTCCTCTCCATGTGGGTCTTTCCACAAGGTTGCTTGAATGTCTTCACAACATGAAAGCTGACTTCCCCCAGAGACAGTGATGCAGGAATAAAAACCAGGCAGAAGCTACATTCCTTTGATAACCTTGCAAGTCATAGAATACTAATTCTGCCACATTCTATGGTTCCAAAGAGATCATTAAGTCTGACCTACATTCCAGGGGAGGGGAAGCAAACATCACCTTTGGAAGGCAAGACTGTCAAAGAATTTGCAGACCTATTTTAAAACCACTACAACTTTAATTACAATTTCTAGTAATATGCTCCATATACTTTTTTTACAGTCTCCAGTATCTCTTTAGGTAGAATACTTTTGAATTTAAAGCCATGGGTCTCATTGTTAATTTGAACAAAGTATAGGAAGTATACTGTTATTTTCCATGTGTTTCTAGGCTTTTTAAACTTGGCAGTGTATTTACTGTATTCCTTGTAGAAGGAGTGCCATCAACTGCAATTGTTACCAATTGTGCTTATTTTTCTACTCTTTTCACTCTCCCGAAATATGTTCCCATTCAACCAGGCAGGTCTTCCTACTCTTTTCGTGTTCGTTATTTTTCGCGCTGCTTCCATGGCTTTACAGAGACCCTTCCTCTTCGCTTTGGTCTGCCTCTCGAAACCCTCAGGACTTATGACAGGCCAAGTCGAGTCTCAAATTCCCCATGAAGAGCTGACTTATATCTTTGTCATGCACGGTCCCCTCGGTTCCCATCACTCATACACTCGCATACATTTATTTTCACCTTATTATATTCAGTTCAGCACAATTTTATTGACCCCTTTTTTCCTAACGATGTACTTTATAGCAAGCATTCAACATTTGTTGCACGACAGACTGAATATTAGATTAAAATATTCTGTGTAACTCAATTATCCAAAGTATATTATTTCAACATGTCTTCAGTATAGCATTTCTAATGACATATTTTATTCTTTTCTGCACTGTTTATAAGTGCTGCAGTATTTTTTACTTACTTTAATTCATACGGTAAATTTGCAGCACAGATGCTTGATCTATATTGAAATTTTATAAAATTTACAGTTCAAAAAAGCAGATCCACAAACGTAGTATTCAAAATAATACTTGAGCCTGGGTGTATGCTTGTAACTGCAGTGCCTTGGGAGGATCGCTTGAGGCCAGGAGTTTGAGACCAACCTGGGAAACATAGTGAGACCCCTATCTCTCCAAAAAAATTTTTTTTTTAAGTTAACCAGGTATGGTGGCACACACGTGCAGTCCTAGATACTCGGGAGGCTGAGGTGGGGAGATTGCTTGAGCCCAGGAAGTCGAGGTTGCAGTGAGCTATGATCATGCCACTGCATTCCAGATTGGGTGACAGAGCAAGACCCTGTCTCAAAAAATAAATAAATAAATAAATAAATAAATAAATAAATAAATAAATAATACTTGAAGATTTCCTAAAACTAAATTGTGTTCCCCTTTTTTAAAGTTTAAATATAAATCAAATAACATAAAAATTAAGTTTCTCAGTCTCACTGGCCACACTTAAAGTACCCAATAGCAATATGGGGCTGGTGGTTGCCATATTTGATAGTGAAGCCCAAGATCATAGAAGAAAGAAACAGATTTGGAATGTCACTGGGTTGTGAACTAACCTTTACTAAAAGTAGTACTTAAAAGTGAAATAGTAGAAAGAAATACAGTTTGTGTCAGCAGTATATCTGATCACACTCCACTCATGAAATTTCCTCGGCAGGTCACTGTAACGAGAATCCCACTGGGCTTCCTTGTGATCGAGACCCGCCACTTGGTTGTTGAATCTAAAAGAAATATAATTCCAAGTCTCCACATAGCAGAGCAAAGTAATTTGGCTTGAATAACATTTCTCAAAAAAGTCTAAAAGATTCATTAAATTGCATTGCATTGAAACCATTGAACAATTCAGTGCATTGAACAATTGCACTGAAAACAATTACTTTGCAATGAAACACAGTGAAACATCCTGAAACCTCTCTCCTCAAACCTTCACACCACAAGAGCTGTCCCTCATGTCACCACTCCACTCTTTTTCTCCTTTTGAAACTCTCCCTCAAAATCCTTAGCCTATATTTCCTTGGCTTCTCCTTCTCCTCTGTGCCTCCTTGCAGAATCTTTATAATTTAAGTCGCTCTAAATTCATTCTTGCAATTTGTCTCTTTGAACATTCTCCTGATTAACAAAACAGGCTACCCTCAAAAACCACTTGACACTGAGTTTTCCTTGGAGGGCATAAAATTATGACAAAGAATTTGGGAAGGCTCTGAATGTCAGTATTTCTATGTTATTATATTACTAGATAACACAAATCTTAACTTCGTTGCTTCTAGGACTAGGAGACACTTACTGCCCTTTGGTTTAAAAACACATGTAAAAAGTTGCACAAGATTTTGAAATGGATCAAAAATACTGGATGTCTTCAGTGTCTACTGGCTTTGTTTTGGTTTTCTGATTCTATAGTGCCTTTGAGTGTTTTGAGCTATTTTATAACTCTGTAAATTATCCATAGAAAGAGAGTTGTGACCTAGAGAGATTCAGTTGTTTATTTCTTTGCCCTGTGGATATTGATCAATTTGGCCAATGTTGCACTGAATGAGCAAATTTATTTCAGCATTCCCGATAGCCTATATCTGTATAATTATTTGAAGTTTCCTTACAACTGACTATAACTTTTATTCTTTTTCTCCTTAACTATATGAATCGAAAGAGGGACAGCTTGTCTACCAAAAAACAGGACTTTCTCAATTAAATTAGATTATCTGACTAAAATAAAAAGTGGCAATGGAAATGAAGGAATGTGTACTTGTAAATTTTTAGGGAGTTCAAAATGTGCAACAGCATATTAGTTAAGAGTTTAGGTTCTGGCACTAAACTGATATCAATTCTAGCTTAGCCAACAAAGCTATATGAGTTTGTTTAAGATATTTAGCTGCTCTGATCCTGAGTGTATTAGAACTTACAACGTTTATATATATTCATTGATTCATTCACTCAACAAACATCTGTTGAGTACATAATTTACCCTAGACACTGTTCAAGGCTGTGGAACACACAGTGAACAAAAGAGATACATTTCCTACTTCATGGCACTTACTTGGAAAAGACTAGCAATAGTTAATAAATTATTAGGAAATGCCCAGCAATTGTGAGTAAGATGAGGAAGAATAAAGATACAGAGGGAAGTTCCTTTGGATAGGGCTAACCTGGATGGTTTCTTTATGGAGGGTGCATTTGTTGAGAGATTTGAATGAGGTGAGCCTGCCATGTGACTCTCTCTGGGGGAAAGTTCTCTAGGCAGTGGGAATTGCATGAGTAGAGCCAAGAGGCATACTGAATAAAACAAAGCAAAACATAAATTAAGAGTCCAATCTTGTTACAAGGCAGTAAACACAGAAAAGATGAGAGGAGATCCTTGTCTCTCCATATATCATTGTGGTCATCAAAAAAATCCTTTAAGGTCTATGTTAAACGTTCAATATATCTTTATGCATAATGTTGGAAAATATCGATTCACTAAGTTATATACATTTCCAAGTGTTATCAAAGTTTTTATTCTATGATATCAAAAATCAGTATTTATTAAAATAACCACCAACCTAAAAGTCAGAAAAGACTTGAAGTATCACAAAACTGCCAAGCCCCCCTGGCAGCAGATATGAGTTTTCCAAAATAATTTTTGCCTGAAAGTTCAGATTTCATCATTAGCCACCAATACTGTCAATTATTTCCTTGAAGGTACAGGCTTACTTTGCTCATCTTTAAGAAAATGTCTGCCAAATATCTGAGTCTGAGTAGCTATAGTTTGTCAGTTGCTCTCTCAAGTAAAAATACTGGCTCTTGAACAAGGTGGCTAATTCAGCTCAAAACTCAAACCATTACACCAGTGCTTTTCCTTGAGGTAATTGTCATATTTATATAGGCAATGGGATTATCTTATGTGTACCTCCCATTTTGTCACAAAGAATATTATAAAGATGTACTCAAGTTGTGATTTAATAAAAGTCATCATTTGTATTGCTTCATTATGTACATTACTAATTGAAACTGGCTTATTTGCTTTTTGCCCATGGGTGATGGTGAAGAACACAGTGGCTACTAGTGCTGTTTGATGCCACTGCTACGATACAGCAGTTAGAAAATATTTCTATATTGTTGATGCTATTATATATGACCTCTGCACTATAAGATTAGGAGGAAGAAACAGGAGAGGGTTTTAATGCCTCTCTTTTAAAGAGTTTGACATTTTTCCCCCAAAGTAGTCTTTAAAAGTTCTGTAAGTTTCCCTTTCCTCAGCCGCACATTAGAAACTTAGCTGCAAGAGGCTGAGAAGCATTGACTTTCAGATGGAGCAACCTTAGACTTCCCCAACAAACTATATGTAGTTCATGTATTTGAAACTAGTACTTGGACTAACAGAAACAGCAATTATAATGATAATGGCTGATAGTTATTAGGTCCTTCCATGTGTCATGCATGATCCTGGGTATTTAAAAGATGTTATTTCTTTGACTTCTCAGGAAGCATACAGAGGAAAAGCAAGTTGCTGAGCTAGAAAGTGGCATATAGTCACTTCTGTGGGAATCCACAGACTGTGCTTTTCATCCCTATCACCTTAAGCACTGCCTTGCCAAGTACACTGGGCTCCAATAATAGAAAAGAAATACCTGCTGACATGTTTGAGAGGTTCTAGTTTACAGGACAGACTATCAGAGGTGTTTTTTGTTTGTTTGTTTTTTGTTTTTTGTTTTTTTTCCCAGTTATGTTAAAGACAAAATTACTCAATGACACACAATAAGGAAGCACAATAAAGAAGATTTTATTCACGACCATTGTGATGGGTATAGCTACCACACCAATGAGATTTTGCAGTGGGGGAGAGAGACTGAGCTCAACTCCACACATAGCATGGGAAAGTAGAGACTTAAATTCAAGGAGCCAGGGTTAGGTGACATGTCATTGGATGGATAATTACTAAGAAGAACTTCAGGGAGACAGGAGATTCTGGCCACACCAACCTAACAAATGTCTTGCTGAAAGCAGACCAGGTTGATCAGACCTGGGGGAGGTCAGAGGATGGAGGATGAGATTAGATATTGAGGGGATGATCAGATGAACCCAGAGTGTGGGTGGGGTGTTCCTTCTAAGCTGACATCAGGGTTCTTGCAAAAACTAGTTTTTACAAGGAAGTGCACAGATAGGCCTAGGAGGAGATTCAAAACCCTGACTAAAGTTTGGTCAAGCAAAGAATTTTTGTCAATTATAAAGCTATTAAAAAAGATTTAGTTATCCTAGAACTAATGTCATAGTGTAGTTACCAGTTAATTCTTTGATATGTAGCAAATATTATGCAGTTGCCATCTGTCCCAGACTAATATTTAACCATCATTCCAGAATTTTTTTCTCATTAAAATAATGTGTACAATTTACTTATTGGTTGGTTTATAACATAATAACTCTTAATTGCTTTAACATTCTTAGAATTTGTCTATAATCTGATATAGTAATACTTTTTTTTATATCAGACGTTGAATAAATCATTGAAGATTGTTAATATGCTATGCATATGTGTACATGTGTATAAAAATGTGATGTGTCTGTGTAAGGTAATATTGTGTGTGTGTGTAAGTTTAGAATACTTGGGAATAGAAAAAATACTCAAAATCTAAAGTACATCCAGAGGCATCATAAGGCAGTAAGGAAGGTGGATATGGATGAGGTTATATCACAGAGATGGAGATGCATTCAACTATAGATACTTACTAAGCAGTTGCCAAGGAACTAGCAGTGTTCTAGACTTGAAGGAATGGAAGAAAATAAAACAATTTCCTGTTATCAAGAAGCTTGTATTCTAAAAGAAGCAGAAAAAAACATAATAGACAAGTAAATGTTTTTGTTATAGTAAGTACTATGAAAAATGAAGCAAGTGGATGAGAACAGAGAGTAATGAGGATGCAAGGGACAAATTTATTAGATGATATCTGAGTTATTTGGAGAGGCAAGCTACTGCTATCTGCTGGGAGCACTCCCCCCAGGCAGAGGAAACTGTGAGAGCAAGAACAACAGGTAGGAGTGTGCTTGGAGCATTCAAGGAACAGCAAGAAATCCAGCATGGCTACCGGAAAGTATGGGCTGTGGTTTGAATGCATGTGTCTCTTCAAAATTCTAAGGTAGGAACCTAATCTCTAGTGTGACAGTATTAAGAGGTGAGGCCTTTGGGAGTGTGATTAAGTGATGAGTTGTCCACCCTCATGGATGGGATTAGTGCTTGTATAAAAGAAGCCGAACAGAGGATCTTAGTCCCTTTTTGCCTCTCTGCTCTTCCTCCATGTGTGGACACAGTGTTTGTCCCTCCAGAGGAGCAACAGGGCACCCTCTTGGAAGTAGAGCTTCACCAGAAGCTGAATCTGTTGCATCTTGTTCTTGGACTTCCCAGCCTCCCGAAATGTGAGAAATAAATGTCTATTATTTATAAATTATGCAGTCTGTGGTATTTTGTTATAGCAACAGGAATGGTTTAAGGCATTAGGTGAAGGACAGGGAAGCCATTCTATTAGGTTACAGAGATGATGCAGAGTGGATCATGTGGAAATTTTAAATTTTATTCTAGATGAAAAGTGGAGGAATGAAGTTACACTCAGTGTCAGACAGAAGACTGACGAGATCAGACACATATTTATAAAGGATAGACCTGGCCGCTTAGGAAAGAATAGACTGTAGGTGGCAAAACCATCAACAAGGCCACTTCTTAGGAGTCTATTTCAATTGTATGGAGGTGAGAAGATGGTGACATTGACTAAGATGATAGCAGTGGAAAGTGGTTATAGGTTCCAGATATATTTCAAATATAGTCAATATAATTTCAATGTGGACAATGTAGATATGGACAATAACAGAGTTTTGAGGACAGATCTTGGGAACTTCCAGGATGTAAAGTTCTTTAAGCTTATACTTAATAAATAATGGAGACTGAGAAGAAATACCCTGGAGGCAGAAAGCTTTGCCAAGAGCATCTTACTGTATCCAGGGGAAGAAGACATTTCAAGGAGGAAAAGTTACCGACTCCCAAATGCTGCCAACCAGTTCAGTAAGATGAGGACTAGTAAAAGTCCTTGGTGACCATGACAATAGAGTGGTGTAGACCACAGTCTGACTGGAATGGACTTGTGGGCTCAGGAATGCCTAAGAAGGGATGCCAGAGCAAAGGAACTTAATTATAAAGAACATAGGACATCTCAGTCTGCAGAGGGATGAGGGGACCCATGGAAGTCTTTTTTTAAAAAAATAGGATGTATTAAAGAATGCTTATATGCTAATACCGGGAGGCAGAGCTTACAGTGAGCTGAGATCGCGCCACTGCACTCCAGCCTGGGGGACAGAGCGAAACTCCATCTCAAATAATAATAATATTAATAAAAAATAAAAATAGAATGCTTATATGCTAATAATCCAGTGAAGAGGGAAGGATAATGATGAAGAAGAGAGTAGGTACATCATTCAGAGGAAGTAGAATCCAGAGAACAGTGAAAAAGTAGGCCTAAGATTTGATCCTGGTTGTGCATCTATGACCAGAGAGAGCAATCTGTGTAAGCAGGTACAGGTGAGACATTTGGTGGTGGGATTGTGTGGATGTTTCATGCTGAAGATTTCATTGCAGAGCTGAAAACTTTAGAAAACAGCAGTAAAGGGCAAGGGCAAAAGGAAGAGAGTTAGCCTATGAATACAACTACCCTTGTTAGGAAACCAGCAAAAGAATGGAGTTATTCCCACCGACAAGGAAGCCTTGGGGAATTGACAAGGCCTGTTAGCAGCTAAATGCTTTGTCTTTCTTTATGAACATAAGTCCATGATGAGCTATTCCTATTCTGTGTTACCATTTGGTGTAATATCAACAACTGTGATAATATGAAGAGACAAAGTATTACATGGAAACTTGCTGTGACTCATTTTTTTTTATTCAAGGAAGAAATAGTTATTTATGCTTCCACTGAATAAATCTGAATTTGCAACCATGAATGTGTTATTATTTTCGAATAACTCCACTTCCTTAAAAAATATAGCACTAAGGTTTGGGGAAAGTGAAGTACATGCAGAGAATCCATCTAGCCAGTGAATTTGAAGAAGACAAATTATTTTTTCTCATTCTGCATTTCAAAGGACTTAAGAATGTGTCTACTGTAAGTAACCTGGAGGAGAAAGTATATGCGTTTTAGAAGTTGAATTGCATCAAAGACCCTCTAATGCCTCATTTAAGTTAATAGGACATTTCTTGCTTTTTCATCCAGATTCATTTCCTTGCATGTGAAAGTGTGTACTTCAGGGAAAAGTCAAAATCAGCACCATTCTTTCCCTATTAAAACATAAGGGGATAGAGGTATAAATAGCATGGGCTTTTGGAAAATATAGACCTGATTTGTTCCTTCATTAAAGGACTTTCCTCATGCTTGCCTGGAACCTCTGTTTTCTAGAACTTGCCCTCCCTTGAGAAAGGCCCCAGAATCTTGCTAAATTATATAATGGGCTCGTAATATAAGTATAGAGAATGAGCTATGAATTAGCACATCAGACTCATTTTCACTGATAACCTGATTTTACACTGTACATCTCATTGCCATAAGTAAAAGCAGACGGGATACTCTGCTCCTTAATTCTCTGTTGCTGACTTTTTCTCAGCAGATCAGTCCAAGTGTTTTAAGAATCTGAAAGAGATTTCTTTTCTTGCTACATTTATATGTCAAATAGGGAAATATCAGCAGACTCACATCCAACATGAGCAAATTGACTTGCTGTTGAATTTTCTGAACAGTGGCACCTTAATAGGTCTGCCCCAGAAAAAGACAAATGAAAGTGTTTGGGGAGCCCCTTGGGTTTCCCTTTGTACATGGGCATAGGGGATTTGTAAAATGGGACAGTCTTCACACATCGTCATTCCTTAAAGAGAAAGTCCATGTTTTTCCTTGTTTGAGAAATATCCAAATGAGATTATTCTAGGCTGATGGAGAATGAAATGAAAATAAACTTCAGCTGTATATTTTTCCCTGGTACTCTTTAAAAGAGAACAAAATCAGGACATAAAGTCTGCTATTTAATGCCTTTAGTAGGTGAGCAAGCCTGGATTCTAGAGTCAACCTCACTGGTTTCTTTTTTGGCTGACTGCACGGGCACGATCTCGACTCACTGTAACCTCTGCCTCCTGGATTCAAGCGATTCTCATGCCTCAGCCTCCTGAGTAGCTAGGATTACAGGCACCTACCACCATGCCCAGATAATTTTTGTATTTTTAATAGAGACGGGGTTTCAACATGTTGGCTAGGCTGGTCACAAACTCCTGACCTCAAATGATCCTCCTGCTTTGGCCTCCCAAAGTGCTGGGATTACAGGCATGAGCCACTATGCCCAGCATAACTTCATTGTGTTCTAGTCCCAGATCTGCAACTATCACCAGTTACCTGACCTCACATTTGTTCTCTCACCTACAAAGTCAGGGGCTTGGTAAAGGTCTCTTCTAGCTTTAAAATTCTACATATTTACTGAATGCAACTCTTACAGAGTTTGAATTCTATATTCATGAGCCCTGAGCAATCCAGCACCAGTCGGATGCTTGGTCACACTCCCATCAATAGATTTACACTTGATGGTGCTAATTTGATAAACAATATCATAATTACTAGAAAAGCAGGAGAAAAGAGGAAAGAAAGAAAGAAAAGAAGAAGAAAGAAAGAGAAAGAAAAGAAAGAAAGAAAGAAAGAAAGAAAAGAAAGAAAGAAAGAAAGAAAGAAAGAAAGAAAGAAAGAAGAAAGAAAGAAAGAAGAAAGAAAGAAAGAAAGGAAGGAAGGAAGGAGGGAGGGAGGGAGGGGAAAAGGGAAAGAAAGAAAGAAAGAAAGAAAGAAAGAAAGAAAGAAAGAAAGAAAGAAAGAAAGAGAAAGAAAGAAAGAAAGAAAGAGAAGAAGAAAGAAAGAAAGAAAGAAAGAAAGAAAGAAGAAAGGAAGGAAGGAAGGAAGGAAGGAAGGAAGGAAGGAAGGAAGGAAGGAAGGAAGGAAGGAAGGAAGGAGGGAGGGAGGGAGGGAGGGAGGGGAGGGGAGGGGAGGGGAGGAGAGGAGAGGAGAAGAGAAGAGAAGAGAAGCAGAAAGAAAAATAGGAAGTGGCAAGAGGGCATGTGTTTGAAATGACCACTCCCACCCACCCCACATACCATATCTCTCCCCCAAGGTCTAGCTCAACTCCCACCTTTTTCGGAGTTGGCCTTTCCACCCACCATCCATACTAATCCATCAGGCATTACAGTTATCTTGTTGTTTTTGTCTATATTTTTTCCTCTGGACATATTAGAGCCTTTAGAAGAGAACAATTAGGACCTTTTCACCCACTCTCCCCTGCAATGTTCTGCGCAATGTCTGCAAATGCCTGATGGAATACAATGAATTACACCAAACTCAGACTGGGTCATGATTGACATAGAGGCTGTTGCTACCGCTTTCCTTACTCGATGAATTCCAGGACTTGAGGTTGAATCGAAGGAAGAGATAGGATCAGAGCAGGAAAAAGGAATTTGGAATGTCAGCTTGATAAATATATTGCCTTTTCCCTATGACATTGTAATAACTAACTAGCTCTTTTCCTCTAAAGGAAAGTATACACAACACCTTACTACTTTTTATGATAGTACCTGTCTCTCTACTATTGTCATGGGCCTCTCTCCTTTCTCTGCTGGCCCTGCTCCACATCTAGAAATATCTTGCTCAATGATTACAATTAGAATTGTCAGATTTTCCTAATATTACATAGGAAATATTTATACCACTACTTGGGAGTCTGAGGCAGGAGAATTGCTTGAACCCGGGAGGTGGAGGTTGGGTTGAGCCAAGATCATGCCACTGCACTCCAGCCTGTGTGACAGTGTGAGACTCTGTCTCAAAAAAAAAAAAAAGTTATTCACCGTTTATCTGAAATTCAAATTTAACCACGCATCCTGTATTTCATCTAGCAAGCCCAGTTAGTACTTAAGTGACTCAAAAGCCAGTTCAAACTGGCTTCAACAAAAACAAAAAACAAACCCACAATTTCTTGGCTCACATAACTGAGAGAGGCCCAGGTGGTAGTTCTGGTCTTCAGGTAGGACTTAATTTAAAATGTCATTAGGAATCCATTTAATCTCTCAGCTTTGGCTTCTCCCCTAATGGCTTTATTTTCTGGCTTCACATGGTGCTACGTGGTTGCAGACAATGTCTGCATCACAGCCTGTGGGGGTCAGTCTCAGTGGGGAAGAGCAGCTGCCTCCTGGCCAGCGGCTTCAGAAGAAGTGGCCTCCTGCCTCATTGGCCCTCCTTGGACCACATGCCCTAACAGAACCTACACCCTGGCCAAGGCAACACCATGTTCTGAGAGGTTAGACTTCTGAGCCATATGCCTCAACCTGGAAGCCCCCTGGAGGGACCTGGGCTTGTGGTGGGAAAGTTGTTCCTTACAATCTAGATTGCGGTGCTAACGTGACAAGGAAAGATGGATGCTATGTGATAGAAGCAAAAGGAAAAATACAAAAGGAAAACCCATTCACCACACTATGTATTCCTATACTATGTAATTATATTTTAAACAGATTTTGAAAGAGATGATAGCAGTCGCTGTAGGCATTAATTCCTAGTTTCCTAACTAGCAACTCTATTAACCCAGTCAATTTGCTTTAATTTGACTGATCAGTTTACACAGGTATAAAAAGAATAACTAGTAAATAAGTGATTCCTTAAGTCTTTTCTAGTCTAAAATTCTCTAGCGCTATGAATGATAGCAAGAAGGAGATTACAAGAGAGAAAGAAAGAGAGAGAGAAATTCCAGTGTGCTTTATGTGTTTGGGATCAAAATGCTGGTATTAGAGGCATGGTCCATAGTAAAAATGGAATATGAGTTTTATTGATACTATCTATTCACTTTGGGTAGTATGTGCTCTGCTTTTGTAGATTATCTATAGCTATTTAAAGAATAAATTTCACTCTGTATGCCAATGTACATGTGCATGTGTATGCCTTAAAATTATTGCTTAATCAAGGACACCAAGTTGATTTTTCTCTTCAAATTAATTTATGGGAGAGCAAAACAAAACTGAACCCTCAGAGGAATAATCAAACTCTTGTGATTTCATTTTAACATACCATAACATTAAAATGACATAGGTCATCTTTGTGCCATTGGGATTAACAGCAATTTGTAAGCTTTTGAAAGCCCTTTGAAATTTTCAGATTAAAGGAATTAAGTTCAATTTTAACATAATGAATCTAATTACTGGTTTTTCTGAACATTCAAATTACGGAGAAAGGCAATATCTCTTCTTCCTACCTTCAGATGTCTTTTAATTTGTGCTCTTACCACAGAACCTTCAAGTTCAAAGGCAGTTTTCATCATTTTAGCTAAAATTCTGGGAAAATATACAGGAATAGATATACCCAGACTTAAGCTTGACCAAAGGAAAAAAAAAAAAAAAAAAAGAGTCCAATAGGACCCAGCCTCAGCTAAAATTGCAGCTACCTGTAATGAACTTGTGGGATCTGACTTTTCAGCCTCATTCAGCTGTGTCCCCAAATGATCTCTGCAGGAAGTGACCCCTCAGTGTGTGTGATTGTGTTTCCTTCCAGTTTGGGGAAAATTGCTTAAGTAAGAGGTGATGAGATTTTCAGTACCCAGCCATCTTAGAATGACGTGTCATTTTTATGACTTTTAATCATATAGTCCATCAACCACCTTCAATTTCTAGATGCAAAGCAGAACCCCTTTTAGGGAAAAATGACATACTCAAGGGCAGAGAATTATTGAAAACAGGAGCCCCACTTATTTATTGACTTATAGTCCCCATTCTTTCATAGCAAAAGTGATCAATGATCTACTGCCGTATTTAGCTTTTTGATAGCATCATCAAATTCATTAAACTAACTCTAGATCATTGGATCAGGCAGAAGCAATGTTATATTTAAAATATTTAGAATATTTATTAACACTGATTAGTAAATATTTAATATCTTGTTTTGAAGGATAATGTAAAAAAAAATCAATGATTCAGTATGCTTTTTAAAAAATTTTATTTTAAGTTCCAGGATACATGTACAGAATGTGGAGGTTTGTTACATAGGTAAATGTGTGCCATGGTGGTTTGCTGTACCTATCAACTCATCACCTAGGTATTAAGCCCTGCATACATTAGCTATTTATCTTGATGCTCTCCCTGTTAGTATGCTATTGATAAATGCGATGATATTATTTCATGGATAAAAATATGAATCTCAATGTGTCACTCATCCCAGGTGTTTCCAGGGCATTTTGTAATATTGAAACACCAATGGAGTGTTTTAAATTCATATTGCAGAGTCAGATGAAAGTTTTTGCAGAATTTGTCACCTTGCTATTTGGATATAACTTTTATTAATACTTAGCATATCAAATATAAGGGCTTTTGCTTCAGATTTAATTTCTAATGAGGCCTGAATATGTGACTTTATCTTCTTAATTCTTTATATATTTTTGCCTCAGCTATCGGCTCTGAAAGAACATCCCCCGTTGCTGAGGCAGATGCCATGTAAATATTACTTTTTATTTTCCCCACTAGGAAAAGATGACGTGAGATTCTCTTGGTTTCCTATTGTAGCCATCATAAATTTCCACTAACTGAGCAGCTTAAAATAACACATTTAGTTTTTACAGTTCTGCACATCAGAAATTTGAATTCATTTCACTGGGCTAAAATCAAGGTGTCAGCAAGGCTGGACTCCTTCTAGAATCTCTAAGGGAGAATCTGTTTTCTAGACTTTTTCCAGCTTCTGGAGTCCGACCTCAGCCTACAGTCCATGACTTCTCATTACTCCAACTCTGCTTTCACAATTCCGGGTTCATCCCTGACTCTGACCCCCCTACTGTTGTTTTCTTGTAAGAGTCATGGTGACAACTTCGAGCCCACCAGAGGATATTGGTTACTTTGACAAGACCTAGCTCCATCCTGTGCTGCCTCTATAACTTTTGGTAGTTTATCTCTCTACTTTGAATATCAGAATCCTTTTTTTTTTTTTTCCCCGAGTCTTGCTCTGTCACCAGGCTGTCAGTGGCGAGATCTCCGCTTACTGCAACCTCTACCTCCCAGATTCAGGCAACTCTCCTGCCTCAGCCTCCTGAGCAGCTGGGACTACAGGCACCTGCCACCACGCCCAGCTAATTTTTGTATTTTTAGTTGAGACGGGGTTTCACTGTCTTGGCCAGGCTGGTCTGAAACTCCTGACCTGAGGTGATCCGCCCACCTTGGCCTCCCAAAATGCTGGGATTACAGGCGTGAGACACTGCACCTGGCCCAGAATCCTCATGTTTAAGAAGGGGATACTAAGAATGACTACCTCAGTCATATTGGGGAAGACTAAAATGATATTTTATATGTATATATAGAGAAGGACTATATATGTATATATGGACTATATATAGGAGACTAATAGTCTATTATATTTATATAGTCTTCAGCACAGTCTGCCTGCAAAGGGAAGTATACATATGTTAGCCCTTTATGTAAATGATCAGAATAAAAAGCATGTTTTCTATCTGAGATCAATTTGGATGAGATGGGACCCAAACAAGTTTGTGAAGAATAAATTCTCATTTAAACCAAACAAGTGATTCAGAACTTTGAAATGATTTTATCAAGATCCATTATAGTTGCTTTGAAGATTACCTTACCCTCACATCATTTAAAAGAAGCACTTTGATGAAGTTGATAACGATGATGATGATGATGATGACATATGTGTATGTGATTGTCTCTATAGGACATTTTCTCAATATACAGTTTTTATACTATACATTTTAAAATAAAATATACAAATTTTTGTTTTGTTAATGGTTTATGTGTGTCAGGGAGGAAAACTTTTCTGGTAGCCTCTTAAGTTTGCTCTCTGAGGTCTGTGAACTAAACTGACAAAATATGGATTAAAGGGGAAAAAAGGTTTATTCCCATGAATATGAGAACTAATAAATGAACTAGCAAGCTAGCTAGGTGACTAAGATTAGAGGCCTATATACCTAACTTACTAAGGGAAAGGGGTGGGGAAGAAAAGGCTTCTGCAGGAAGAACAGATGATTTGTTTAGGAAAGACAAATAGATTTTTAGGAAAGACAAATAGATTTTTAGGAAAACAGACAGGAGATTAAAAGATGTATGATAATAATGTTTGTGTATGCAGGAAGGAGTGGCCTTTTCAACTCCTTCTTGGCCTAGAAACTCTCCCAAGAGGGACTTTGTGGTAGTTTCCTCTTGGTTTCTCTTCTGGGAGTAGACCTACCCTAAAGGGATTTATGGCAGCCTTACTTCTCATAAGTTTCTGCTTCTGTTCAGATAAGAGAAGCTTTAAGAAGACTTCTTTCGGCATCTGTCGAATTTCAAATTTCTTCAGCATCAAATAATCTTCATACCAAATCTGGGGTTCTGAGTGGGTCCCCACACGTGTTAAGTTTTCCTTAATCCATATAAGAATTATCAAATAAATGTTACTTAATTATTAAATATAAGGATTGTGACTTATTCTTTGTGAGCCCAGTGCTTGTGAACCCAGTGCTTTATTAGCCCAGTCAGTGTTCAATAAATGGAAATTTAATAATAGAATGCCAAAGCCTGAAAGCTAATTTATTCAACATGATTAAAGGAGAAGTGTCAATCAAGACTCTTTCAATTACAGAGTGAAAATGTACACCCTGAATTAAAAGGGGAGTTTATTGACATATATTACTAGGAGGCACGTTGTGGGTAGTTCAAGTCAAAGGATGAGCTATAGAGAGCAGGGATCTGGAGAATAGAGCTAGAACTCAGTGATAGCAGGACTGTCTCTCTATCAGTGTCCCATCATGTATTTCTCAGCTTCCCAGTGTATATTGCTCTTTTTCGAGCCTATGGCAGTTAGCTTTTTAAAAGTAGCATGGGGAACACAGGAGCCCTACATTCCCAGGTTAGCAACATTGCAGGATAAGAGAGCATATTTATACTGGGTTCCATATGAGTAATCCCAGTGAAAATTGACTGGACATGATTTTTAAATATGTTTAATTTTTGTATTAATCACTGAAACCAGAAAAGCATAAACTTCCTGATTGGTCAGTTCTGGGTCACTTGACTATTTTGAGGTTGTGTTTATCAGGGATAGGGCGATGCTGAAGAAGCAGAGGGTAGACTGTACCCTGAAGAAGTGAGAAAACTGTCAAGATTGCCAGGACAGTAGACACTGTGGCCTCTGAAGGAGTACTGAATTTTTAGATATATTTTTCCTTCTTATATAGTAAAAGAGACACTGCTTTTATGCAAATGATGGTAGTACTGAAATTGTTATTATGGAAACATGCAGTGTTATTCTCTTAAATTTGTTGAAACAATCTGAAACATTCTATAGGTTCATAATTTTTTCTCTAAAGGCTGCACAGCAGATTAACAAAAAAGTAGATGCTGATTTTAAGGAAAGTAAGTAACTTCCCTAAGAATAACACTTCACACAGTAGGCAAGTAGGGATTCAACCAATACTTGGTAAATGAATGAATTATCCAGACATTTGATCAGGGTATCTGGACCGTACATTTTTTATACAGATTCTGCAGATTCTGGATATTTACATGATTCATTATTGGAGTGTTCATCAACACTCTACTAAATGTCTTTTAAGTTTACCTAAAGGTAAAAATGTTTTATACATAGAATTAGTGGGAAATTTCAATGATGGCAGTGGAGAACTGGATAATCACATTAGAGAAGAAAATGACAAAACATTCTAACAGATAGCATCATAGGGTGATTCTAATAGTTGGAAAAGTTAGAACAAAATTTTGATTGAAAAAGTCATTTCTAAATAACTTGAAATTTTCAGGGTTTATGTCAGTTATTACCATTAGTCTGTAAAACAAATTTGTTTTGTGTACCAATGTGCTAATGGATATCAGGTGTGAGATACTGAGCTCCTTGCATCATAGATTTCCAGGGGCTCATCCAACTAGGGACCTTCTTTCTTGCCAGGTCTCTTTGTGGTGGCCTTTCTGAAAATGGGTGGTGCCACCCCTGCATAGTTATAGCTAGACTCTGCCCAGTGTTGTTCTATCCTTTCCTGGCTTCCCTATTGTCAAATTTTCTCCCACAATGTGAACTTTGTTACACATCTTAAAAATAAGCCTTAGAGTTAAAATCATTGAAAAAAAAAATCTTCTAGATCTTCTCTTAAGGGAATTAAAAAAATGCAACACCCAAGCATTCAACTTCTTTTGACTTGACTTTCAATGCTGTGATGTGCCTTACTAGGGATAAATATCTATTCTGATGGACATTTGAAAGAGAGTTTTCTAATAATCTGGCAGTCTTTTTAAACAAATACATCTTGGGTACAGTCACATGTCCACCTACTGATTAAATTTATCCAGGAAAGAGGCAAATGTTTGAGTGATACATCATCACAACAAATTCGATTCCATTTTATGTTTATATTTCAGTGACAGTCCTAATACCCAAACCAATGTGTTTAAAAAGAAGCCCCCTTAGGTTTCTTCAAGTGATTTATTGCCTTAGTTACGTTATTGCTTCAGGTGTAATCAGGAATATTTGTCTTCATGTCATTGTAAGGGAGATATGAGATAGGATATGCTAATGTGCTTGTCTTTGTACATAATGTTTTATTAGTCTTTTTTTTGTTTCGGTCTCTTAATTAGTGACAGTCATTTAAAGCCATCCATCTCTGTTCAAATTTATGCAAATGTTGTAAGTTCATAATGAGAATTTCAAAAGACTCTCTTTGTCAGCCTTTATTTTGAGTTTGTTAGTCTATTAGATTCTTTGGCTAAATAAAATGTCTTTCTTTAAAGCTATAAAGCTAAACATTCATAGATCAAACAGCCATCAAACATTCTTAAGGATAATTTTTTGTTTCACACCAGAGTACAAACAACATTTGTGAAGTTCATCGCTCTTTGTAAATCCCACTGTTGCTTGTGCCTTCACGAAGTCCCCATCCATAGCTTGTGACTGCTCGGGAAAATGATAAGGTCCTGTTAACATTTACTCCTAAAGTGCCATCTTGAATTTATTGACTCATTGCAATTTAAAACAGAATCTTTATAGTATACTAATGGTAATTGGAGCTAATGCTATCAAGGTTGATTAAAATGCTTGTTGGTACTATAAGAAATGAACTCTTAATTATAATCTTCTTAATAGTTCGCTCACACAATCAAGACAAAAATTATCACTTAGTTTATAGCTTTGCATATTCATTGTGCACTTCCACCTTCCCATTTGGGTTGCATTGTTTTGTTCTAAATCTCATATGGCAGATAGCTGGGAAGTGCTGCTGTGCAGTTCTCAGCAGTTTATTGCCAGGGTTTCTTTCCATGTATTGTCATTAGCAAAAGAATCTATCTTCCTGTAAGATGTATGAGTATTGGTAGTTTCAGTAAAATATCAGAATTACCTTTTTTATAATCTAGATTTTACCAGGGAATGTGCTTGCTGGTAAGGTGATAAAAGTTAATGATATTATCCCTGGGCTCAGACAGTTCACAGGATAGCAGTGGAAACAGACTCTGGCTAGACTTTCAGCTTCCTAGTGTCAGGGACTGGACTATGACCACTATTGTGCCTCCATTACTTTGCACACATCAGGAACATCACACTCCCACAGCATTACTGGTTGAATTAAGGAACGGTATATGTGCTGAGGAAGGAAAGGAATGTGATTGCAGGGGACAAGGAGAATTTAGTACAGCTGATGAAGACTTTTGCGCTGCCTGTAGAATCAGTAGAATTTTTCCAGCAGACAGAATAATGCAAATTTCCTGTAGGTCACTGAGAATCTTGTGGTTTTTCCAGCTGAGTGATGTACAGGGTTAGGGAATGGCGTCAAGTGAGGCTGGAATGGTGGGGCATATCAAGAATGGGTAGGTCTTAGTGGCATGCTGAGGAGTTTGAATTTTATTCTCCACGTTAGGGGAGCATCAAAGATATGCATTTAGGGCATATTCCTGATAAAATTTGGAGGATCAGAGAAGGTATCAGAAGAGAGGATGAGTTCATTTACTTTAGTATGCTCGGGTGGCCACCTAGTATCTGAAAAATCATTCTGCTTTTTGGGTTTCCATATTACCTGAACATTAGTCCTAATCCTGTATCTGCCTCTTTTTAGCTTAGTAAGTTTTTCCTTCTTTTGCTGATCCTGAGTGACCCAACACTCAAGATCAGCAAAGGATTTCAACAGAGCAAAGGATTTCAAAAGGGCAAAGGATTTCAATAGAGGTTTATCTAAGGAAGATATGAAAATGGCCAATAAGCACATGAAAAGATGCTCAACATGATCTGCTGTCAAGAAAATGAAAATCAAAACCACACTGACATATGACTTCACACGTACTAGGATGGCTATAATAAAAACAATGATAATAACACATGTTGGCAAGTATATGGAGAAATTAGAACCTTCATGCACTGTTGGCAGGAATGTAAAATGATGCATTTACTTTGGAAAAATATCTGGCAGTTCCTCAAAAAATGAAACATAGCATTACTGTATTACCCAGCAGTTTCACTCCCAAAAACATACCCAAGGTATTCATTAAGAGAGATGAGAATATATGTCCATGTGCTGGTTGCAGTGGCTCACACTTGTAATCCCAGCACTTTGGGAGACTGAGGCAGATGAATTGCTTGAGCCCAGGACTTTAAGAACAGCCTGGGCAACATGGCAAAACCCCCATCTCTACAAAAAAATTAGTTGGGTATGGTGGCACACATCCATAGTCCCAGCTACTAAGGAAGTTACTGTGGGAGGACCACCTGAGCCCAGGGAGGTCAAGGCTGCAATGAGCCTTGACTGTGCCACTGAACTTCAGCTGGTGCAACAGAGCAAGATTCTGTCTTAAAGAAAAAAAAAAACAAGACAATATATGTCAACATAAAACTTGCACATGAATGTTCATGACAGTATTGTTTATAACACCCAAAAGATGAAAACAACTCAAATGTCCACCAAGTTATAAATAAATAAAAGTTATGACATGTACACAATGAAATATTATTCAGCAATAAAAAGAAATGATTTACTGATACAACATGGATCATCATATTATGCCAAATGAATGAAGCCAGTCACAAAAGACTACATATTGTATAACTTGAATTAAATGAAATATACATGAAATATCCAGGATAGGCAATTCTCTAGAGTGATTGCCTAGGCCTGGAGTGTTGGGGAAAAGTGAAGGGTAATAGCTAAAAGGATAGACACAAGGATGTTTTGGAGGGCAAAGATCTTCTAAAATTAATTGTGGTAACTGTTGCACAACTGTGCATGTACTGAACACTATTGAATTCACTCAATTCACTCAATATAATTCACTTTAACAGGTTAAATTATATGATATGTTGATTAGGCCCCAATAAAACTGTTATAAAAAGGTAAAAAGATAATAATCAATGGGTATATTGAGTACTTAAAAGATGAAAAGTGGTAGACATAACTTATCTCATGTACTCATTGAAGAAAGCCTCATTATGAAATAAGGACACTTCTTATGTCATATATAGCCAAGAAAATTCAGACTCAGAGGTATAATTAGTGTGGAACAGTTGAGACTTTTTAAAATTATATATATGTGTTGTTACATATGTATTTATTACATATGGTTATATATATATGTAAAATATAACATTTGCTTTTATAAAATAAATATATTTTAGTGATAGTAATCCATTATAGTTTACTCAGCTATAGATAATTCACTAGCTTCCCTCATTCTTTCTTTCAGCACACCTGAAATCTTTCAGCACACCTGAAATCTTTCTCAGGAGTCTATTCTCAGGCTCAAAGCAGCCCTCTCCAGCTGTCCCTACTATTGCAATTTTGTATGTAAATGCCTTTCATCCTGTCCCAGAGAAAAGGATATCTCTTGCTGTCTACTCATTCCCCTCTCTGAGCTGTCCCTGACATCCATTATGCAAGCTGAGTTATTCAGGAGCAGAAAGGTCTCTTGTAAAACTAACTGCTTAGCGCAACACCTGTCAGAGTAAGTACTTTAACAATAGCTGACATTTTGTAATGCTTGTGAGTACGAAGTATTTTATGATATGCCTTTGATAGATATTATTTTATTTAATTATCATGACAAATCTATGAAGAGAGGTAAAGTAACTAACTCATTCTGATTTGCTGGGAACTCTGCCATTTTAACACTGAAAGTCCAACGTCCACAAAACCTTATAGTCCCAAGCAAGCCAAAATGGTTGGTTAGATTCAAGAGAGGATTCATATTGGTTCACTTTCTGAGCCAGGAATTTAATAGTGTGCATTGTTTTTCTTTTCAGAAATGGAAGTTTTTAAGGTATAATTTTAATTCTTGTCCCTTTTAACAAGTTAATTTTGATGACATATCATTTGTTTGTTGTCTCACCAAGCTTCATGAAGAGAGACTAAAGACATTCTCAGAATAGTAACCAAGTGTATTTTAGGAGATCTTGGTAAAGAAGTTAATACAGCAATTAAGCACACCTGAAATCTGGTGTAAAATATAATTAAACGTTGCCTAGAAACTTTTCTTATTGAACCAAATGAAAATATGCCTCTTGTTTAAAATGTCAAACTGATCATTGTTCCTTATGTTTTTTCTTGGTTATAGAATGACATTTCCCTGAATACTGATTTCTGGTTTAGTGATACACAATAACACAATAGCTACTACCAATTATTTAGTGCCTACTGAGCAGTTCATCAAGGATTTGTGAAGGCAATGGCATCAATTGATATTCCTTCCCTTCTTCTCCTGCCTGCTCTGTTTAAAGATAACATGGTCTAAGTCTAGGAATAGAATTAACCTACTTTCAGGCCATTGCCTCCTAAATGCAGTTTGTGTCTTCACCTTCTGTAGCCCATAGCAAAATGAAGTTATTTGGTGGGTTATCTACTAAAATGAGAATTCAAAGTTTACACTGTGCAAGAGGAAGGATAGTGTGTGTAGGAAGTGAGCTTTCTGGATGTTCTGTTCCTTTCAAGCTTTGTGGACTTATTTCCTTGAAGATTATGAGGCTAGATAGGCAGCTACAGTGGTGATGTAATTGACTGAGTATACCTGCAAGAAGATAAGCTGCCCCTCCAAAGATCTATAGAGTGTCCTGCATGGTGTCTGGCACCATAAACACTCAAAAAATGTTAGTCATATCCCCTCCCTCCCCTGAGGAATGAAAATGTACATGTTCCTCTGTTCTCTGTTTATACTGAATCTGCTGGAAAATAGGATTTCTTAAGGCTGGGACTAAATGTTCCTTGTTCGTTGCAGCCTTGGCATTGCCAAACACATGTGTGACTAATAGTAATCCTCATAAATATTGTATGAATTAACAAATGCATTAATGAGAATTTTTATTAAGGTGTATCTCAACAGGGGAAATTATGTGTTTTGCCAACAGGAGATATAGAGAATATGGAGAGCATTTTCCCTAAGTTATTTTTTTTAATGACAGTCTTTCATAACTCCACTTGCATCTGGTTGGAATATCAACAGTGGTCAAATTATAGCCCTGCTTGCAGGTCAATTTAGAGGCCAGGTGACTGGTACCATAAACAGTAAAACAAACATCATCTCTCTTATATACTATTTGAGGAACTTCATGTCTATTTAGTGAAGAAAATTATTGTCTCAGCAGTTGTTCAATTTCTCTTTATTGTCTAAGAGGAAAGGTAATTCCACTTTAAGAAAGAGCAAGGATACAAGAACATAATGAAAAATGCAATTGCATACAAACCCCCAGGTTCTGAAAAGTTAGTTAACTTCTTTATTGTTTCTACATTATCTGCTACTAAAAAGTAATTTCCCCATATTTATACCACCTATTACAGACTCACATCTATCCTTTGAAAGAGATAAGTGTGGTATTTTTTCCTTGATAGATGACCATTAGATCATCAAGTTCCTATGGTTTGTCCCAGTTCTCCCAAAGTTGTATCTACTCAGTCCCTTGTTTGAACTAGTTTTGACTTGGTCAGTAAAATTATTGGAAAAGTGGGTTCCATAATTTAGTGGCACTTGGGACACAGTCATTTCTCCAATAGATTTTTGTATCTGATATTCCACAGTTAAATCTGTGGCACCTGGTTTGAAATGTTTTCGGGTGGGCTCCATCAACACTTGCCCCATCTAACCTCTTTGTCTAAGCTTCATGGCCACAATTCAGTACCTTGATAAGGGATATGATGGTGATGACAATGATAATGAAAAACAAAATTTACTATTTACTTATTATGTGGCTGAATCCTATCTAGATGTTTTAAATATGTGAATCCTTTTACTATTCGCAATCATTCTATGTTTTAGCACTGATCCCTTATGGAGATGAAAAAATGGAATCTTCTTTTTAAAGAAGAAAAGTGAATTGCTTGAGGTCCCTCAACTTAGGAAATGGAAGAGATAGAGGATTCAAATACAGGCATTCCAGTATGGGAGCCCACACTCCTATCTTACTATAAACTCTTCATCTTGGTGTTCTTATTTTCTGCTAGGCCCAGAACCCGTTGTAGAGCCTTAGAGTCTTGTGTGGAGCATTCTCTGTTTAAAAAACATTTCTCCCACCTCCTGCTGGGGGTTCTGTCTTGACTCCTACTGAAATCACTCAGCATTTGCTCTCATATTCTGGTAAATAGAGTTTGGCCATGAACGCCCTTTAACCAGAACAATATTGGTCACCTCTCTCACTCCATCAGTATTTTAAGCAACACATTCATCTAAATCTATGCTTCCCAAACTCTGAATGCCATTACCCTTTGGACTAGATGTGCCTTTGTGGTAGTGCTATCCTCTACCCAGTTGCTTCTAGTACTGTCTTTCTACCCTGAAAGTCTGTATTGACAAAACCTCAGGAAACCCCGTTCCATAAGGTGTAGAAGATAAATAGATGGAGATCAATAAGGGAGGTAATCTGTAGAAAAGAGACAAAGCACCCCTCTTAATGCCACAATAGCTTAGTCTATCAGTGTAAATTATGTTGCAAATATATAGAGTTAATGGTATTTGGCTGCAATTTATTTCATGTCCCCTTTCTGCCTTCTCTCCAGGGAGCTCAGCTATTTCAAGTAAAAATCCCATTACCTCCCAAACCGTCGCTATGTGATGTAGATGTCATCCATAATTTACAGGACACTTTATATGGTTAAGCATCTTGCTCAGAATCAAATGACAATACCAGTTGGCAAATTCTCTGGATCAATTCCGTCCTTTCTGATTCACCGTGATATGTGAGCACACGGGAAATGTTCAATGTGTTCTTACAGGCACAGGCTTAATGTGCTACAAGTTATTCCACATCAATCTGGGAGGTAGTTTTAATGCTGCCTTTTTTGTACCATGGAATTACATTTGTCTCTACTTTCTAGGAATGGTTCAAAATCTTCCCATTGTTCCGTTTCATGTTTAGGATAGATGATATGAATTTACAATCAGAATCAACTTGGATGGTTTAATATTATTCATTCAACACATACTTATTTAATATCTACTGTGTTCCAGTCACTTTGCTGGGGAAAGCAGTACACAATCAGATGAGACTTCTACTCCCATTGAGTTTAAATTTTAATTTGGGTAGAAAGAGAGATGATAGGAGAAAAAAAAGCACTTAATATGGTTTAATAAAGGACAAATGCTATTGAACATAAAAAAAATAAATGATAGTGATACAATACATAATTCCGTAGAGAAGTGGAGGGAAGGGGTATTTAGACAGTTAAGTTAGAGACTTTCTGAGGAATTGATGAGGTAAAGAGACAGACGTGCAAAAACCTGGTGAAAGTATATTCTGGATAGAGGGAAGAACAAGTACAAGGCTGTGAAGTAGGATTGAACTTGGCATGCTCTTGTGGACCTGCAAGAAGCCCATGTGACTGAGGATGGGTGAGGTAGGGTGGGTCAGAGAATAGAATTAAAGTAGGTATGAGAGGTAGGCATGAACTAGATCATATCAAACTTTGCAGGTAAGGGGTTACTTAATTATTAATATATTTACTTGCTTATTTATCTATGTATTTGCTTATTTGGAAGTGCTATAGGAAGTCCCCAAGGCTACTTAAGGACAGTGACTAGATGTAATTCAGATTTTTAAATGAAACCTCTGGGTGTTATGGTGAAACAGGATAATAGGGACAGAAAATGGAAGCAGGAAAACCAATGAACAGGCATTTGCATAAATCCAGGTAAAATCTGAAGATATTTTAACCACAATGTAATAGATAAATCTATTTTAAAAATCAGCAAATATTTACTGAGTGACCCCTCCATGCAAAGTATCCAGATCCTCACACTTGTCATCCTGTCTTATGGGTTTTGCATGCATGGCTGCATGCATTCTTTTTCTAAAACTCTTCCACCCTTTTTTTGTCTTGCTACTCCTACATAGACTTCAACATAGAGATACGTTTCTCCAGTGATCATTTTCTGACCCTGAAATTAAGTGTAGGTGTCCCATAGCACCTTATATTCCCTTTATCAAAGAACCTATTCTCTCTCTTTTTGCACCTTTATCTCTGTTCCCCACCAGATCGTAAACTGTTCAAAAAAAAAAAAAAGATTTCTAACTTCCTCAATGTATTCCTTTCTAGGGCTGCCATAACAAACTATCACAGACTGTGTGGCATAAACACCAGAAATTTATTGATCACAGTTTTGGAGGCTGCATGTCCAAGATCAAGGTGTCAGCAGGGTTGGTTTCTTCAGGTACCTCACTCCTTGGCTTGCAGATGGCCGACTTCTTGCTGAGTCTTGATCTTTTCTCTGTGTGTGTACATCCCAAGTTTTTCTTTATGTGTCCAGATTTCTTCTGATAATAGGCACAAGTCACATTGGATTAGAGCCCACCCTAATGGCATCATTTTAACTTAGCTACCTCTTTAAATGCTCTATCTCCAAATGCAGTCATATTCTGAGGTATTGACAGGATGTCAACATAAGAATTTTGGGAGACACAATTCAAACGGTGGTAGTCACTGTTGTATACACAGTATCTGGAACATTGTGGGCACTCAATAAATATGTGCTGATAAATTTTATGTTTAAGGTTTTAATAATGGTTATATCAAATGATGTGTGGTAGGTAATACCCCATTTATATCTTCTGATATTTTGTTTCATGGATAATTCAGATTTGAGCCATGGGTTCAGCTTGTTGTGCAGTAGATAAAACAATTAAGTGGCAATAGGCCTCTTTATAACCAGATTTGAAGGCCACTGCAGGGGTAGATGTTACTAAATCTTGGGATCTTCTATTGATGCTCCATTTTAAGTGGAGAATTGTAAAATTTGAGCATTTATGTGTGTTTTTGAATAATAGATTGAAGCAGATACTCTTATAGCTACAATTATACTCAGAGTGCACTTACTAACTCTACTGGATGCTTGGAATTTTAATGTTTTACTTTGAACTTATTGACCTTCTTAGATCATTATACTGATCCTTTGATATTGTCAATGCAAGATATGACTATCCTCAACTTTAATATGAGTGATTCTCCTTTTAACATAAACCTGGTCAGATCACTGTACTGCTTAAAGCCCAGCTAGATCTTCCATTGCCCTTACAATAAAAGCCATAGTCTTTACCATAGCCAATGATGTCCTGTATGTTCCTGTTTACCTCACTGGGCTCATGGCCTGCCATACTCTCTCTTTCAGTGACCTCTGGCCATGGCAGAGTTTTCTCTGTCCTGTTCTTATTCCAAGTACTACATATTTCAGCATGTGCTGTTATCTCTGTTGGAAAATCTGTCCCTCCATCTATTCCCATGTCCTGCATACATCCCAAGGTCATACAACATTTACTTAGGATAACTTTTTGAAATGTTTCCTCTTTCCTCAACATTTGCTGTTCCATTTTCTTAGGCTTCCATAGCTCTTGTTCCTTCTCCTGTCTCTTTTGCAGCCTGTTGATACTTGCGATGATTTACTTAAATATGCATGTGTTTGACTAATATATGTCTCCATGCTAGACCATTGGTAATATGTGGGAGTTACTGGGTCTCTTTGTGCTCACTGCTGTATCTCCAGGGCATCTCCTGCTCAATGAATAACTGTTGACAGAAAATAAAGCTGGGAGTCATAGAAACATGAATTTATTCCTTGGTAATTCCAAAATGGGTGAGAAGACCCAATTCCATTGCACCCACTGACATGGTTATAATGATTATAAATAGGTAATCCTTGGCAAGATATGAAGCCCAAGTTGGCTTTTAAAACTAAGAATAAATCAACCATAGTGAATTCAAACTTTAACTCATCTGCAGGAATCATCAGCTCAGTGGGTGAGCTCTGTTATACATGACACATGATTTCAGTGACAACATTCAACATAACTTGAAACGATTTGGGTGGGAATAATGCTACATATCTTTTCTATGTACATGAATGAGCCAAGAATGCCAAGTATTTTTAAAAGTTGAGTAAAAATGTTACCTGGAGAATGAAAGCATATGAATGACAAATCTAGTCCCAAAATAGAATGTGTCATTGCTAATCATTACAAATCTACTATCTGCCTGCAATGCTGTGAAAACCCTCCATTGTGTGCTATTCCTCCTGGAGAGAGAGAGAGAGAGATCTTGAAAAGGTAAAATAAAAGCTTCAGGCTTAATTGGGTGACAGTGAAAAGGCAGAGAATCATTGTTCAAAACTGAGTTTTCAGTAAAGCCAGTGGGGTAACTGGAAGAAATGACATCTCATGCCTTCTCTCACACTGACATTTAGTTATTAATGAAGGCACAGAACATCTCTTAGTTGTTTACTTAAACCCATTGCCAGAATCTTTAGACAATGACACTGCTGATTTCACCCACAGCTGCCTTTCAGTAGCAACAAACAAGAGCTTTGACTCTTGCATCCTAGAGTTAATGGTGCTGAGCTGAGAATATGTACCTTGCAACAAGCTTCTCAGGTGCCTCTCCCTTTGTTGTGAAAACCAATGGGCTATTTCTGAAACCAATTCGTGTGTGTGTGTGTGTGTGTGTGTGAGAGAGAGAGAGAGAGAGAGAGAAAGAGAGAGAGAGAGAGAGAACAATGGAAATATAGTGTATCTCTGAGTAGTGGGGAGAGGTATTGGAGCATGGAGGAAAATGTGTTTTAAGGGTTGTGTAGAAACAAAGTAGGTCTGTCCAATATGGTGAATAACAGGTAGTTAATCTATAGCCAATAATATGATTATGGCTTCAGGTTAACAATGTCTCATTTTCATCATTCATGGCCACTTTGTGGAAGTAGGCTTTAAGGTGCTGCTTGTTTCTCAGTGTTTCATTGATTTATTCTTGAAAGTCAAATCGTCAATAATTGTCAAAAATCCCTCAAATTCAAAGTGATCTCTACTTGACTTTAAAACTAGGACCTTAAAACAATATAGGATCTCTCTCTCTCTCTCCCCCTCATCATCCCCCCACCCCCACCCTGCCACACACAGAGACACACTCACAAACTATGGGTAAAAGACAGGAAAATTGTATTTTTTTCCAGTTGTTGAGGCTGTTTTTACTTAAGAATATGATCAAAGTAAATAAAATCTCATATTGGCTAATCAAATATAGCAATATTTACATAGTATAGTATTAGGAAGTTTTTTAGTAAAAGGGTATACAAAGTCCTTTCTGTATCCCAGACAAGAGTAAAATATGCTGAGGTTTTGGTATAGCATTTTTACAATGTACATTCTGCCCTTTGCTACTTCTTTAACAATGGGAAAATAATGGCCCTCAATTTTATCATCTATAAAATGGAAAAAATAGCAATATCTATCAATCACCAATAGCAACTACAGTGATAGGAAAAGGGGATTATATGTGTAAGAAAATTCCTCTGTTCTTGGTAGTAGATCTTCTCCAATTTGAACATTTCATTTTCTTCTTAGTTACCAGGGTGCAATGAAGACCCAGTTCCAGAGAACAAGCACTACTATGGTGGGGAAGTGGGTGATGGGGGTGGGCAGGTGGGGAGCAGACATACATAATTACAATAAGAAGCATGAAGATGCAAAAATGGAAGTACTTACAAAATTTCTATACAGGAAGGCCAAGCAGGAATCTTTCTGAAAGAGATACAGAAAAAGAGTTATGGTAAGTGGGTAATAGAGGAACTGTTTCTTGAAGGATGAAGGATTTAAATAATTATTTGCCATCTATTGTCTACAAAGCTATATGCTAGGGTTCTATGAAGGCATTAAAAGAACAGTTTATATGTCACTGCTGTGACTATAAATCTTTCTATAATCACTTGGGAAAGTAATATGAAAGAGAGAGTATTTCATTTACAGGCGTTCACCCTAGAGAAACTCTCCCACCTAGTAAAGTTAAATGCAGCATTGTTTAAAGTGTTGAGTGAAAGAGAGGCAAAGCCACGTGAGGATTTTGAATAGGTTAGTGGCAGAATATGATATACCTTTTAAAAGAGTCACTCTGACTGTTTCATTGAGAATAGATGTAGGTTCTCTGAGGAGAAAGAATGCAAAATGGGAGAAGACTGTTCAATAATCCAAACAAGACAGGATAATTCAGAGTGGTAGCCTGGATGTGGTGAGAAGTAGTTGGATTTTGAATATATTTTGAAGGTAGAGCTAACAGTATTCAAAATTGTGAAAAAATTCATACAAGGAGATACTATTCAGCAGTCTAAAGCAATGAACTAGGTTAATATAAAATAACGGAAATCTCAAAAATAATGTAGAACACCAAAAATAAGATGCAACATAATAATACACTATAGTAGAATTTATGTAAATTAAGAAAACTCACAGTATGATATATTGCTCATGCATAGACAATATATGTCTATTTTAAAAATGGATTGTAAGGATGAATGATTTAATGATTGCTTTTAACCCGTTGGACAGAATAGGAAGAAGGAGGGACTTGGTTTGGGGAAGAAAGAAAAAATGATTTCAACCCTGTGTTTTTTTTAATTTGAAAAAGTGTTAATATCATGGAGACAGCTATGTAGTATGTATAAAGGTGTCTTGCTCTAGTTCCTTTCTATATTTTAATTTAAACAAAATAGAAAAGAATATAGAGATTTGTAAAAGACTAAATTTCTGTGATCACTTAAAAATATATAAATGCACACATAAATATCCCTTGTATTAAGGGATATCTGGAAACTGTTTTAAAATTCTGTGAAGGTTGAGAACATGGCATGATCAAATGCAATTGGAAGGGAAAAGGTAGAAAGTTTTAGGTAGTATTAATTGTATGGTAGTATTTCAACAGGTTAACATTTAAGTAGGGAGTTCTTTCAGAGCAAAACAAGAGCAAAGATAGGAAATCAGCCACCAACTTTTGGAAAGAGCCTTGGATTTCAGCTTCTAGAATTTAGAGCCAACTTATAAGTCTTCTCTATTTCATCCCACCCTCTAAAAATAGATGGCAGATTCCCATCACTGCCACTATGAGATAATATTGTGCAGCAAAAAAGAAGAAAATGAATCTATTGGAGAATTTTTATTAAAGGAATTTATTATGGCTTTAGATACCAATACATATTGAAAAAAGAGTATATTAAAAGTAGATAGTGCTAACATTTTGTTAAAGAAGGAGTAAAATATATGAAAGCTTGAAATCTCAAGATTTTCAAAAGCAAATATGAGCTGAAAGAGCTCAATGTGAATATTCTGCTAAGTTTAATCTAAACGAATTGCTTGATAACTTGATGATTGACTGAGAGACTGGCTTCTAAATCAGCAGGCTATTAAGTGTAACCTACATAGCAATGCAGGAGCAAATTTAAAGTGTGAGAAATACCTGGAGTGAAGGGAATGTTTGGACAAGTTAGTCTAACCAGGATATTGATGAAATTGGTTTAGTGCAAATGGCATCCTAAATAGCAAGTACTCACCACCACCACGCACAAATACCAATCTTCCAGTGAAACACCACCTGATCCACCTTGAGTGCTGCTGACAAATTCAGCAACCAAACCGAATGTCAGGAATATGAGCTACTAGAGTTGAGAAGTTTGGTTTATAGAAATCAATTCATTTCTTAATCTCACTCTGGTTAGGACCAGAGGAACTATAATATGCTGTAAGGGGAATGAAAAAGTACTGTGCTACCTAAGCTTTGTCTCACTTTCTGAATCTTCATGTTCATGTGGCTTTATGACTTAATGTTATGTATGCATAATATTCTCACACATTGCCTGACAAGCTTGGATGCGAGCAACCAACAATGAGGCAGACTGATGTACTAATATTAAGCCTAATGTGGTGCCTATACGATTTGAGTTTTGAGTTATTTCTCCCACAGCAGATCCCCTATACGAAAAGAACTGATACACGTATTTCCCTTTCTTTCTATAAATTACCCATATATTCACTACATAATTATTTAAACCTTGTTGATGGTAATCAATCACTAAATGAGCTAGAAAGCAAGGAGTGTCTTTCGTGATTCGTTGTAGTAATTGTCTCTGGAAGTTCTATCACCATTTATTTGTCTCAGCTGGACTTGGTCTATAAATAGCTCTGTGAAATGATGGACAGTTTTCAAGGCTTGTTGGCATGGAATCAGTACGTGGCAGGAGAGACCATTTGAATCAATTATATTATCCCTGGCAGGGTTACCATGGAAGCTCTAGCTCTTCATAGCACTTTGCTTCTCCTGTCCGAGTAGTATGCTCTACATATCTTTAATTAGAATGGATGCAATTTATTTAGCAATGGAAGGCTTACTTAAGTGAGTTCTGTGAAGGTGTCAGACAGAATTCAACCAGCCATGCATATTCAGAGAAGACTAATGTAAAAATGCAAATGATTTTTCTAATTTAATTCCTTACTGAAAATAAAGAAAGGAAAAAAGGAAAAAATGTCTTCCTATCTGGAAGTAAGCTTCGTTTGATTGTAAAGAAATTGATTGATATTCCATCTTTACTCAGACATAAAACAAGCAGTAGTTCTTAAAATAACTTCTTCTGCTGTGGATATAATAATCTATCATATGCATTTATTAACTTATTCTGTGTCACTGCTGTAGCATTTAACATTGCTTAGCATGGTTTCATATTGGGTACAATCCGCAAGTCTACACAGGACCAATTACTGAGTCCCCTGTGTGCCTGGTCTTTTGGGAATATGAAAACCCGTTATTCTCAAGGCATGAACAAATAAGTTGGGGAGACAGGCAAACAGGCAAACATAACACTGATAATAAACTTCATGATATAGGTCTGAAGGGATGCTTTAAACAGATTAAGATCCAGTAACTTAACAATGTGGGGGATGGAGACATTTAGAACATACTTCCTTGAAGAGCATATACTTGAGATGAATTTTCAAGGATAGGCAGTAACTAACCAGCTTGAATGGCTGGGGAAGAATGACTGTTCAGAATGAAAAATACTGTAAATGAAAAAACATGGATTACTGAAAGATCTGGCTATGTTTACCAAACTACAAATAGGCTTATGGGGCTGGTGAAATGCTTCATAGCATCATGCTACCATCCAAATCTGGGATCCAGATCATGGAAGAACTTGCATACCATCCTAAGATTCTTAGTTTTATCTTGAAGGGAGTAAATGGAAACCATTCCTACTTTAAGGAAAACTAACGCGTTAAACTTTGGAGATTATTATATTAGGTTTCACAAAATTTTGCAAATGTTATCTTTTTAAATTCCTTGTAATATATAAGTTTTAACTGCCACAGAAGTTTCAAAAGAAGGAAAAACAAGTTGTATAATAATAATTTAGGTAAAAGGCATTTCTGTGCTTTTCTTTTAGAGAAAACACAAACATTTCCTCCCAACTTAAGATACTCTGGGGTAAAAGTTAGAAGTTAAAAGTTTAGACTGTAATTTTCAGGCGGTGAGAAACTCACTATCCATCTTGATTCCTTTTGTGTTTCTGAAATTCCTACTCTCTTAGGAGGGAGACTCTGCCTTGAAAGGTACCTTTTTCAACCTGAGTATTTTCACTCCCCACAACTGTATCAAAAAGGGTAACAATGGCTGGGCACAGTGGCTCACGCCTGTAATCCCAGCCCTTTGGGAGGCCGAGGCAGGTGGATCACGAGGTCAGGAGATCAAGACCATCCTGGCTAACACGGTGAAACCCCGCCTCTACTAAAAAAAAACAAAAAAAATTAGTCGTGGTGGCGGGTGCCTGTAGTCCCAGCTACTAGGGAGGCTGAGGCAGGAGAATGGTGTCAACCCAGGAGGCAGAACTTGTAGTGAGCCAAGATGGCGCCACTGCACTCCAGCCTGGGCAACAGAACGAGACTCTGTAAAAAAAAAAAAAAAAAAAAAGAAATCACAAAAAGGGTAACAGTGATAATCATAATTATTTGTTGTACTCTTAATCAAAAGCACTAGACCCCTGGAACTATGCATTTGACATACATTTTTCCATGTTACCTTTACTACTCTACTGTATGGACATTATTAGCCCCTCAGTTTACAGATGAAGAAACTGAGACTCAGAAAATACAAGCAAATGGCCCAAGTCAATGGCCAACTTTACTGGGAAGTGAGTCTGGTATTTGAACCAAGCAGTTTTTATTCTACAGTGGCGGGACTCAGCTTCAGCAGACATTCTTGGATACAGTTGAACACGCGTCACACCCTTTTAGACGACAAGACTCAGGGTTGGACAGAATGTAAATGAAAACAATAAACATAAAAGGCTACATTCCATGGTCTTTATGACTAATGCACCTCTAGAAACTTCTGCTTTTGAATACTTGAGTAACCCATTTGCAAGCTGTTGGGAAATTGAAATCTGCATGAAGTTTCCACACACACTCTAAATTATCACACTAAGTGCTTTTTGTTCTCCTATTACCTCCGAATTCTCTACCACTTCTTCTGTGTGCCTGACGTTTAAGGTTACTTTTAAAAATAAATATGAAATAAACTGTGTTTCTTCTGTCATTAGGGTACTGATGGTGTAAGTAAGTCCAAGAAATACTTGGACATGGCTGTGTCCTCTACACATGAATGGGGAGCCTACCCGAGGCTCTCTGCCCAGCTGTCACCAAGCTACACTCCATTCCCAGGAAGCTAAAGCCAGTATATCTGGGTGTATCTAATGTCTCCCTACTACCAGTGTAGTTCATGGGGAATGCCAAGTAGACATCAACCTGATGCTTCATTTTATTTAAGATCCATTTATTATTCTCATGTTGATAATGAAAAGATCAACCATTGATGAAAATAAACTGCCATTATATTTTAAAACACTCTATTGAGGTATCATGCCCATACTATACAGTTCACCTGTTGTTGCCGTCATTTTTTAAAACTTGTAATGAAGCTCACTGATATGGTTTGGCTATGTCCCCACCCAAATCTCTTGAATTATAGCTCCCATAATTCCCATGTGTTGTGGGAGGGACCTGGTGGGAGATAATTGAATCATGGGTATGGTTTCCCCCATACTGTTCTCATGGTACTGAACACGTCACACTAGATCTGATGGTTTTATAAGGGGAAACCTCTTTTGCTTGGCTCTCATTCTCTCTCTTGCCTGCTGCCATGTAAGTCATGCCTTTTGCCTTTCACCTTCTGCCATGTTTGTGAGGCCTCCCCAGCCACATGGAACTGTGAGTCCATTAAACCTCTTTTTCTTTGTAAATTACCCAGTCTTGGGTATGTCTTTATCAGTAGGGTGAAAATGACTAATACACTCACCTACTGTGGTTAGTCATGTTGGTTTACACTAGCAAGCACCCCCTAGGTGTTCTGAATATTGATGTAGCAATCCTTTCTCTATTGCAATTGTCACAATAATTCTGCAAAGTATTTGTGGTGGCATTTTACTCACATAGTGCTAATGTTGCTTCTATTCTAAAAATGAAAAACCCTAAGCTGGGTGTGGTGGCTCACACCTGTAATCCCAACACCTTGGGAGGCCGAGGTGGGTGAATCACTTGAGGCCAGGAGTTTGAGACCAGCCTGGTCAATATGGCAAAACCCCATCTCTACTAAAAATACAAAAAATTTGCCGGACACGGTGGCTCACCTGTAATCCCAGTTACTCAGGAGGCTGAGGCAGGAGGATCACTTGGACCCGGGAGGCAGAGTTTGCAGTGAACAGAAATCACACCTTTGCACTCCAGCATGGGCAATAAGAGCAAAACTCTGTCTCAAAAATATAAATACATAAACAAGATAAAATAGAAATGAGAAACCCAACCTCTATGAAGATTATATGATTTGTTGATCATTACACTGGGCCAGAACCTGGCCATGAACCTTGGTAGTCTGGCCTTGAATTTTTTGGCTCTTATTATTAACAAATAACATGACAATATGAAATGGAATTGGTTCCCAAAGGAAACCCCAAATACTATTACCAAAAGGAAAGAAAATATCTGCTGAGAAAACCAAACACTAGATTTCTACAATACAAACTTCCATAAGTCTCTCAGATCTTTTTAGTTGAAAGTTGTATTAAATTGGTTACTCTATCTCTCTACTTTCTAAAATCTCACCAAAATGTTTTATATTTTATCTTTGTATTTTAAGGATATTCTTTTGTTGAGACAGATTATCTATTGCCCACGCTGGTGTGCAGTGGCATGATGATAACTCACTGCAACCCCCAACTCCCGGGCTCAAGCGATTCTCCTGCCTCAGCCTCCCAAGTAGCTAGGACTACATATGCACACCACCACAGCCAGATAATTTGCTATTTTTTGTAGAGACAAGGTCTTGCTATGTTGCTCAGGCTAAGGATATTCTTACAGGCTTATTTGCCATTAGAAAATTTTTTCTTCAATATAATCTGTTCACTGAGCCATTTTATCCTATCCATTAAGACTAATTAATGGCAAAATTATGTTGAAATCATATTTTCTGCCCAATAATCTAGTAGGCATCCAGTCACTTAAATTAAATCCTAGCAACACAACCATGTGAGATACAGTTAAGTTTCCTGTTTACCCTGGTACCTGTCAACTTGGGAATAAAATTTGTCTTGTAAACTTGATTAACAGTCTTGTATTGACTCCTCACCATTTTGAGATACTCAGTATTTTGAGAACTGAACACAAAAACTGCCGGATCTAATATCTAATTATTCATGTGATAGCCTCTTTTGGCTTTTTTAGTTCATATTCCTTGTAGTCATTTTGGATTGAAGGATGAGATTTCATGAATTTACTATACCTTTCAGCACCACTTTGACGAAATATCTTAATGCTTGAGAGTTAAATCTGTAGTTGCAAAACCAAATAAGTGATTTTTCTCACTTTCACCTTCATTGCAGATATTAGCTATGTAGTCCCAAACAGAGTAGAATCTATGATGACTTTTTAGAAACCTACCTGCTGTGATCTTTAATGCATGAAACAGAACTGAATTTAACAAGCTATTTAACAAGGAAAAGCAATATGTTGTATACACACACATACACGCACACACACAGATATATATATATATCTGTGTCTGTCTGTCTATCCATCTATTCACCGAACTGGAAAACTTGAAAAAAGAACTCTCTATCCAGTTTGATAAATTGAATATATAGAAACTTTATAAAATGGAATTTTCAGATAAATTAAATGGATACGTAAGTAGCAATTTGCTCTCATGATAGGTGAGATAAGACTCTATTTATAATTTAGGCTTCTAGAAAATGTAAAGACTCTAAAGTACAATGCTGTGTTCTTTTTGTCTGAATTCTTCCGTATGTTGATGTTGCTGTACATTCAAATAACTAATTACAAATAAATGATCATTCATCAAACATTCTTCTGAAGCACCAAATTTTGTTTCTAGCACATTGTGGTTCATAAAATATGAAAATTTGGTAGCAGTATGTAGATCCCCATTGTGTTTATTTACTCTATATATGTGTTTTTGTGTGTGTAAGCTACTCGTAAATATTCTTCCATTTCCACAGCTCAACTGCTTAATTGTTAAACTTTAAGAACTATTTTGACCCTTGTATTATCTCCAGGGCTAATCTAGATGAATCCTGTGTAAGCCTTGACCTTTGATATGATGAATTTGAATATTAGAGATCAATATTTAGATTTACATAATATAATCAGCTTCCTGAAATCATAGTGCTTTCAATCATGTTTCTTTCTACTACATTCCATAAATCTGGAACCAATCTCTTTTATCCTCTCCCAGTCCCTAAGATGCTATATAGAGTAACAGCTAACATTTAGTGAGAACAGTGTGTGTCAGGCATACAGGTAATATTTTATCCATATGATTTAATTTTGTTTTCTTTATGAGGAAGGTACTATTATTATCTTTATTATATCAAGTGATAGCAAGAAATTAGGGATCATGTTCAAGGTCATAGAGATAGTATGTGATGGAGTCTGCACCTGGTAAGCAGATTGATTCCAGAGCCTTTTAGGTATAACTCCCATTTTCCGTTCTTTCCCCCAGAGGTACCTACCAGCACACACCTTCAACTGGTTACCTATCTGCCAAAACTATTCCCATTCTGGGTCATTATTACGGTTGAACTTGTTGCCTAGATTGTTCTTTCTTTTACCTCTCATGTATTCAAATCCCATAAATGCCTCAAAGCTCAGCAGAAGTTTCACCTTCCTGTTGAAACTTATTGGAATGTTTCATTCCTGTACCTAAAATCCTTAAAGACCCTCATTTTTACTAGCACAAAGTCCAAACATCTATGCCTGTAATGGAAGAGCCTTCAAGATTTGGTTCCTATACATCCCTGATTTAATCTCTGGCTGAACTGCCCTATTGGATCTCAATCACTCCCACCTTCACCCCTACCCCCACCAGACATGCACAAATTTCATACTTCAACCATATCTATGAAATGGATCCCTACCCCTTTCACTACTCAAAGATTTGGCTCTAGAATTCTCCTTTTTCTTTCTTGCATTGCTAGTTTCTTTTTCTATGTTTTGCTAATATATGTCTACATATAGATATATATAGATACCCACATATATATAAACACATATATACAAATATAAATATATATATTTCTTAACCTCACTTATTTCCTTATTTCATTTCTTCCTCCAAAGAATTACTTAGGAACAGTCTCTAGTTTTCCCCTCCATCTGTCTCTTGAGTTCCCTCTGTTCAGAGTTTTGCTATCATCAAGGTCATCTGCGACCTCTGCATTACTAAATCCATGACCTCCTGTCTGTTCCTCTGACATGCCAGTCATTCTTCCTTCCTGGGTCTTTGAAAATGCTACCTCCTGTACTTGGCAAGCTTTCCTGCTAGATATCCCAAATGACTCACAGCGCTTCAGAGCTTATATGTCTGTATATCATCTTCTTGGCTAAACCTTCCCTGACTATCCATTTAAAACCAGAAAATCTCCCTACTTTCAACCTACTTTGAACTCTTCTCTGCTTCTTTTTTTCTTAATAGCACTTAGAATATAAGTTTTATACTATATTATATGTTTTATATATTACTTTCTAATGAACTTCTTAATCATGTGTTTTTAATTTTACTTTGGGTGTCTCTCTCCCAGAGAATAGATAATAAGGATCATGTTAGCAGGAATTTTAGTCTGTTTTACAGCTGTGCACCTTCAGTATCTAGGAAAGATCCCTGACATGTAATGGACCCTCAATAAACAATTTTTGAACGAACACTGAATCACCTGATATTTTCTAACCGGGCCACATAGTTGGATTTCTTTTTGTCACTTTCCTTACTGCTTTCTGTGTCTTTAATATGCCTCAATATCTATCTACTTAAAAATGGATAGTAATCTTTTAAAATGTAGCTTAAAGGCAGTCTTCTTAGTTTTACACATTAAGAATAACTTGGGTTAAGGTCTCGGCTCTTCCCTTTCTTAAGTGTATGACTCCAAGCAACAAACTGCATTTCTTTAAGGCTCACTTTCGTCATTTGTAAAATAGAGGTAATAATAGTTCTCATTGGAATTAAATTAGATAGCGAATAAGTGATATAGCTGCTTAGCTCAGTGTCTGAACATCAGAAAATCTCAACAAATTATATTCTTCTTTAAAAAAAAATTTAGAGACAGGGTCTCATTCTGGCACCCAGGCTGGAGTGTAGAGGTATAATCATGGCTTACTGCAGCCTCAACCTCCTGGGTTCATGAGATCCTCCCACTTTGACCCCCCAGAATGCTGGGATTATAGGAGCAAGCCACCATGCCCAGCCAACTACTGTTAGTATTCTTGATTTCCTTATCCCTAAACGATGGTAGGACTAACCATTCCACATTTATCACACTTGTGTAAGGTTCCTACTAAACTTCTGGAATCTTTTAGAGGGCAATAAATGTGTCTTATTAATCTTTATATCTTCAGAATATAATGGTAATTCAGTACCTGACATAAAAGCTTTAATGTTAATATTGATAACCATCTTTTATTGAGTGTTAATTTTGTACCAGATACTGTGCCTGGAAGTCTATAAACATAATTTAATTCTCATAACACTCCCATTAAGTACATTTTAATTTTTTTTCCATTTTGGGAGACTCAATCAGGTTACCTTAATTTCTCAAGACCATTCAGCTAGTAAGTAATAAAACGGGAACTAGAATTTACATCTACCTAACTCTAAAATTTTGCTCTGCATCCCTTTACTGCAATCAGAAAGGATAGGTAGATAGATGGATGAATAGATTGACAAATAAATGGATGGATGGTTTAGTAGATGAATGGATTTATGGATAGATAGATAGAAGGACAAATGAATGAAGACTGTTCTTGGCCATTCCAAATTTTGTTCTGTTATTCTTTCACCTGTGTAATCCAGAATATATTTAGGTTGTGCTACAATGTTTTAGCAATTAACCATACAGTAACTAGAATTATATCCATTATTTTTTATTCAACTTAAAACTCATCAAGAAAAGAGTGGTATTTCTTAATCAAATTGAGAATATATGAGGCTCCTCTGTACTCTAACAATAATTGTTGACTTTTTCGGGAAAATATAGGTAGTATGGTATGATAAGTAACTTCAAGGCTCTAGAACCAGATTGCCTAAATCTCTTTGGCTACATCACTTAGTATTTGTGTAACCTTCAGCAAATTACCTAACCTCACTGGGCCTTAGTTACCAAAGCTACAGAGTGAAGATAATATTGGACTAATAATTGGATTTAGTATAAGTGGTTGAGTATCATGCATGCAAATTTTTTTGAACAGGACCTGGCACATATTATGTGTTCCATACATTTTAGCTATTTTGGGGGGAAGGTATGTATCCCTACATAAGCACATGTATTAGATATGATTTTTTTAATCACAAATGGTCGTAATGTTGTAAGAATAACTTTAAACCACAGATTTGAACTTTATTTTTATGTGTAGTATAGTCAGTACTGTCAAACTAACAATGTCATATTTATTTTGTGTGTGTAACAGCTTCTTAAATTCTAGTCATTCTAATAAGATTATTTTATGCAGTGTTTCCATTAATCACTCCAATTCTAGTAGGAATTGCTACCCTAATCAAAGTGTATCGTAGAGACTCCCCAACTAACAGTGATAGAGCTTGAATTCAAACTCACATCTTGCTGAATCCAAATCCCACCCTCTTTTCACAACCCCAGGCTGACCACTTTGTTTCACCATTTTATCTCAGCCTGGCAAGAGGTGTTGAGAGTTAAAAATGGGTATGCTTTATTTCATAATCCCTGCAAGATACAAACACTAGCTCCAAACCTGCCTGTATAGGTAGTCTCTGGGAAACCACTTGCGTTTTTGCTATCTTGGATCAAATACAGCAGACATGGAAAGATGTCAGATTGCAAATGCTCCCCAGAGATTCTGTGTTTACAAGCTAGTAACAGCTTTGCCTTTGCATATGTAGACTTAAAATCCCTGGCAGGTAAAATGCAGCTATGTGTCTTCTTTTAACAGGAACTCCTACACAGATGTATTTCCACTAGAGCAAACTCCCCATGGAGCCATGATTTTCCACCAGGATTTTTCTGTTTGACATAGCTGCATGGGTTGGGTGAAATTCTTATCAAAATTCCATTGGAATGATGAACATTCTTCAAATTATAAAATTTGTCTGAATATAAAATGTATGACTTGCTAAAAATAAATATCCTGACCCAGTCTTGGTTTTGATCTTCCATTCAAGCTCTTGAAAGGCAATAAGTATGTCCAATTAGGTAGAGTCTTCAGCATACAGAGCAGAGCTTGGCTCAGACCCTAATGAAGAAAATAACACTGAGATGGGCAAATAAAGTAAGCGGCATGCAATAAGATAGAAAAGAATCAAGTGGGTGCAAAAAGGTACAAGTAAGACAAATCAGATACAAGAAACCAGGTTATGTTTCTCCTTTCCCAGTCCCTGCATGTTAGTTTGGTCAAAAGGTAAGGTAAGATTTTGTCTTAGTGTATTCATGCTGGTACAACAACAACAAGAACAACAAAACCTGAGACTGGGTAATTTGTAAATCATAGGAAGCTATGTTCTCACAATTCTAGAGGGTGGGAAGTCCAAGAATAAGATGCCAGCAAGTTCAGTGTCTGATAAGGGCTGTTCTCTCCACTTTTAAAATGGCACCTTGAGTGCTGCATCAGAAGGGAAATGCTATGTCCTCACATGGCAGGAGGGCAGAAGACAGCCAATCACTCCCTCAAGCCTCTTGAAGACCCTGATCTCATGAGGCTCTGCCCTCAGGACTTAATCACCTCCTAAATGCCTCAGCTATTAATAGTAACACATTGGTGATTAAACTTCAACATGTAAGTTTTGGAAAACACCTTTAGACCATAACGACCCCATTTTTAATGCATAATTGACATAATAAACTGGAACCATCTCTCTCTCCCTCCCTTCCTCCCTACCTCCCTTTCTCTCTGTTTCTCTCTCCCTCTCTCTGTTTCTCTCTTTCTCTCTCTGTTCCTCATTCTACTACTTTCTGACTGGGTGAAGACCAGGGACTATAGGGATAGGATTGTGTTTTTTCCCTCATCCCTAGTCTTACTGCTAAATTGGGTTCTCCTCAGCTTTAGGATAATAGCTGTTTCTCTTAGCTCAAGGGCTATCATGTGTAATCTGCCTTTCACTTTCTTGAGCTAGCTAGCCCAAGTACCCTTTGCAGTCCCATCTTTAGTGCTCTGTCTATTCTACTCTGGCAATTACTGGCTTTGTTCTTTTAAGTGCCAGAGCAAGAATCCTGAGCTCTCTTACCACAGGAATTTCCTTTTTGTTTTTCCTCTGCCTTTGTTTTTCTTCTGAAGACAGAGCTACAAAGATTTCCATATGAGAAAGAGGCAATTGCTGGAATGGCTGAAAATCTGGTAGGATTCATAATCACTGTGTTGCATGCAGCATCCTCTGCAGGTTGTAGGCTAGAGTTTATTTTATTTTTTTAAAGAGGGTAGCTCCTTGTCTGTCAAACCAATTGTGTAATACCTGTAACTTTGTAGCAACTGAGATAGCTAACTGAGCTCCACAGTATTCACCAGTAGCATTCAAGCCTTATTTATCAGAGAATGCATTTTAACATTAGAAGAAATTGTCACTACATTTAAACATATGTGTGAAAAGTGCAACTCCTAAGCCTTAAATCTAATGCTTATATCAAAACACTATGTATGATAGGATCATCAAGCATAGCTTTCTGAACATCAACATGGCCACATAGTTCACACCAGTTAATCACTTATTCATAGTCTGAGCTCAGCCAGAGTGGTAAGCATGAGAAAACAGAATAGCAGAACAATCTGCATAAAAAATTAACACTTGTAATTTCAGATATTTCAGAATGTAAGTATTCTTGAGTTTGGTAGATAGATATGAGCTGCTTAAAACTGGAATATGAACATTTCCTTAATGGACAAAAATGCATCATCCTGATCTCAGGCTTCAAATTATTGCTAATCTGAATAATTTCTATTCTGAAGGTGTTATGGATAAATGCTTGCTGCCAAGGTTAATAACAACAACAGGAACAGAATAAATAGCTATTGGGTGAGAAAACAAAATAGAATAAGAAACAAACTGCAGATGGCTTCAAATAAATCACATGTAAATATGATGGAAAAATACAACTGTTTTGGGTACAGGAAAGATTTGAAGTTTTCTTTTCCTTTTTCTTTTCTTTCTTTATTTTTATTTATTTATTTATTTCATTTTATTTATTTATTTATTTTTTTTGAGACAGTCTCACTCTGTTATCCAAGCTGGAGTGCAGTGGCGTGATCTTGGCTCACTGCAACCTACAGGTTCAAGGGATTCTCATGTCTCAGCCTCCAGAGTAACTGGGATTATAGGTGCACACCACCATGCCCAGCCAATTTTTGTATTTTTAGTAGAGATGGGGTTTCATCATATTGGCCAGGCTGGTCTTGAACTCTTGACCTCAAGTGATCCGCCCACCTCGGCCTCCCAAGTGCTGGGATTACAGGCATGAGCCACCGCACTGGCCTTTGACGATTTCAATATAATCTGGAAAATGAAGTTTAGTATTTAACACATAATTGCATATTTGGGTTTTAGAGAGAATCATGTTAGTCTTTAGCCCCAGATACTTTAACATCTCCCTTTTACCCACCATGGATTTCAAACCCTTAGGAGAAAATTCCTTTCTCTTTTGATATAAACCTGCCTTTTCCAGTTTTCCATTCCATCTTGGATTTCTGCCAGATTGAACGAATACCATAATTCCCCATATTCTTTCCTTGCTCTCCTATTTTTATATTCACTTGCAATTACCTTTTCTGACTTTATGCAGAGGACCCCACCCATCAAAGTCCAACTCATGTACTTTTTCTTCTAAGATAGTTGCCCCTAACAAATAGTACTCTTCCTACTATGAAATCACCCATATTTGTTATTTATTTATTTCTCATTGTTCTTGTCTCATGTTATCTTTCATTACAGTTAATTTGGTTTGTGTGTCTTTAATGATCTATTTGATTATGTGGCTCTTGAGATTTCCTTTAGCTTTTTCTGATATCTACTGTTCCATAATATAGGTGCATTGATTTGTCATTTATTCATTCCTCAATTCATATCATTTAAAATAAGTGTTATATTGTAAAAAGAAAAAAAAGTTTATCATGAGATACTATCCTGAGGTCCTTTCATCTTTAACCTGTAGATTACATGTTCTTTTTTTCATCCAACACATATTTATTGTTTCCCCTATGCATGGGCACTCTGCCCAAATTTGTTTTCTCAGAACAATTTCTCTGTATACTATTATACCTCTGATCATGTCATATAATAGTATTCTGCCTTCTATAAATTTCTAATATATTCCTCTTGGCAGAAACCATGCCATTCAGTTTTAAACTCCCTGTACCTATTTAGGAATTTTTAAAAAAGAAAATAATATGGTTGTTAGCATAATATGTTTGGAGGCAGAAATTCCATTTGAGAAATAATCCTGGTAAGGTAATGTTACAGAAATTAAGTGTTAACAATGCGAATTGTAAAAGAAGGATCATCAAGGTAGAGATAACTTATGGGGCTCACGTTTTCTTAGAATAAAGATAAGTAACTTTTGACCTATAAGCTTAGCTCCACTCCATTCTTCCAGCCACCAAAACCCAAACACTCATATTTTATCAGACATCTCGGGACTCAATGGTACTCGAGTATGCCCTGAGTATTTACTTTCTGATTTGGAAAATTCATGTTATTAGCATTTAGGGTCACTGTAGCTAATTCTTATACTTCCTTGAGTGCTATGAAAATGCTATAGAGAGAACTCCTAAGTATGTTCTTCAAATCCTTAAGAATTTTTATTTCAACCCTAAAGTGAGGGCAGGAACGCTATCAAGCTTTGGATTCTCTTTGAGCTCCCGTTGTTCACACTGACATTCAAAACCATCATATTTGAATTGCAAAGGCCACAAAGTACATATTAAAAATCAGTAATTATGTTTTATGGCCCAGCTTGCCACTGAGAATTTGAAAAATTCAATTTGCTACTTCCCAAAGAGCTATGTAGTTTGTAAGCACATTATAAATTTTTATTTTACAGAAGAAACTGATGAGAGTACCTGGTGATTTCCCTAATGTTGATGCAATTGGTTACAAAGTAGGCCTTCAAACACTCCTGGTTCACTTTGTCATGAAGATATGTCTATGCTACAAGGATAAACCCCTGTGAGGCTACGTAAAGGTTTTGACTGTATCTCTCATCTATATTCGTAGAGATTTGGAGCCAGAAAACAAGCCTGAAGTGATGTCCAAGAGAAGGAATCACAGCTAGATCTTGAGAGGTATATCTAACTAGGTAATTCAATGAAGGAGAGCCACAGGGCTGTGGCAGTCAAAGGTCAGAGGGATGGAAAGACAAGGACAAGAAGAGACAATGTAGAATCAGACAAGCATTCAAACCATGACTTCAACTTCAATAGCTACCGTATGATCTTAAACAAGTTTCTAAACCTCTCTGAGGCTCTGTTTTCTCATTTGCAAAAAGGAGATAAAGAAAGAACTCATCTCCAAAAGCAACTCTGAGAATTCAATGAGATTCCATGTATAAAGTCCTTAGTTCTTTAGCTCAGTGAATGATTACCATCATTATTAACTATAATAAAATGGGTGAGCTGGAGATCTGGCTAAATAACAGATGTAAGAATGATATTTTTTTCTTATCACTCCCTTGTAGTTCTCCTATTTGCTCCCTGAGTTGTGTTCTGTAGACAGGAAGGACACATATAAATGACGTGATAAGGGCTACCTAGTTTGCATTTCTAACTTTAATTTCATTCATCAGTTAAACAATATACAAGAATATTTCTTCTATTTCACATGCAGTGAGGATGTCTGTATTGCTTCCACAGAAGGATGTGACTATCTACCTGGCTGTATTCCTGAGGCACTGAGTTCATTTGTGCAGGAGAGGACAAAGACTGAACATGTATTACTTTTGGGAGGGGAGTTTTTTTTTAATTCAATCTTTATCTCAATCCCAAGAGGGAAGATATTAATAATCTTGTCTTCCAGCTATAACTGAGGCTCAGATAGAATGTGTTCTATCCAAGATTACCTAGCTAGAACTGGAAGAAACATAATTCAAATCACATGTCTTAGATTCCAAAGCTCATGCTTTTTCTAATACCACTAGTTTTGCAAAATTAATGATTTTTAGTGGTTCTTCCTTATTATTTCAATTTTATCAACAGCAGTAGGCAGAATGGCAAGTTCTGGGTCAGGAGACAAGGTTCACTGCTTTCTTGACCATGAGGTCTGTCTCCATCTGGAGCCAGTTTCGTGGCTATTCTGCAGCTCCCTCTGCCATAATGCAGTGTTCATCTGCATAATTTTCTAATAAGTGATATAGCTTCATTGCAAAACTGTTCATAGTATTTCAGCTTGAATTTCACACATTTCTTTTTCTTCCCTAGACAACAGGAGCTGAATGTGCAGTTACACTGTTTCCTCAAAGTGTGCATTTTATCAGAGCATATCCCAGTCTTAGCCCCTCTCCTCTTCATTCTTGCATATGTACTCTCTTGTTTACCCCAGCAGATATCTAATTCGCAAGTGGTTAGGCAAGCACTTCTTTGGGGCTTTGCTAAGTGAGTTTATTCTCTGAGGGTGTGAGGGGTTATAGAGGAGTTTTGAAAAGAGAAGGAAGAATTTGGAGCTCACAGCTGCCTTTACTCCTGAAGGACAGTATAATTTTAGTTACAAATATGAACTCTTTAGGGTTATGACAAGTGCAACATAGAATATGTATGCTGTTATGTTACTTTATAAATTTTCTAGGATTATAACCCTCAGTTTGTCATTCTTTTTTCTCTTTGTGATTCTTGGAATTGATTTAGTTGCTATGGGAAAAAAAAAGGAGAATGAAAAAAAAATCTGAGAGACCTTAGAATTTAAGATTCCAGACAGCTTAAAAATTGTAACTAGTTCTCTAGGCATAGCTAGAGAACCACTTGTTCCTAGTTGTACCTAGTTACCTAAACAAAGTAAACTTTAGCAGGATTTGCCAGTCAACAAATCGTTTCAGAAGCCAGACACTTATTAGTGTAACTTTTTTTTAGTATTAACTGTGTACTAGATAATGTCTTGTCTTTTAGCAAAGTCCACTGTAGCAGAGATTGTTGATACAAATATTGTCGGGGGCAGATAAGAACAATGACTAACATTTCTTGAGCATTTTCTAAGTGCTGTTGCCTGAGGTACTTGCAGGTAGTATTAAATTTAATCATTATGATACAACTTTGAAATAGGGACTGTTATTATCATCATTTTATAGGTGGAGAATCTGAAGAATCAAAAAATGAGTCAACCAGCTAACAAGTTGTAAGGTAATGTCACCAACCCAGACATCTGACTCCAGTGCTGGTCTTTAACACTAAGCTTGATTACCTTCTAAATGTCTAGATTATCTAAGAATAAGTCAGTAATGAGTAATTTTGGAATAAGAAACTGGAAAATAGAGGACTGCTTAAAGCATTTAAATTAACTGATGATGATGACGATAATGATGATAAATGTGCAGAACAAGGAAAACACATCTTTGAGCCAATTTACACCTCAGGGTTGCCAGAGTGTAGCAGTGGATGCTGATTTAAAGCAAAATTAAATGGCTTTGTGGACTTGAAACTTGCAAATCATTCTGGGGAACATTGACACCTGGCCTCTTACTTGAGAGAATTTGAGGATAATTGTTCTATTGTCTAAACATGACCTTTTAGGCAAGGACTGATAATTTCAATCTAAAAATTTGGATCGGTTTTTAGACTGTTTCACCTACATTTTTATGATTAACATTAATTTGAATTTTTTTAACATATAAAAGAAGTGGTGGTACACTGTGGGGAATTTTTAGAAACAAAATATTCTTTTTCCATTAGAGGCTGTTTGAAAAATACAATAAGGTACATGAAGAAGGTTTATTGTTAGTTTAAAGAAATCCATTAATTTTCATTGTATTCTCATACTTTTAAAAGATAATGACACACTGGCTAGGAATACTTCCTGGACAAAAAAGACAATCAAATATAAAAAAGGTTTTCTCCACAGCATGTCATTTCTTCAAAAAGAAGGCATCAAGAAGCTAAAGACCAAAATCAACATTCTTTTTAAGAGTTCTGAATTACTTTTACTTGAATAGATAAGCAAGCCTCTTTCTATTCTTGGTTTTTTCTCGCTGTTTGTTTGGAATTAGGCAAGATACAAACAAAATTTATTACTAAATGATTTTAATTTTCTAATACATTCAGAAATAGAATAGAATGCATCATTTATCAAAATTATTTTTCTTGTTCAAATAAGGATAGTCAATGATTCCTAATAATTCTGGATTATTTTTATTAGCATTTTCTACCAGAATCAAGTAAGTACAAGGTCATGTCCATCAATCAGTAAGAGATTAGATCTCTCTTAATTCTAAATTCTGAAACAACAGTTTAAATTTTGAGACAGGAGTTATACGCACAGTAGAGCTCAATACATATTTTTGAATGAATTGATAAATGAATGAATGAATGAGTAGATGGATCTAATGTAAACTATTTGCAAATTCTTGTTCTTGCACACAACCCCCTTCTCAGATTTAAATCTCATTTCTTTTATTTTCTTGATAATTCCATGTTAGTGGTTGGTAATACAGTGACCAATTTTCTACATTTTATTTTTTCATCTAATATGAATTGCAATAAATGTAGAATAGAATTGATTCATTCATCTTATTTCTTCATAATACTCTCCAAGAAATGTTTGACCCCAGGACCAATGTGATTGCCAAGAACACTATTTCACTGTGTGGTTGCAACTGCATCATGAGCTGATGACATACTTAAAAGTCAAGACGAGAACTCAACATGGGAAACAGTCATTAGAGGCTTGTTTCAAAGATTAGTTTCCTTTAAGAGTATGGAACTACCTTAAATAGGCTTGAACATTTTCAGTGTTATTTTATATGTTTTCCTGACTTATTTTTAATATCCAAAAAGAGAACCAGGGTACAGTGTTTACAGTGTGATCATTATCCTGTAAAATTTACAAATACTTATGGCCTTTCTTAATCTCATTCGGTTTATGGTGTCTATAGTGATTGCAAGAAATTATAAGAGAATGGTTGACAATAAGAAGAATGGCCTGTGCTCATGTGCAATAAAATAGGATTTTTTTAAAATGCTCTTCAAACTCACTCTTAAAGGTAAAATCCTTGGTATTAGTTTGCTACTCTTACCATGAGCAAGTACCACAGACTGGACAGCTTAACAACAGAGGTTTATTGTCTCGGTTTTAAAGACTACAAGTCTGAGATCAAGGTGTTGGCAGGATTGGCTCCTTCTAAGGTCTGTGATGCATCTGTTCCATGCCTTTCATCTAGCCACTGGCTGTTTGCTGGCAATTCTTGGCACTCCTTGTCTGATACAAGTATTACCCCAATTTCTGCCTTTATCTTCACATGACATTCTCCCTGTGTGTGTGGCTCTGTGTCCAAATTTTCTTTCTTTTCTTTTTAATAAAGACATTAGTCACATTGGATTAGGGCTCACTCTAACAACTTCCTTCCAACTTTATTACCTAATATAAAGATCTTATCTCCAAATAAAGTCACATTCTGAGATACTACGAACTACACAGCCCCAACATGTCTTTTATGAGAAGACATAATTCAACCTATAACATCTTTAAAAGTAAAATATCTCAGGATATTACAATAACAGTGCCCACCATATACCAGGCACTTGTCACAGATTACCATTGTCAATCATTTTGACAACCCAGTGAGGTAGACATCATCTCCATTTCAACAAATGAAGAATATAGAGTGCAGAGAGACCAAGAAATTGGGGCAAGGACACCTGCTAGTTAATAGTGGGTTCAAGATTCAAATCCAGGCTGAAAATCTTTGCACTTTCACTCTACCCTGTCTTTACAGAATGTAGCCTATGTGGGCTGGGGTTTTCATATGATTATTCACTACCATATCTTCAGTATCTAGTGCTTGGCACAGGGTATGCACTCAAATATCTATTGAATAGATAAATTTTTAAAATGTAACCGGCTTATTCACAATAGCTTTCCTTATCGTAAGAAGAAAGGACAGTAAGCATTCAGATGCTTAGACATTAATGAAAACCATTTGGCATGTGGTCTTCCGGCAAAATGAAAGCTGTCTTTGTGCATCATCATCAGATAGAGATGTTGAGGGCCTTTTTAATTTGCTACAAGACTCAATCACTAGCTCCTGTAAGAAAAGGTGCATACCATACCCTGTATTTTTAAATACACACACGTATACACGTGGCATTTATCATAGAAATATAGCCCTCAGCAGATATGTGGTCCCCACATGCTGCAAAACTCCAACTGGAAACAGCATGGCTTCAGTGTTTAAGCTATTTCAGAAATCTTGTCTACCACATGCAGGATTATTACCTGGAAGTAGAGAACCAATGTTAAGTGCTTGTTCTTGATTATAGTTGAAATAATTTTTCTGTCAAGTGATGAGTAGACTGGAAAATAATGCAAACAAGGTCAGGCTAACCTTGAAGATGGTAGAAATTGCTGTGAATACAAAAAAGAATAAAACATTGACTAGTCCAAGCTCCATTTTAATGCTATTAAAATTAAAGTACTTTAATCTTATTAAAAACCCAAGTAAATACCTAGGAGAGAAATTATAAGACATGATTAAATAAAAGAGTTGTTGGTGACATAAAAGTTATGCAAAATCTGTAGAAATTATTTATGGCAATAATAATGACAATGAAAATAAATGAATTAATATGTGAGGGCAGAAGTTACTTTTCTCGGTGATCCCAGGATGTATCATCTCCGATGTTACTTATGGTCCAACGCATCATTCAGATACACAGTTACTCAAATGATTTCCCAATAAGAAACTCTGTTTTAAGAAAATAATAATGCTTGATAGCATAGGCCACTGTATTAGGATTCTCTAGAGAATACAATATATATATATTGTACATCATCATTTGTATAATCATATATAAAATGAGAAACTGGCTCACATGATTATGTAGGCTAAGAAGTTCCACAATCTGCCATCTGCAAGATAGAGAGTCCAGGAAGAGTTAATCTAAGTCTTCAGGTCAGAGAACCAGGGGAGCAGAGGGCAGGAGAAGATGAGAAGAAATTTTCCAGCTCAAGCAGTGAAGCAGAAAATAAAAGGAAATATATTTCTTCATCTTTTGTTCCACTCAGGCCCTTAGTGAATTGGATGAAGCCCATTCAAATTGGGAAGAGGCATTTAGTTTACTGAGTATACCTATTGTAAACCCCAAAAACCTAAGACAGGTCTTAGGAAGTTTATTTTGCCAAAGTTAAGGACACACACCCATGACACAGCCTCAGGAGGTCCTAACGACATGTGCCCGAGGTGGTGGAAGCACAGCTTGGTTTTATACATTGTAGGGAGACATGAGATATTAATCAACATATGTAAGATGAACACTGGTTTGGTCTGGAAAGGCAGGATAACTGGAAGAAAAGGTGGGACAACTCAAAGGGGAAGGGTCTTCCAGGCCATAGGTAGATAAGAGACAAATGATTGTATTTGTTTGAGTTTCTGATTAGCCTTTCCAAAGGAGGCAATCAGATATACATTTATCTCAGTGAGCAGAGGGATGACTTTGAATAGAATGAGAGGCATGCTTGCCCTAAGCAGTTCCCAGCTTGACTTTTCCCTTTAGCTTAGTGATTTGGGGACCCCAAGGTTTATTTTCCTTTCACACTATTCAAATCTTATCTCATTCAGAAACACTCTCACAGACACATCCAGAAATAATCTGGTCACCCTATGGCTCAGTCAAGTTGATGCATAAAATTAACAATCACAACTGCTTTGCAGTTTGCATGTCACTGTTTTGATTTTGTTTCTGCTATGTAATAACTCTGAGTCAAGTAGACCAAATATTGCTCTATTGTAATCATGAATCAAATAAGGTTCAGAGGATCTATTTGATTATGCACAACTAAGCATGTGCTTAAAAAGTGTCAGAGACAGGACCCAAATCAGTTTTTATTTTTGTTTAGAAATTTTATTATTATACTTTAAGTTCTAGGGTACATGTGCACAATGTGCAGGTTTGTTACATAGGTATGCATGTGCCATGTTGGTTTGCTACACCCATCAACTCATCATTTACATTAGGTATTTCTCCTAATGCTATCCCTCCACCAGACCCCTACCCCACAACAGGCCCTGGTGTGTAATGTTCCCTTCCCTGTGTTCAAGTGTTCTCATTGTTCAATTTCCACCTATGAGTGAAAACATGCAGTGTTTGGTTTTCCGTCCTTGTGATAATTTGCTGAGAATGATAGTTTCCAGCTTCATCCAGGTCCCTGCAAAGGACATGAGCTCATCCTTTTTTATGGCTGCATAGTATTCCATGGCATATATGTGCCACATGTTGTTAATCCATTCTATCATTGATGGACATTTAGGTTGGTTCCAAGTCTTTGCTATTGTGAATAGTGCCACAGTAAACATACATATGCGTGTGTCTTTATAGTAGCATGATTTAAAATCCTTTGGGCATATATGCAATAATGGGATCGCTGGGTCAAATGGCATTTCAGGTTCTAGATCTTTGAGGAATTGCCACACTGTCTTCTACAATGGTTGAACTAGTTTAAACTTCCACCAATGTGTAAAAGCATTCCTATTTCTCCACATCCTCTCCAGCATCTGAGGTTTCCTGACTTTTCAATGATCACCATTCAAACTGGTGTGAGATGGTATCTCATTGGAGTTTTGATTTGCATTTCTCTGATGACCAGTGATGATGAGCATTTTTTCATGTATCTGTTGGTTGCATAAATGTCTTCTTTTGAGAAGTGTCTGTTCATCTCCTTTGCCCACTTTTTGATGGGGTTGTTTGACTTTTTCTCGTAAATTTGTTTAAGCCCTTTGTCAGATGGGTAAATTGCAAAAATTTTCTCCCATTCTGTGAGTTGCCTGTTCACTCCAATGGTGGTTTCTTTTGTGTGGAAGCTCTTTAGTTTAATTAGATCCCATTTGTCTATTTTGGCTTTTGTTGCCATTGCTTTTGTTTTAGTCTTGAAGTCTTTGCCCATGGCTATGTCCTGAATGGTATTGCCTAGGTTTTCTTCTAGGGTTTCTATGGTTTTAGGTCTAACATTTAAGTCTTTAATCCATCTTGAATTAATTTTTGTGTAAAGTGTAAGGAAGGGATCCAGTTTCAGCTTTCTACATATGGCTAGCCAGTTTTACCAGTACCATTTATTAAATAGGGAATCCTGTACCCATTTATTATTTCATCAGATTTGTCAAAGATCATAAGGTTGTAGATGTGTGGTGTTATTTCTGAGGTCTCTGTTCTGTTCCATTGGTCTATATCTCTGTTTTGGTACCAGTACCATGCTGTTTTGGTTACTGTAGCCTTGTAGTATAGTTTGAAGTCAGGTAGGGTGATGCCTCCAGCTTTGTTCTTTTTGCTTAGGATTGTCTTGGCTATGCGGGCTCTTTTTTGGTTCCCTAAGAAATTTAAACTATTTTTTTCCAATTCTGTGAAGGAAGTCATTGGTAGCTTGATGGGGATGGCATTGAATCTATAAATTACCTTGGGTGGTATGGCCATTTTCACAATATTGATTCTTCCTATCCAGGAGCGTGGAATATTCCTCCATTTGTTTGTGTTCTCTTATTTCATTGAGCAATGGTTTGCAGTTCTCCTTGAAGAGGTCCTTTACATCCCTTGTAAGTTGGATTCCTAGGTATTTTATTCTCATTGTAGTAATTGTGAATGGGAGTTCACTCATGATTTCACTCTCTGTTTGTCTGTTATTGGTGTATATTAATGCTTGTGATTTTTGCACATTGATTTTGTATCCTGAGACTTTGCTGAAGTTGCTTATCAGCTTAAGAAGATTTTGAGCTGAGACGATGGGGTTTTCTAAATATGCAATCATGCATCTGCAAACAGGGACAGTTTGACTTCCTCTTTTCCTAATTGATTACCCTTTCTTTCTCTTGCCTGATTGCCCTAGCTAGAACTTCCAACACTGTGTTGAATAGGAGTGGTGAGAGAGGGCATCCTTGTCTTGTGCCAGTTTTCAAAGGGAATGCTTCCAATTTTTGCCCATTCAGTATGATATTGGCCGTGGGTTTGTCATAAATAGCTCTTATTATTTTGAGATACATCCCATCAGTACCTAGTTTATTGAGAGTTTTTAGCATGAAGGGCTGTTGAATTTTGTTGATGTGCTGCTGAATTTTGTCGAAGACCTTTCCTGCATCTGTTGAGATAATCATGTAGTTTTTGTCGTTGGTTGTGTTTATGTGATGGATTACATTTATTGATTTGCATATGTTGAACCAGCCTTGCACCCTAGGGATGAAGCCGACTTGATTGTGGCGGATAAGCTTTTAGCTATATGGCTGGATTTAGTTTGCCAGTATTTTACTGAGGATTTTTGCATCCATGTTCATCAGGGATATTGATCTACAACTCTCCTTTTTTGTTGTGTCTCTACCATGCTTTGGGATCAGGATGATGCTGTCTCATAAAATGAGTTAAAGAGGATTTCCTCTTTTTCTATTGATTGGAATACTTTCAGAAGGAATGGTACCAGCTCCTCTTTTACCTCTGGTAGAATTCGGCTGTGAATCCATCTGGTCATAGAGGTTTTCTTGGTTGGTAGGCTATTAATTATTGCCTCAATTTCAGAGCCTGTAATTGGTCTATTCAGAGATTCAACTTCTTCCTGGTTTAGTCTTGGGAGGGTGTATGTGTCCAGGAATTTATCCATTTCTTCTAGATTATCTAGTTTATTTCCATAGATGTGTTTATAGTATTCTCTGATGTTAGTTTGCATTTCTGTGGGATCGGTGATGATAACCCCTTTATCATTTTTTATTGTGTCCATTTGATTCTTCTCTCTTTTCTTATTTATTAGTCTTGCTAGCGGTCTATCAATTTTGTTGATCTTTTCAAAAAACCAGCTCCTGGATGCATTGATTTTTTTTGAAGGATATTTTGTGTCTCTGTCTCCTTCAGTTCTGCTCTGATGTTAGTTATTTCTTGCCTTCTGCTAGCTTTTGAATTTGTTTGCTCTTGCTTCTCTAGTTATTTTAATTGTGATGTTAGGGTGTTGATTTTAGATCTTTCCTGCTTTCTCTTGTGGGCATTTAGTGCTATAAATTTCCCTCTACACATTGCTTTAAATGTGTTCCAGAGATTCTGGTACATTGTGTCTTTGTTCTCATTGGTTTCTAAGAACATCTTTATTTCTGCCTTCATTTCATTATTTACTCAGTAGTCATTCAGGAGCAGGTTGTTCAGTTTCCATGTAGTTGTGTGGTTTTGAGTGAGTTTCTTAGTCCTGAGTTCTAGTTTGATTGCACTGTGGTCTGAGAGAAAGTTTGTTATGATTTCTGTTCTTTTACGTTTGCTGAGGAGTGCCTTACTTCCAATTATGTGGTCTATTTTAGAATAAGTGTGATGTGGTATTGAGAATAATGTATATTCTGTTGATTTGGGGTGGAGAGTTGTGTAGATTTCTATTAGGTCTGCTCAGTGCAGAGCTGAGTTCAAGTCCTGGATATCCTTGTTAACCTTCTGTCTCGTTGATCTGTCTAATATTGACAGTGGGGTGTGAAAGTCTCCCATTATTATTGTGTGGGAATCTAAGTCTCTTTGTAGTTCTCTAAGGACTTGCTTTATGAATCTGGGTGCTCCTGTATTGGGTGCATATATATTTAGGTTAGCTCTTCTTGTTGAATTGATCCCTTTACCATTATGTAATGGCCTTTGTCTCTTTTGATTTTTGTTGGTTTAAAGTCTGTTTTATCAGAGACTAGGATTACAACTCCTGCTTTTCTGCTTTCCATTTGCTTGGTAGATCCTCCTCCATCCCTTTATTTTGAGCCTATGTGTGTCTCTGTATGTGAGATGGGTCTCCTGAATACAGCACACTGATGGGTCTTGACTCTTTATCAAAATTGCCAGTCTGTGTCTTTTAATTGGATCATTTACTCCATTTACATTTAAGGTTAATATTGTTATGTGTGAATTTGATCCATCATTATGATGTTAGCTGGTTATTTTGACTGATAATTGGTACAGTTTCTTCATAGCATCAATGCTCTTTATGATTTGGCATGTTTTTGCTGTGACTGGTACCAGTGGTTCCTTTCCATGTTTATTGCTCCTTCAGGAGCTCTTGTATGGCAGGCCTGATGGTGACAAAATCTCTCAGCATTTTCTTGTCTGTAAAGGATGTTATTTTTCCCACACTTATGAAGCTTGGTTTGGCTGGATATGAAATTCTGGGTTGAAAATTCTTTTCTTTAAGAATATTGAATATTGTCCCCCACTATCTTCTGACTTATAGGGTTTCTGCAGAGAGATCCGCTGTTAGTCTGATGAGCTTCCCTTTGTGGGTAACCCGACTTTTCTTTCTGGCTGCCCTTAACACTTCTTCCTTCATTTCAACCTTGGTGAATCTGAAAATTATGTGTCTTGGGGTTGCTCTTCTCAGGGTGAATTTGAATGTTGGCCTACCTTGCTAAGCTGGGGAAGTTCTCCTGGATAATATTCTGAAGAGTGTTTTCCAACTTGGTTCCATTCTCCCTGTCACTTTCAGGTACACCAATCAAATGTAGATTTGGTCTTTTCACGTAGTCACATATTTCTTGGAGGCTTTGTTCATTCAGTTTTACTTTTTTTTCTTCTAATCTTGTCTCCTTGCTTTATTTCATTAATTTGATCTTCAATCACTGATATCATTTCTTCCACTTGATCGAAGCAGTTATTGAAGCTTGTGCATGCATCATGAAGTTCTTGTACCATGGTTTTCAGCTCCATCAGGTGATTTAAGGTCTTCTCTACACTGTTTATTCTAGTTAACTATTCATCTATCCTTTTTTCAAGGTTTTTAGCTTCCTTGCAATGGGTTATAACATGCTCCTTTAGCTCAGAGAAGTTTGTTATTACCAACCTTCTGAAGCCTACTTCTGTCAGCTCATCAAAGTCATCCTCTGTCCAGCTTTGTTCCACTGCAGGTGAGGAGCTACAATCTTTTGGAGGAGAAGCGGTGTTCTGGTTTTTAGAGTTTTCAGCTTTTCTGCTCTGGTTTCTCCCCATCTTTGTGGTTTTATCTCCCTTTCGTCTTTGATGTTGGTGACCTACAGATGGGTTTTTGGTGTGGGTGTCCTTTTTGTTGATGTTGATACTATTCCTTTCTGTTTGTTAGTTTTCCTTCTAATAGTCAGATCCCTCAGCTGCACGTCCATTGGAGTTTGCTGGAAGTCCACTCCAGACCCTGTTTGCCTGGGTATCACCAGAGGAGGCTGCAGAACAGCTAATATTGCAGTACAGCAAATATTGCTGCCTGATCCTTCCTCTTGAAGCTTCATCCCAGAGGGGCACCTGCCTGTATGAGGTGTCTGTCAGCCCCTACTGGGAGGTGTCTCCAAGTTTGGCTACATGGGGGTCAGGAAACCACTTGAGGAGGCAGTCTGTCCATTCTCAGAGCTCAAACACTGTGCTGGGAGAACCACTGCTCTCTTCAGAGCTGACAGACAGGGACATTTAAGTCTGCGGAACTTTCTGCTGCCTTTTGTTCAGCTATGCCTTCCCCACAGAGGTGGAATCTATGGAGGCAGTAGGCCTTGCTGAGCTGCGGTGGACTCCACCCAGTTCAAGCTTCCTGGCCACTTTGTTTACCTACTCGAGCCTTGGCAATAGCGAATGTCCCTCCCCCTGCCAGGCTGCAGCCTTGCAGGTTGATCTCAGACTGCTGTGCTAGCAATGAACCAGGCTCCGTGGGTGTGGGACCCACTGAGCCAGGCACGGGAGAGAATCTCTTGGTCTGCCATTTGCAAGACCATGGGAAAAGTGCAGTATTTGGGTGGGAGTGTCCCGTTTTTCCAGGTACAGTCTGCCATGGCTTCCTTTGGCTACGAAAGGGAAATCCCCTGACCTTTGCTCTTCCTGGGTGAGGTGACGCCCCACCCTGCTTTGGCTCGCTGTCCGTGGGCTGCACCCACTGTCCCACCAGTCCCAATGAGATGAACCAGGTACCTCAGTTGGAAATGCAGAAATCACCCATCTTCTCCATCGAGCACACTGGTAGCTGCAGACCAGAGCTGTTCCCATTTGGCCATGTTGGAACGGAACCAGGATTTTTTCTTTTTTTTTTCAGTGCTGTTAGGCAATAAAACAAGGGGGAAAAATATCTGCCTTGAGATGGATGGTTAGGGCTATTTGTAGGGTCGTGCTTCAAGCAGTTTATCAATTTTTCAACCAAAGAGCCTCAGGACTTAACTGTTGTTATGGAAGAGCCTCATCTTATGATGTGATTAGTTTCAAGGCTGATGGTTGAAATGAAAATCACTATCATTAGTCTGTTAGTTTACTATAGCTACCATCAAAAAATACCACAGACTGGCTGAGTTACACAACAGGAATTAATTTTCTCCATGTTCTGGAGGCTGGAAGTACAAAATTTAGGTGTCTGAAGGTTAGAGTTCTTCTGGGACCTTTGTCCTTGGCTTGTAGATGGTCATAATCTCATATTGTCTTCAAATGGTCTTACCTCTGTGCATGTTCATTTCTGTATCCTAATTTCCTTTTCTTATAAGGACACCAACCATATTGGATTAGGGCCAACCCTCATGATCTCATTTCACATTAACTATCTCTTTAAATGCCCTATTCCAAGATATAGTCTTATTCTGAGGTATGGAGACTGTATCAGTATGTTCTCACACTGCTATTTAAAGACATATTCAAGACTGGGTAATTTATAAAGAAAAATAAGTTTAATGGAATCATGGTTCTGCATGGCTGGGGAGGCCTCACAATCATGGTGGAAGGTGAAGGAAGACCAAAGGCATGTCTTATGTGACAGCAGTCAAGAGAGAGCCTGTGTAGTGAAACTGTTCTTTATAAAACCATCTGATCTCATGAGATTTACTCACTATCAATAGAATGGCGTGGAAAAATCTTGCCCCCATAATTCAGTTACTTCCCACCAGGTTCCTCCTAGGACATGTGGGGATTATTACAATTCAAGGTGAGATTTGGGTGGGAACACAGCCAAACCATACCAGAGACTTAGAACTTCAACATGTAAATTTGAGGGAAACACAGTTCAGCCCATAATATTTAGGATGGTACTACATTTTAATTTACCAGGAGGCTCTTCATTTATGTCTGTCATTTCAGTCTAATTACCATTAGTATCCTGACTCAAATGCTTTCAAATTAGTATTTTAAATTATACAGTTATTTTACCTGTAGTCAAAATAATATTTGAAAAACCTTTAAATCACTCATAAAGCATAATGCAGGTGTACCATTTCTCAGTAACTTCTCCACAGTCAGATTCTCTTCCATCATAAGATATAATAGTTTCTTGTTTGTGGTCATGTTGTATGAAAATACATATTATTAAAAACTAGATGTCTAAACAATATGCTAGTATACTCTTACTCTAGCAGGTAACTGGGAAGTGAGCATGAGAGAGAAAGAAAAAATTCTCTTCGCCCATGTTACACACATTTAGGGATGGGCATTAACTCAGTTGATGGTGGGTGGTGTTGCCTGAGCATAAAGATGTGGAAATCCTCGTCTTAGCACTTCAATACCTTCTTCTAGGAAAGGTAACTGGCCAAGGTTGTCCTCTTGACCAGTGGGGATGCTTCACCTCCATTTGTAGACTACAGCTCTTCCATTTATACTGGGCATAATAATCAGTTCTACAGCTCTCATTTCCGTGGCATATTAAATTACATTCACCATTCATATTGGAGCCTGCAAAGACAGAAGAGTCCAGAAGTTTGTTTCATGCCTTCTACTTGCCAGATAAATAACTGGGCATTTGGGTGGCTGGCCATGTTAGCAGCCTGTATATTCCTTGGGGTATAGTTAGTCGCTGGTGGGGGTCTCAATTACTTGTAAAGGCACCCAGATTTATTACTTAGCAATTAAATGCTTTTTATGGTGCCAAGAGATTCCTTATCTTAATCATCTCTACAACTTCATTAAAAGTTTATAAAAGACATTGCTGAATGATAGAGGATGACTCAAGTAGTCTTTGGACTCAAAATTTTTAGTTAAAATGTCAGTGATAACCTGGTATGTTCATATCAGTTTTCTTTGGATTCCCAAATAATTTATTACTATTGATAAACTACCAAAATTGGTGAATAATTTACTTTATTAATAAATAAATTAGAGTAGTCATTCCTCTAATTATAATATACTTTCATTTAGATAAATTTATTGAGAGAAAGAAGGAGGTAGAGTTGAAGGCAGCTGGCTAGGCATTGCTAATAACCCAAGTCCACCCACAGGAGTGTTTTCTAGATGAGAAACTCTTTCATTAGGTAAATCAGCACAGAAACATAAGGTTGAGAACTGCTGCTCTAGCTCTTCAGATCAAAGTTAATGTCCCTGAGAATGCTAGCCCTTGTGCTTGTTTACCCCATACTTGAAGACTCTAAAGAGATGATAGCCACATTTCCTGTGGTATTAGCTACTGCCATTGCAATTTGTTGCTCCACATTTTGAGTACAGGAAGAACTGTGGGTTACCTGCCCTGCACACTCTACCCTTAAGAACCCACAAACACCCAGAGCCCTGGTGGCTGCATGTTAGCAGTCTGTATGTTCCTTGGGGTTGCCTTCCTAAGTAAAACAAGTTCTGTCAACAGAATTAGTTCGCAGCTCATTGGCCAACACTGGATCACATGACCCCACTCCCAAAACCAGTTTCTGGGAGATTACCATTGATTGGGCTAGAAGGGTAAAGCTCTGCCTCTGAATTGGGATGGAGTCCCCTTTCTTGAGGACTAGTGACTTGTGGGAATCTCAATTATTTGTAAGGGCCTCCAAATTTATTCCTTAGTAATTAAATGCCTTTTATGGTGCCAAGAGATTTCTCATCTTAATTTTCTCTACTGCTTCATTAAAGGTTTATAAAAGACGTTGCTGAATGACACATTGTGTGCACTATACTACTAGATTAATTCTTAAAAATAGCCCTTGTCATGTCCCTGCCTAACCCCAGGGTCTCCAGCGACCCCTCTATTTCAGCAGGAAAACATGTCTGTACTTTCACCTATAGTCAAAGCATTTCATACTCTGACTCAATTTACTCTTTTGCTTTCTCTATAGCAGGCACTCAATATATATGTTGGAAGAAGGAAGTCATAATAGTAGCTGAATGTTGACTGAGCGCTTACAATATGCTAGGCTGTTCCTCTGCATTTGTTTTGTGGATACTTGAAATAACCCCATAAATCAAGCACTAGTACCATTCCTATTTTGGACTTGAGGAAATTGAGGTTACGTGATGCAGCCAATATTATTTATAAATTACTAAATGGTGAAGGCAAGGTTCTAACTTAGCCAGACTAGCTATGAATTCCAGGTTCTTGAACCCTACCTTATTTAATCTCCTTGCTCAACCAACTCATTCATTCCCACCACAAAGCAATTGACAAAGCCAGTTCTCTCAGGCAGAAGCATCCTTTTCATCTGTTCCACCTGGCAAGCTTCAAACAGACTATCAAAACCCAACTTGATTTCACTCTACCTTGAAGACCTTCTGACTCCTTCAACCCGCAGCTAATTCTCTTTCCTCAGAACTCACAGCACTCATTTTCTGCACCAATTCTTTTGGCTCCTAGCATAGGCCAGATGGTAAAAGTCTCTAGGATTGTAGCTTTGTGTTTATTTTTTAACTCAATAAATGTGTAATGAATAAATAAAATATCACAGTGCAGCTCTGAAGTATTACAGAGCTCTACATTTGGGCTTCTCATTTATAAATAACTTAATGGGCTTCTCCATATAACTTTTGCTATTCAAACAGTTCTATATTAAGATGGTTTAGTTTAAGGTTGGAATGAGTTAGCTGAAGCTGTGACGGTTGTCTTCGGGGGACACTGTTATGTTGTATACTGGCTTTGCTTGCTAACTCCCAAACAAGATGAACCAGGATGGAACTGCTAAACAGAATGCTGCACTCCCTATGCTGTAGGAGCACAGGCCAGAATACAAATATGCTTGCTTATGTTTTCTTCCACTGAGGAGCTATTAGCCAACACTCTGATTTCTTTGCAATATAACCTGGCAGAGACAACTGTCTATTTTGTAAGCTTTTGATAACTTAACTTGGAAAACAAGTCTATGGAGAAAAACAGTTCTTTTAATCATTGAAGACTGTTAGTGCCTTGATAATGATATATCTTCTCAGTTATGACCACAACATCTGGAATTGCATGCACATGTGGTCCTAGTCAAGAGGGAAAAAATTCGAGATACCAGTCAAGCTCAATACTCCTGAAATCCAGATAAGGATACCATGAACAATTGCCCCTTTCCATTGAGTCACTTTCCAGGTCACACAGCTAGCCTTTATGTGTGGATGAAAGCATTTTCTCCAAAGTCTTCAGCACAATCCAAAAGATGGTCCTTAAACAGTCTGCAGATATGAGCATGACTCCTAAGTCTACATCACTGAGAACTTGTTATTGCTGTGTGCCCAGTGGAAGCCTTTATGCTTTTCTGATTCTATCATGTAGATGGAACAAGCAGATATTTTTTTTTCTTAATTTCTCACAGCATAGCTTGAGTGTATTATTTTATTATTTCTTATCTCTCTGAGACTCCACAAGACCCCTACTCTTATTCAACAGGAAAATGGGTGAAAGGAGAGGAGGGAATGAAGGGGCAAAATGCTGTCACATTACAAAAAGATGCTGCTGCTGCTGCTGCTGCTGCTAAAAATAACGTACCAAGCACTATACTCAATGCTTTATATGTAACATCTTATTTAAATACACAACGCCCATATTCTGCAGATGCCTTACAGAACATTGGATATAGTATGAGAGGACGTTAGTAACTCACTGTGTTGATCCTTTGCCAGTTTGCTCTCAGATCGATTTCCTGTTCCTCCCTAGCTCTGCTTCACATCACAAGGAGCTACATTTCTCAGACTTCCCTGCTGACAGCCTTATGACTGAGTTCAACTCATGGAATACACTGGAGGGAGATTGAAGGGTGGGAGGAAGACAGTAGGCAGAGTAATTCCCAGCTCTCACGTCCCAGTGTCTCTAGTAGTAGTGGTATCTCCTATGAGGGTCTAGCTCCCTGTGGACAGCCTCTGGGGTGCCAGCTTCCACCAGCCTCCTGCAGCATTGGCTGCTCCTTTGGTTCCTCTAGCCACAGGGAAAATTGTGGCTTGCCCTATCTAGCTATTATGATTCTCTCCTGGTAGCCTCATTGTTCATTGTTTGGCTTCTAAGCATTAACATTACCCAGGCAATAAGTTCCCTATATTAAATCTCTTCCATTTGAAATATCTAAAGTGGTTTCCTCTTTATTGGGCTCGGTCTAGTTCACTTGCCCATGTCACACAGCTAGACGGTTGCAGAACTAAACATTTAATCCATGTATTTCTAACTTCAAACCTATATTCTTAACCATTATATTAGTGTTTTGGAATTTAAATTTAAAAATAATTAAAATGATGTTAGCTTTAAGTCTAGAAGTATGAATTTCACTATTAAATATCATGGTGATTTGGTGGCTTGATTGTAGCAAAAACCTAAAACCATGAGGTACAGTATTGAGTCATCTTTTTTATCATGGAAAATCTACAGTTGCTCTCTTAAATTGTATGTTACAGTTTTGCTGTTGAATGTGTGGTCTGAGTTCTGGCAGCATCAGCATCACGTGGGAGCTTTTTAGAAATGTATAATACTGAGTCCCATCAGAATCCGTGTTTTAACAAGATTCCCCAGGTGATTTGTATACACAATAAAGTTTGAGAAGCAATATACTAAAGAATGTAATTTGAGTGAAGCATAAAGATCCTTAAAATTTAAAAGATAACACTATAAAAATGTTGTTTGTGAGTCTAAGTTTTCTACATTAACACACTGTGCTTTAGACTTTAGCCCAGCTTATACCCGAGCTGTCTTCCAAATCCTATTTGTTAGTATGAGTGAAATTCATTTCCACATCAAATTCTGTTATGAATCTTGGTTAGGTTTAGAGGGTAGCCCATTAGAACTCAAGATATGATGAGTACCAGGTTAATTTTAAAGTAGAAGAAAAGGCTCTTTATTCTTGACTACAAGGCCTATTCTAGGCACTATAAATAGAATATAGGAACTATAGAATATATGCTTATATATAAATGTATATATACACTGCCTAAATTGAGCTTTGGCATTGTGCCACTCCACCCAGGATGCCTCTCTCTGCTTTATCATTCCTTTCCAAAGTGTCAGCCCACTGTGGACCTCTAGCCAGGCCCCAAAATACTCCAAAATGAAATAATACCATGACGCCTGCCTTCATCAAGTCCTCCATTTCTCAATGCAGGCCATTTTAGCAATGAGTTATTAGGAGCGTAATGGGTTTTAATTCCAACTAATGAGTGGATAACTAGTCATTTAAACACCCTCAGAGAAATTTCATATTTTTAATGGGATGTTTGTTAGCTCAATTAAATCTCTAATTTGTGCAGTTTCTGCTAATATAATAAAGATAATGGGAACAAGTTCAGTAATATTGAGGTGATTTGGTGAGAAGGCCAGCTTTCCACAGGGAGGATACCCTGGTCATCAGCCTCCATTTGCTTTCCTTGATAGTCAAAGCTTATTTATTTCTACAGCTCCAATTTTGTTTTGTTTTGCTTTTTTATTAAAAAGTGGTTCCATTGGAGTAGGACAAAGATTCTGTTTAAATATGTGGTTAGACTAATAAATCATAATTTCTTGCGATGTGAAAATCATTTGATTCCCTGCTATATTAGTTATCCATTACTATATAACAAATCACCCCAAACTTAGTGGCTTAAAACAACAAAAATTTATCTCACAGTTTTCATGAGTTAATTAAGTGCTTCTGAGTCAGAGTCTCTCATGAAGTTGCAGACAAGCTGTTGGTTGGGCCAGCAGTCAACTCAATGCTTGAGTGAGAGGAAGATCCGCTTTCAGGTTCACTCAGGTGATTGTGGACTGGCCCCAGTTCCTCATCACATGGACTTCTCCATAGGCTGCTGGAGTATCCTCATGCATGGCAGCTGGTTTCCTTAAGCAAGATCCAAGAGGGAGAGAGTGTGAGAGAGCCCTCCCAAGACAGAAGCCACAGTCTTTTTTTTACCTAACCTCAGAAGTGACATTCCATTACTTCTGCATTATTCTGTTGTCCAGAAGCAAGTCACTAAGTCCAACACACAGTCAAGGCAAGAGGAAGTAAACTCCACCACTAGAAAAGAAGAGTATCAAAAACAGTATGGATGTATCTTTAAAACCACCACACCTACACAATGCGTAGGTGCAGTGGGCACCAGAACTTTCTGTCAGACTTGAGTTTTGTAGTATCTATGCCTCTGTGAATGTCAGTATTTGAAGAGAGCACTAATGTAGGAGTCAGAATGCCTGTGGGCAGTCCCAGATGCTACATTTACTAACAACATGACTTTAAGAATTACCTTTAAAAATAACAGTAATCAAAATTGTTAATTTCCTTTTCTGTAAATTGGGAATACTGATGCCTATTCTGCCTACATATCAGGGAGTTTGTGATGCTTTAATAAGATAACATATTTGCAAGTACCTGGAAATATGCCAGGTCAGCATTGTGGCTGGGATTGGGTCATTCCATCTTTTTTTTTTTTTCCTTGAATCATATCTATCTGTCTCAGGATTAACGGAACACAATACATTCCATTTTCTTCTTTGGATTGGTGGCTGCCCCTTTTAGATTCAACAAATATAACTTCTCTTCCCCACTGTTTCTTAAAACTCTCCTGATCTTTGCAATTTGGTTTCCAAGACTTCTGGCTATTGCAAATCCTATGAAATAATGCGTTTATGGATCTTATGCTACATCCACAGATGGCTCCAGTGCTTATTTCGCTCCTCATCCTCTGAAGTCCCACTTTTCTCTTGACCTTTCATTTCCCATAGTGAACAAACCACATGAAACTTTTATTCTCCTTGGCAACTTAACGTTTCTTTCACAGTCCACATTAGATGGATTCCAATAATGAAGTCCTTCACCCAACACCCAACTTCCTTTTGTAGGTTGGTCCTGTAGACTTATCAGGGTCTGTGGTTATTGGAAAATCCACCACCAATTCTTTTTGACTGTACTTAGTCCTTTGTGGGCACGTCTTGTGTACATATTTGTATGCTTCCTGAGTTCTTTGTCTCCTCAGTTAACCTATTTTCCTAGACAGTCACACTCCTATGTGATGGAGTGTAAAAGGGCACAGCAAGGAGACAGACCAGAGACTTGAATTCTGTTTATTTACTAACTGTGACTTTTACCAGTATTGGTAAAATGGGTCTCATAGCATCTACCTCAGAGTGTGGTGTGATAATTTAATGAGTTATTAATAAAAACAACAGGAGAACACAGAAAGCCCCTGGAACTCTAACTGGTGCATAGGAAGGGCTCTGAGCATTTGTTTCTTCCTGCCTATAAGTTTCAGGTGTGGCAAAAAAGAGCCTGCATCAGAATCTACAGGGAACCTTTAAAAATGTGACTGTTTGAAGCTCCCCCTGAGACTCTCTGGGGGTGAAGTTAGAAAATGTGCATTTTGTGATTCCTAGGTAATTCTCATGGACAATAAATTTGAGAAAGGCTGCTTCTAGGGAAATGCCCTGGGCTCAGGGATCCTGGTAAAGACTTTCATAGACAAGCAGCATTTTTATTCTATGGGTCGAATTGTGTCAAAGAAAATAAAGAACAGGCTCATCATGATAGAAGCTATTTCACTGACTGAGGAGAGATAACATACTTGCAAGATGGGGATGTATAACTCCCTAAAGAGCTGCTTTCCCTGTCAAAGGTAAAGGTTGACATAGTACATAGATTTCTTTCTTTCCGAATTTCCTCTGGCATCTCGCCTCACTTTTTCTTATTTTTTTTTTCTCTCTCTCTTTCTCTTTTTTAAGTAGTATATACCTAAATATACCTTTGGCTTTCCAATCGTTCCACATTCAGTGCATTTGTGACCTCATTTACTATCTAACTCCAAGTACATTATGTACATTTTTATTGACTTTGGACCCGCAGAACTTTTTCTATTTAAGTCTATTTATCATAGACTTAAAAGCAGCTTCACAACTTTCCTGCTGTCACCAGTATTATAAGAAAATGCAGACTGCTATAATTGGGTCCATCTTTTATAAACCCCTTCTCGCTCTATTCTTATATTGCTGGTTCCAAAGCCTGAAACATTTTCTTACGGAAGTAGATAGCAGGAAGTAGTCCTTGGGAGGAAAACTCAAGGCTCGGAAAAAAATGAACAGTTTTTTTTTGGTTTTTTTTTGTTTTTTTTTTTTAACTCAAAACACATGATACTACCTAGGGCTCCTTAGCTCTAGGCTTAAATCACCTTCACCTTGACTACTGCCCCTTAGCTAAGAAAATGAACAGAGAATGATGTGTTTGAATCTTGACATTTAGGGAGGACTTGTATCAGGAAAAGGACATTTCACAGGGAGGGAAAAAAAAATACATATACATAAGTGGCAGGATTTTTTTCTTTCCTGTAGGGGATATAGCAAGCTGTGAGCCTAGCAACATGATTAGGTGTTTCATATATGAAATTAGTAGAGAATAAGGGGAGAATAATTTTTTTCCTTGAATGATTGGGTAAGGCATTTGTAATTTTACTTATCAAGTTCTCAGAGTGCAGAGAAAAGCAAATAAATCATGGGTTATAAACTAAAGTAATTTGGAAAGAGGACGGTGGATTTATAGTCAGAGGAAGTGTGTTCTAACTCCAGCAGTTAGTAGCTGTGTGTCCTTGGGCATCTTGTTTAAGCTTTCAATTTCCTCTAGTGAGGAATGGTGACAATATTTATTAATGAGTTGTTTTGAAGATTAAAGGAAATAATATAAAAATAGCTTTGTATAGTCACAAGTAACTTTTTTTCCTATGCTGCATATATTATATATGTATGCAAGACATTCAATTATTTTATCCCTAGAGGATGAATCTATTCTTTTGTCTCTCTTTCATCCCCTCCTCACTCTTCAGATGGATGTTCTTTTTCTAGCATGGTGAGTATCCCACCTTCCTGGGTCTGTCATTCTGGTGAATCCCCCGTCTACACTTTGGAGTCACAATCTTGTCTCTTTTCCTCCTACCCCCTGTCTGGTCTTAGCTAGCGTATGCAGGAGGAAGCATCAGCTTTGCAAGCATGCTTCCAAGATTCCACTTAGATCTGTTGTCATTGTTGTTGTTGCATCCTTGTTTGTTATTGGTGTGGGGCGGGAAAGAAAATAGTCCTTATAAGGGGGGACAAAAGCACAAAGAAAAGAATGTGACTAATATTACCAAATAGCACCTTGTTGATTGCAGATCTTGCATTCTGCACAATGTTCAGTTTGAAGTAACAAGTCAGTCAACTACGGAAAGCAGTTGAAGATATCAGGCTCCAAATCAGATTAATGATAAAAGAAGATTGAGGATTTGGGGCCATCAGAACTGTGGTGACAGCAGACACTACAAAACATTTGTAGTTTGTAAACAAGCCCACCAAAAAATTACCAAAGACTTGAGGCCAAGAACTGATTCATATACCTCAGAAATGGTAAGAAAGAAGCAAAAGGACCAGGTTCTTATGAATAAATTTAAGTGTTTCAAGAAAGAGATATTGTCATCATGTCATACTCTTCTTACTCCCTTGGGTCCCTTGGGTGCCAATAATTTGCACATTTAGGAAGGCAATAAGAATTGTTAATGAAAGGAAATGAATTAAAATGTCATTTTAAACTTGATTAGCATTTCTCTTAAATTATTTTTTATTTGAAGACGCTTTTGCATAAAGATACGAAAATGCATGTGTTTTATCCCTATGTTTGCACAATTACTTACCAAGGATATGGGAAGAGTGTGGAGATGGTATCACCTTAAGTGATCCTCTGCTTATGTAAGGGAAGCAAATAGAATTAGAGTTGTCAATGTGTCATTTAGAACCAGTGTTAGTTTCCTAGGCTGCTGTAACAAATTGGTGGCGTAAAACAAAGTAAATGTACTCTGTCATGGTTCTGAAGCCTAGAAGTCTTAAAGAAAGGTGTCTGCAGGGCTATATTCCCTCTGAAAGCTCTAGCTTCTAGTAGTAGTTGGCAATCCTCAGTGCTTCTTGACTTGTCACTTACTCCAAAATCTGACTCTATTGTCTTATAGCTTTCCTCCCACTGTGTGTTTTCATGTGGTCTTATAGAACGCCATTTATTGGAATTAGGGCCCACTTTCATTCATCCACAAAACTAATTTTGTCCGCAAACACCCTATATTTCCAAATAAGGACACATTCTGAGGTTCCCAGCAACATTAATATTTTGGGATACTATTTAACACATTACAGAGCCTTTTATCTACCCTATGCACATAGAATATAGACAGTGTAATAGATGGAGCTGGCCATGTTGAGACAAATCTGAAAAATCTACCTAATGCTTCTTTCCACTGAAGCTTTAGTTCCCACAAATATACTTGGATATTGAGTCTCACACTAAACTGCAGCCTTGTTTGTGTATCTGAGAAGTTTGTGTTCTGAAAACTAGAAATGCACCTTTTTTTTTTTTCTAAGAGTAGTTTTTCTGGTTGCATATCAGCAGGGCATATAGTGATTACAGACAGAATTCTGAAATGTGTATGCCCTTTAGATGCCCTTAGAAGATGTGTGTGATAATGAATCTCAGTGGCAGGTATACCATAGCTTTGTACTATACTATAACTGCTGTTTATGAGATCCTGCCAAGTTATTATTCTATACATATCAGAACAATTCAGACATCATATAAATCAAGTTCTGTTCTTTTAAGTGCAATAAACTTGAATTTAAATAACAGATGGCTTCAAATAGTTTTCTAAGATCGGACCTAAAGAATAATTAGAAGGAATAATCTGGTTAATACTGACAAGATTTTAAAAATGTAAATGGACTGTTTTACATGGAGTAGGAATTCATTTGAAAAATCTGCCAACAGATGAGATACTAGATCTTGGAAAGCTTTAGGAGATCATACATTTGTAAAGAGTTACAGTTTAAACATAATGATGATTTCGCATGGACCCCAAATTTTTTTCATATCTCACCGATTGGGGGAAAGATGATGATTAACATTTCCTTTTCATTCATTAGTAAGAAGAAAAGTAAGTAGGCTCTTTTTGAGACTCAATTTCCTCTTGTAGGGAAAATTGTGCCTATGGTGTACAGAGATAACTCACCTTACAGAGATAACATTATACAGACAAATGTAGAAATTACATAGAACTAGACATATGCAAAATAACTGAGTGATTGGTGAGAATGAGAATACAAGAGTAGAGGAAACTGTAGAAAATTATAAGAAATGGCAAAATGTTTTCTATACCATCAGCTCTGTTCTTTGGTAAGCATCTGTTGTGTAATTCAAATTCTGCATGTTTTCTCCTAGATATTCCATTGGGATATCAAACGCAACATATACAACATGCATCTTCTTATCTTCTTCCTCTGCCTATCATGCCTTTTGTTTCTCCATTGCTTTTCTGGCAGCACCGGTTCACCCAAGCTTGACATCATAGGAGATCTTGAAAGCGTCCATCCTTGCTTCCTAAATACAATCTCCAATGGCAATTTTCCCCCACTGTTTTCCTAATTTTCTCACCGATTCCTTTCTATTTACCCCCACTTCAGATCCCATAGTTAGATCTATTACCTATATTCAGGAAATTATTGTTTCTGCTTTTTTATACAACTAACAGACCAGATAAAGTTTCTTAAGGCATGGATGTGACCTTGTCATGCTACTATTCAAATATATTCAATTTCTATATTATGTCTCTTAGTTGTTTTGCTTTTTAAGCTGTTAGTAAGTGCCTTTTCTCATCCCACGTCTAAACTAAATCATTCCACCTCTCATTCTCTGAATTAAAACCATGTGTTACTTCTTCTAAATGTATTCATGCAATTTTCTCTGAAACAATTTCCTTCTTATTCTTATTACAGTTACTCAGCAGAATTTTGGTGAACAAATAGACATTTCTTCAATCACTGAGCTATCATAGTGTCATTTGACCAAAGTCAACCACTTATGTGCATGTGACCCTGTAGTAGGCAGCAATCGTGCTTTATCTGTCTAGCAACAAAGCACTCACCTATTTAAGAGCAATCCCATTGTGGAACCTGGTAGGAATCAATTCCTGCTATGGTAGCTCAAGAAGCTAAAAACACAGGTTTGGTGGTGTTTACCCCCATGAAATTTATTCAAGTTCCCATGTTTCTATAGGTTCCTATAGAACCTACAGGAGCTAACTCTCCTCTGAATTCTATAGTTCTCTATTTTTCCGATACAATCCTTGTTTACTTGTTTCATCTAATATAACAGATTAAGTGATAAAGAAAAAAGATCTGAGTGCAGAATCAGAGAAGGGTGTTAGTAGATGTGGTATTTGATGTGGGCCATGAAGGATTAACGTGTGCTTGGAGGAATATACACACACACACACACACACACACAATATTAATTACACATTAGTATAATCCTTTCGGTAGTAAGAATTACTGAATTGTTACTATATGCTATGACTTTCATTTTGCTTTTTAATTGCAAAATAACTCTTTAATATATAGCAGGCCCTGTTGTTATCAAATTCTCGCTTTGACATCATTTTTTGTTGTCGTCATTGTTGTTGTTTGGTTGGTTGGTTTTGGTTTTTTTTGAGACAGAGCCTCACTCTGTCACCTAGGCTGGAGTGCAGTGGTGTGATCCCAGCTCACTGCAACCTTTGGTTGCTGAATTCAAGCCATTCTCCTGCCTCAGCCTCCTGAGTAGCTGGGACTACAGGCACATGCCAGCATGCCTGACTAGACATCATTTTTACTAAAAGAATCCTGATTTTCTTTAGGATAGCAATGCACTATACACTCAGCAATTTTTTTAAAAAATTGGTTTTCCAGGTTCCCATGCCACATTGTATAACCAGTGGGACTTAAGTAAGTCTCTTGAGTGGAGTACCCTTCTGAATGAAAATACAAAGTCTTATAAAGAGAGGGATTTTGGTTCATTCTCCCTTGTTTCTTTTTCAAACTCAGAAGCAATGCTTAGTGATAAAGGAGCTGTCTTGAAACCAAGGACAAAAGCTACATATCCAGAATGGTGGAGCAGAAAGCTAGAAGGAGCACAGGACATTAGTGATACCATAGAGCCAGTCTTCAGCGGCCCCCTTCTGACTTCCTATGATATGAGAAAAACAAGACACTCACACGGAAGGAAGAAGTTGATTTAGGTATTTTGTTACATGTAGCCAAATGCAATCCTAATACTAACAAACTGATCTTAAATAACTTGCTTAAATAAATACTCCACTTTACAATAGGAAAGTCCAGATTTGAACCCAGGTGTTTTGCCTGTGGGGTCCATGTTTATAACCAATAATAAATCAGTTTATTCAAAATGAGATACATTAATCACTTTTCCAAAATTCTCAGCCATTCTAGCATAGCCAGTTGAAGCCTCTTAGAAGGCATTTTTTTTTCCTCCCAGTAATAAAAAAATGTTTGTACTTTAAATATTTTGTGTGGGAATACTAAAATTCCATCAGGTTCTGAGAATTTTCAATACCAAGTATAACTATAAAATAATGAATCTTTTAAACCACCTGATAAAATTCAAAAATCCAAAGGAGCATGTCTGTTCAAAGCTTGCACCCAAGGAGACTCCATTTTTTTTCTGCAATGCTTCTTTCCATTTCTCAAACCCCCTGAGCAGTCCTGCTTGAGAAGTGACTGTAGAATCAGCCTACTGGCCTCAGAAGAAATTGGTTTCATGACATCACTTTAAAGTGAAAATCAAATGACTATCTGCCTTATTTGCAGATTTGATTCCATATTGCTTTGAAGGGTTTTAAAAATCAAATTATTGATAACATAATGAAGATTTATTACAGTTTGACATAATAAAAATCACAATATATCTGGCCTCATCTTCTCTACTTCCCAGCAAGTACCTAAACACCTTTTGTTCCAGCCACACCCTTCTCCCTTTCCTTGCCTCTCTCCCTATCCTTGCCCCTCTTCTTTCACTGTCTTCTTTTATGACCCCACCTGCCACGCTCTTTCCTCTCCTTAAATGTCTTTCATCCATTCCATCCATACCATCTTGGTGAATCTCATTCAGTCTGCTTGGTGAAACATTTCTAGTTTCTTCCTCGCCTCTATTTAGATCCAGTGTCCTATGTTCTCCTAATACTTTCTCTATGTATATTTGGGTCTGCTGTTAAAGTTACTTATGTATGTTTTGCATCTCCTCCTGTCTTATAAGATCCCATGGAGCATCATAAAGTCAAGTAGGATGGAAGGTGAAAGGAGCTTGAAATTTTTTCCTGTCCAACCCTTCATATTACAGATGAAGAAACTGAGGCTTGAAGAGGTTAAACAACTTGCTCAGGTTTTCACAGACGGCAGGAGTGAGGGCTTAATTCTTGGTTCCTCCAATTTCAGTAGTACTGCCACTATATCATATGTTGCATTCCACACAGAACCAAGCACAAAGGTATATTCAGAGTACACAGTCACTTATTGTTGGTTAAATTTGATATTTAAGAATCAAATTGGCAACTGGGAAAATTAAAATGTTTAACAGTACTGAGTTTCGGGGAGTTGTACACAAATGGGAGCTTTATACCATGAAGAATAGAATAAAAATGGGTGCAAACAGTTTGGAGAAAATGCAGTCGTAATTAGTAAAAATGAATGTGTTCATTTCTCAGTATCTGGAAATTTCATTCCTAGGTAGTGAAACTCTAGGTAATGGTAACTCTAGGGAAACCCCTCAATAAGTACACAGAGAAGATAGGTACGAGAATGTTTACAGCTAAAATGTTTGTGGTTGCAAAATGCTAGATATCATCTAAATATGTATCAATAGGAAATAGGATAAATAATTGTAGTTTCTTAAAAATTTAATGTTATACAAGGTGAATAGAACTAGAAATAGAAATAGAACTCACATATCGATGTAAATAAATTCACCAAACGTGATATTGAGTGAATCCAGCAAACTGATAAATAATACATATGGTTTGATACCATTTATATAAATATTTAAACTAGGAAAGCAATATGTATTATGTAGGGTAACATACATATACAAAACATATAAATATATATATGAGGAAAGTCATGCTCAAGTGCAGAAATCATTGGAGATAAGGACAGAGAAAGTTGATGAGGGATACTAATAGACCCCAGAGCATCGGTAATCAATTATTTTAAATCTTTGTGATTGGTAACTGCATACTCACTGTATTATTTTTTATACCTCTTTCTACAAGCTAAACATTTCATAATAAGGTTTGAAAATTAATTTTAGAAACTGGCTATACCACTAGTTTGGAGGGCAGTTCTCTGAGTGATATCACAATAAAGAAATGTAAAACCAGTGAGGTGACTATTTTGGAGGTAACAGTAGTTACTTGGATTTATACTTTTTAAATGTTTATTAAAACAATCCACCCTATTTTCTTGTACTAATGTTTGTTTTATGCCCAATTAACTCTGAACAAAATAACTGCCTTAGCAAAATATGGACAGAGAAATATAGTGACATGCAAGAATTTTAAGAGCAAAACAGGCACATGTAGGGTGACAACTGGTAAATCCTGGATTCTGCATGCAACATACAGTATTCAAATGCTTTCTGTATCGTACTTTTTGTGACTAGTGTTGGCTATGCCCAGAAAATATCAGAGGCAAGGGAGATAATCCATTGATTGTGCTTTTTGGATTTCTGTATAAAATTTTAGTTACTAAGAGTATTATAAGTTTTTTAAGGTAAAAGAGAGTTCAGAGAGCATCTAGTTTCTCCCGTTGGTTCACAAGGTAAGATGCCTAGATTCTATGAGGTCCAGTTATCTCCCAAAGTCACAAGGGGATTTAAGGGAAAGAGGACAGAGACAAGAACTGATGTGCCTTTTTTTTTTCCTACTTCATTGTGTGAACTGAACACTCAGTAGTTACTGGTGAGTTGGAATTAGAACTCTACTCCCTTCCAACAAGTTGCATTGACGTCTTTCAGGGGCAGATCTTTGCTATAAAATGGAAAAGGAGAGCTCCTAGGAATGTACTGAAAAGAAAACACAAGTGTAGAAAAAGACTTGTACACAAATGTTTATAGTAGCATGATTTGTCAAAGTCACAAACTAGAAATAACTCAAAAATCTGTCAACTGGTGATTGTATCAAAACAATGTATTATATTGACAGAATGGAACATGGTTTAGCAATGGAAGCAAACTGAGACATGCTACCACAGAGTTGGACCTTCACATTATGTGATCTGAAAGAAACCACACACAAAAGATCACATATTGTATAATACAATTTATGTAAAATATCTAGAAGAGGCAAATCTACAGAGACAGAATGTAGACTAGTGTTTGCCTGGGGAAGGGGTGTGAACAGCTGTTATTGTAAATAAGCATGAGGAATCTTTTTGAGGCAATGAAAATATTCTGTTGTTAGATTTTGGTGATGGTTATATAACCCTGTAAATTTCCTAAAAGTCATTCAGTTGTACACTTAAGTGGGTGAATTTTATGATGTGCAAATTATACCTCAAAAAAAACCTATTTTGAAAAATGGTAAGGGAATAGCTTGTTCCTAAAAGACTTCAAGGTTATTTAACTCCATTTACTCTGCCAGGTACCTCGTTATCCCTTCCGTAGTACTTCTGTTCTCAACACCCAGAGTATCATAAACTTATGCCCCTCAGAACACATTATTCTGTAGCCAAAGTTAACATTATTTTTTGGAGATCTTAGTACATAGTGGGTGTTTTACTCATTTCACCCTTTTATTCCTTCCATAACCCTATCAGATAGACATTATTATTAACTCTATTTTAATAATGAGAAAAATGAATAATTTATTCAGTGTCATACAGCTGGCACAGAGTTAAGGAGAGACTTGAACCCTTGATTTCTGAGGTTTAACTCTCAACCACCATGCCACTGCCTGCCCATTAGGTGCTCTATGACTGATTGTTGGATTTAAAAAAAGATGAGTTTTTGTAGCGGTTTCTTAAACTATCTTTGCCACAGACAGTGGGCACTTGGATGAAGAACTCTTTGTTTCACAGTTATTACACTTAGGAAAATAACATGCTTATTACTTCCTGTAATTTACTACTAAAGTGCTATGATAGAGTAGTGGTATAAAAATTTCCAAGGTTTTTGCACTGAGTTATTAAAGAACAGCAGAAGATTGCCTTTTGGCCGCTGGCCATGAGCCTTATCAACAGAAGCATCCATTATTTCCCTTTAACACATCTTTAATTTATTACGGCAGATTTATGTAGTAGATTTTTATTGATTTTTTTTTTCTTGGTTGTTTTCAAAGACAGAATGCCAGTATGTGTTGCCATGGATTTTATTTTCCTTGATTTTTTTTCTTTTTAATTTAACTGGTGGAAAAAAATTTAATGGTTAAATGTCAGCAAGAGGTAAAAACTATATTTAAATTAAATGATGGCTTTGGGAGTATAGAATGAAAAAATGCAAAGGACTGGGATTAGATTCAGGAACTTACATTAAAATCTGAAAGTTGTACTGACACTTTGAGAAACTTGCTTTTTGCATTAATTAAATCAGAATGATGCAAAGCACCTTACAGTGCTATTGCGAATATTAAAGGTCTATGAATTTACAGATATATCTGTGTACAGAAAGTAGTTGTTCAATTAAGGTCTACTGAGGTGTTTTTTTTTTTTTTAATTTTAGGTTATTTTATTTTATTGCATTTTCTTGTCAACACGCATTTTTTTAGGTGCTTTACTCCATACTGCTCCCTGTGGGTAAAAAGACTTATGAGGGAGGCAGAGTACTTGCCTAAAAAAAAATTGTACTCTAGGAGGGAAAAGAAGTAAGACATGAATAAAGATAAGTATTATTAAAGCAAAATCACCAATTCTGTTGAGAATTAAGAAGCAATCAAATGATCAAAAATGGAAAAATTACATATTTCTGTGGGATTGAGAGGACATTTATTTCAAAAGCATGATCAGAGAATATGAATAGAGATCCAAATGCTAAGAAGGAACCAACAATGAAAAGACAGGAGGAAAACAGCATTTCAGGAAGAAAGAACAGCTTGTGCAAAGGCTCTGAGCAGGTAAAGACCTTGGTGTGTTACATGAGTTCAAAGAAAATCATTGAAGCTGAAACACTGTAAGAACAATTAGAGAGGCAGGTAATACTTGATAAACCGTAAAAAGAATTTCAAATTTTATTCTAAATAAAATGGGAAGTCACTGGGTGGTTTTTGAGGAATAGAATGATATAGTACACATTTTAAGAAACGCTTTGAATTGGAAATAGCAAGATCAGAAACAAGGAGGACAGATAGGAAGTTGTTTCAGTACTAAACACAGGAAGAAATGGGACTCTCCACTGATGCCATACATTACAGGAGATGGAGAGAAGGGTTTAATCTATTTGGGATGAAGACAGCAGGGCTTGTTAAGGATTGGATGAGAGTGGAGATAGAAAAGTTGGAATCAAGACCAAGTCAGGGTTGCTGTGCCTGTGTTTCTGACTTGAGATATTGGACAGTGCCATCTACAGAGATGGGGACTGAAGGGAAGTTTGAAGGTAGAATTGATAGTTCTCTTTTGAACAGATAATGTTTGCAATATCTCTGAGTCATTCCATGGGACATAATTGGTATTAAGAGGGATGAGACACTTGGAATGCTGTTGGAGGTGTAAATCTGGAGTCATTACGGTAAAAATGGTAATGGCCATAGGCAAAATGTTGGGGAAGTTTCATTCTTCTAACAACAAAAAAAATCAGAATCCTTGGATTCATTTCCTTATAATATACCATATTAATTATAGTATCTACTGTATCTACTCCCAACAGAGGGGTTAATATAAATTTCCAATGGGCTTCTGAATGTGTTATATTCTAGAGGATGGGGCAATAAAATTTGCTGCTTCTGATTCCATTTTATTTAAATAAACTTGTCAGGATTAACAATAGCTTTTAAAACGTTATAGGTCCTTGGAATCACTTGGTTTGGGATTGATTATGAATAATACTATTAAACTGCTGGATGTTGGCTTTATACTAAATTTTGTACATGTAGATGCTCTTATTATCATGTATACAACTGACTAAGGACCTACTATGTGCCATACATTGTTACAAGCACTGGGGAAAAGATCATGTCTCTTCCCACGAAGTGAGTCTAATTGGGAGGAAACAGACATGTGAATAAATAATTACTGTGAAATATGAAGCATCCCATATTCTAGGATGATAGCAAAGACAAGAAACTGATAAACATCTAAAGGTTAGAAGACATTTCACGGAAAACCTGATATTTAAGCTGAATCATGATGGATGAGCAGAAATTGCTAGAAAAACAAGGTAGAAGAGAATATTCCATAAACAGGACATCTGTAAGGCAGAGAAAGTGAAATATCATAAAAAAAATTTCTGGTGGCTAAATTGATTATTGAATGTAGCACTTAGTATAAGACCTGACACATATCAAACACATAATAAATACCTGTTGAATGAATGAGCGAATTTGTGAATAAATGAGCCAAACAATTTTGCTTACTCAGTGCAATTTACTGGGCCCTAGCTTCTGGGCAAAGGAAGTAGGAGATGACTCCTTGTGCATACATTGCATGTTGTCAAAATAAGATACAAAATATATACTTGCATATGAAATTCCTAGAGACAATATCAACAGGTACAGGATAATGTAGTAAAAGTATATGTGTTTGTGTATTTGCAAGGATTGAGAGAGAGGTAGAGAACAAGAGAAGAAGGAGAGAGAAAGGAAGGGAAGGAAGACACAAAATAAATTTGAAAAAGCATCTTGAGAGAAATTGCATAAAAGCATTAAATGAAATTGCTCTAAAGTGACACGGAGTATAAGCTGCTCAACAGAAACTATGAACTATTGAGATCAGGAAGGGACAACAGTACCTGAATATTAGTTTTAGCCCAAAGAGCAAAAAAATAGTTAAAGTTGAGAATAGAAAGTCAAAGCAAAAGACTCAATTAACTAAGGAAGAAGAGGACACAGTGTCTTACACTTGAACAAGGACAATTATTAGGGACTGGGAAACAGTCAATAGAAGAATAGGACACAGGAACAAATTAGGAGTTAATCCTATTTAATTTCAGTCCCAATCCAGGTTGGGCTTTAAAGGGACAGGTTTTAGCTTTCTGCACCAATGAGTTGGTATCTTTAAGGCATCATTGATTCTTGCCACAAGTGATGTGCAAAGCACAGCTAAGAGAAGAAAAGCTTTATTTCAAAAGCAACAAAACAAATAGCAAAAAGAAACAACTGAGGTCGGAGTTGGAAATTCTGCTAAAATTCATTTGCAAGAGCTAATCATTCACTTGAGGTAAGAGTAAGCAAGTTCAATGGCAATGCTTATTATGTTTGAAGAGGAAGCTAAAGCTCCTTATTCTTTAAGGACGTCACTTTTTTTGTTGAAAGCCATTCACACAGAATGCTCCATAAGGTTTCAATTAAATTCAAATAGGATTAAATACAAAATTATTTATTATTTTCTTATTGAAAGAATTAATACATAAAGCTTTTTTGTAAACTGGCAAAATGAATGTTGTCAGTCATTTATCCAGTTTGTTTTTGTGTGAAAGTGGATGGTGCAACATTTAATTCCTGGAATTCATATAATCAGAATTCTATAACTATAAATGTTATTGTCTATAGTTCTTATAACTTTGATTCCACTCTGTTCTTTAGAGTCAGTGCTTCAAAGGGATATTTCACAATGGTAGTTCTGATAGTCTAAACTTATTCAGACATTTTTGTATCATATACATGCTGATCAATTTACGCTATAATTGACAACTTCTTTAATTGTACATTTATAAGAAATGATTCTCACTCCTTAGCGTTGTACTAATCAAATATTCCATGATGCCTCTGCTGCAATTATGATTACTTTTCAAAAAGTAGATTTGCTCTTGAACACTACTGCACATTTAACTTATCTATTAGATGATTTATTTAATGTTAATAGCAGTCCTCATATAATTAGATATACTAGCCTAAAGAGGAAGGTATGCTTTTGCTTAAGAAGTCTCAATACAGTGTTTTTTACACTAGTGTCTTCTACACGAATGAAGGGGAAACTTGTTCATAATGTTAGTTGCAGCATTAAGATTCTACTTAAGCAGGCCTTGGAGCTCATCTCAATTTCTATTGACAAGCTGGTAGACCTGAAAAAATGTGAAATTGACATTCTTAGGTTGTTTTTATATCATCTTCCCCATTAAATAAGTCATTTGGCTAATAATGCTTATCACAATTATCCCAGTCTGTGACCTTCTTTGATAATCTCTCTACCTGCACGGCCTTGTATACGATATTCCCCCTTCTCAGAGTGCTCTTCCTTTTTGGCCTGGAAAACTCTCATTCTTCTAGACCTAATGTGAGTCTCACCTCCTTTGAGAAGCCTTCCTTGATAAACCTTCAGACCCACTGTCAGCAGAATTAAGCCTTTCCGAGTCTGCATTCCATAGCACCATATACCTTTCTCTATACGGCTAATGATGTTGTTATGGAACTGTGTGTTTGAAAGTTTTCTTCCTCCTCTAGATGATGGAGTTCTTGAAAGAAATAACCTTATTGTGTTCTTTCTTGTATACTGATACCTAACACAAGTTGTGATGCATAGTAGGTATTCCATAAATATTAGTAGAGTAAAACCTATTGAAAAGAAAATCTCAAATAGATACTTAAAACTTGATTATTTTTATATTTTCATGCATTTATATCTTGCCTGCCAGTGTAGTCATAAGTTCAGTAAGTATGTAAACTATGTATGTTTTTCTGTATCCTCTTGGGAGTATACAAAACAGTATTTTTTAATATCGTAGATAATTAAATGCTATATATTAGTTGTCAGTATTATTTATCAGTCAGCATACTATCAGAGAAGGCATAAAGTCATTATTATGTGTGTTGTTTTACACAGACTTAGCACTTATTGAAATTATTCAGATGTTAGGTTTATTTTTTGCTTTTGCAAGACTGAGGAAGCCTAGTATATATTTGTGATAACTTAAATACCAAAGAAGGCAAAGATACTTTGCTCTCAAGAGATGCAGTTTTTCATTTCTGGACATGCACTGGGCTAGAGCCCACTGGCCTGAATGGAGAGTCATGGCCCAGCGGCATTTACCACAAGGTGACTGAAGTGCCCTGAGACCTTGTGTGAACATCTGGGGTAGCCAGATGGTACTCACCATGGGCCTGGGGCCTAGGGAAGAGACGCCTCTGCTTGTGGAAAGGACAGAGAAGAGTAGGAAGGGCTTTGTTTGTGACTTGAGTGCCAGCTCAGCCACAGTAGAATAGAGCACCAGGTAGATTCCTGAAGTTTCTGACTCCAGGCCCTGGCTCCTGGATGTCATTTCTGGACCTGCCTGGGACCAGTGGAACTTGCCACCCTGAAGGGAAGGAAACAAGCCTGGCTGGACTTGCCACAGGCTGATTGATTTTGGAGCCCTAAAGAAATGAGTGAACACAGATGGGTAGCTAGGCAGTGGTTACTGTGGGCCTTGGGCAAACTAAATAAGGCACCAGTGCTGTACTGTCCTTGGGTCTGACTCAGTAAAGTCCAACTGATGGTAGCCACAGAGGTGCTGTGTCACTCCACCCCCAGCTCCAGGCAGCTCAGCACACAAAGAGTGACTCTGTTTGCTTCAGAGAAAGTTAAGGGAAGAGAAGAAGAACCTCTACCTGGTAATCCAGAGAATTCTTCCAGAAATTATCTGAGACCACCAAGGCAGTACCTCCATGAATCTGCAAGAGCCACAGCATTACTGGACTTGGGATGCCCCCTAATGCAGATATGGCTGCAGTGAGCAAAAACTTAGATCACAACACCAAGGTCTCTTTGAATACCTTGAAATCCTTTCCCTGAAGGACAGGTACAAACAAGCCAACTGCAGAGACTACAAGAAATACCTAACTGTTGAATGCCCAGACAGAAATGAATCAAGACCATCAAAGAAAACGTGACCTCACTAAACAAACTAAATAAGACACCAGTTACCAATACTGGAAAGAGAGAGTTATATGTCCTTTCAGATGACAATTTCAAGATAGCTTTCTTGGGGAAACACAACTCAATTCAAGATAACCCAGAGAAGGAATTCAGAAATCTATTAGATAAATTTAGCAAAGATACTGAAATAATTAACTAGAATCAAGCAGAAATTGTTGAGTTGAAAAATGCAATTGACATACTAAAGAATGCATCAGACTTTCTTAACAGCAGAATTGATCAAGCAGAGGAAAGAATTAGTGAGCTTGAACACAGGCTATTTGAAAATATTCAGTCATAGGACAAAAAATCAAAAATAATTTAAAAAGAACAAAACATGCCTATGTGATCTGGAAAATAGCCTCAAAAGGGCAAATCTGAGTTACTGGCCTTAAAGAGGAGATAGAGAGAGAGCTACAGGTAGAAATTTGATTCAAATGGATAATAACAGAGGACTTCCCAAACTAGAAAAAGATATTATTCAAGTACAAGAAGCTTATAGAACATCAAGCGGCATTCACTCAAATAACATGACTTCAAAACATTTAATAATCAAACTCCCAATGGTCAAGGATAAAGGAGGGATTCTAAAAGCAACAAGAGAACAGAAACAAATAACATACAGTAGATCTCCAATATGTATGGCATCAGACTTCTCAGTGGAAACCTTACAAGACAGGAGAGATTGGCATGACATGTTTAAAGTGCTGAAGGAAATTTATCCCAGAATAGCAAATCTGGTGAAAATACCTTTCAATCATGAAGGAAAAATAAAGACCTTCCCAGAAAAACGAAAGCTGAGGAATGTTATCAACACCACACATGTCATATAAGAAAGGCTACAGGGAGTTCTTCAATCTGAAAGAAAAGTATATTAATGAGAAAATATCATGTGAAGTTACAAAGTCACTGGTAATAGTAAGTGCACAGAAAAACATTAAGAACACAGAATATTATATCACTGTAATCATCATGTGTAAACTACTCATATATTGAGTAAAAGCACTAAAGGATAAATGTATCAAATAATATAACTGCAGCAACTTTTTAAGACACAATACAATAAGATATAAGTAAAAACCAAAAGCTTTAAAAGAGGAGGAATTAAAATACATAATTTTTATTAGTTTTCTCTTTGCCTGTTTGCTTATTCAATCAGTGTTAACAAGTTTAAAATAACAGCTTATAAGGTATTATTTGCAAGTCTCATGGTAACCTCAATCAAAAAACTTACAGCAGAAACACTAAAAATTAAAAGCAAGAAGTTAAAACATACCACCAGAGAAAAACACCTTCACTAAAAAAAAGACAGAAAGGAAGGAAAAAAGGAAGAGAAAACCAAAAAAACAACCAGAAAACACATAACAAAATGGCAGGGGTAAGTCTCTACTTATCAATGATAACATTGAATGTAAATTGATTAAATTATCTAATCAAAAGAGAGAGTAGCCAACTGGATTAAAACAAAACAAAACAAGACCCAGTGATCTGTTGTCTACAAGAAACACACTTCACCTGTAAAGTGTGAAAAAAAGGAACAGAAAAAGATGTTTCATGCAAATGGAAACCAAAAAAGAGCAGAATTAGCTATACTTAGACAAAATAGATTTCAAGACAAAAACTATAAAAATAACTATAAAAATGATAAAGAGATCAATTCAGGAAGGGAACATAACAAATATGTATGTGTATATATATGCAACTCTAGAGCACCCAGATATATAAAGCAACTGTTATTAGAGCTAAAATGGCAGATATGCCCCAATACAATAATGTAATAGCTAGAGACTTCAACACTCAATTTAACATTGGACTGATCATCTAGACAGAAAATCAACAAAGAAACATCAAACTTAACCTGCCATAGACTAAACGAACCTTGGATATTTACAGAATATTATCTCCACCAGCTGCAGAATACACATTCTTCTTCTAAGCACATAGATTATCAAGGATAGACCATATGTTAGGCCACAAAGTACATCTGTAAAAATTCAAAACAATTGAAATTATATCAAGTATCTTCTTTGACCACAATAGAATAAAACTAAAAATCAGTAACAAGAGGTATTTTGGAAACTATACAAACACATAGAAATTATGCAACAGGCTTCTGAATGACCGGTGTGTCATTAAAGAAAATAACAAGGAAATTTAAAAATTTTCTTGAAACAAATGATAGTGAAAACACAACATGTAAAAACCTATGAAATATAGCAAAAGCAGTCTTAAGAGGAAAATTTATGGCTATAAGTGCCAACATCAAGAAAGTAGAAAAATTTCAAATAAACAATCTAACAACACATCTTAAAGAGCTAGAAAAGCAAGAGCAAACCAAACCCAAAGTTAGTACAAGAAAAGAAGTAATAAAGATCAGAGCAGAAATAAAATAAATGGAAACAAAGAAAACAATACAAAATATCAGTGAAACATAAAGTTTGTATCTTGAAAATATAAATAAAATTGGCAGAACTTTAGCTGGACTAATGAAGCAAAAAAGAGAGAAATTCAAATAAATAAAATCAGAGATGAAAAATGAGTCATAACTGGTGCTTCAGAAATTCAAAGGATCACTAGAGGCTACTATGAGCAACTATATACCAATAAATTGGAAAACCTAAAATAAGTGGGTAAGTTCATAGACACATATATCCTACTAGATTGAACCACAAAGAAATTCAAAACCTGAACAGGCCAATCACAAGTACCAAGATCAAAGAGGTAATAAAAAGTCTTTGAGAAAAAAACCCAGTACCCACTGACTTCACTACTGAATTCTATCAAACATTTAAAGAAGAATTAACATCAGTCCTACTCAAACTATTCTGAAAAATTAGGAGGAGGTAATACTTCCAAACTCATTATGTGAGTTGCAGGATACAAAATCAATATAAAAATCCATAGTATTTCTATATGTCAACAGTGAGCAATCTGAAAAAGAAATCCAGAAAATAATCCCATTAACAATAGTTGCAAATAAAATAAAATACCTAGGAATTAACCAAGGAAGTGAAAGATCTCTACAATGAAAACCATAAAACACTGATGCAAGAAATTGAAGAGAACATTAAAAAATTGAAATACATTCCATGTTCATGGATTGGAAAAAATCAATATTATTAAAATGTCCATACTACTTAAAGCGATCCATGGATTTGATGCAATTCCTATCAAAATAACTAATGGAAACCTTCACAGACATAGAAAAAACTATCCTAAAATTTATGTGGAACTAGAAAAGACCCAGAATAGCCAAAGCAATTGTGAGGAAAAACAAAAACAAAAACAAAACTGGAGGAATCACATTACCTGACTGTAAATTATACTTCAGAGCTATAGTAATAAAAACAGTAAAGTACTGGCATAAAAACAGACACATAGAGCAATGGAACAGAAAAGAGAACCCAGAAACAAACTTATACATCTACACTGAATTCATTTTTTGACAAAGGGTCCAAGAACATACATTGATGAAAGGAGAGCCTCTTCCATACAATGGTGCTGGGAAAGCTGGACCTCCATATGCAGAAGAATGGAACTAGACCTCTACCTCACACCATATACAGCAATCAAATAAAAATGGATTAAATGCTTAAATCTGAGACTTCAAACTATGAAACTACTAAGATAAAATATTGAAAAAAATTTCCAGGACATTAGAACAGGCAAAGATTTCTTGTGGAATATCCCACAAACACAGACAATGAAAGCAAAAATGGACAAATGGGATCATATCAAATTAAAATGTTTCTGCACAGCAAAGAAAACAACCAGGTGAAAAGACATCCTACAGAATGGGGAAAAGTACTTGCAACCTGCATCAGACAAAGGATTAATAATCAGAATATATAAGGAGCTCAAACAACTCCGTAGGAAAAAAATCTGATAATACACCTTAAAAGTGGGCAAAAGATTTGAGTAGACATTTCTCAAAAGAAGAGTTATAATTACCAAACAGATACATGAAAAGGTGCTCAACATCACTGGTCATCAGAGGAATGCAAGTCAAAACTACAATGAGATATCGCTTCACCCCAGTTAAAATGGTTTTTATCTAAAAGACATTCAATAACAAATGCTGGCAAGGATATGGAGAAAAGGGAATACTATTGGTGGGAATGTAAATTAGTACAACCCCTATGGAGAACAGTTTGATGATTCCTCAAAAAAAAACAAAAAAAAACCAAAAAAACAAAACTAAAACTAGAGCTACCGTATGATCCACTGCTAGGAAAGGAAGTTATAATAGTATATCAAAGAGATATCTGCACTCCTATCTTTTTCGCAGCACTATTCACAACATCCAAGATACAGAAGCTACCTATGTGTCCAGCAAAAGACAAATGGATAAAGGAAAAGTGGTACATTAACACTATTCCGTCAATACTATTCCGGAATAGTACTATTCCGCCATAAAAATGAACGAGATCCTCTCATTTGCAACAACATGGATGACACTGGAGGTCATTATGTGAAGTGAAATAAGCCAGGCACAGAAAGACAAACTTCGAATGTTCACACTTAATTGTGGGAGTTAAAAATTAAAACAATTTAACTCATGAAGATACAGAGTAGAATAATGCTCACAAGAGTCCAAAAAGGGTACTGGGGCTGGGGAGAATAGGGATGGTTAATAGATACAATAATATCATTCTATAGAGTGAATAAGGTCTAGTATTTGATAGCACAACAGGGTGGCTACAGTCAACACTAATTTGTACATTTTGAAATGACTAAGAGCATAATTGAATTGTACGTAACACAAAGGAAGGATAAAAGCTTGAGGTCAGAGATATCTCATTTACCCTAATGTGATTATTTCATACCACATGCCTGCATACATATCTCATGTATTCCATATATATAATGTACTTACAAAAGAGATGCCATTTCTCAATGTGGTCACAATTGACCACATACTTCAACATTTGGTGAAAATTTGGCAACACTTCATCAATTCATCACCAGAAGTCATTAGGGATTCTTTTTAGATTTCAGTTACACCGTCAAATCCCTTTAATTTAATTCTGCACAATTCTGCACATATTAACTGAACATTTACTAAATGTTATGCGTTGGGCAAGTTGCTGTTAGATATAATGGAAATATTTTGAGGACAAGGACAAGCGGACTAGAATTCTGTTTCTGGTTATTTCTCTTATCTTTTAAGTGATTGAGAATGTATTACTTCTTTGACACCTGATTTTTAATCTTGTGACAGGGATATGAATCTCAATCACATAGAAGGTTATTTAACAAAAACAGGAGTGGTCTAGTGTTTGGTATCTAGTTGCTTCTCAACAAACATTAAACTTCTGATTCACTTAAATGAAGTGCCCCTTTTCACCATGTCACCATTTATACAGCAGAAGAAGGAAGCACGAAGGACTCCTTTAGAAGGCAGGTGCCAGCTACAAACAATGGGACTCTAGGTTATTTTCCAGATGTCCTTATTTTAACAGCATTATTATGTGTTGTATTTTTAGGGGAGAATGTGTGCCAGGGCAGTATTATAATTCAGTTTCAATTACAGTAACTGTTATGCATTGTAGGCTAGCCAAAAGTTGGCAGGTAGCCTGTGCACAAGCCCTGGACTTAATAGGAGTAATGGCTTTGCAAGCCCACTTCAGCTCCTCATTACTGTCTCCTTCTGATTTAGTGGCAGCCTTCTCCTCTGAGGTTGGGTGTTGATACCATCTCCTCAGCTGGCTCAGGTTTCTGGGAAGATGTTCATTCTGCCTTAGAACTGCCAGAAATCTATTTCTTATATTTTCTGTTAAGTACAGTGGAACAAAACATAGTTCCTCATTTCCATCCTTCCTTCCTTTCCCTTCCCTTCCCTTCCCTTTCCTTCCTTCCTTCCTTTCTCCTTTCTTCCTTCCCTCCCTCTTTTTCTCTTTCCCTCCTTTTCTTCCTCCCTCCTTCCTTTCCTTCCCCCTTCTTTCCTTCCTTCCTCTTCTTTCCTTCCTCTTCCTTCTTTCCTCTTCCTTCCTTCCCTCCTTCCTTTCTTCCCTCTGTCCCTTCCTCCCTCCATCCATCCTTTCTTCCTTCCTTCCTTTCTCCTTTCTTCCTTCCCTTCCTTCCCTTCTTTTCCTCCTTCCTTCCTTTTCTCCCTGCCTCCTTCCTTCCTCCCCCTCCCTTCCTTTCTTCCCTTTGTCCCTCCCTCCCTCCCTCCCTCCTTCCTTCCTTCCCTCCCTCCTTCTGTCCCTCCCTTCCTCCTTCCTTTCTTCCTTCCTTTCTCCTTTCTTCCTTCCCTTCTTCTTTTTTCCCTTCCCTCTTTTTCTTCCTCCCTCCTTCCTTTCCTTCCTTCCTTCCCTCCTTCCTTTCTTCCCTCTGTCTCTTCCTCCTTCCCTCTATCCTTTCTTCCTTCCTTCCTTTCTCATTTCTTCCTTCCCTCCTTTCTCATTTCTTCCTTCCCTTCCTTCCCTTCTTCTTTTTCTCCTTCCCTCCTTTTCTCCCTCCCCCTCCCTCCCTCCCTCCCTTTCTCCCTCCCCCCTCCCTCCCTCCCTCCCTTCCTCCCTCCCTCCCTTCCTTCCCTCTGTCCTTCCTTCCTTCTTTCCTTCTTTTCTTCCTTTTCTTTCTCTTTTTTCCTTATCTCCTTTTCTCCCCTCCTTCTCCCTTCCCTTCCCTTCTTTTCCCTTTCTTTCCCTTCCCTCCCTTCCTTTTCTTTCTCCCCTCCCTCGCCACTTCTCCCACTCCCTCCCTCCTGCCTTCCTTCTTCCTTCTCTCTCTTCACATTCTTCCTTCCCTTCCTCCTCCCTTCTTTCTTCCTTCATTTTCTTCTTCCTTATACTCCTGTTCTTTTTATTCTTCTCCCTTCTTCTCCCTCTTCCTCCTCCTCCTACCCCTCCATCTTCCATGTTGTATTGCTACCCGCTTAATGAATCCTTTTGCCAAAAGCCCTGTTCATCTTGTCTACAGTTTAATATTTTATTCAATTTTTCTTACTAGTTCTATCTTGTAGCACACTTAGAAGTCTTCTCTATTACCTGTATTTACATCCTCCCAATGTTTGTAGATTCTTACACTCCCTGGTTGTATGTAATAGGCATTTATCTCCTTTAATCTAGCCTCATAAATCAAACTTTTCTTTTCCCTGCTCATCTTTTTATCATTCTCTAAATAGTTTTTAATTTGTCTGTGTCTTTCTGGAATGGAAGTGCCTCAAACTAAATGTAGGATTCAAGGCTGACACCTTGCTGACTGCATGTTACCGTTCTTTCATTCTGAACAAACATTTCATAATAAATAACTATAGTATGCCTCTTTATCTTGCCAGTTCATTACTTTGCAAATATAAGCAGAATAAGTTCTTACTGAGGTCTTTTGAAGTAGATTAAAAAATGCATTTTTTCCAGAACTCAGGAGGCCAAAGTTTAAACTCAGATTTACCACAATCATGATCTTCCAGCTTAAATTCTGTATGACTAACTTGCCTCTTTTTTTTTTTTTTTTTTTGGAGACAAAGTCTCGCTCTGTTGCCCAGGCTAGAGTACAGTGGCACCATCTCAGTTCATTGCAATCTCTCGAGTTCAAGCGATTTTCCTGCCTCAGCCTCCAGAGTATCTGGGATTACAGGCACACACCACCATGCCCAGCTAATTTTTGTCTCTTTATTACAGACAGGGCTTCACCACATTGGCCAGGCTGGTCTCAAATTCCTGGCCTCAAGTGATCCACCTGCCTTGGCCTCCTAAAGTACTGAGATTACAGGCATGAGCCACTGCTTCCGGCCTAGGAATCAATACTGTCATATCTCATGTACAGGACCTAGACTGGGGCCAGGCAAGCAAAGATCACAAGACACTTGCACAATCCTGAGAATGAGCACCACCTTACATTTTGCATCTAAGATGCCTCACTAAAACAATATAGTAGGTATAAAAATGCTTTAAAAAATGCAAACACGTAGACAAATGTAAGATCTCACTATCGTTCTTCTCCAGTTCTACCCAACACAATTTATTAGCAATAGAATGATTATACACTTGGAGCTCACCTATGCCAAACCCTTCTCCATAGTTTCCTTGACTCGTTCTTTCAAGTGTCCGGGTGCCTGAGTATGCTAGCCTCTACTTAGCCAGGCATCTTCAGGCCAGAACACCTTAATTGGTAAACCATTCAATCACAGAGATTGTTTCCTCATCGTGCCATCAAAATGTAATTATTTAAATACCTGTTCCCTCCCAACTCTGCTTATCTGCTTCCTTGAAGATAACTTGCTTATCAGATGAAATTGTGTTTGCTGTTGTGTCTGTAATGAAGTACTGGTTTAATGTGTAATCCATTTCAGATCACAAATTTATGATTTCAATAAGATTAACTGTAGAAATGATGCTTTTCTCTCCAAGCGCTCTAATACATGGTTTAGAAAACTTTTCTGATGATGAACTACAGTAAGAAGTGCATTTTTTATCATAACCAGGAATATACAGGAAAAACACAAATATGGCCGGGCGCGGTGGCTCAAGCCTGTAATCCCAGCACTTTGGGAGGCCGAGATGGGCGGATCACGAGGTCAGGAGATCGAGACCATCCTGGCTAACACGGTGAAACCCCGTCTCTACTAAAAACACACACAAAAAAAACTAGCCGGGCGAAGTGGCGGGCGCCTGTAGTCCCAGCTACTCGGGAGGCTGAGGCAGGAGAATGGCGTAAACCCGGGAGGCGGAGCTTGCAGTGAGCTGAGATCCGGCCACTGCACTCCAGCCCGGGCGACAGAGCAAGACTCCGTCTCAAAAAAACAAACAAACAAACAAAAAAAACCAAAAAAAACCACAAATATAACTGAAAAGGATTTCACAAAATAATGCCTTTTCTACTTGCAAAACACTCACCGATTCTACCCTGTTTTTTTTAATTCCATACTGCTAATCATGAACTCATCAAGTTGATTTTGCTATCCATTAGTGGAACACAACCAGTTTTGAAAAACAAAAACAAACCCTAAAGGATTCTGTTTTAGTGGAACTTAGCTGATTGTTGTGGAAAAGTTTTTGACTGATGTAGGTGTGGATCTGTGTGTGTGTCTTGTGTGCATCTGTGTAGGGTGGTCAGGAGAATATATTGGATGGACTTGACTATAGGTAGAAAGTAGTTCACCTTCACAAGGGGAGGACTATCCAGTGTGCATACATATTTCACAGGCTACTAGGTGGTTCAAATTTCTGAGGAATTCAGCAAGATGTCATGCGCCTAGACATATATAAAAGTGGAACATCTAGGAGAAGGCAGCCTCCAGAGATGCAGAGCGGTGGTGGCATTAGAAGAGTTTCTAAGAAAAGTATCCGGGTAATTGTGAGGCAGGTACTAGGAGTAAACTATGGATTTAGACATTAGGGGAAAACTAGTTATAAGAACTGCAGCATAAGTTCACAAAAGGCTGCAGGCAAGGTTCACTTCATGTATAGCATGTGTCTGTTGATTTGTTATTCCTTAAGTCTATTCTGACTGCAGATATGATTTGTCCAAGTACCTGTCAATTGCAACCAAATGATCAAAGCTGTAAGCAAAGCCAGCATGATCAAGCAGTGCCTGGTAGACCCTGGGAAGCAGACAGGTCTTGGATCCCTTTAGATTTATATTTTCCATTTTCCTCTGCCTGTGAATAGAATGGGCCCTAAGTACCTGGCTAGAATTTGTACCTCCTTGAATGTATTTTAGCATATTTTTCTCCAACTTATTTCATAAGTTCTCTCTTTAAATTGCCCTGATAGGTCATTAGCTTAGAGTTGTTCCTTGTTCTTCACAGGTGTATACAACCATTATCAATTCAGTAAAATTCTAGCATTTAAAATTTTTAACAGGAGGGATTATGTTGAGTTTTTTTTCACAGCTTGTTTATAGCCTAAATATAATTCCCTTTCAAACAGTTTCTCATTGAAAGACTCTTCATGTTTCTAATGCCCAAGAAAAATATAAACCCACGAGGGTGTTTACTAACCTTGTAAAATTGCAGGATTACACTCATGATGAGAAAAATAAGCTTTTCTTCACTCTCATCCTCTTTAACAAATGAATCCTAAGTTCATGTATAAACTTGCCGTTAATAAGACACATACCAAAAAGCACTCCAAAAACCCCAGGATTTTAAGAAGAAAAAACCACAAGTAGTGTGTCATTTTCACTTCCACTATTTGCTGGTACAGTAGTGGCACAGTACTTATATACACAATGCATAACTCTCAAAAAGTATAAAAGCAAATAACTGATAAAATATATAGAAAAATGACCTTTTCAAAATCCCATTTCAAACATTCAAAGTCAGTGGCTTAAGTGAAGAGTGAATCTATGATACCTTTTCCAAATAGAGTAGAACTGTAGAGGTTCTTTCTACCTTGAGTGCAAGAAATTAATTATTAGGATTGCTTTGACTCACAATGATGCTGTGAACTTCCAATTATTCCAGGTAATGTAAGCAAGGATTGTACATTATTGAAATTTAATGATAACACAAAAGGCTTATTCTAACCATTAATTTCAATCTTTTTCCCTAGTAAACCTTTACATGAGCTAATGAGAATAGCTAAGTTGCTTGTGTGTCATTTTACCCGCCTTTTTTAAAATGTCTCCGTCTTTGGTAAAGCTGTTTACAAGAAGTAAAGCAATGATCATCAAAATGTGATTTGAAGAGGTTTGGAAAGTTTGAGCCTGGGGGCAACCAGGTGTCAGCTAGAGCAGGCAGGGAAGGATGATTTATAAATTGGATTTAAAGACAGTTCCTGTATTAGTCTGTTTTCACGCTGCTGGTAAAGACATATCCCAGACTGGGCAATTTACAAAATAAAGAGGTTCATTGGACTTACAGCTCCACATGGCTGGGGAGACCTCACAATCATGGTGGAAGGTAAAAGATACATCTCACATGGCAGCAGATGAGAAGAGAGCTTGTGCAGGAAGACTCCCGTTTTTAAAACTATCAAATCTCCTGGACCTTATTCACTATCACGAGAAAAGCATGGGAAGAACCTTCTCCCATGATTCAATTACCTCCTACCGGGTTCCTCCCACAACATGTGGGAATTGAAGATGAGATTTGGGTGAGGGCACAGCCAAACCATATCAGTTCTCAAAAGAGGATCTCCAAAATGTTTCTGCAAGAACAGCACCATTGTAACCATAATATAGCTTCTCAATGATTTCTTGGTAAATATGCACACTTTCTATTCTTTATAGTCACACATTGTCACCTTATATGTATAATAGGAGTTAGTGTTTGCTTGTTTACCAGGTTGTCAACATTGTTAACAAACAACCCCTCGAAAAATCCTTGGTTTATTTAAATAGATATTTGCTCATTTGATTTCCTCCATAAATTGTTATCTTTTATTCTCAAAATAGAGACCAATGTAGAAATGATTAAAGATGTTTTTTGGACACAAAATAGTAAGTATATTTTAACAATTTCATATTAGTTAATAAAAATGATTTGTATGTTCATTAATCAAAATGTGCTGATTGACTTTATGTTAAAATCATTAAGGATTTAAAATATGAAAAGCGGATAGTTGGCATGTAAGTTGAGAGTCTGATCAAATCCAGGATACTATAAAAACTATTTGAAATACCTGATACTCCATACCAGATGCCAAGTTTTCCCTTTGCTAATGACAAGCATTTATATCCCACAGGAACACTAAACCATCTTGTAAGTATCTCTTGAATGGCTACCTAAGAAATGTGAAGGCCAGAGCAGCTCATAAGAACAAACTGATGTTATCTTTGAGAATACTATGCCGGGCATTTAAGGGTACCTAAAGAAATGGAATATATATTACAAAACCCTAAGCCAGTTATTCCCAGCACAGAAGCTGACTTCTGTAAACTTGGTTTAATAATGGGGCAGGCTGTATCAATCAGTAGGGTGGTAGCAAGTCAATAATTATTTCAAGACAATGAATTTCAATGTTCAATACGGTAAACAGTTAATATAGAAAAAAAAAAAAAACAGGAGGAAGGAGCATCATTTAGCACATTGATGATTCGCTGGATTGTCCTGGAATGTTCTGCGTTGTCTTAAAATAACTCTGGATTTTCCACTTGAACTAGCTAGCTATTTTGTGGTTAAGCTTCTGTACTTGCTATCAAACTGACTCTCAACGTAGGTTTCACACATTAGTGCCAACCAGCTTCAAGTTCCCAGGTTGCCAGTGATCTCACTTTTCATGCACAAAGGTGACAAATGAAAATTTGTTATACTGTGGTGTTAATGATGAAAGTTTTCTACCATTTGAGTTATTTTCAGGACACCTGGACTGCTTAATGTGAAAAATTAAATCTTTAATCGTTGAATTCTAGGCATGGTTACTTTTGTTGGAGGGTTATGCTTTTGACTTACATCTTCCTTTACCCTCCAGATAGCATGCCATTCATTTCTTTCTTTCTTTTTTTTTTTTTTCCTTTCCATTCCTCCTTCATTTACTGCAACATTTACTGATCAACTAATATATTTCAGGCACACGGATAAGTAGTGAGGAGAGAAACATAGATCAGATATGGCCCCTCCTCCCCAGGATCCATAGTTTTGTACAGGACATAGTCTGTCAACCTGCTCACAAATCTTGAAAGGATCATAGTTGAACATAGGTACAAAACAGAAAGAAGAAGGGGTTAATCTTGTCTTTGGAAGATGGACTCATGAAAGACTCCACCCAAGTGGAAGGATTTAAGCTTATTCTTAAATAATGGATAAGAACTTCTCAGAAGGAAAGGAAGTAGTTGGAGGAATCATCCTGGTATGTGGGTTATAGCAGTAGTTTCTCATGACCTGAACACAGAGTGTGAGCACAGGCTGCCAGGAGATGAGGATGGAGAGTTCCTTGGGAAGTTGGTAGGGCTTTTGAATGCCTTGCCATGACTTTCGGATTTCATTCTGCAAAATGAAACGTATCAGCAAAATACTACTGAAGATCAAAGCTGGGGAATTACATGTTCCTTTCACTTTGACGACAAGGAATACAGTGGGTAGATCAGAAGGGAAGAGAGGCTTAACAGAATTATGACAAGTCATATGTTGAGTGGATGCCATAACTCAGACATGGCCCTAGATTCTGGGTATACCTTGGGAGCAAAATAGCCATAACACCCACCTTGTACTAATTATGACAATAACAATAGTATTTATTTAATGTCGATTTGGTACTGTCTGGGAGCTTGACGTATTTTAAGGACAGTTGACATTTAAATAGTGCAGAGGTATGGGCACTGGCACCCCACAGTTGAAAATCTGTGTATAACTTTTAACTGTCCAAAAATTGAGGTATTAATAGCCTACTGTTGACAAGAGGCCTGACTGATTACAGTTGATTAACACATATGTTGTATATGTATTATATGCTGAATTCTTACAATAAAGCAAGCTAGTAAAAAGAAAATATTAAGAAAATCATAAAGAGAGACTATACTTACCATTTATTAAGTGGAAGTAGATTGTCATAAAGGCTTTCATCTTCGTCATCTTCACATTGAGTAGGCTGAGGAGGAGGAGGAGGAAGAGAAGTTGGTCTTGCTGTCTCAGAGGTGGCAGAGACAGAAAGAATTCTGTGTAAGTTGGTCTGTGGGGCTCTAACCTATGTCGTTCAAGGGTCAACTTTATTTCAACTTAACAACTCTAAGATGTTACTACTATCTTGTTGTATAGGTAATGTAACTGAGGCTGAGAGATGGTATTTACCCAAAGCTGTGTAGCCAGTGATGTATCCAGTTAGGATTTGTGTCCAGGCAGTATTTCACTGTGATCTACCTTGAGGAAGTGAATAGATCATAAGATCAGCTATAACTATAGTGGAAACATAGCCAGACCAGAGCAGCTATTGCAGCAGGAAGCAGGAAAAATAAAAATAAAACTATAAATACAAGAAGAATCTGTTCTAAAAGAAATGGAACCTCAAGCTATAGTGTTAAGGTCCCAAATATGGTACTCTTCATCGTTTTCTAGATAGTTCTGTCTGCCTTATACATATCAGTGGATGAAGCCAGCTATTCAACATATAGTCTAACCATACTGGGTAGCCAGAGTTTAGAATTGGCATTTTCTGGCCCTTCTCCTTTCCTTGTTACCATGACTTGTTAATAGACAGCTTACACTCTAGGACTTTACATCTTACTATTGGCTTCTGTGCATTCAGTGGGTAAATGTCCAGTAGTTCTATGCTGAGCCTCCCCCCAGATATAGTTTGAAAAATGCATGAGATAAAAGAAATATCCTTCAGCCTCCCACAACCACAGAACACCTAGCATGCCACTCAGCAGTTAGAGCAGAAACCTGTTGTGGTAGGCAGAATTCTAAAATAGTCCTCAAGATTGCACACCTAAAATGACCCTGATGTACACACCCTATATAATCCCTTTACTTTGAGTGTGAGTTGGATTTGTGACTATGATAGGATATCACTGCCCCAATTTTGGTACCCTATATGGGTGAAAAGATTTTGTAGCCATAACTAAGGTTCAATCAGTTGACTTTGAGTTAATCCAAAGGGACACAATCCCAAGTGAGCATGACCTAATCAGCCAAGCCCTGAAAAGAGGTCAGAGAAATTTGAAGCATGGAAGAAAGACATTTCTTGCTAGCATTGAAAGAGCATCCTACCACATTTCAGACAGAACATGGCACCAAGAGCAATGTCTAGGAGATGAGAATGGTCCCTGTCCAACAGCTAGCAAGAAAACAGGGTAACTCAGTCATAAAACTACAAGGAAATGAATCCTTTCAATAAACTGTGATCTTAGAAGAGGACACAGAGGTTCAGGTACGATCACAGCCCAAGCCTACACCTTGATTTAAGCCTGAACAGAACACTCTGCTAACTCATACCCAGACTCCTTATCCACAGAAACTGTGAAATAATAAATCTGTGTTGTTCTAAGTCACTCAGTTTGTGATTATGTGCTATGTAGCAGTAGAAACTAGGAAACAATATCAGAGTTCAGACAGGTGCCACCCTGAGTTATCAAACCAGCAGGTCATGATTGACTGGCTTGTTTTGATGACCCTTCAAGAGAGTTTTAGTCTGCTCATGGCTCTGTGCATAATAAATTTAACATAGCGTGCCCTCAGTTATCCATCAAAACTAATCTTTAATTCTTTGAGGCCACTGCGTATTATTTAATAGGTTACATTTACATTGCATTGAGGATAATTTTTCTTTTCAGTGTGGTCCTACTAATGGCATGTCCTGTGTGTTTTTCAAATAAGATATATACTTAATTAGTATTCATAATTTGATTCTAGTATAACTTGCTTATCATAGGTATTTTATATGAAATATTTCTGTTTAAAATCAAAGTTATTAACAAGTGATTCAGTTAGAATTGTTAGTAATTAAACTACAGCATATAAGCATGAATAATTGTCAAGGAGATTGTTGTACATTGCTTTTTACATTTTATGTGTCTTTGGTACAATAAAATAATAGAATAAAAAATTATTTATACTCTATTACAGTGAGGAAGTACAACATGTCAGCTGTAATGAGGAATAATTTGTTGGAGGAGACAATATTTGGAACGATATTTGGCTAAATATATATTCACAACTAAGATTTTTATTAAGCAGAGCTAAAAATCTGTTGAAATTACCCCTGGGTTTAATGATCACATAAATAATCCTGTTTCAATTATTTGCGTCTTACTTGGGTTCATAATAGATGAATTATGCATCAGACAACTTTGTGTCTTTTGTTACTTTTATAGTATTGATTTAGATAAAGATTAGCCCCAGGGAGTAATGGGAAAGGGCTCCATGTGGCTGCTGTTTTGCTTTTTATTAGATCTCAAACTGAAATATCTACTTTATCTAAATCAGCTTCACACTTCCGAACATTTGTATCCATCAATTCTATTTACTTCACTTAGCCTGGCTATTAAGATGGCTGCACATCAGTTCTGCCCTTCACTTAAGTGATTACATTTGGAGCTGAAAGAGGGATTCTCCAGGGACAGATCAAAGATGGGAGCTAGGTTATGAAGCAATGCAGAAAACTGTGGGATGCTTCACAGCCCTCTATCTGTACTAAAGTTTGTATCTAAAGCTCACTGATGAGAGAAAGTTGTCATGAATGCAGGAAATGAATCACCTGAATAAAAACAAAAAAACATTTAAATATGGAGTAGAAACTTGTGTCTATTCCCAATCTGTTTAAAATGCCTTACTTTTATTCGAAGAAAAAACTTTATGGAGAAGTCTGAGAAACCAAAGGAACCCCGGTCTATTCTTATCCCTGTCAAGTTTGTAAAATGTGTGACTCTCAGCTAGTTTTGATGAGCTGGGAGAATGTGTTCCTTACATGGGTGAGGGTGTTTGAGCAGATTAATGCAGTGTTTCTCACAGTGTGGTCCAGAGAAATCCTGCATTAGAATCATTAGAACTTTTGACAAAAATGGAGATGCAGGGTTTCTACCTAAGACCTATGAAATTAGAATCTCTGGGAAAGGTCTGAGGATTCCTTTTTAGGGAGATTTGTAGTTAATGCTGATGCACGTAACAGTTTGAGCACCACGAGTCAATATGTATGTATAACAGCTTAGTTCTCTGTTCTCTTTTACCAGTGCTGGCCGCTCTTGCTACCAATTCCTTTCCTCCCATTTGTCTTCAGCCCTTTAAGAATGCGGTAATGTACAGCTCAAATGAGTTTTTTGAGTCACTGTCTATTGTTCCTCCATTTAACTACCTTTACCCACTGAGCAGTTTGTGTTTGCTATTCATTCTTAGGACAAGGATGGGTGGTAAAGTCAAGGATGGGTGTGGTGTTGATCCTTCATTGAGGATATTGTCTAGTCATGGAACTAGACCAAACAAGACTAGACTAGTCTAGAACTAGCTAGCGTGTGATTCATGGATCATGGGGCTGATGAGACTTATGAAGCAAATATGCCCTTGAAGGTGGATTTTCTTAAGGAAATGATGATAGGACCCTTTGAAACCCCACTTGAATTTGATTAGAGTCTGTAGCCTGATGTCATGCCAACACCTCACTGCTTCTGTTCATCTTGTGGAATGTTTCAGAATGGAAAGTGACAAAGTTGTCCTCAAATATCAATGTTCAAGATAGTTATTTTCAGGCTGTTTACATTTTTTGTTTCCAGAAAGGATACCTAGATTTCCTTTTTTTTTTTTTCTGAGATAGAGTCTCACTCTGATGCCAGGCTGGAGTGCAGTGGCATGATCTCGGCTGACTGCAAGCTCCACCTCCCGGGTTCAAGCGATTCTTCTGCCTCAGCCTCCCAAGTAGCTGGGACTACAGGCGCCCACCACAACACCCAGTTAATTTTTGTATTTTTAGTAGAGATGGGTTGGCCAGGATGGTCTTGATCTCTTGACCTTGTGATCTGCCCGCCTCGGCCTCCCAAAGTGCTGGGGTGACGGGATTTCCATCGTTTTTAAGAATAATTTAAAAGTCAAGCCATTATAAGTTTATAATTTCTTCCTATATTACTCGTGGTGAAGATGGTGGTCAACCTCATGGGTGGGTATAAGCAATGTGTTTGCCTTAGAATTCCACCTTAATTGCAGATGCCCTAGTCCTTCTTATCCATATAATGGCTAGGAATAATAATAGTAATTGGCTCATTGAGTTTGTTATATGGACATATTAAGATAATTCAATTAGAACAGTACTTGATTTGTAGCAAAAGCTCAATAAATAACAATAATAGCTATTATTTATTGAGCATTTATACGGTGACAGTCTCTGTTCTAATTGCTTTGTATGACTCATCTCAGCAGTTTGCCCAAAGTCACAAGGCTCTAAAGAAACAAAGTGAGGATTTAAACCCAAGCATACTCTTAACTTCTGCATTGTACTCCCTCTGCCATAAATGCAGCTCATTGTCTTTTCACATTATTATTGAAATACATTTCTCAGGCCAGGCACAGTGGCTCACTCCTGTAATCCCAGCACTTTGGGAGGCCAAGGTGGGCAGATCACCAGGTTAGGCGATCCAGACCATCCTGGCTAACATGGTGAAAAGCCCCGTCTCTATTAAAATACAAAAAATTAGCCAAAGTGGTGCACGTGCCTGTGGTCCCAGCTACTCAGGAGTCCAAGCAGGAGAATGGCGTGAACCTCAGAGGCAGAGCTTGCAGCTGAAATGTGCCACTGCACTCCAGCCTGGGCAACAGAGGGAGACTCTGTCTCAAAAAAAAAAAAAAAAAAAAAAAAAGAAAGAAAAAAGAAAGACATTTCTCATGTAACGCCTTTGCCTTCTGCTCGTTTTCTTTCAGTTCATTTTGAGGGGCCAAATTTGCTTTCTATTCACTTAGTCATAAGATTCAGCCAGGCTTCTCTCAGATCAAGTAACTGCCAAAGGAAGAGAGTAAGTTAGAGGCAGGTTGCTGACGCTGATTTTGCACACCAAATGGGAGATGGTCTGAAAAATGAGGGGCAGAAACTTCCCAGGAACACCTGGGCAAGTGATTTGAGACAGGCTTTGACTGTTCTTTCTGGCTCTGGGTAAATTCTCTGGCAAGGCTGGGTGTGGTGGCTCATACCAGTAGTCCCAGCACTTTGGGAGGCAGAGGCGGACAGATCACATGAGGTCAGGAGTTCAAGACCAGCGTAGCCCTAGAGATAGTGAAACCCCATCTCTACCAAAATTACAAAAATCAGCTGGTTGTGGTGATGTGTGCTTGTACTCCCAGCTACTCAGGAGGCTGAGACAGGAGAATTGCTTGAACCTGGGAGGCGGTGGAAGTTGCAGTGAGCTGAGATCGGGCCACTGCATTCCGTCCTAGGTGAAAAAGCAAGGCCTTGTCTAAAAAAAAGAAAAGAAAAGAAAAAGAAAGAAATCTCTGGCAACACTAGTTTTCTTCTCCATTGATCATGTAATATGTAATATACATTGCCTTTGCTATGAAAAAAAAATACCACCTAATATCTACATTGTACGAGTCCAACGTGGTCTCTATAAAGCTGACCTTGGTTCTATTCCCCTACCTTCCACTACCATTAAAGCCTGTCAGCTTTCCCTGATCTCATGGTACTTTCCATACTTTCCTAAAGACTTTTACCAGGTGCTACTTCGAATTTCAGGTGTTTTCAATGGCATCTGAAATATTATCTCTTGATCGCTGGAGTCAGACTTGGGTTTTAATCCTGAGCTGGATATTTCCTGGTATAATCCAATGAGGCCTCCATTCCTCAACTTCCCCTTGCAAAATGGAAATAGTATTAGTAGCTGCCTCCTAGGGTTTACAGAGGATACAGTGGGATAATCCATATAAAGTACTCAGTATGCTAGTCTGTCAAATAGTGATTATTCTATGCACATGAGCTATTATCTAAATTTTGTTTTTAATAGATTTTAAGCTAGTGAAGACTAAGGATTTTTTTTAGTTTTTAATTTTTGTGGGTATATAGATATACTTATGGGCTACAAGTGATATTTTTGTACAGGTATGCAATGCTTAATAATCAGCTCATGGAAAAATGGGCATTCATCTTTTTATTACTCATATTGGCTTATATAGTACCTGGACCACAACTTTAACGATTGAATGGAAGATGAACAATCAGAAACAAACTGAATGAAGGCCAGGTTTTGAGAAGGCCAGCCATTGGGACTCTGTGGTGAAAACGTAGAGAAAGTTTTCCCCCTTTCTCCTCCTCTCTTTAATGCCTTCCCAGCCTGGAATCTAGAAAGACATAACGTGCCAAAATCCCTCTGTTCCCTGCCTCAGTTCATCAAAGGGCAGACTCATCTTTCATTTTTTAAAAAACATTATTTTTGTTCCAAAAGCCATATTGCTGGAATCAAAGCAGAAATGGGTTCATTACTGTGAGTAACTGGTGATTTTGAATAAACTGCACTTTAGGGATATGCTCTGAAGTGCAAAAGTGAGTTTCTCTAATTAAGCACGTTCATTTTTCTGGGGACAGGTAAGAGATAACCTTCATGCAGCAGTAGAGCCTGAGCTGGAGGACTCCCCAACATTGTTTTGAAGAAACTTCTTTAAATGGGAGCACCTAAAACGGCCTCTCACCCTCCTCAGTAGTTATGTGAGAATGCACTGCAGAGAAGAAAATGTTGGCAAACTCACAAACAGTATCCCTTTTCTCTCACTACCACTTCATACTTATCTGCTACACACACATACACACACACACACACACACACACACACACACACGGCAGGGGCACAGACCTTTCTTGTATCTAATATTCATGCAGAAAGGGCGAGAAATCTTTTAAAGTCGCAATCAAGTGTTGGGTTACTTATGCCGGTGATGTTCGTTTCATTGAATGCTTTGGGTATCCCTGGCCACTGCTACATGAGACACATGGGAAATGTGATGACCATCAGCAAGCAGCTATCAGCCCCCCTGGCTTCAGATGCTTTGGGACATGGGACAATTGACTAGTCCTTCACAAACTGTTGTTTCCTCATCCATAAGATGGAAATGTAAACCCCTCTCTTCCTCAAAGAGGAGTTTTAAGAATGGAAGAGTCTATGTGTTAGGCCCACTGCTTGAGAACATATGTGCTCCACGAAGATTAAGTATCATTTACAAATATTATTGCACCTAATCCTCACAACACTTCCCTGAAGGAGGGATATTAGCCTCATTTTGATGACCAGCAAACCGAAGTATAGTGAGTTCAAGTAATCCAAATGAGGACAAAGATTTGGAGCCAGTATTTAGGTTTCCTCTTTCTGTTGGACACTCTTAATATTTCTCATTTAAAAGGGAACTCAAGGCCCTACAGGAAGAAAATATATTGGATTAATATTTTAGTTTGAATCCTTGCTGCGACTTGAAGGTAAGAGTTGCGTATGTAGTTAAGTAACTTTACTTATTTAGATTGCAGTGTTCTTTTAGCTGAAAATGAAGGGATGCGAGTGGATGCTATCCAAGGTACTTATCGATACCAGCGATTTTAAGATACTTTGGGCAGGGCAACCTTCCTGGCTGCCTTCCTTGTATTGCTTTCATTGTTCACATGGGCAGGAACCACAAATCATACTCACATTAAATGCTGAAGATATAGCACAGCCAATATGTTTGAGCATGCAGTGCTCTTGGCTCACCTTTAAAAGAAGCAGTAGGAATAGGACTTCCTAAGAAAAAAAAAAAAGCACGGAAATCTCTCAGGGTCCACAGGCAGAGGAGGCACTCTGGTAACAGGAAATTGGGTTCTGCCAGATCAGGGAGAGAGCAGGTAGCTTTTTAGGTGAGAATATCAATCAGATTGTTCATTCAACAACCACTCACTCCCTCTTATTCATCGGACACCACTCTGCAATTGAGGACATTATATTGAACAAGACAGACAAAAATCTCTACCCTCATAGGTAGGAGTTTATATTGTAGCAATTCTGGCAAGAGACGCTTAAAAAACAAATATACATGCCAGGTGGTGACAATGCTTTGGAGGAAAATAACACTGGTTCAGAGGGTAGTGACTCCAGGGCCAGGTGAGGGAGGTTTTTCTGTATAGTGTGGTTAGAAAGAGCCTCTCTGTGATAGGAATTTTGGAAGTAAGACCTAAGTCAAGTCACTTATTCATGGGAAGATATGAGGATAAGCACTGCAAGAGAGGGAAATGCAGGGACAAAGGCCTGAGCTAATGAGGTAAAAATTTAAAAAGAAAAACCCTCAGGCCTTGGGAAGAACAACATAACAGCAAAGGAACCCATAATTGTGACGTCCAGACCGAGTAGAAGGACTCTCACTCTGATGCTCTTCAACAGTTCCTGCCGGCTGGGCACTGTAGTTCATGCCTATAATCCCAGCATTTTGGGTGTCTGAGGCAGGCAGATCACCTGAGCTCGGGAGTTCAAGACCAGCCTGGCCAACATGGAGAAACCCTGTCTCTACTAAAAATACAAAATTAGCTGGGCGTGGTGGCATGTGCCTGTAATCCCAGCTACTCAGGAGGCTGAGGCAGGAGAATTGCTTGAACCCGGGAGGCGGAGGTTGCAGTGAGCTGAGATTGTGCCATTGCACTCCAGCCTGGGCAACAAGAGCGAAACACTGTCTCAAAAAAAAAAAAAAAAAAAAAAGAAAAGAAAAGAAAAGAAAAAAGAAGTTCCTGCCTACATATGTTTCTCAGCCCCAGGTCATGAACTTTAAATGTGAACACAAAGGGCTTGACTACGGACATTCATAGATAAGGCAAGCTGAAGGGCTCTGCAGAGTTCACTGTACTAGAAAAACAGAACTCCCTTTCGAGTTCCAAGGTGGGGTGTGTTTAAGTAATATTAATCCTGTGAATGAGGAGGAGGAAAGATCCTTGAGTTTAATTAACTACTAGTTTGGATGCTCTTGATGTTCCGAAGTTACTGGAATTAGTGGATAAAACAGTATGTCAGCCAGATGTGGTAGCTCATGCCTGTAGTCCCAGCACTTTGGGAGGCTGAAACAGGAAGATCATTTGAGCTCTGGAGGTTAAGTCTGCAGTGAGCTGTGATCATGCCACTGCTCTCAAGCCTGGGTTACAGAGCAAAACCCTGTCTCTCTCTTTCAAAAAAAAAAAAGGATGTCACAAGACAGTTTGGGGGATCATTTTGGGTGTAACCTTCACCCCTGTGCTGATAAGCACTTGTGCCAATATTTGGATTTTTAATTCATTTAAAGCCGTGTTGGATAATGGGATGAAGTAATTGGTTTTGCATTAAACAAATCAGAATTTGAAGCTTGGTTCCATCATTCACCAGCTGTATGACCTTGAGCCTGCCACTTAGATTCTCTGAGGCTAGTGTTTCACCTGCAAATCGTCATCCCTACTTTTAGAATGTCTAGGAAGGAGCAATGCATTAAAGCATCTGGTGTGTAGTAATCACCTAATCACTGATGACTTTTATTATCCAGCAAACATCTAGGAAGTAAGAAGTGCCCTCATGGAGGCACAGTAGGGACTATCTAGATTAGCAAGGCGTGATTTCTGCCCTCTGGCAGCTTACCCTTTAATGGAGAGAATGTATACCCATATGGCTATCATATAATACATCATAAGTAGGAAAAGTACCATTAAAAACACACACAAAAAAGAGAGATTTGATCCAATTCTGGTTGAAGTTTCCATGAAAGAGTTTGAAGAACTTGACAGGCAGAGATGGTGTAGAAACGTTTTTCTAAATAGATAGAGCGGTTTGAGCAAAGTCCTGGAAATGGAAAAGCCCAGAATGAGTTTGGGCGAAGGAAGCTGAACTGTCAGGCAGAGTGTATTGACAGGAGTAAGATCACTCAGGTGCAATCCTGAAGGAGGTACCGGATCATGGAGAGATCAGCATGCTCTTCAAAGGAGCTTCAACTTTGTTCTGTAGGCAAATAGGGAGCCATGGAAGGTTTCTGATTAAGAGAATGATAAGAGGAGGACTGCGCTTCCTCCAGATTGATTCCTCTGGCAACCTAACAAAGTCTGAGCAGAGCATGGAGACACTTGTGAAAAACACCTGAGGTGGTAGTGATTGAGCACTCACTCTTTTCTAAAAGTGTCACTCATTAATTCCCTCTAAAGAATGATGAGCTAGGTGCTACTATGCCTCTCTTTATGGATGAGGACATTAAGACACAGAGATGTTAAGTAACTTACCTAAGGTCACACAGCTAGTAAGAGATCCCAGTGGTCTGTCCCTGGAGTTCATATTCTGAACTTATACTCCACTGCCTCAAAAATCAACCGCCAGTGAAGGATGCCTTCATTCTATCCCGCTCTGCCTTTGCCTCATCTCTTTTCACTCTTCGGTCCTCAGCTTGTTCATCTATGAAATAGGAGACTTGAATTGGCTTTCTAAGATGCTTTCCCTCTCTTGTATTTTTTTTAAATTCTGTATTTCATTGTGGAGCTAATCTATTTGGGCAGTGTTAGGAGGAAAGAGAAAGATGAAATAGTTGTGCAAGAGAGAGACAAAAGCTTCAGCTTTTTTTTTTATTTTATTTTTTTTTATTTTTATTCTCAAACTTTTCCTGGTTCCAAATTTACTTAAATCATTATTTGTAAAGGATAGAAGGAACACATTAAATACTGTATATATTTTGGTGTATTGAATGGTATGAGGTAGTGCATAGAAGGTAGCTGTTAAACTCAAATACTATGCAAATATGATGAATACTTATTCGTTTATTATTCCCATGCTTCGAAAAGATGTGATAGTTACTACTCAAACCAGAATATTAGTTCTCTGTGACTGAGCTTTCGGATAAGGTGACTCATGGAAAAGAAAGTCAACATTAAAGGACTCCGTTAAGCCTCGTTTCAATCTGCACTCAGCTAGTTGGGACAAAATACACATTTGGATTTTTCTTACTGGTCAACAATGTTTCTGAAACAGCTGAACGCAAGTTGTCACTCCACCTCTCAGCGTTGTCAGGTTTTTCTCCGTATTTCAAGGTGCGGTGCTCTGCTCCCTGTCTGCAGCGGGAGTCCAACCCTTGCTTAGATTCTCTTGTTTCCAAGGCAACTGGCCGGCCCAACAAAGCCACTGGTGGCGGCGGCGGCGCGGGCGCGCGGAGTCCCGGGGCGCAGAGCCATCTCCGCTGCGCCGGGCCTCACGTTTCCTCGGGACGTTCCTGGTGACCTCGTGGGTCCTCGGGTGATCTGAGCGCGACTTGATGCGTGGCTGTCTCTCTGTGCAAGAGTGATAACGAGGAAGCCGATAATTCCGACAGGCCCGACTTTATCCGGCTGCCACTTCTGGCCTCTGCTACAGCAGACAGGATGAATGCATTTTCTCTCTCTCACGCCCTTTTTCTCAGCCTCTCCATCTCCATCTCGCCTCCTTTCCCTTCTCTCTCTCTCTCTCTCTCTCTCTCTCTCTCTCTCTCTCTCATACGCTCTCCTCCTCCCCTTTCTCTAGCAGTAGCCTTCTTAATGTAGTTTAATGGCTTTACAAAGAAAGCCAGGCAGAGGAGCACTTCTCAGTGGCTGTGGTCGGACCATGACCTAGCTGACCATGAACTTGGAAGGGCTTGAAATGATAGCAGTTCTGATCGTCATTGTGCTTTTTGTTAAATTATTGGAACAGTTTGGGCTGATTGAAGCAGGTTTAGAAGGTAAGGGAGTGCTTTTTAGTGACTTCTGAAAATTCTCTGTTTTGCAATGAAAATGTCTTAGATGAATGTAGGAGGCACCTGAAATGAGATCAGAGAAATGTTACTCTGGGATGGACATGAAGGAAGTCAGGTTTTTCAGGGTAGCAAAGATTAATGAAATAAACTTTTTGTAAGTTGCAGTAATGTTTTCACAAGAAGATGTTAAAACTAGGAGAAACACTTTGGATCAAAAATGTGAGAACAAAAACTGAAGTAGTTAAGGGTTTATAACGGATCTACCTGCTTACTTTGAGAATATTTAGTCCATAATGATGTTTGATTATCTAATATCTCCTTTTATTGTATCGGCAAATTTTATTTGGGTATATTGTGAGCTCACTCATTTCTTGCTATACAAATGCATTGATCAAATGGAAATAAAGAGACATAATTTCTTCTGGTCTAAGGTTGGAGCCTGAGAATGGCAGGCTTTTCATAAGGTCATCTGGAGAAGTGTTTATAATGTTACCTATTTTACATACTAACAGAGATTCTAAGGGGAAAACGACTCTAACTCATATAACAGACTTTAACATAGATTCCAGGTAGCCAGTTGTTTTTCAAGTATTGCTGTTTATGTTCCTTAGAGGCTCATTCTCCTGTTCTTATCAATCACCTCTTTGTTTAAACAGTAAATTTTGTATTTGCCCTTATTGTTTCCTAAATTAAATCTTTCTCTGGGAATCTGGGTAAATTTACATTATAATTTTCTAACTATTCAGAACACATTTGAGAGTGTGTCTGCATACAGCCGGTCGTTGTTTCTCTAAAGTTGGCAGAGCAATTTTTAAAAGAAGCTCTAGATGATGTTTGACGTAGTTATGTTTAGATATTTTCCTTGCTTCAAATTTTAAACTTAAGTAAAAAGGAAAATACGTTATAAATGTATTTACATCCACAACTAATCCAGCCCTCCAGAGAATGGCTGCCACAGTGTAACACAAATGAGATTGCATTTACAAATAGCAAACATTAAATTAAAATAAGTGTGTCACTCTGATGTAGGTTACCAGAAACCTACATTTATAACTCATGGGGCGGGGGATGCAGGGTGCACGAGGCGGGGGATGGTGGAGAGCTGGGTTTGTTTGTTTAATTTTAAAATAAGTTGCAGAATGCTTTTGGCAGCCCTGTCTGATGGAAATATCTGTAGTTCTAGAAAGAGGATAAATTCTAAAATCTAGAAGTGGCCATTGCTCTTTAAAATTGACTTCATGTTGTACACTGTCATGAAACCAGTAACTTGGTTTGGCTTCTCTGTTTATTTGTGTGTGTTATTTTACTTGGCAAATGTGATTGGGACATCCCATTTTAATGAACTGGTTTTTATTCTTTTTGAGACCGACAATTCATGGAATAATCTCAGAATTCCTAGCTCTGTTGAGGGACTTGTTTTATCTTATTTCATGGATGTTATGTGGTCATTCTTTCAGCTCTTGTGTAGAGGGCTTTGACTCTGGATGTGGTGATGACACTTACTCTAGTATTGGTTCTGCTTGTTTCAGGAGCCCAGATATTCACTCTCCCAAATGAGAACTTGTGTTTCCTTCCTCTAACAGCTGCTAACCTCTATGAAGTCTTTCATTTTTATTATTACTTACATTCAAAGTTGTACTGATTTGTATGAACAATTTCTCTCTTGTACTTTATGTTTTCTAATATCAGCATTCTACAGACCAATCTTGGACTAATACTATGGAGAGAATGCACTATCTCAGAAACTTTACTATAAACTTCATATATGATTTCCAGTGATTGTTAGGAAGTAATTATAAATGGTAAAATGTTGATAACCACATTAAGGAAGAATTATTTAATGCGTGAAAGTTGATAGAGAGAGAAAGCAATCATGTTTTTCATCTGGAAGTCTGTATAAGACAAATCTCCAAAGTAAATTTTAGAGTGAGAAGACCTTTAAAACAAGATTTAAGTTGACTACATTCTTTGCTAGCTGGAGATAAAAAACAAATGAATAGATTGATATAGCTAATTGTATATAGTTTAAGTCTGCAGTTCAGAATATGTGTACTCTACAGTTACAGCCTAATTTTAATTAATAAAAGGATAAGCAATGTTTATTATCAAGCTAGCATCTTCATAGTTTTTTTCTGAAACTTTCTTAAAAAAAAAGTGCTGATGTTCATTTCATTCGGATTTGTTTTCACCTAGGAGTTCCTTTCCTCCCGCACCATTTTGCATGTCTGAGTTCAGAAGATAATGATTTATTTCATCTTTCTTATTTCTGTCTGCTCAATTGTCCTATGAAAGAATTTGAATATTAAGTAGAAAATCTTGAACCTAGGTTAAAGCCTTATGAGGATGACTGTGAACTTTTTCCCTAAATCATTAAATCTCGTCATGTAAACTTACAACTGTTTTACAGTATACACGATATTCAGAATGTAGTTTTTCTTTTCTGTGTTATATTTGTAATATGCATATTGTTCTGAAGGGCATATAAAATATGACGTTTGCATAATGTAGTTATTTTGCTTTTATTTGTGTATAGAATACATGTACTTCAAAATAAATTGGTAATGTAAAAGTCTAAAATATTTGTATTTCCTTATCTTTGAGTGCTTTGAGTTCTCCTTCATTGTGGAAGACGGGGGATTAGGTCCTTGAGTCTTGGATCTGTTCTGATCTATGTATGATATTCATGAATATATAATACTACACAGAGATCCGTGTCATATGTTTATAACCTGAGAGTTACAGTTAGCAGGTAACATTCTTTCTCCTGAGAATATAAAATAGTTGTTGGAGCACAAATGCTTATGCCTCCTCTAACACTCTCTTACTTTCTCTAACGTTGGATAACTCACTTTACCTCTCTAGTTTTCTAGTTTTCCAAAATGAGAAAACTGGACTTGATAATCTCCATGGAACTTTCAATTTCAAAACTTCAATGGTGTAACAGGTAATTAAAATTTGAGAATTTATGTAACACATATCATTTACCATAAAATAGATATCAGTGGCCTACTTTGAAATTGACATACAGTATAACCATTAGACTAATCTTTCCTTCTCTTCCATAGTGGGATAATTCATCTTACCTCTGGGAAATATTCATTGTATTGCAAGAGAATAGAGAAACGTCCTCTCCTGTAGCTCTAGAATTTGACATTTGGGGCTGCTGTTTCAGGTGTCCTCATGATATAGTTTCTCGAAATTTAGAGTTCCAGTAACAAATAAGCACATCATATTATCATTTATTAACTCATTTATTAACTTTTTTGGTAATTCCATTAAAATTTATTACATTTTTCTTTGTAAGAAAAGTAATCTTAATGCCAGTTCAGTAGGTATGAAAATAATAATGAGAAGCAGATTTCTAAGGGTAAAACACAATACCAGTGGCCAGTGTTTTAAATTCATAGACTCTCTCTACTTAGTGGGGAGTTTAGGGGGCTCCAGAGCTGTACTGGTTTGGAACACTCCTGAAGCTTCACAACAGTAAATTGCCTTTTTTTTTTCAACTATAAAAATGAAACTGGTTTTCTGTTAATGCATTCTAGGGAGAAATCGAATCAAAATTTTAATGGCAAAGCGATTTCATTATCTCTATGTGCAACACTGGGCTGTGAAAATATCTACTTTTCATCTAAATATGTATTAAATTATGCTGAAGCAGTTACTGAATTAAGAAAGAACTATCCTTCTACAACCCTTAGTAAAAGCAAAATTTCACAAAGATGTATTAACACACATGACTTGAAAAAAGTCACTTTTATTGGTAATTATCTTTGATAAAAAGACAAAAAGAAATCAACTGATAATCTAAGTCCTTAGGATAAGGACTAGGCTGTCTTTTGTATTTATTCAACTCATTTTATTTAGCAAATATCTGTAATACTGTAATACAAGCTTTCCCAAGAGACTTAAGCAAGGTATTAGCTGTATACGCAAAGATGGATTTTTAGAACCCGAGTTCTTAATTCTCCTGTGCAGTTGACAGAAGTGGGGAAGTGCTGGATCTGTCAATAAAATGGGCAAACTGAAAAACGTCACTGATGCTATGTTCAGACCATGATGCTTAATAAGGACCAAGGGGCTAGAGATGACTAGGAGGGGCTGATTTCCATCTCAAATAGCTTCGTTGAGATTCACAGAGTCTTGTTCTAATTTTCCCAGCAATCCGCTTCCCCCAGTGCAATGGCATGCCAACGCTTATGTGTTTCGGGGTATCGGAGAAGTCTTTGTAAACTGTAAAGTTTAAGAAAGATAAAACTACTTTATATTAGAAAACGTAAAGATACAATCTTTTTATACCATCTAGGAATGAAAAAAAGGGAATACATATACCATCTTTAGGGTCTCTTATGGTTCATCTTTTCTTATTTCAAGAACATTAATGCCTAAAAGAGGACTACTGGAAGAAGAAGATTTAGTATATTCAGAGATTACACTCGGAGGAGCTAAAGTTATTTAACTTGGATTCTAATCACAACTTCACTTTTTATTAGTCATGTAATTTTAGACTATTACTTGACTGACATAATCCTAATTTTTAGCTATGAAATGAAACAATTATAAATAATGTTAATTACTTTTTATTATCACCTGTATGTCAGACATGTTAAAAAGAGTATAGTATAGATATATTATTCATGTAATAAAATATAGCATGGCAATATCTTATTTAATCTTCACCATAATCCTTTAAGATAGATAATCACTTCCACTTTAGATATAAGAACTTAGACCTATAGAGTCCACTGAATTTGGATCAAGGTTACTCAGCTAGTAAGTCATAAAACTGGAATTCAAACTCAAGCCATCAGACTCCATATCTTATTATATAATTTTCATTTCCTAAGCATTACAACATTATGGGCAATGGCTAATAATTTTGCAAAGAGGAGAAAATGTTAAATCAGGCATTCATTAATGGCTTTCCACAAGCCTTTCTTGGACACATTCTGTGCATGAAATACTCTCAATCACTTATATTATTTAATAAGCATAAGCATGCCTACTGTACTCTTCTAAACACAGTAAAAGAATATTATAAAGTCACTATGTTATAAATTAAACAAAATCTTGTAAAATGAATACATCAGCATTAAATTTCAGTCAAATCAAGTGCACACTTTACTTGGGATCTGGGGCAAAATTTGAAAAGAAAATAGAAGTGTTTATTCTCAAACTGAGAGTCTATCTGGTTTGCTTTGGGAGACAAGTAGGATTGCTGGAAATAGATGGGGCAGAGAAGGGCTAGTGATTTTCGAGAAAGGAGGAAATTCAACATAAGATGCTATGAGAAAAAGTAAGACCTTGAACCCAGGATGACTATTATTCATGAAAAGATCTGAGATGTATGGATTGGGTTGACTGAAGCATGGACGAAGGCAGTAAGATGATCCATATTGGAGTAATATTTTGAAGTAAGTGCATCCAGCAATGAATTCAAGCATAACACAAGCATCAATTGGGTTTTAGCTTGATGAAGATGGTCATCAACAGAAAACACACACCCCAACCTTTCTCAGTAAGTAAAAAACAAGAAGGAACACTGATGGTTTTAGTTACTGAGAACGGAGTACAAGGGAGGGAAGAAAGCTTACCTTAGTTGATACCCTGTATAAGACAAAGAGGGTGAAAAAAGTGTTGCCTATGCCTCGCCTTGGAATTATCATCTCAACCATGCAAGACTGAAAGTGTTATTTCGATTTTGCAGATGAATAAACTGGAAGTTCAGGGAGAATAATAACTTGCTTAAAATCACAAGGAAATAAATGAAGGAGTCTAGATTAATTCCAATATCTTTATTGTAGTGCCAATCCAAAAGGCATTCATTGTGACTGCACAAGATAAATATTCCAAAGTAAGATAAAACATACATAGATATGTAAAAGTCATATGCAATATAAACTTCTCTTACAGAATATGTCCATGAAAATTTAAAAACTGTATTTAAGAATCCGATTCTTTTTTTTTTTTTTTTTTTTTTTGCTTCTAGTTCTATGTAGAGACATTAGTAAAAGCATGGGTATGATAGTGAACCCAGAAAAATAAGGAAGAGGGAAAAATAAGAGAAGATACATCAGTAATTTAGGTAATTGTAACTCTGATTTATCAAGGCTTCATAGAACAAAACATCCTGCAGAAACTGCCAGTTTCAAATTGATCATCTTATAGATAAGGAAACTGAGTCCCAGAGAGATGAAATGACCTAAAAATGATTTGTTATTGACAGAACTATTTTCCGCAAAGAAAAAGCTAATGAATTATAAGATAAAGATCAAACATAACCTGTTTCATAAAATGCTTATTCAAATTGTAGTTCTCTTGTTATTCTGCTTATGGTCCAAGAATTTAGGGCTGAGTGATAGTGAAGTTGCTTTTTTTGGCATAACTTTAAGGTTAGAAATAGGTGCGATTACAAAGAACTATCAGGCTGAGGGATTTAGCCATAAATTGAGGTGTTTTTCACCTCTATATCTTCTCTGAATATGTTTAGTAATACTGAGTCATAACTATCTGGTAGCCAGTTCAGATACCCCACAGATGAGTTTCTGGAAGGCCGAAGTCCTATATCAAATGTATATGTCATTGATTGATTGGGTTGGGTTTAAAACTGATCTGGTGGCTATTTGTTACCACAATCAAATAACAAGTATTCATCTCCTTTTCATATATATATATATTTGATATAGCACTTGGCTTACCAGAAATTCATATATTTTTATATATATATACACACACACACAAAATACATATGTACTTATGTATGTGTGTATATATATACACACACATACATACATAAATATACACACACACACACAAATCACAAGGTCAGTTACCTTAATTGTTCAACATGCCAATTATTAAATTCTAAATTCTGTACCTTCCTAACTGCTTGCTTTGGTGCCACCATCCCACAGATGTCTGCCCTAACCTCTCTGTTTGAAGTTCACCCCCACCGGCCAGACTGTTCATGACAATTATTTGAAAAGCTTTTGATTAGGTCAGTAGACTAATCATCAAGACAAATCTGGCTGCTGGAATTATAACAAGTGTGTGTTTCAGTTCTCATAGGGAAGCCATAGAATGTAGAAACTAAGAATACAGACTCTGAAGCCAAAATAATTGGATTTGATAATAATCCCAGCTCAAATACATCATGGCTATAGGCCTTGAGTAAGCGCTCCAACCCTCAGTACTTCAGTTTCTTTATCTACTAAATTGGAAGAATCATAGCATCTCCCTCTCCTGCTTGTTTTGTGGATTTATATAGTCGGCATTCGTATATGTTTAGAACCCTGTATAGGATTATAATAAGTTATTTGTGTTTTGCCATTATAGCTAGGCACCATCATCTTTCCATCAAAAAAAAAAAAAAAAAAAAAACCACAGCTCAATACCTGAAACCAAAAGTTGCTTCATTGCTTGGTAAACAAGGGACAGCTGTGCTTGTAAGATGCTGTCACTCAAAACCAAACACTGCTGTTGCTATATAGAGTTTTAGGCTTTCCAAAGCATGGTTACTAATGCAAAATTGTCATTGATTGATTGGGTTGGGTTTAAAACTGGTTCTGGTGGTGACTTGTTCCAAAATCAAACAACAATTCATTTCCGTTCTTAAAACTAGAGTACAAGAACTTTTTAATGGTGAACAACATTTAAGACTATGTATTGAGAACTCCCAAGTGCCAGCTACTGTTCTAGACACTGGGGATGCAGCCATAAGCTGAACAGATAAAGTCTCCATTCTTGCAAGTTCATCTGCTGAGTTTTGAGATACAAACTATAAATGCTACAAAAATAAGAACCAGAGTAGTTGTAGTAGATTTCATTCATTCATGCATTCATTCACTAACTGTATGTGCCTGAATTGTGGTCCATATGTTGTCCTAAGCACAGTATATGAACACAGTTGCAGAGCTTGAGAAATTTATATACTGTTGGAGAAGCAAGACAAAAATATAAATAAAGGAATATATAGGAATATATAATCCAATATTTAATAGCGACAAGCACAAAATATGGCAAGGGGACAGAAATAGGGTGTTATTTATCAAAGGGTGGTCAGAGAAAGCCTTTCCAAAGAACCAACTTGTCTAAAAATACTTAAAAGAAATGAGTGCATGAGACATGAGAGAGTCTAGGATGAGAGCATTCCAGGCAAAGGAACCACCACATACAAGAGACTTTGGTTAGAAGTGTATTTCATGTATCCAAGGAGCACAGGCAGGCTAGTATAGCTGAAGCAGAGTGAGCTCGCCAGGGTAATGGGAGGAGCAATGGAGGGAGAGCCAAGGTCATATCCTACAGAGCCATTATAAGGACTTTAGGACTTATTCTTTGTTACTGGAAAGCCATTGAAGGGTTCAGATAGGAAGTCTCTACACAGTTCCTGACTACCTTCTTTTATATGCCCTGATATTGTTTCTGTACCATACCTGCCTACTCCCAGACACCTCTTTACTCTGCTCCAGATGCCACCAGGGCATGGATTCAACACTTAGTTTCAGGCTTCCTTTATATGAAACAAGTGTCTGTACCAATCTGTAGTGTGAGCACAAGCCAAAACTTCAGTCCTCTTCATTGATCTAGGTTTTCCCTCTACCTTCCCCATGGGGTGAGCAGGTCTAGTTTCATTTCTTCTTACCAGGTTGCTTCCACAACCAGGGATATACACCACACTTATAATTATACTTTTAGGAGCAATGTTATTTGTCTCAATAGGACTTTACTAGAGAGGGAATTTTGAAAAGTCAAATAATATTCCTTGAACACCTGCCATAGTGAGAATATTGTGACAGTAGAGGTAAAAAGGTGAATTTCACAAAAAAGATAATGTTGCTCTTCTTTGAGTAGTTCCTCCTCCCTCACTTATCAGCTTCAAAGGGAAATATTCAAATCAGGCACATTCCAAGTTGAGACGTGAATGATACATTAATATCCCAGGTAGAGGTACTAATAAAATTTCATGGAACTAGCAAGAATCATAGAAAGTGTAGTCCAGCCTCCTCATTTTATGAGTTAATTGAGGCTCAGGAAGGTTAATTGACTTGTTAGAAATCACAGTGCTATTTGGTAGCATATATATTGTAATAATTACATTATCTATAATAGAGTGATCATTATATTCTAGGTGAAGACCTCACCATTTTACATTTGTAGTATCTGATTTTCGCATATCCCTGTAGAACAACCTTATTAGCCACAATTATAGGAATTCTAACTCTTTACTTAAAAATCTATTGTGAGTGCTTTTCATCATGCTACTTTTTTCTAGTTTTATTGGATTACACCCAGGAAAAATGGGAAGATTTGCTGGTACACAGGCAGAAACAAGGATTCTTATAAAAGTAATAGGTATGCCAAAATGTGATGACACATTTGTAGTGAGGCTGGGAACCAGGCTTTGGTTCAGCAGGAAGTTAGGGCCCAGATCTTCCCACATAGTGGGAAGACACAGAGTCAAATCCTAAGTGCCTGGTGCTCAGGCATTTCGGAGGTATCAAATGAATATAGTAGGGGAGTCTCAAGTAGAGAGGTTCCAGAGCTGGTGAGGAAGAAGCTGGCATTAGATGCTAATAATGTCAAACACACCTTAATGAGCACTTTGTTGAGCATATGTTAAACACTATGATCAAGACTTTATATGATCATTCATATTAACAATTTTTATGAACCAGTTGTAGTTGAAAATTTAGCAAATGAGTAAGTATATGCTTGTGAAATTTCTGCCACTCGCCTAAGATCATATACCTAGAAGTGGTCAAGGCGGGATTCAAATTCAGGCTGCCCACCTGGAGAACAAAGGTTCTCAACCACTGTGTTTCTGCCTCCCAGGTAGGGCTAGATCATGATCAGAGGCAGAATTAGTTTGAAGTAAACGAAGATTAAGCTACAGAGACTTTCAAATGCATGGACCCCTTCTCATTCCTACTCTAAATAAATATTAACTTCCATACCCAATTTTATATGTGGTTTTTTATTCTTTTCTCATAGACCCCATTTCCCCAAATCATATGTTTCAGATCCCACAATACCAAGATCTGCTCCTGTTGTAATCTTAAAAGACCTTGTCTTTTCTTACATGATTAAAATTCATGACTGGGAACACAGAAAGCAAGATCCAATCCTACAAGACAGAGGTTGGGTATAAAGTTCCCATTAGGGGTCCCCCTGTCTCTCTGCCTATCTTCTGTGGCCATTTAGACTTCATGCCTGACACAATTAGAATGGGATTATTTGACAGCATGACATTTCCAGTAGACTGCGGTAGAATGAAGTCCTATTTCCCGAAGGATTGGCTAAGAAACTCAGTTGAACTTGGACTTGCAGGAAGGTCTCAGGGGCTGATTGACAGCATGGCTGAGTGGAGAAAGTATGGACTTTCCCATTTAAAAAAATCCATAGAGTTGAACCCTACCTCCTTCACTTAAGAGTTGACATTGGGTAACAACCTTGACTCCTTTGAGCTTCAGTTTCATCTTATGTAAATTGGTCACTGTTGTTAAGACTTATAGAGATGAATGGATGGTAGCTGGCTCTATTAATATATCCTGTGAATGTAACCATTAATTGTTAGCTACAATGTTAGAAGCCAGATAAGACAGAGTAGATGAGGCAAGGGTGAACATTATCTCCTATTTATCATTTGTTTTACATATGGTTATATATCCGTGTCCTACAGATGTTGAGTACCACCCTAAAACTGTTTGTCCTGATGCTTGTCCTCCTCCCCATTTAGGATAGATGGAATGTTTCATAGTCATAGATATTCGTTCATTCATTCATCCATTCATTCACTCATTCATTGAACTAATATTTATTGAGCTCCTGCTGGGTACTCTTTTAGGTGCTGGGGATGCTATAGGGATAAAACCACTGAGGTCCCTGATGTTGTAAAGGAGTTGGCTTTAGTTGCAGCAAAAGCTTTTTTTCTCTGCATTATATGCTAGGAAAAGCAGAGAATGTAGGCTTAGATATTGGTATATCCATAATGGGAAGTTGAGAGATACTGTGTCCAACCGCTTTCTTCTCAGTTAATATGAAGTAGGATGAGGTGAAAAGCATTTGTGTGGTGGGGAGTAATTGATATTTCAAGGAGAAAGGAAATACCATATAGTCTTAGCCTGAGGAAGTGAATTTACCGAGCAAATGTGAGAAGATTGCCGGGCAGTGCTGAGTTCCCATTTGAGATTCGCGGTCATAGTTTTAAATGAACACTCTTCCTGACTTAGATAAAGGAGGCATTTTCTTGGGTATATTAGTGCAAGATCATTCTTACAGAGGTGTTCAAAGAGAAGATAAAGACTGGGTAGCAAATAAGAGAATAGGGAAAAAAGCAAGAAATGTAGAGAGTGTCTGTTAGTACAACCCTCCAAATTTGCAAAAATAAATATTGTAGCTCAGACGATGGAGGTACCACCATGGAAGACTTAAAATTGAACAAAGTAGGAAAGGTGTGGCAATGATGTCCTCCAGATGTGTGATGAGGCTAAGGCACTGACTTAAAACCCCATTTCCTCGTGGTGTGACTGCAGTTTTATACTATCCATCCAAATAATTTGTAAAATATCTCAGAAGATCCAACAAAATGTGTTCAAATAGTAGTTCATTTATTATGTCGAAAATACTTAAGAAAAGACTCTCAGTCTTCTCTTAAAGCAACAGATGAATTCCTGAAAGATGTTTATATACTGTGCCTTCACAAATAGAGTAAACTTCCAATACATAGGGAGGAATTTTCTACTTGTATTCTGAGTTTCAGTGATGAAGATTTATTCGTCAGATTTATTTATGCATTTGTTTATTTTTGAGGCGGAGTCTCACTCTGTCGCCCAGGCTGGAGTGCAGTGGCACGATCTCAGCTGAGTGCAAGCTCCGCCTCCCAGGTTCACTCCATTCTCCTGCCTTAGCCTCCGGAGTAGCTGGGACTACAGACACCCACCACCACGCCCGGCTAATTTTTTGTATTTTTAGTAGAGACAGGGTTTCACCATGTTAGACAGGATGGTTTTGATCTCCTGACCTCCTGATCCGGCTGCCTCGGCCTCCCAAAGTGCTGGGATTACAGGCGTGAGCCACCACGCCTGGCCATCATCAGATATTTTTAATGGTGATGCATTTGTACTTCTCTTGTGTCTGTAAGTGTTAGCCGTCAATCATCTCTTAATAGCTTTCGGAAAGTTTGATATCTAGTTGTCACAGACCTAATTCGCTGGCTTTGAAAATACGTGGAAAATGGTTATTAAAATCAGTGAGGTTTATAATTTTGTATGTGCATCTACACATACCTATTTGTACACAAATACATGTTTGTGTAAACATATGCTAGACTCATGGGTGCACACTCTTGCACACTCCACACACATACACATATTCCATGAACATAAGCCATGAGATGTATCAGTTAACATGCATTGAGCTCATTGAAGAACCCTGATTCTTTTGCACCAAGACCTGTTGAAGATTCACTGGGAGATGAATTTATATTTAACCATGTGTACCAGTACAGATGCAGAAGAGGGACATCGTGAAAAACGGCACTAGATAAAGAATAAAGCTTGACTGTGGGTTAAAATGGAACATGTTGTGCCTTTGGAAGGAAAACATCCTGGCTACAATTCCTGCTCTAACACGCTGTGTGATCTCAGGCAAATTATTTAACTTTTCTGAGCCTCTATGTCGTCTTCTACAAAATCCTCAACTGGATCCAGCTCATAGACTATTGCCTGTGAAAAATACATACTTAGTAGACATGAAGTGCTTAGCGTACAATGACTAGTTTTGGCTCCTCATAAGGGCACAGTAACGTGTTCTTACGTCTACCTGGTTGTTGCTTGCCAGGTCATGAACTTCCCTTCCTGACCTTGAAAAGGCTCTGTCATAACCAATGTGGTTCCCTGGCTGCCTCTTTTAGGTCCCAGGCTTCTGCCCCTTCTAAGCTTGGTTTCCTCTCTCACCTAATCAGTGTCATCTTCCTTGGCCCAAATTCACTCAGCTCGGGCAAGAGCCTTGTTTCATTTGCATGTTGATAAATTTTCCCATCTATTCACCATAAGTCCCATAAGAATGGCAAATATCACTGTGTTGAAAAGATACTCAGAACATATTTATTAAGTTAAAAGAACAAGTTGCAAAACAGTATGCAAAATAATGATCTCATTAAAAAAGTATACACACGGGAGGTTGGTATATACACACAGTGACATTTTTCATTTCTTCTTTGAACACGTCGCTTTTTGGCATGAGTTTATGTAGCTGTTTTTGGAGGTTAATTTTAAAAGGAGAAGAATATCAATATGAAACATACATTATTTTTTTTTCCCCAGGAGGAGAAAAGCAGTCCCCTTTGGAACACAGTAATTTATCAACATAAAATGAAAAACATTTTTGGGTCCAGAAAACATAGTTAAAATTGAGGACTTCTGAGTTTGTTTTTAATCTTTAAAAATAAGAGAATTCAGGGTCAACATCTTGGAGCTAATGCCAGATTTTTATACCTTGAAGTCATTTTTCAACTTCAAGTCAAACAGTTTCTAGAATCATTGATAAAGGGCCATCTCTATAAATATTTCTATGTCAAAAAAGTTATCAAGAGCCCAGGATTTTGATGTTTTGCCTAGGAGTCTTACTTAACTAAAAGAAGAGTTCATATTTTGTTTTTTTGTACCTGCTAAGTGGAGCTTTAGTTTTGTAATTCTTAGGGACAAACCATTTCACTCCATTGATGTGTTTTGCTTCATTTCCTCTGCAAGGGAAAATTGGAATGTGTATGTGATATATGGGAAAGGGTGGGGTGAGGAAGTAGGTGCAGAGTGGGAGTCTGTGGCTGCTTGGCAATTCCCAGCTTCCTTCATTTCTGAGTTTCCATTTTATTTCCCTAGCAGCAGCTTCTTGCATCTGCCTAGGCGCCATTCATGCGAAAACCTAGGTAAGAATTCTTTAATATGAGGAACAGATTTAAAAGGAAAGGAGTGATAGAAGTTTCAAGCAGTACACAGAGGCATTAAGACCAGTGCAAAGATTCCATTAAATGGCTTACTAGGCAGGAATCCTAAGTACATCTCATACATTTTTTTAAAGTACTATATAAAACTTGTCCTTAGGGATGATCCATATAATTTTCCTTTTTCAGTACTAGATTTTTTTTTCTTGAATAAAGAAAGGGACATAGATTAGTTCACTCTTAATTCAAATTAATGCAATTTGCAGTAGAAAAAAAAAATCCTTGCTTTGGGACTCTATGCTATGGGATGGGTAATGAGTGCAAATATATGGTTAGATGGAATAAATAAAATCTATTGTTTGATAGCACAAAAGGATGACTATACTCAACAATAATTTATTCTATATTTTAAAACAACTAAAATAGTTGAATGAGAATGTTGCTAACAAAAAGAAATGATAAATGCTTGAGGTAATGGATGCCCCAGTTACCCTGATTGAATCATTACACATTATATGCCTGTATCAAAATATCAGATAAATATATACACCTATTATATATCCTTAAAAATTAAAAATTAATAAAAACATGCTATGGTTTTAGAATCTACAGGAAATAAGATATGACTTGTACTTTCACAGAACTTAAATCCAAAAACAATTTCCCCCTAAAAGCACACTGTGTTGAATTCAAATAGTCTTGTGTTTTTATCCAAACCCAGTCAATAATAGTTATCTGTTCTTAGTTTTCCTTTATTAACAAGTAGGGATAAGATTCACCTTATACAATGGTTGTGAATATGGAATACTATACAGCCATGAAAAAAATAAGATCATATCCTTTAGAGCAACATGGATGGAGCTGGAGGCTATTATTCTAAGCAAACTAATGCAGGAACAGAAAAGCAAATACCACATGTTCTCATATATATGTGTAACATTCGATGCAGTTGCCAGCAAAGAGGGGTGACTCAGTCAGTACTTCCTCAACTTTGTATCACAGTTGTCCTGGTGGTCATCCGGAGTGTTCACTCTGAAGTGATCACCTGAATTTGAACCCAGGCCCAAGAACTTACCCAATTTATAATGTTGGGTGACATGCTTATCCTTTCTGTGTTTCAGTTTCTTCATCAGTAAGAAGATAATAATAGTATTTATCTAACAGAGTTTTGAGGATAAAAAGGTAAAATACATAAAGTATCTACAGTGCCTGACACAAAGTTAACACTATGTAAGCATTTGTTCTTATTATTTTTAATAACTGTCAATTATTTTCCAAAATCTAATCTAAGCAGTTATTCTATTTTCTCTCTCTCTCTCTCTTTTTGTTCTGTAACAATCATAGGGGCTTCTGTTTTAGTTTCATTCTCCTTTTCCTTTTATTATGTTTTGCATGAGTTTTGCCTGTAGCCTAAGGATATATCTGTGCATGATTAAAGCATCACAGAAAAATAGGCAAGTTATAAGGTTATAGGTACAGTTATCACCGTAGGGGAAGGATAGCTGTGCTGTGATCCAGTGATGAGTGAACAGCCCCACATGGCTAATCCTCATACAGATATGTGTGTGCACATGTGTCTCTGGTAGCAAGGAAGACCTCAAGAGAGGCTGTTCAGGAATAAACATAAATCTTGCCACTAGTAGAACAAAGCTGCTGATATTTGAACACTTGTCTTCTCCAGTAAACTCACAAGCATATTTTTAAGGTGGAAAGAGTTTCTAATTTATACTAATATTTCCTGCAGCTTTACTTAACAGATGCTCATCAAATGTCTATGACTGAATAAGAATCAGGCAAATGATTAAATTAATATTACTTTTATATTGCTAAATCAAATTTTATAGTATTTGTTTCTTCCAAAATATATATTGGTATTAACTATATACACACACACACACACACACACATACACATACATACATATATATATATATATATATTTGATTTCTTAATAACCAAAGTGCAAAAAGCAGGAGAAGGTGGGATGGAAAGTTAAAGAAGGCAAAATAACATCCTCGGAGCCCTAGTTAGTCTTTATGTAGGTTTCAGAAGTCCTCACAAGGCTTCTAGAATTCCGTGCAAAATAGGTTTATGTGGGAGTCATAAGTAGTATGAAATTTAGTAGAAAAACAGTTGCTGTCAGGTTCTTCCACAAACTTCCTTGTGTAAGTAACTAGTAGGACTTCTGAGAAGTAAATTAACTTACCTGTGTCCCAGGTTCCTCATCTGACACATGGAGATAATTACATATGTTTCAGGGGATTATTGTGATAATTAAATGAGTTAACGTATACTGTTCACTTACAGCAGTGCCCAGTTTTACAGAACTCTGTTCATTGCTGTATCATTATAATACTCATCAGACAGTACATGAATATATTACCTCTTTGGCTTTTGTATAATAATTATGAGATACTGACCTATGTTTAGTACACACGTATTTCTTTTCATGTATCTATAAATACGTTCTATTGGGAATGTACATAGTATTATTCTTTATTCATGTAAATGATACTTATTTTATTTCCCAAATTAATGTGAGCTCACAACATTTCAGGCGATGCAGGAGTCTATGACATGAAAACAGAAGCCATTCTAGCCCTTGCCTTTCTCTTCTCTAGTACAGCACTACTGGAGCAACAGTATCTAAAATGTTTTCAGTAGAATTTCAAGGTCAGGCAATGCTTCCAGGGGGAAAGGACTCTATGTTCGTAAAATTTTGGACACATTGTCCTGTAGGTCCTTCCCAGAAGCTCAAAATATACTTCAGCATTTTAAAAGTGTTGAGAAATCTTACAGTAAACAAAAAGGCCTGCTTTTGTTTAATCCCAAACAATAGTGTCTCCTTGTAGCCTCTTCTCAATTACATTTCGGAGTTGATGTATTAAGTCCTAGGGTGCACGGAAGAATGGAAAGAACATGAACACCAGGTCCAAAAGGTCTGGATTTTACCCCAACATCTGTCCCCTTGATTTACATGCCATAATTTGTCCTTTCTTTTCATTTTATTTTTAATTTCTCTAAATCTCAGTTCTCTTATCAACAAAATAAGGATGCTGTTTTATCCTAAAAGACTTATGGTGAAAATTAAATGACAGATGAAAAGTACAAGCATATGTTATAAATGTTACCTCCCTTCTCTTCTCTCCAGTGAATGAAAATAAATTTACAGGGGTTTCTGACAAACATCAGGAATCCCTAGGGCAAATTTCTCATTTAGGAGAAATGTTTCTGGCTGTAGTTTAAAATGGAAATGAGGTGCCTCACTCTCTGAAGGATTCCCTTTTCAAAGAAAATACTTCCAGGGTTTGGTCTCTGCCTCATACTTGGCTTTACCCCAAAGCAATATACCTTATTTCCCCATTTGCCATTGTGTGGCTTAAATAGGTGACCAGTCAGAGGTGCTGTCTACTCTATAACATGCTTTGGCCATGTTAGTTTTCCCTGCTCAACCAATTATTGCTTCATACTAATAGAGAACGGTGGCCTTACCATAGGCAAGTATCCAGAGTAACATTTTACTTAGTGAAATGCACACACAATGTTGTCCAATCAAACATTCTATTTACTCCAAGTATTCAGACCTCTTGGGTACTTATTCGAAAGTTGATCGCTGTGAGGCTGGCTTTCAAAATTGGAAAGATAAGGAGAAAAAAGAGGTAACCAAGAGAAGTGGAGGACATGGAAATTCCCCTGTGTATCTACATGGAAATTCCCCTATGTATCTACATGGAAATGGCAAAGAGGCTGGATTGGGAGAAGGATGAAAATGGATGAACAAAGGCTCTGAGTGCTCTGGCGAGCAATTTCCATTTAGAGTTTGTCTCATTTTTTATACATGGTCTTTGTATTATTGCAATAAGTCATGTTATCTTTAGAACAAAGCTGATGACTCCTTGTGCAGTGCTGGATGGCAGGCATCACGCCATGCTTTTGTGTTATTTATTTATGTTTGTTTTATTTTATTTGAGATGGGATCTCTCTCTATCACCCAGCCTGGAGTGCAGTGGTATGATCTTGGTTTAGTTCAACCTCCACCTCCTGGGTTCAAGTGATTCTCCTGCCTCAGTCTCCCAAGTAGCTGGGATTACAGTCACGTACTACCATGCCTGGTTATTTTTAAATTTTATTTTATTTTTAGTAGAGACGGAGTTTCACCAAGTTGGCCAGGCCGGTCTTGAACTCATGACCTCAAATGTTCCATCTGCCTCAGCCTCCCAATATGCTGGGATTACAGACGTGAGCCACTGCATCCAGCCTTGTTTGTTTTATAAATTGTAGTTTTATGGCATTGTTTTCTTTTGGGAGGCAGTTGGCTCATCAACTGCTTCCTAACATCAAATTTTTCTTGCCTTTATGATTTTATCTCTGATAAAATGAAAATTAAAGATATATAACAATTCTTTAGAAATTCAGAGTGACTCATTTGGAACATTTGGTGATTAGCAAACTGTTTAAACTGAGGTTCTGAGCAAATCTTCATTCATAGAATGAATGTAAATATATTAGTCTAAATAAGATATGGAGTGGGGAATATTTAAAATATTGGGAGAAGTCAACTGTTTTCAAGCAACCTCCAAGTTCCTCAGACACTATTTAAACAATGCTTGTAATTAAAAATTATTTTTATCAATTCATTAAAAGATTAAAGAAGGGTGTCAAATAGACTTGACTTTCTTATCCTAGTTTGCATTAATATTTAATTTAAAAAATATTTGCTAATGGATCAACCTAAGCCGTAACGGGGATTTTGTGCATTTATGTGTGTATATCTAAGTGGCACTGCCTGAAAAAGGTAGGGCATTAAAGGCACTGGTATAGGCATCAGAACTATTGAAGTTTGAATCTCAGATATTCCCCTTACCATATATGTGATTTGGGCCAACAGCTGTAGCAGAGGCTGTTGGGGTCTGCTGAGGTCTCTTGGAATCCATTTTCCTGGTCGGTGTGCTCATCCCTCAGGAGTGGGCATCCCCTTAGTGCTCACATCTGTTACATTTTCTGCAGGATTACTTTTGGGTAACTACAACTAAAGCTACACATACACGCGCGCGCACATGCACATGTGCGCACGCACGCACACACACACACACACACACAAGGGCACCCACATGCACAGTAACAGGAACAGGTATATTTAAGTCCCATTCTCTTGTCTCAAGATGGGAAGGACTCTGCTTTCCTATTTATCCTCAGAGATCTCCATAGATCAGACTAGAGCAAAATTTCCCTTGAAAAATCTTAGCTCCTATCCCTTCCCCTCTTTTACCTTCCTACATCTCATTCCTACCGTGCCTTGGGAGCACTTCCTTAAAAAGCCATGTGTACACAAATCCTGCCTCAGGCTCTACATCCAAGGCATTTGAACTAAACCACTTGATTTAATTTCATTGTGTCTCAGCTTATTTTTTCTGGAATGACATCTGCAAAATGAGAAGCACCAAACAGCTTGGCCAGTTCAAAGGAAGTGTTCAGTAAAGGCGGCTGCTCTTGCTTATACCTTTTGTTGCTGCTATTATTATCATTCTTTGAATTAATAACTGATGCATTGAGGCATTAAACCACTTTTTAAAGTTAGATAACAAAAGTTAAATTGCAGATTTCAAAGCAGGCAATTTAATAATATGTACTAATGGGTATTTTTTACTTGTTTTTATTATAGTTAGCTTTCATGAAATAGAATTTGCTTCATATATTTAGATTCAATAAGTATTTATTTTCACATGGACTAGTTCAGAGTAGTTTATGTCTGTAAAAACTTAGTTGAGTGAGGATATTAGACAAATACTCAAATGAATATCATACAAGAGAGGCAAATGAAAAGATCTAAGAGATATAAAAACATAATGGTATGTTTTCCCAAAACAAGAAAAAGTTACCTTCAGATTGTGGCATGAGAGAGAAAATTTTAAAAGTTGGAAGAATGAGTCAATGGATAGGTGGTTTGTTGCCCAGCTAGCTGGCTGAAAATTTTACATAATTTTATGAAGGAAAAATGTGTATTTCAAAAGATTTTAAATATAAAACTCAGTCCATTTTTATAAATATACCAAGTTGTAAAATCATGATATCTGACCAATTTTAGGACAGTTCTTTCATCCCAATAAGATCCCACCTACCCATTTACAGTTAACCTCCACTCCCACCATAGCCTCAGGCAACCACTAATCTACTTTCTATCTTTATGGATTTCCCTTTTCTGGATACTTCATACAAATATATCCATAGAAAATGAGGCCTTTTGTGTCTAGTTTTTGTTGTTTCTTTTTTAGTTAGCATTTGTGACCCATTGATGTCGTAGCACATGTAATTCAGTCTTTTATTGCTAAATAGTATTCCCTTCTGTGAATCTGCCACGTGTTTAACCATTCAGCAGTTGATGGAGATTTGAGAGTTCTCATTTTTTGGCTATTTTGTGTGCAAGTATTTGGGTGGCAAAGAGATGTATTTTAAAAGCTGGAAGTGATGCAGCCGTAAAGGAAATACTGTGAGTCAAGAATGGAGATGAAACCTTTGTGTCATGTTTAAGAAAGAGTGACTAACTTACTGAGCAGAAGTAAAGAGTGCCATAGGGGCACGAAGGAATTTGAAAAACAACAAAAGCAACAGCACAATTTGCCAGCAGACATGGAGAGAGATATGCATCTTCTTATATTTTCTGCCTAAAAAATATTTCATGGTCAACACACATTGTGAAACACTGGATAACGTAAACCTCTCTGAGGAAATAACAATACTCTTTAGCATTTCATAGATTTCAAGTAGCCTTATAGTAAAGGTACGAATTTTTAAAATGTATTTAAAAGCTTAACTAAATTTTAACAGCATTACACACACACACACACACACACACTCACACATCTTTTGGTGCCAGTCTTTAAAACATCACAAATACTTGTATATCTCTCTTTTGGCAAAGAGATCACAGTCCTGATCTCAGAACTAAAATTTGAAGACAATATTTTATTTATATTTTTATTTACATTTTATTTATATTTGTAGTTACCTCTTTATGGTAAAAGAAATCTACTTATAATTTGGTAGTGATATACTATTTCCTTTAACAATAATGTATCTAAGTGTAAGTTAAATGAATTAACGTAAGAAAAAAAACAAATAACGTATAAATTAAATGTAGATTTGCTAGCGCAATTGTAGGTAGTGATGTGAGTCACTGAAATTTGGAAAACACAATTCTAAGCTTTACCTAAACTGAGAATGTCTCGCTTATGAGAACTTACCTGATATTTTTCAAAACACATTTTTAGAATTGTTTTATGTCTTCTTAGTGATCACATCCTGTTGCCTAGAATCTGCCACTCTGTTCTAGAAGTCAGCCAAGTGAACAGTATGCAGCCGTCTAGAATTGAAGGTTATGGATGAAGGGGTTGTGCAAGGCTTGAAAACCACTCTCCAATAGCATTTTTGTGTTTTCTTTCTTCACCAAGAAAATTGCAGGTTCGCAGCCTGTGATGAAAAGCTCTTGGCTATTTCCACATCTCCATCTCGTTAGGTATAATCAGTTCAGTTGGCAATTTCAGAGGGTTTCACTTAATCCAATATTCAGATCAATGGGAAGCTGCCATATGTACACAGGTTATCAATTTTCAAATAATTAGAATGTAATAAAATAAACCTAACACTCTCACGATGCTGCACACAATTTAATCTCTCCTTGAGTCATGTAAATTCAGGGTCTCAAAGACTACTTAGAATATCAGTTAGGTGTGTACCATATATGTGCAAAGAGACCACTTAATCACTTTGCGATTTATTGGATTCCACATAACAGAGTTTACTGGAGTTCAAGTTTCTCTACCATCTTCACAGTGAGCCTGTCACTGCCCTAAACTGGACACATCAATGAGATTTTATTTCAGTCCATGTATGTCACCTATGTGTGTGTCTTCTCCAGTGCAGTGTTACTGCATCCACAGAAGTAACTGTTTTTTTGGCCAGGCGCGGTGACTCACACCTGTAATTCCAGCACTCTGGGAAGCTGAGGCGGGTGGATCACCTGAGGTCAAGAGTTCAAGGCCAACCTGGCTAACATGGTGAAACCCCATTGCTACTAAAAATTATAAAAATTAGCTGGATGTGGTGGTGCACACCTGTAGTCCCAGCTATTTGGGAGGCTGAGGCAGGAGAGTCGCTTGAACCCAGGAGGTGGATGTTGCAGTGAGCCAAGATCGTGCCACTGCACTCCAGCATGGGAAACAGAGCAAGACTTCGCCAAAGAAAAAAAAAAAAAAAAAGAAGTAACTGTTTTTGTTAAAATAGATCATTTAAACTATTACAGAGAGGATAAAGCGTATCTTATATAATCAAGGACACGATAGCTATGGACTTGAGATATACAGGTGTGTGTGTTCTTTTCTTTCTTATATTTAGTTATGTAACAACATAATGACTGTTGCATTCACATCTCTAACTTACACTTAAGTCTCTGCTACACAAGAAACCCAAACCACTATGGCCCACATAAACTTCTCTTAACTTCCCAGAGTTCTTATTCACAACAAATGTCCTAGATCCCAGCAGTACCATGCAGTGGTATTGTAGAATAGTAGGTTTTCCAGTGTCCTAATGGCTTTTTATTTCAATTGTAATACTTAACACATTGTAAAGATTGAGTGACCCAGGTCTCATTAGTGGTTACTTTCATTTAACAAACACCTTCTGTAGGTTATTGCAGAATATTTGGCCTTTTGTGGAAAATAATGAAAGTTTGGAGGGAAGAGTGTTATGATATGACTTATATTTTCAATGGCTCATTCTAATGGATGTCTTCATGGGGGAATGGGAAAGGTAGAAGCATGAAAACCATTTTGGAGGCTTCTGCTGTTACTAGAAGTCATGGTGCAAACTAGGGTGGTAGAAGTAACAGGTGCTTGTTTTCTACTGTACTTTACAAAGTGCCTGCTATGTGTCTGTTTCTGACATATTGTTTAATAAATATGATACCATATTCCTATCTGCCTTACACCTCTCCACCCCCCAAACTTTTGACCTTTCAATAAATATAGAAAAGTCTTGTCTCTGCAAATTTACAAAATAGTCTTAGGATCCAAGCTGATGGGGAAGGAATGGGGTACATTACATAGTTGCTGTGTTTAGCAAAATCATTCTTTTGCATCATATGCAGTTCAGTGCATCTTGATTTTGAATAGATTCATTTGATTTTTTTGCATAGGCTGACAAAAGAATGGAATAAATGTAGACTGTATATTCTGCTAATGCAAAGTCAAAAAGCCCTGCAGTATTTAGACAAACCGAGTGACTAGAAACTGATTTTGGCAATCTGCCTTTTCATAATATAGAGGAATGTGGCAGTGGTATAATATTGAAAGTCTCATCCCTAATGGTTCAGTTTGCTAGTGCTAGGAATGATTGCAAAACGAACTCTTTCAGTAGTAAAATGATGCTTTGTGAGATGTTGTATCTTAACAGGGAAAACATTTTAAGCTGAACAGGTCCTCATAATTAAGTTTTGAAATAATGAGTGGGTAATTGTATGCCCATTTTACAGAACAAGAATCCAGGGCTCAGGTAGATTATGGTATGTGACTTAGCCAAGGATATTCTATCTGAACACACCCAAAATACACACTTGTTATCAACAGGGAGGTCCATCTACTGTGTCCACTGCTGTATCCCCAGTGCCTAGATTAGAAGCTGGCTGAATTAATATTTGATGAATAATTTAATTGATATTAATGTATTTAATATTAGCTCTTGTTTCTAGGTTTTTACTACTATGGATGTGTAGGGCATATGTGTGTGTGTGTGTGTGTGTGTGTGTGTGTGTGTGTATCTTTAAAGTTCTGTATGGTGAAGTAATAGGCCAATACCAAAACTGTTTTCAAAAAGTAAATCCAAAGCCAAATACTTTTATTTAATATTGAATTTACTTAAAGTACTACAATGAACTTTTAAAAAAGAAAATGAAATTGTACGTTAAAGCTTGTGACCCTTCACCTATAACAGAAAAATACACAAGATGAAAACCAGAAAAGCAGCAACTTGTGCCACCCTACCCTAACTCTGAATTCTGCTTCATAGATGCAATTTCCTTGGAACTTTCGACTGTTTGTTCTACCATTAGGTTGGTGCAAAATAAGTAATTGTGGTTTTTGCCATTAAAAGTAATGGCAAGCCATAGTACATTTCCACCAACATAATATAACCTTTCATAATACATCTGTTCTTACTCATCATCGTTGACTTTTCCATTTCAGTTATTACCTGTCTTCCGCGTATGGAACATGAGGATTATCCTCTCTAACAACACCCCTTTCTCTCTATACACATTCTCCCTTATCACCAACTTCCCAGTGTTTTCACTTAACATTCAAGGGCTTACATTATTACAGTCATGTAATACTATTCTCACCTCTTCTAGATAGCATACATTTAGATTGCATTTACTACCTTGTTTTCCTTAGAGTTAAAATGGCATTTTTTTTTGTTTTCATTTGTTTGCCAAATTTTCTGTATATGTATAATTTGCCAATTTCAATTTTAATCTCAAACTGTAATTCTCCACCCCCGCTCTGCTCCTGGGGACATCTCTCCTTAACGCTTTCCTCTTGTTGCCATTGGCAGCTGTTCTCTAGGCCTCCTCAGGCTCACTTAGACCTCTCTTTGCTGCATAGTATTTCATGGTATATATGTGGCATATTTTCTTTATCCAATCTGTCACTGATGGGCATTTATATTGATTCCATGTCTTTGCTATTGTGCATATACACCATGGAATACTGTGCAGCCATAAAGAAGAAGAAGATAATGTATTTTGTGGGACCATGGATGGGGCTGGAGGCCATTATCCTTAGCATACTAATGCAGGAACAGAAAACCAAATACCACATGTTCTCACTTATAAATGGATGCTAAGTGATGACAATTCATGAACGCAAAGAGGGGAACAACAGACACTGGGGCTTACTAGAGGGTGGAGGGTGGGAGGAGGGAGAGGAGCAGAAAAAATAACTATTGAGTACTATGCTTAATTCCTGAGCAAAAATCTGTACAACAAACTCCTGTGACATGAGTTTTCCTATATGAGAAAGCTGCACATGTACTGCTGAACTTAAAAGTTAACAAAGAATTATCTTTACCTCTTTCTTGGGTTAGATTCCACGTCCTCTTCTGATTTGCTGCTCTTCTCATTAGTGAGGTGTATCTTCCATTACTTCCTAAGAAAAAGAGGGATTTTTTTTACAAAGATTTTCATTCTCAATTAAAAAAAATTTCATCACACATGACCTATAATTTATATTGGAATTTAGGAGAACAGTTTTCCTCTGATTTTTTAAAGCTTTACTTTTTCATATTCTCACATCTTATTTAAAAGCAGAACACCATTCTTTTCATCTAACCTATTTTATTTTTTCTGTCTGGAAGCTGTTTAGCATTTTATCTTTATCCAGGTGCTCTAAAATTCTGAAAAACATGCCGCAGTATGGATTTCTTTTCTTTCACTGTTTTGTGCCTTTGGTAGGCCCTTTGAATCTGATGGCCTGATGCTTCAATTCTGGCAAATTATTTTGCTTTAGTTCCTTGAAATGTGTTTCTCCTTTATAGATTCTGCTTTGTCTTTCTGTAACTTCTATTAGTCAGATATTGAGTCTCTTGAATTGCTATTGTAATTTTCTAATTGTTTACCTCTGACTTTGCAGCACTTTTGAAAACATATTTCTTTATGTAAGATTCTCTCAAATTTATTTTTACTCTTCCTTAATGAACTCCTTTTTATATCTGCTAATACTTTTTTTAAAATTTATGAGAGTTCTTTTTTACTATATTTTCCTGTTTTATTATACAATGGCTACTCATTCTTGCTCCATTTATGTGACCCTTTTAAAAATGTTACCCTAGGGTATCAAACATATTTTTAAAATGTATTTTCATTTGTTCTCTGCACTGACTCTGTAGCCTCTGAATGCCTTGTATTATTTGTTTTGATCTCTGCTTTTCCATCCTTGGCTGTCTATGAATATTTCAGAGTGAGATAATAATATGCTGATTGCATTCTGTATGACTGAGCAGACCTTGTTTATTGGTGACTTTCACTGTAGGCTGATGAGTTGAAAATCTAGTCATTTTCATCAGAAGATCCTGAAAAGTTCCTATCTGTGGATCTTTTCTTTGGGGCCACAGCTGATTTCCTATCATTTGCCAGTTGGAATTGGCTACGGCTGTATGAACAGGAAAATCTTACTTCAGTTGCTTAAGTATATATGTATTTTTCCTCTCACTCAATAAAAAAGCCGAAGTCCTGACCGAGTTATATCTTGACTTCACACCGTGCTTAACATATAGCTTTTATCACATTTATCATCCACAGTCTCAACATGGTTGCTGCAACTCTAACCTCATGTTCATGTTCCAGACAGGATGGAGAAGAAATAATGAAGAAAGAAGGAGTGACACTGATATTAAAATAAAGGGATTAATTAATGAGTAAATGGATAAACAAAAATTCTCAGAGCTCCTTAGCAGACCTCTGTTTACCCCTCATTGGCCCAAAACTATATCATAAAATCATTTCTAGTTGCAAGGGAGTCTGGGAAGTTGAGGTTTATAGATGGGTCACTGTCATTACAAACAAAATTAGCTTTCTATTAGCAAAAAGAAAGGGAGGATGGATATTGAATAGGAAAGCTAGCAGTGCTTGCAACATGAAACAAAATAGGTAAGACACTTTGCCCAGGGTCAAGTTGAACAACTTCAAACTCAAAGCACTTTTCAGCACGATTACCATTTCAGAATCAAATGATGGGGAATCTGACCTAAAGACATGAATAGGCTGGGTGAGGTGGCTCACGCCTGTGATCCCAGCACTTTGGGAGGCTGAGGTGGGTGGATCACTACTTGAGGTCAGGAGTTCGAGAGCAGCCTGGCCAACATGGTGAAACCCTGTATCTACCAAAAAAAAAAAAAAAAATCTCAGTTTACTAGGACTGCTGAAACAAAGTACCATAAACAGGGTGGCTTAAACCACAGAAATGTATTGTCTCATAGTTTTGGAGGCTAGAAGTCTGGAATCAAGGTATCAGCAGTGTTGTGACTGCATTTTAATTTAGTAATCTGCAAAACCCTATTTCCAAAAACTGTCACATTCACAGGCACTGTGGATTAAGGTGGCACCTGGTTGTGTGTTATGAATAATAGCTACTACTCTCCTAGGGTATTTTGTTACCCGGTTGGACAGAATGTAGTGGCACCATTTGCTTGAGAAAGGTCTGTGTCAAGTTTGTCCAGCCCGCGGTCCACAGGCTACATGTGGCCCAGGGTGGTTTTGACTGTGGCCCAACACAATGTGTAAACTTTATTAAAACCTTATGAGATTTTTTTGCAATTCCTTTACAGCTCATCAGCTATCATTACTGTTAGTGTATTTTATGTATGGCCCAGGACAATTCTTCTTTTCCCAGTGTGGCCCAGGGAAGCCAAAAGATTGAACACCCTTGGTCTATCTCATAGTAAAGGTCAAGGCTTGACCCTCATGCCATGAAAGCAAAACCTCAACAGTTAGAATTCTACAACGTTCATGCAAAAATGCCAAGCCTTGAAGTATCTTGTTTCCCTACAACAGGAAGGAGAGGACAAGGGGAATGGTGAAAATACCAAAGAGAACTGAGTTTGACTCTTGTCCCGGCCATCTACTATTTGTCAAGTTATGCCAGATTTGCTTGCTTGGAGTTCCCCTTATCTATAAAATAAGAATTGCACCAGGCTTTCTCATAGGAGTGTTGGGAGGACTGCCTGATTTTATTTAGACCTGGCCTGTGGTGAGAATTAATAAAGGGAAGCTGTGTTAACAATTTTCGTAATTATAAGTATAAACACTTGCATGACTTGAGTGCCCATTTGTTCATTCTACTCTGCTAGGCTGAGTTGCTCGCATTAAGGTTTCCTGTTTTATAGTTCTATTAATCCATGTGATCTCATGTGGCTAGAGGCATTCAGCATGGGCTCATAACAGTGTGCTCTGAACACTGATGCCCAGGTGTGTGACCTTCCCGGATGCCTCACAGTATAAAGGAGCACTCCACTGGAAGTCAGGAGACCTGGGTTTTGAATCACAGCTGGAAGAGTCCAGAGGGTCTTTCGGAAATTATTATCGCTGTCAGGATCTCAACATTTTTATCTATAAGGGTAAAAGGTTGAATTAGAAATCTATAGATACCTATGCAGATCCATGAATCAACGTATCAGAATCAATGATGGTTTCTATCAAATGTACCCAATTCTAACCAACAAGATCTGAATATTAACACCAGGGCCCCAGAATTAGCTATCTTTGAGTAACGATTTTATGTTTAAGTGCCATGGGATTAGAGGATCAATTTCTTTTAAATTTTAACATTCCATGGACCTAGATTGTCACATTTAATTTTTAAGAAATTCCTAAAAGAGTTATTTATTAAAAGGAGAAAAAATCAAATTAACTATCTTCATAGTGAGTTTGAAGCAAGATACCCTCCTCTTTACTAAACTTCAGACAAAAATCAGACATCCAAGTATAGAAACAGCTGAGTAAACTGGGTGGTATTAATACATTTAAAACTCCTGCTGAAACATTTGAATATTTATGTTTTGGGCTCCTGAGTTCTGCAGATGTTGGAAATTTGTACTTAAAGAGAATAGATGTATTTACCAAATTTTTCACAGTATTTAGGGAAATGCAATTATTTTCATTGAAATTGACAACATTACAGTTCTGTGCAATTTTAAGTAAAGCCCTTTAGGAGTCCATCGTAATTGAATTTTTCCATTGTAGTATGTGACCTTTTAGATATATGACCTTCTACATTTAAGTTGGGAGTGATTACTACAAGTGTTCTCCATTTCCTCTTAGCTCCATTGGTTTTAAAGAATTCTAAATTAATTCGTTAAATGTCATATCCCAAAGGGAGAAATAAAAATTCTTTTCTTTGTGGTTGGATTTCTAAAGCTCTTTCTTAAAGTTGTTGATTGTTACCTGAGTCATGGTTTCAAACAGTATACATCTTGAAAACATATTCAAGGATAGTTTTTCTATCCTTACACTTCTTTGATTGCATCCACATTTTTTAACTCTCACACACAGGCATGGTGCTTCACAGCATGTGGAAGGGTTTACAAGTATATCCTAGTTTGATGTTCACAAGAGCAGCTGTTTCATAGGACATGTATTATTATACATCTTTTTAAAAATTTGTATTTTTAATGAAAGAATAAACTTAAGCAGTGAGAAGTTACCTGATTTTTCCAAGGTCATATGATACCTGCAAGCAAAACCTTACCCTAATCATTCTTTTGTCCATCATCTGTTTATTCTGCAGTAATTTAATGAGCACACCTATAAGGAATTGTGCTAAGTGTTTCAAATTTAGGTATAAAAAGGACCTGGCCCTTGGAGAGCTCCACTCAAATGGAGACACACACCTTCCATATATACATACACACATGCATGCATACATGAAATGTGGAAAGTGCAATAATAGAAGCGTATATGAGGTACAGCTGTAGTATATAGAAACAAGTGATCCATCTTTCATCAGCTATCATGTGATTTGTATAATAAGAGAAAAAGTTGAAAGAATTGCAGCAGCTTCATGTTTTAGTGTAAGTAGAATTTAGGAGCTCCACAGTTTGGAGAGATGTGGATATTACACTGTATTAAATATGTTAAAATAGCATTCTACATAGAGTTGAGGAAACGTTATGAATAAGGCTATGGAAAGTAAAATGAGTATGGAAATTGTATAATGATGAGGATTATGGAGCAAGTCAAGCCACTCTCTCCCCATTCTGTTACTAGGCATCATTTCTCACTGTCACTGTTAAAAGATGACTCTCAGATCCTGGCTTGAGTGCCCAGTTGAATATAAATGGCTTTCACTGAGATAGGGTAATACAGGAAGGAAGTCAGACTTTCTGTGGGAGATAATTCAGCAGCAATTTCTCCATTGCTCCATGTTGCCTCCTCCCAACATACTGTCCATTAGAACAGTCAACAATTAGGAAGAAATTGCCATAGACGATACAGTAGGTGGGTCTGATTAGGCAGGTAGTGGGGGTGTAGTGGGGCAGACACTTATATAGACCAGGAATTGTGTTAAGTCAAGGGGATCATGCATTTCTTAGAAGAGGTCAAATGTATAAGGATGTGTTTATTCAATTGTCCTTTTCCACTTTTGATGTACTATAAGTAATAATTAAGAATAACAATAAATAGTGTCAACTACATTGTCAACAAAGCAGTACCTTAAGAATCTGCCAGTATCATCCTTGGCAGTGACGCAATAAAATGAGACACTATAATTCTAGCTATGTTATGAGTAAGTCTATTGCCACTCAAATGCTTCATCTCAACAAAGACGATACTGATAGAGAAATGTGGAAGAAAGAATTGCTTTAACGTACAATAATTGGGCTGTAGATAATTGACAATTGACCCTAAAAGAAAAATCAGAGAACCTTAGAATTCCATTAGCATATATGCCTTTCATCATCCTAATGGCACAAAGAGAAGAGTCTGTATCAAATATTTATATGTACCAGTCGCCAAGTAAAATAATAGCATTAAAATGAATTACAGTGAGAATGGTGTCATGGCTTATGAAGATATGAATTGTTGAGCTGAATTAAACAGGCATAGCTTGTCTTAATTCTTCTTTAGTTGGATTAGCCTCCTTTAAAGTACCTTCATTTTGTTAATTGCTCTACACGAAGAAGGAAACTATGTGAAAAGATTAGAAAAGTAAATTCATATTAAAGAGGTGAAGGAATGGTAATAAAGAGCTCCAGGCGTGAGTTTTGCTGCTAATTTCCTTATCTGTAAAATGGGGATAATAACTCTAATAGTGTGCCATGAAGATCTGATGACTGACTTCAATATGAAATACTTGGGAAAATATATGACTCACAATAAGCACTCAATAAACATGAGCTATTATCATAATTTAGTGTTGTTTTTACATATAAATAAATAATAATAGCCAACTCTAATGTAGCATTTGTAATGTGCTAGGTAATATTCCCAGAACTTTTCGTACAATAATTCATTTACACTTCCTAACAACTTTATGGGGTTGGTACTACTATTATCCTGAATTATGTATGATGAAACAAGGGCAGAGAGGTTAAGGAAAATGTCCAAAAAATACCTACCTATGTATGGAACCCAATAGTCCAGCTTTGAGTCCATGTGCCTGACTGCACAAAATAAACTGCTAGCAATGCAATCCACCTCAAATAAAAATGCTACTTGACTAAGAAGGCATTCTTCATATTTTACAGTTTCTAAGTAATGATAATTTTTTAAAAATATAGTAAAATGTATGGGTTGCTGATGGAGAAAGCACATAAATTCTTTCAGAATGCATCTAATATAGTTTTACCTCTCTGCCTTGCCCTATCCTAAGAGCTTTCTTGATTGCTAATGATTTGCCTTCCCATTCTCGATAAATTACTGCCAAACCAGCAGATAATTACTTTCCTTTCCTGTTTCAACCAATAGTTCCTGTCCCTTTTCCTTTTTGTATGTGTGTGAGCCTTGTAGAAACACACTGCATTATTTACAGAAAGATTTTATTTCTCCCATTGATCCCAAGCTTCTGGAAATGTTGCCCCAAAGCACCTGGGGGTGATTATGAAGCCAAGATCTCTCCCATCTTTATACCTTCTCCCCTACCCTGTGACAGGCAGTCCCTCAGAGGCCTCTTCTTTTTGGATGCCATCAGACCTTTGGACAACATTAGTAAAATTGTTTCCAAGAACTATTTATAGGCCCTGGTGCCCTGAGCGTCATAAATAACACGTGTTAATAAAGCAGATGAACACAGGTTGCGTGAGTAATGCCGCATCTCCTAAAATGCTATATCTCACAGCATGAGAAAGTCCTTTTTACTGATTACCAACAGTCTTTGCTTTGTCTAGACTGAAAGTTCAATACTAGAAATGAGAAGAAAGTCTTTTCTACCTGATTGCCTCCATTCCACATAGAAAGTCTCTGACCATAACCCGTCAGACACTGCTACAGAAAAATAAATCAATAAACTTTGGTTTGGTTAATGACCTTACAGAGGGACCCCTGGATGCCTCAGATTTCATGTGTTAAAATCATATGACTAGATTAAAATGGTGATTCCCAAACTGTATTATTGGAAAGAACCAGTATTTCAGGTTGGACTAACATCCTTCTCTTTACCCTAAATTCAATAATGCAGCCACTTCCTGTTTTACAAGGAGAAAATAAGTGGATAGAGCTTTTATAATTTAAAATTTTCTTTTACAATATTTTTGGAGACAGGGTCTTGATCTGTTGCACAGGCTGGAGTACGATGGTGCGATCTCAGCTCATTGCAACTACTGCTTCCCAGGTTCAAGCGATTCTCCTTCCTCAGCCTCCTGAATAGTTGGAACTATAGGTGCACACCACACGCCTGGCTAATTTTTGAATTTTTAGTAGAGATGGGTTTTCAACCTGTTGGCCAGGCTGGTCTTGAACTCCCGGCCTCAAGTGATCTGCCCTCCTTGGCCTCCCAGCGTGCTGGGATTACAGGTGTGGGCCACCACACCTGGCCTACAATCTATTCTTGAATTAATGTGTCTTCTTCCTAGTGCTGGAAAAAAAATTAACTGAATGAGCTAATAGCAAATATTCATTAATGGAGAAACCAGAAAAAAGGTGGCAGATTATATTTTGGTAGCTTTGTATTTCTTCATACGTAATTATAACATGCATAATAACTCTTATTTTCTGCAGTTAAAGTTGACCTTGATCTATTTGATGAATTAAATCAAGTAATATTTTGAACTGTTTTACAATCAGTAGTATGGTTTTAGGTGTTCTATCATCTTAACACTTTTACATTACTACCTACCAACCCTCGGCAGTCACTCCTCGAGCCTGAGTGTATGTCTGCACATTAGCAATATTTCTGGGTTGTTTTCCTTGGCAGCTGAGAGTAGGCCCAATGGCTGGTACCTCATACCTTCCTTAACCAAAGCAGCTCCACGTTCATCCTTTTTATATTTGGGATTGTGGATTTCTGTGTAAGTATTAATCTGACCAACAGAGGCCATGACTAGAAATGGTTGGGAACCATTGTGCTAGGTATTGCTTAACACCATCAGAGCCTGAAAAGTCTTTGAGCCTGTGATACTCCCCGGTGGTTAAACTGTTTAACTATAGAGTATGAAATGCTCCCAACTCATGCTCTTATCCAAAAATGTCTGATTTGCTTATTGAGTTAAGCCCTCAACCCAATTAATTCAAATGGGCTTTGCTCAAAATGTGAAGAGTAACAGGGAAGAACTAATGTAGATGTAGTTTAGAATCTTTTGCCAAACTGTCTTTCTTTTTAGCTCACATCCAAAACCAAAACCAATTCTGAAAATCATACAGCTAATGGGAATGGTGCCTGCCCAATTTTGAGCTCTGATCTCATGAGTCCCCATTCTTTCTATGCAGCTGCCATCCTTTTCTTCCCCCAACTTTTGAGCCATGTACTTCTTCTTCTCTTTCTGTAAATTTCTAATTTAGGTTATGGAGTTATGCAGTATTCACCCAGCACTCTAAAATGAAGCTGGGGCGGGTGCAGTGGCTCATGCCTATAATCCCAGCACTTTGAGAGGCTGAGGTGGGAGGATCACTTGAGCTCAGGAGTTGGAGATCAGCCTGGGCAACATGATGCTACAAAACATACAAAAATTAGCTGGGTATGGTGGCATGCACTGTAGGCCCAGCTCTTTGGGAGGCCGAGGTGGGAAGATTGCTTGAGCCCAGGAGGTTGAAGCTGCAGTGAGCCATGATCGCACCACTGCACTCCAACCTGGACCTTGGAGTGAGACCCTGTCCCCCCAAATAAATAAATAAAAATAAATAAAGCTGGAAATTAAGGAGGCAGTGAAAAACGTAGAGACAGACTCCTTGGATTTACCTGGGCAGCTGTAGTCCACATCACCCTTACTTATAATATCTAGTCAATAGACAAACTCTTTCTGTTAGATATCCTAATTAACTTTGTCTGAATACATCTTCTCTGTCTCTTCTACCATTAGCAAATCATGTTTCACTTGGATCATTAAGGCAACCTCTCAGGATGTTTCCTCACCATTTTAGTAGCTTTCTAGTCCTTCTTTCTCACTATAGCCAAATTATGATTATATCACTCTCCTTTATAAAACCATGGGCAGGATCCTTACCATGGCATACAAGGCCTCTTCCATTGTTCTGGCTTAACCGCTTGGCACACCATCTTGTGTGCTTCATTTTCCAGCTACGCTGAAGTACTTGTAGGTTTATAACTAAGACAAGATCAACTTGTACTTGGGACATTCGCAGATGCAGCTCCTCCTGCCTCATAGACACACCCTACATGCACCTTAGCCTAGGTCAAACGTCCTCATTCTTTACTTCTTGGCTTTAGCCATAGATTTTGCCCAGGAAGTCCTTCTTGACCGTTGCCAGGACTGGACTAGGTGGGTCTTGGATGTCTTCGCATAGCACCCAATACCATCTCTATCAAAACCCTTAGCACATGGGATTTAAAATGTGTTTGGAAAATATTGGTGAATGAGGTGTTCTTTGGCTCAAATGCCTCACAGGCTCAAACGCCACATGTAAAGGAAATGTTCCTCTGACCCTTGAAGTGTTGAAGCAGAGAGCAACACCATCTCCTTGCATGTCTGTGACCACCTCCCCTTCTCTGCCTCCCTCAAGACAAAGTCAGACTCATTAGTTTAGAACTCTGTCAGTGAACGCTGTCTGCAAAATTAATTTTAGAAAACATCAATAGCTAATTAATGAGAGGGAAGAGTGGTATTGGTGTTAAAGTAACAAAATATTAGAATGGGAAATGGTATCCCTACACAAATATCTATAAACATTGAGAGCACTGTGTTTGATGTTAAAGGCCTGTGTGTTTCAGTTGGTTCCGTTAAAAGATCAGTAAAACCTGTTTATGTGCACCCAGAAACTCCATTTTCATATGAAAACATTATTATGCAAAGAGTCATTTCAAAATACACACTGAGACTTGAATATTTATTCATTGAGTTTAAGAAAACTCTGATGTTGAAATTCCAGAAAATGTAAATGTAGAAAGATTGATACATGAAAGGCCTAAATCATTAAAAGTGACCTTTTGTAATGTTGTAAAACTTAGCTGTGGGGTTGCTATATTGTACACAAGATAGAAAGTATAAGAATAATTCAAGAAGAGTCTTTTTTTAATCTACCTTTATTCATGCAGGACCCGAGGTTAGTCAAACATAACACCATAACATTATTGTCATGAGAGAATTAAAAGACAGCTTAATGCACTCTTCAACAAGAAACAAATTCAATTAAAAATACATATTAAACAGTAGGAGACTGTCACTATGAATATTCTTCTAGCTAGGCAAATTTTAATAACATGTCATTTTTGAGTCAGTCGTATTTGAAAGAAATATAAACTTGAGCCAGCAACCATTGTTTTCATCAAGCATCACATCATTCCTTTTACAGTGGTCATAGCTGAGCTTGGCACTTTGACTATATCATTTCATTCAATCTCATACATAACCTACATTATAGTAGCTGTTCTCCCACTTTACAGATAAGGAAACTGAGACATAGACAGACTATGTGACTAGCCCAAGACCTTAGCTAACCACATTTCACTTGGATCGTTAAGGCAATGTCTTAAGATGTTTCCTCACCTTTCTAGTAGCTTTCCAGTCCTTCTTCCTCAATATATCCAAATTATGATTGCATTACTCTCCTCTATAAAACCATGGGCAGGCTCCTTACGATGGTATATAAGTCCTCTGCCATTGTTCCGGTTTAACCTCTTGATGCACCATCTCGTGTGCTTTATTTTCCAGCTATGCTGAAGTACTTGTAGGTTTATAATTAAGACAAGACGTACCTGTACTTGGGACATTCGCATATGCAGCTCTTCCTGCCTGATAGACACACCCCACATGCACCTTAGCCTAGGTCAAATGTCCTCATTCTTTACTTCTTGGCTTTAGCCATAGTTTTTGCCCAGTTTGTAAACAGTTGCATTCCAACCTGGCTAAATCCAGAGAGTCCAAGTTGTCATCACTATATTATACCCCTGTCTGTTAACAGGTAATTATCAAATTGTCAGTCTGAGTTGTCCTCAATGTATTTTTTTTGTTTGTTTCCTTGGCATTCTGTTTTTAAGGAATAATTTGTTACTTTAGTCAAATGCTCGACCTCAATGAAAACATCGTTAGTATATGAAAAGTAAGAGGGATAATTTGTGCAAAAATGACTATAATAGGAAAAGCATCCTCTTTACTCTCCATTGTATGCTTCATAAAGTTGCATTTTTATTTCTCTAAAAAGATTGTCTGAGTTCAAATAAATTCACAGTGAGAACTGATACCACAGATGTAATCAGTGTGGGCTCTGTACACGTGGAAAGACTTGCGTTTTCTTCTCTGTCCATTGACATTTAAGTGAGTATCTAAATCTCTTTAAACCCCCATTTTTCATCTGTTAAATGGGACTGATAGTAGCTACCTTATTGAATTATTGTGAGATAATAATATAAATGAGATAATATATGTAAATTGCTGGCACAATGGAAATGAGCAAGTGCTCAAGAAATCATAGCAATCATTGTTATGGTCTTACTGAATTAATTCCAAATAATTACCTTGTTTATAGACACTTTGCAAAGTTCTTTAGCCCTTTTAAATATGTAATTATTTCTTCAGTGTCTCAGGCAACATAAAAATTGATGCTTTCTTTGATGTGTTCAAAAGTAAGAAACAAACAGTGTTTGTTTAAGTGTCCTTCCACCCATCAAATAGGTGAAGACTGGCTTTTAATTGGGAGCACTGACTTCTGATTGTGAAACTTATTTTCCATTGTAATTCTATCTCTTTGCCTCAGAGGTCAATACCTTTATTCAAAATGAACTACTACTAATTTGACCATTGAAAACAAAATTGGCTTGTCTGTTGCTATTATTTCCTATAAATATCCTTTCTAATGATAGTTCATTATTTAAAGCTCCTGTCATTCTTACCTAGTTTGATCTGGCAACCCAGTAAGTGGATGACTTCACTCAACAAAAGCCATCTTCCATACTGTGGCCAGAATGGACTTTGTAGTTTGAAACTCCGATCGTGAAATTATTTTTACTTAAAATTTTCTTAAAGTTACTTCTAGATAACATGAAGTCAAACTCCTTTATTGCTTCACAAGGCCCTTAATGCCTTAATTCCTTTTAAGCAATAACCTGATATCTCATCCCTCCCCATCCTCTCACTGCTTATGCAAACACATTCAGGTAAACAACCAGTAGCTTCCCTCCTGCCTGCTTTTTCCCTCCTGGTGCTGGGGACGGTCTCCCTCTTTTTCTTTCTCTCACTTCTTTCATTGGTGAATTCCAAACCATCTTTTAAGACTCATATTATTATTATTATCATCATCATTATTTGAGGTAGAGTCTTGCTCTGTCACTCAGGCTGGAATGCAGTGTGTGAGCTCAGCTCACTGCAATGTTCATCTTTTGGATTCAAGCGATTCTTGTGCCTCAGTCTCCTGAGCTGCCAGGATTACAGGCACATGTCACCATGCTCGGCTAAGTGTTTTATTTTTAGTAGAGATGGGGGTTTCACCATGTCGGCCAGGCTGGTCTCGAACACCTGACCTAAAGTGATCCACCTGCCTCAGCCTCCCAGTATGCTGGGATTACAGGTGTGAGCCACTGTACCTGGCCTTAAGACCCACTTTAAATGTTACACCTCTGTGATCTTTTTCTGGTTTTTGCACCTTCTCGCCAGGCTAAGTTTTTCTTTTCTGCATCCCCATAATATCTTGCATTTATTTTATTTTAGCTCCAGTCTCTGCTTCGTTTATTCAACAAACTTACATGGCCATCATATGTGTCAGAGACTGCTCCAAAAACTTTACGAACATTAAGTCATTTAATCTTTAGGATGCCTTGATGAGCATGGTGAGTGTAGTATTTTTATCCTCATTTTACACAGCAATAAATTTGGCACAGATGAAATAACACAGCCAGTAAGGAAGAGACAGAGCCTGCATTCCAGTTCAGCAGTGAGTTGTCTGAGGATGAGCTCTCAGCCTCAACATCACGTTCCTAACCACCATGCCAATCATCTCCATACCAGTGTTGTAAGGACCTTGTCTGCTTCTCATTTTGCTTTGTCTTTCTTGTATCAAGTGCATACTTGGCATATCTAGATGTTGGGTAAATATCATTAATTGAATAAATTAGTAAATCATTTCTATTCCTAAGTCATTCCTTTGGCTTTTCATGTTTTCCAGACTGTTGTCTCTTTTGACCATCAGCTCAAAATTCATTTATAGATTGTTGAATATCAGAACAACTCTTCTCAAAATCCCATTCTGCCATAGTTTTCTTCCATAATTTCAGAGGTTTTGCCATTAATCTTGAGGCATAGAAAGTATGGAAGCTCTCTTATCCTTAGCCTCCATTCTCTGTGGTAGAAATTGGGATGTAGAGTTTGCTGAGCAAACTTCACGTAGGACAGAGGCGGCATGGTGAGGTTTAAGAACATGAGGTTTGCAGTCAGGCTTGGATTCAATAGAGACTTCACCACTAACCATTTGGATGACTATACAGCCCAATTTCTACCACAGATAAGGATGCACACACACACACACACACACACACACTTATATATATTGGGCTGGGCATGGTGGCTCACATCTGTAATCCTAGCACTTTGGGAGGCTAAGGTGCTTGAGGCCAGGAATTCCAGACCAGCTTGGAAAACATAGTGAAATCTCATCTCTACCAAAAAAAAAAAAAGAAAAGAAAAGAAAAAATAATTACTTGGGCATGGTGGTGCATGCCTGTAGTCCCAGCAGCTCAGAGAGCTGAGGGTGAGGATCACTTGAGTTAGGAGCTGGAGTCCATAGTGAGCTATGATCACTCTAGCCTGGAAGACATGGTGAGGTCCTGTCGCAAAAAAATAAAATTAAAAAATAAAACAGAAAGTTGACTATAATTTTAGAGTTATACAAATGTGTTTGAGAGCACCGACTCTGGCAGGAGCAGAAAGTGGTGTTGCCGATTTGAACGTCAAGGCCAGCTGGAGCTGAGTAGTGGCTCCAATAAGTCATAGCATTCTAGGATTTGGCCCTCTACTTTGAAGGTCCAGAAGCTCGCTATTTAACTTAATTATTCCCAAGAGAATGGCTCAAGCTAAGCAAACTTTATGTAGAACAGAGACGGCATGATGAAGGTTAAGCACACGGGTTTGCCGTCACTCTTGGATTCTAATACAGCCTTCACCACTAACCATTTGGATGACCTTGGGCACATTCCTTAGCTCTGAATATTAGTTTTCTCTTCTGAAAAACACAGGCAATGTATCTTCCTCACAAAGCTGTTTGCTAGGATTTAATAAAATATTGTGTTTCTACCTTAGTGCTGCCTGGCATATAGTGTATTCTCAAAGGAGAATGACATATTAGAACAAGGAGAATTGTCACATGGACCAATTACTCATGTCAGCATGACCAAGATATGCTACCCTTATAGTCAAGCTCCGTGAAAACCTGAATTCTGATCAGTAGCTACTTGAGGAACATCATGGAAACCAGAGCAGGAAGAAGTAATTCAGCCCGGATGAACAGGGGCACAAGGAAGGATTTTGTTATTTGTTCATTCATTCTTAAAAATAAACATTAATTAGGCAACTACAATGGCCAAACAGTGTGCTAGGTGCTGGAGGTATACTAGTTTTAAAAGGATACAGTCCATGTCCTCAGTTTGTTCACAGTTGAATGAGAGATATAGACAAGTGAACAAGCAATTCAATATATAACAACAGTTTTTGACAAATGCTTGGAATAAAACAAATGGGATGCACTGATGGAGAGTAATTGGGTAAAAGTTAGAGTTGTCTCTTAGTGTGCTTTTGCAGAAGCAGATCCTGAGATGAGATTTTGTGTCAATGTGATTTATTAGAAATTGCTCCCAGAAAACTGGTAGGGAAGTAAAAAATAGGTCCAGAAAGGGAAGGAGAATAAATAAGAATGCAATATCAAGCAAACATCTTCAGAGGATAACTGGCTCAATCGCAGGGAGGATGTAAGGGAAGTACATTTCGATTGCAGAGCCAAATCCATCATGAAGCCAGGAAGCTGGAGCATTTATACTCCTCATCCATCAGTCATTGGCTAAGGCTGCACTCTGGGGTGAAGGGGGATACAAATCCACAGCCACTTCAGGCTCTCCATGTACAGTCAAGGGCATCCTGGAAGCCTGGAGGTCATCCTCCAACAAAGAGACACAGATGCTGGCAGTTGGGAGTGAATGTTCATGTTCAGGAAGATAGGAGGGCAACCCAAGGTGATATGAGCAGAGTACTGAAAGCATCTTCTATGGGGTGTGGAGGGGTGGTATCTGATGAGATGACATCAAAACCAAGACCTGAAAGATGAGCATCATCCAGTCTTGTGTAGAAAAGGGAAAAAAGTTTTCAAAACTAAAAATAAAAACGAACTGTTTATGGGAAGTCATTGAGATAGGAAAGAGCATGGGTTTAAAATATTGAAAGGATCTATGTGTTGGGAGCATGGTGAGTGAACAGAAGAATGTTATGAGATTAGACTGGGGAAGCATGCAGGGTCCAGAAATTTGTAAGCTATCTAAAGGAGTTTGTATTGATCCTGATTGCAGTGAGTTGCTATTTGAAGATTTCAAGCATTAGAGTGACATTATCTGATTCAGGTTGTAGGAAAATCACTCTAACCACCATGTGAAGGGTAAATTGGAGTGAGGGGAAAGAAGAGAAGTAGGGCTGTCATTCTATAGTTTATTTTATAGTCTGGGGAGAAGTGACAGCAGCATTAACTAGGGTGGGGGAATCATGAAGATGGGAAGAGGTTGATGGCACTAACTTGTATTATAGTAGAGCCAACAGGACTTGATGGATTAGGTGTATGAGGGAGAGAATGAAAGAAGTTGAACATAATATTTGGGTTTCTGGGTATAGTGACTGGGAGCATGGGGTGACCATTTAGTGAGACTGGATGAAATAAAAATTAGTAAGACAAGTCAAATTGGGATAATGCTAAGGTTAATAAATAATCTTCATGCCACCTTTCAATGCTGTGTTGAATCTAGGATTCTTGGTGATGTTCATGACACAAGAGTATAATTGATTCAGTGGAAGGTAGTGATTTTAATACAGGGAATTCCCTTCTAATGTTTATTCTAATCTGACTCTTAAACCGTAGTAATGAAACCATTCTAACACTCCGTACAATGTGTAAGCAACTCTGTAAGACATAATCTTAAAGAAATCTTTTCTCAAAAGTATCCCCCTTTCTCCCAGCAATGAGTCATATTTTAGTTATCTTTTTTACGCAATGATATTTGCTTCCCTATTTAAAACCAAGCATTGATTTACAGCCAGAGGCCCTTCAGTGTTTCTGTTGAAGTTTTTTTACACAACTATTTTCTATACTGTGTGATTTTATAATCAAGCCTTCTATGGAAATAGAAAGAATAGCCTCTGCAAAAATAAGAGCCGACAATATTAGACACAGTGAACTCCAAAACTGGCTGTTACATTCTAGGATCATCATGGGGGTGAGAAGGGGCTCTGCCAATGAAAATCTGTTGATATAAATGTTTATCTGAAAAGAAGAGCTGACAACTCAGTCAGAAAACATCTCCTTGCCTAAAATGATTCCCTTTTTCAAAGCACTTGGTCCAAGGAGTAGAAGCAGTGTGTATCCTTGGTTGTAGTGACAGCTTGACTGCTTATCTGTTTGACCTTAAGTAAGTCACATCACCATTTGGAATTTCAGTCTTGTCCTCTGTAAATTAGAAGAGTTTGAATTATAGTTGGAATGACAAAAATATTCCATCTCATGGGCCCACTTACATACATCATCAGTGAATGCCTGAAGCACTGTGCTGAGAAGGATTCTGAGACTATCTCTGGATTCAGGAAAACAATGTACCCTAGGAGATAAGCTCTGTCTACTACGGACATCAGAACTGGTGCATGTTTGTGACTAGTCTTTAAGCCAGGTAATGAAGGCATTAAAAAATAATTCCCACCAGATGTGTTTATGCTCATGTAGCCTAACATTTACACTTGGCCGCTGGAAGAGTCTGAAGTTCATCTCAAGTCCTCCAGCCACGTGTTTTCCCTTTCTTGCAAACTACATCATGGGCATGTCATTCAAAAATCCTAAACAACACAAAAATGTTTGCCTTAAATTAACAGTACTATACAATACAGCAATCAACAATGCTTATTTTATAAACAGCTCTGTGTAGTCCCCTGAAGGCTTTGCCTCTTCATATTATCCTAAAACTAAAAATATAATTTTTATCTAATAGTTTTAGGATAAAGGCTTTTGCCCATAATGGGTACATTAAAAGCCCAGAATGTTTCAAACAGACCTTCTATGAAAGCACAGTAAGGCATAGCCGCTTAACGCCAGAGACTCTTTCCTAAATAGAAAGACCATAAAGGCTCACCTCGATTGAAGGTAAGGTCAAAACTCTCAGAACTAAATTCCTGACCATCCCACCTTGTTCGTTTAAATTATAGATGATCACCTGAAGCCTGTGTTTTAATGCATCTTCAGCTTCAAATTGGTCACTTATAAAGAGGTCTGAAAAGAAACAGTCACACAGTTCTGTTCCAAGCATCCTGTGTGAATGTCTAGACATTGCACATGCACATAAGCGCATGCACACACACACACACACACACACACACAGACAGTCTTGGGCACTTAACCAAACGTTCAATCATCAGGATAGTGTTCCCTTTGATAGAAGGAGAAGCAGGAGTTTCTTTTGTTGGAAAGAACCTGCGCAGCTGACCCCCAGGATGACCGCCAAGACAAGTTGCAAAGAGCTGAGGCTAAAATATGGAAAAACTGAATGCCTTATTTGTTTACATGTCTCTCGTCCCCACCTGACCGTAAGGCACTTTAGATAAGGCAGTGCTTTTCTTCACTGCTGCATCCATCATGCTCAAAATAGGCCTGCTATGCAATAGATGAAAATGTGTTTTTTTCTGTAGTAACAAGAGTTCCAGCATCAAAACCAGTAGCCAATGGCAGAAAGGGACAGGAGAAGCTGGTGAAACACTGAAAGATTAGAGGTAGGATTAAATGGAGTAACAACTTGAGACGGCCCCCCGCCATAATGAAAGAGCTGGAGCATGTTTGTGACTAGCCTTTAAACCAGGGGATTGAAGGCATACACAAAAAAAGATCTAACCAGATGTATTTATGTCCATGTGACCCAATGGATCATGAGTATAATGAAAATAGACCCACTGTATTTGACCACATGAACGAGGCCAGTCTTCTCATTGCCTGAGTTGTTAACACAGATGATAGGCATTCATGAATGTAATGCTACTTGTTTTAATGAGGTAGGCATGGGAAAGTGGTTCATACCATAAATTTTGGAGGCTGACAGTCTTGAAGTGGAAAAGTGGTGAATGCCATGGGTTTTGGAGTCTTACAGTCCTGGGTTCAAATCACAGCTTCACTATGAACTATGAGTATGACATGAAAAGTATTTAAACTCTCTGAGCTGCAGCTTGACCATCTGTGAAATAAGAACAATAGTAAGTCCCTCCTATCCCGGGTAAATGTTACCATCCACATCCAGCATCCCAGTGGCTGGAACATAGTGAACATTAAAAAAATGTTTGCTATTATTATTATCGACATCATTAACGTTTCAGTATTTTAGCTAGATTTCAATGTCGATTGGATTTTTAAAAAATCTGTGTCTAGGGCTTTCTAAGCTAAGTTAATGACACAGCTTTATGCAAATTTAGGAATGTTTCATTATTATCGTGGGTGCAATAGGCTAAAAACATTCCAGTAGGGGTAGGGAAGCGTTTTAAGTTTTAAAATAGAGAAAGACCGATAACATTGTCAAGAATCAGTCTCAGCATCACCAGTTTTTTACCTTGTTCAAGTAATTCACAACAGAGGTCAGGACGTGGAACACTGACACGATTTCAAATGCACAAGTAATTGACAGGATGAGAAGTGTAGCCACATTAAGAATTAGAGAACATTATATCAATTATTGTCTTAAAGAGGTAAACTGATTATTCATAACTTGCAGTTATAATCTGCCTCCCCTGTAAAATTCCCATGTTGCCGGATAATATGGATAGAGCTTTGAAGTGGATGTCCAATTAAAGAAAAGGTCGGGGTCAGTGTAGTATTCTGGTTTCCACACGTACATATATGCTAAGGTAAATTTGCACTTTCTTGAATCCTACATCTATTTGAGGAATGATTCACTTAGTCAATAAATATGTATTGAGCACCTACTCTTTACTAGGTAGTATCAGTGTTAAGAGTAAAACTCGAGGTCAATGATTTTCATCCCATATTTATCAGCAAAAATTTTATGTCTCAAATCTAACTAAATTTATATGATCATCAATAAATCACCTAATGGGATTTTGCATACATATATTTGTATATGAAGTGGGGCTAGAATTCCCATCCCTACTGTTTCATAGTGCTCAGAAGCTAAAATTAAGTGACAGATGAGAAAGTGTTTAGAAAAGCTAATTTTTTTAACAGTTATGCTGTTAACCATAGTTACATAATTTAAAAGAACAGAAAATATTTGATTCTGAGGACAAAGTAAAGCAGCTAAGAAAGTTAAAATGATAAAGAGAGATTTGATGAGAGGCAAGAAAAAAAATCAGAACGGTTTGCTACTTTGCATAACTGCCCCAAATCATGTTCAACTCTTTCTTGTGGCTATATCTGGCAGTGCTTTAGATCAGTGGTTCCTAAACCTTGATGCACATCAGAGTCATGAACAGGTCTGGTTAAATGCAGAATGCTGAACTCCTCCCCTGGTCCGTCCCTCCCTCCCTCCCTCCCTCCCTCCCTCCCTCCCTTCCTTCCTTCCTTCCTTCCTTCCTTCCTTCCTTCCTTCCTTCCTTCCTTCCTTCCTTCCGAGACTGAGTCTTGCTGTGTCACCCAGGCTGGAGTATAATGGCATGATCTCGGCTCACTGCAACCTCCGCCTCCTGGATTCAAGCAATTCTCCTGTCTTAGCCTCCCAAGTAGCTGGGACTACAGTCGCACGCCACCATACCCAGCTAATTTTTGTATTTTTAGTAGAGATGGGGTTTCACCATATTGGTCAGGCTGGCCTCAAACTCCTGACCTCAGGTGATCCACTCGCCTCAGCCTCCCAAAGCGCTGGGATTACAGGCGTGAGCCACCACGCCAGGCCTAGAGTTTCTGATACAGTTGGTCTGAGGTGGAGCCCAAAACATTGCATCTCTAACAAGTTGCAGGTTATGTTGATATCACTTGTCTGGAGGGTACACTTAAGGAGAGACCCTGCTCTTGCCAAGCTTGCAGAGCAAGTAGGGAAACAAAACATGAATGAATGAAAAAAATATCAGGCCCTGAGCTCCAGACATGTGTATAAAAGTGTCTGCTCTCAAGAGACATCTCAAATCGAACATGCCAAAAGTGGAACTCTTGCTTTCTATTCACAAACTTGTGCCTTTTTTTAGTCTTTCCCATCTCAGTTGATGACACACTCTCAACGCAAGTGCTCAAGCCCCAAATTTAAGAGTTTATCTCAGCATCCACGTGCAAGCTATTCATTCTTTAATTCAACAAATGTTTACTTATTTAGCACCTACTGTGTGTCAGACACTGTTCTAGCCGTTACGGCATAGAAAAATGGCCAAAGCAAAGTCCTAGGGCTCAAAAAATGTAAATTCTGATGTGTAAAATGTAAAACAACAGGTACGTATATAGAGAGACAGTAGATAGCATCTTCAGTAACCAAAATTTGAGCATTTCACACCATTTCCACAGCCACCAGCCCAATCTCAGCCATCATCTCTTGTCTGAGCTACTTAAGGTGGACATAAGTAGTCTTCCTGTTTCCACTGTTCCCAAAGCACAATCAATTATCCATGCAGCGTTCAGAGAATCTTTAAAGCATTTGTTGGATTACCACATTCTTCTACCTAAAACCTCCCAGTGGCTTTCCTTCGCATTTAAAATTAAATCTAGACTGCTTAATCAGCATGGTATGCAAAACCTCTCCAAATTCCTTACTTATCTCTCTTTTTTTGAGACAGTCTTACTCTGTCACCCAGGCTGAAGCTCTGTCACCCAGGCTGAAGTGCAATGGCACAATCATAGCTCACCACAAGCTTAAGCTCCTGGACTCCAGCAATCCTCCCACCTCAGCCTCCCCAGTAGCTGGAACTACAGGTGTGCACCATGCCTGCCTTTTTCTTTTTCTTTTTTTTTTTTTTAAGCAGGGATGGAATCTCATTATGTTGCTCAGGCTGAGCTCAAACTCCTGGGCTCAAGCCATCCTCCCGGAGATGTGGGCCTCCCCAAATGCTGAGATTACAGGCATGAGCCACTTCTCTCTTCACTGTTCAAAAAACTCCTTTGGCTTCCTTTCTGCCCTTTTGATATGCTAAGTTCATTTAAACGCCAGGGAATTTGTGCCCTCCTCATAGAGCATACTTTCTCAATATCTGATTCTTCTTGTCATCATTTAGGACTTGGACTAACAACATTTCCACATAGAAGTAATTTCTGACCCCATTTCTAGCACATCTCACTGCTACAACTCTGCTTTACTATTATCCTTTTTTTTTTTTTTTTTTTTTTACTTTGATAGCATTTACTATTCCCTGATGTTATCTAGCCTGCTATGTGGTTCTTGTCACTAAAATGTAAGCCCCACAAGGGCAGCAATTTATTCAGACTGGTTCACTATTGTATCTTCAGTGCCCAGATAACTGTCTGACATATTATAGGCTCTTGATCAAAATTAATTGAATTAATAAATGAATGAATAAAGCATCTGAGTTATTGTCAACATGTTTATTCAAGTCAGTTTACAATTCTTCAACATTGGTGACCGTGTTGATATCATCTTTATAGCCCAGTGTTTAACTCAGTACCGTGCATGTGCAACAAATATCTGTTTAATGAACACATACATAAAGTAGGTTTTGCCTGGTTGAGCCTCTGTAACAACATCCTGCATTAGCTTTTTTTTTTTTTTTTTTTTTTTTTTTTTTTTCTATTTTAGAGGTAAAGATACTAAGGGTCAGAAAAGTTTAAGGGATGTACTGGAGAAGAGACAAATAAAAAGAAAAAGAAAACAAAGACTGATCACCCAGAGGCTGAGGCTGAGGGAGGGGAGAGTTTAAGATTAAATGTCAGATGAAGCAGGTGTTGAGGAGGAACTGAACATTGACAAATGGATTTGGCCTGAAGATGGATTTTTGATAACTTTAAGGAGAGCAGCACTGGGAGGAGAAGGGAGATAAGAAAAAATCTGGTGATGAAAAAATACAAAGGATAGGTATAAGAGAATATTTAAGAAAGCAGAAGCAACACTGCTTTTAAACTTAGATATTATTACTTGGAAGTGGGGGTAGAATTTAAGCATGTTTAATTAAAGGTCAGATTAGACCTCATGGAGAGGGAGAGAGTCAAGGATGGGGGCGTGAGCTTGGGAGAATTATTACTTGGAAGTGGTGGTGGAATTTAAACATGTTTAATCGAAGGTCAGATCAGACCTCGTGGAGCAGAAGAGAGTCAAAGTCGTGAGCTTGGGAGGAGGGGTGCTCAGGTAGTGAGAGGGGATGGGGCACAGGCAGGGCCTCATCTCCCTCTAGAGTTGAGCAACATGGGCAGAGGGAGGTGCAAAGATTAAATGCAACAGCCAGGGTAGGGGAGGAGGAGCTCACTGAAGACTGACTTGATCTCAACAGGCTAAAGTGGGAACAGTCAACTTTACCTGAAGACAAATAGGGCTGGACATTTCAAGAAAAGATGATTGAAAATAGCGGTTCATTGGTTGATGAGTCTGGGCATGGGTGGCGGTGATTATCTGGTAACTGTGAGTATTACAGGGAAATATTAGAAGATAGCGACAATGTGACAATGAGAGACCAGGAACTAGTCTTTGGAAAGGATAAGGTGTGAAGGAGTAAAGTGTTTAAAGGTTTTTGAGAAAAACCAAAGTTTGGTTACAGATGTTTCCAGTTTCTAAATATGAAATCTTGGGGGCAACTCATTTTCCTCTTCTCAGCCTTAATTTTCTCTCCTATAGATGAAGATTGCTGTCATTTGTGAAGCTTAAAAGAGATAATGGATACTCAGTGTTAAGCAGAAGAGGTAGGTCATGAGTAAAGCTCAAAAAAATGATAAATAGGGAAGAGTAAGGCAAAGTCCAAAGTAGGGCCTTCAAGTTTTAAAATTTAATGCATTTTTATTTGTCAATTAAAAATAAATTTAAAATGTAATGCATAAGAATAACTTGGAGGAATGATTTTAAATGCATAACCCTGCCCTATTACTCCTATGAGATTATGAGTCTGTAGGTCTGCAGTGAAGACTGGGAATATGCTTTCATCACAAGCAAATACTTCAGGTGATGCTCATGTAAGATACTCAGTGCTTCAGGTGATGCTCCCTAAGTCACAATGAGAAGAGCATTGAGAAATGCACTGGTGATGGCATTGCACAGTACGGGGCCAGCACTGTACAGTTGCAATGGTACTGGTGCAACAACCATGTTTGAAACTCTAGACCACGATTCTCAGCACAGATTGCTTAGTAAACACCTGGAAATCTATATCTGAATGTGTGCATATATGCATATATATATACATTTACAATGTCATGCATCAACCTTTTCAATCTAGTTCCAAAATATTCTTATCATCCCAAAGGGATAATCTATATTCATTAAGCAGTTGTTCTTTGTTTCTCACCTCTCCCTTGTCTCTGGCAACCCCAAATTTGAATTCTGTGTCTACACACTTACCTATTCTGGATATTTCACATAAATGGAATTATACAACCTGTGACCTTTTGTGTCTTTTTTTTCACTTAGTACGATGTTTTTGAAGTTCATCCATGTTGTAGCATATCTGTAGTCCATTTGCTTATGTCTGAATAACATCCCACATATCTAGTTGGTTTATTCATTTATCTGCAAATAGACATTTGGCTGTTTCCACTACTTGGCTATTGTGAGTAGTGCATGTGTGTGCAGCCGTAGCAGCCACAGAGATTATGATTTAGCCCCCTTGGCAATGGACTCAGGTGATTTTAATACATAGCCAGTATTAAGAATCTATTTTCAAGGTATTGAAGAAAGAGTTGAATGGCTATGTAATTTAAATGCTATTTAGTAGACAAATTTCTTTTCTAGGACTGATGAAACATTCCTCTATAGGGCTCGGTGCACAGGTGGTACTTGATAATGTAGACTAGATAGCAGGAGAAAGAGCTGTAATTTCAGAAGAGGTTGGTGCTAACAAGGAGTTTGAATGAATTAGTTCTGTTCTGTGTCAAATGTGGCCATAACACATGGCATCATAAATAACCTACTGAAATTTATTCTACTTTTCTTTCTCCAGAAGATTACTTTCTAGCAATGCCTAAAGTTAGAAGTAGGGGGTACCACATTTTATACCTGTTGGCTAAATAACACAGCTTGGTGAGCCAAAAATGAGCCTCAGAGACCCCTCACAGTGATCTGAGAAGGAGTATAAGATTTGTCAAGGCTGCATATGAATTATGTCCAGGTAAAAAGAAAAGAAATTGCTGTAGAAATTATCTTAATGATAAAGCACATTCAGTGTCAGACCTATGCATTATCCTATCTATGAAACACTCATTGATGTCACAGAAAGGTACGAGTGTGTCTTTTGATGTGAGGCTTTGTACTTCTGTAAAAACTTACTTCTGAGAAGTTCAAAGTGCTTTCCATGGACTTTCTCAGAATCCCTTTCAACCTCTTTATGGCATAGATGGCAAGTGTTATTCTCCTCTCGTAGAAGATAGGAAAGTGGAAATGCCGAGAGGTTAAGTGTGATGTGCTCAGTGCTTATCTTTTAGGATGGGGCCCAAGGCTCTAGGCTTCCAGAGAGTCCTTGGCAATGGTCCCCATTACTTCTCTGCCATCTCGTTACAAGGTTAGCATGTAATAGTTACAAAAAAAAAAAAAAAAAAAAAAAGATTTGTCAATGGGAAGGATGGATATTTCTAATTTAGTACCATGAACTGCCTGGAGTGAGTTTTCTGTCAGGGTCATGATGACATCATTATTCATTGACAGCATGGGGAAATTTTTCACATTCTTTTTTATTATTTTTAGCTGGACATCACACAGGGGTGTTAACATCATCAGCGTTACATTGGGTCTTCATGTGCTGCTCTACTTAGGTGATGGTGTGGAATGGTTCACTTTCTTATCACATTTCATTTTATTTCGTTGTCATGATAATGGGTATGTATCATAATATTATGTATCATAATACATACCCATTATGATGTAGTCTACTTAAAACATACCTTGAGCAGGTAGTCTACCTAAAACATACCTTGGCCAGGCGAGGGAGGTGGCTCATGCCTGTAATCCCAGTACTTTAGGAGGCTGAGGCGGGTGGATCTTGAGGTCAGGAGATAGATAGAGACCATACTGGCCAACAAGGTGAAACCCTATCTCTACTAAAAATACAAAAATTAGCTGGGTGTGGAGGTGTGCACCTGAAATCCTGGTTACTCGGGAGGCTGAGGCAGGAGACTCACTTGAATCCAGGAGGCAGAGATTGCAGTGAGCCGAGACTGTACTATTTTTTTTTTTTTTTTTTTTTTTTTTTTTTTTGAGACGGAGTCTTGCTCTGTCGCCCAGGCTGGAGTGCAGTGGCCAGATCTCGGCTCACTGCAAGCTCCGCCTCCCGGGTTCACGCCATTCTCCTGCCTCAGCCTCCCGAGTAGCTGGGACTACAGGCATCCGCCACCTCGCCCGGCTAGTTTTTTGTAATATTTAGTAGAGACGGGGTTTCACCGTGTTAGCCAGGATGGTCTCGATCTCCTGACCTCGTGATCCACCCGTCTCCGCGCACCTGGTGACAGAGCGAGACTCAGTCTCCAAAAAAAAAACCAAAACCTCATTTATGTTATTTAAATGTTACTTAAACATACCTCAGGTAGTTACTTAAAACATACCTCAGTTATGTTTTAAGTAGGCTACCTACTCAAGGTTGCTTTAGGATTCATAACATTTTAAGTTTCAAAAAGTTTTAATATTTAAAATATTTTGAAATATTTTTAGTATGAAATGAATACTTTTTTCCCCCTAGGCAAAATTTGTATTAATATTTTTGGTTGATGGAGCAACAGACACTCTAGTGATTAAACCTTGTTCTAGCACCTTAACATGATATGAGGGCCACAGTGTTCTTGGTACTGGCTGAACATCAGGATTGCTGTGTGCATCTTTTAATTTGTCTTATCTGTTAAAGTAGAAAAGTAACGCATGCAAATACAAATGAAAACAATAGCATTTAGCTCACAGAGAAGGAATTAAGATGAAAATAAAGATCTCCTCTCCTGTATAATTTTCCTAAAATTTTCAACCTTACTCTACGATATACCATAATCTAACAATATAGATAGACTTGTTGGATAGCTTTTATTTAATCCATTTCAACTATATAAATCTAACATTGTGTTTCTACTAGTTACATGGCACTCCATTATATGGCTGTATCATAATTCATTTAAACATGTTCCTCACTGGTGGCCATTCAAATTGAGTCTATTTCTTCAATAATTTAAAAAAAGCTGTTATGAACAGTTCTGTATATGTGTACTTTTACATGTCAAGATAAATGACATATTTGTAGATGATTTCTGAGATATAGTGTAGACATATACATATTTGTATATGTATAAATATATGTGTATAGTATATAAACATATGATATAATATATGGCATATATTTAAATATTTTAACATATGTTTGATATATATCGCTACTTTTTCTGAGAAGATTTAAAAAGAAAATACAGCCTCTCAAGTGCTTGCTTTAAGGATTTACTGGGTCAAATGTCCTAGGGTAGTTGTTGACAATCCTTTTTTTAGAAAAGCAAACAATTAATTCTAAATCACAGCTTTGTTAAATCCTCCATCCCATAAAATCGCCAGCCAATAACATGAAAATCTGTTTTCTGTCTATAATCTAAATTAAAATATAGTTTCGAAAAGTCATAAAGACCAGATCTGTTTTTATATAACTGTCACTCTTGATACTGTAAAGAAGTCAGTATCATATTTTGTATCCTGCATATTCTTCCTGGAAAACCAGAGGAAAATTCAGCCAAATAGTAGGTTTTCACTTCATGAGACAGGGAATTTTTAGTGACTCGCACTTATTTACCAGATTAAGCATCTGCTACAGCAGAATATTCACTGTCATTTGTGAAGATGTAAATTTCAGAACTAAGTACAAATAATTGTGCTATGTAACTGTAAGGAAGAAGTTTCATAATGTTTTAAACTTTCCAAGTCTGGAGAATTTCTGCATTATTTTTATCATGATTATGAGCAATTTTGTGCACATATTTTTTTTCTTTTTTGTAACAGTCCTAAGATCTCTGTGAGAGTGTAGTTGTCTGGATACTTTTATGTCCACCTGTGGTTTTATAGAGAACTTTTTCCTGGAGAAAAGAAAAAGAAAGAAAGAAAGAAAGAAATGATTTTCCCCTCCCTTTCTGAACAGTTTACCACTCCCTTTACACTTTCAGAAAATGTATTACTTGGATAAGATCTCTTTTCAAAGCCTGAATAGATATCAAGAAATCACCATTCTGAACCCTTTCTTATTAAAAATACACAGAAATAAGCTTTGTCACAAGACATTGCTCTCATTCATCAGGAAGCTTTTATGCTTGGATGGAATAATTAAGCAAATGGCTATGAACTTATTGAATATTTCAAGGGGAAAATTTTTTCATAGATAAATATTGCACAAGCCTTAAAATAATCCAAGTTGCTGGCACATATTCATTGCCAAAATATTGTTACCTTTTGGAGCACCATGCTAATTTGAAGGTTGAACAAATTTAAATGAAAATACTGGTGCATATTCCAAATAAACATCTTCAAATAACCTTACCATATTAATATGCCCCATGCTTTGAAACTCCTCCACTGCTGAACAGAGAATCAGTAAAGAAAGAAGAGAGGGAAGAAGTGATTATTATGGGTACCTACTCTGTGCTAGACACTCTGTCAGGCACTTGATATACATTATTTCATTTATTCTTTCCACCAAGCTCAAGAAAGTCAGCAAAAAAAAAAAAAAAAAAAAAAAAAAAAAAAAAAAAAAAAAAAAAAAAAAAAAAGCCTGACATGGTTATTGCTTGCCAAAATTCATAGAGTTAGCAGGGTATGGGACAAGTATTTGAAACTTAATGTGATTCCAAGGTTAAAAGAAGAGAACCTTAATACATATATACCATTGCTTTTACCCTTCCCCAACCCACTGCCATTTCCAACGTCATCACTAATGCACAGGGAAAGAGTCTGCTACTTTGAACTTTGATACCTCCCTTTCTAACTGTAGGATTTTTTTCCTGTTAGTTTTCTGTTACCCAAACCTGTTTCTGATATGGGTATATGTGTTTATGTGTGCATGCATGTATGTTTGTACATCTATCTTTATTATAATGGAAGTATACCCAATGTAATAATTGGTCCCCAGAGACTGAAAATATTAGCCTCCTTCTTACTGTTGATGTAGCCTCCTTTACAAGATACCAGGAAATCTAGTCATTTCTACCTTAAACTTTAAAGAAAATACGAATTTTCAGTTTAAACTGAAAAGAAAAAGTTTGTCCACTAGATTCTTTACTGTTTTTGTTTTTGTTTTTGTTTTTGTTTTGAGACGGAGTCTCACTCTGTCGCCTAGGCTGGAGTGCAGTGGTGCGATCTCTGCTCACTGCAAGCTCCACCTCCTGGGTTCACGCCATTCTCCTGCCTCAGCCTCCTGAGTAGCTGGGACTACAGGCATCCGCCACCTTGCCTGGCTATTTTTTTTTTTTTTTTTTGTATTTTTAGTAGAGACGGGGTTTCACCATGTTAGTCAGGATGGTCTCGATCTCCTGACCTGGTGATCTACCCACCTCGGCCTCCCAAAGTGCTGGGATTACAGGTGTGAGCCACCGCGCTTGGCCCTTCACTGTTTTATAGAGAAAAGTAAATGGTACTTACTAAATTTTTTACTAGTTGACCACTTGAGTTGTCATCATAGGGAGATACAATAGTGAAAGCACTGCCTTTTAAAATGAATGTGTCCAGGTTTCAATCACTCTTAACCATTTAATAGGTGTTTGAGTTTGAAAGTTGTTTAACGTCTATGAGTCTCAGTTTTCTAGCTGAATCTGAACAATAATAGTACTTAGGAGTGTTTTTTGGATAAAGGAGAAAATATATACCAAGCCCTTATACTGCTCTGGTCCCACATTAAATCTGTGAAAATGGTACATGGTAGCAAGAACTGCTGAGCACCCCACTTCTGGAACTGGGCTCTGTTATCACCTATCGTAGGAGTAAGTTAATCCCAGTAGGTCAGTCCAATACTCAGACACTGTTATAAAAGGAAAAAGGACATAAGTTCACATCTACCATTACCATGCCATCTGCCTGGCTGAAAAAAATGCAGCATTTGGAAATTCTCCAGTTATCAAGGCTTTGGGAAGTCTAGTCAGTCAGCGGTGAACAACTGAATATTCAGAGAAACCCAGTTAGCAAGTCCAGGCAAAGATCCCCAAGGGGAAGGTGTCAATTTAAACACAAATAATTTTAAAGATGATCTTTATATATTGTGCTTTTGCTAACTGGGTATACTTCACTTGTTCTAACTCTGCTTCTCTCAGGCCAGCAACCAAGCTAAGAGCTTTAGACCATCTCCTAAAATCTATACTGTTGATGTCTTTGGGAAAGAAAAATCAAATCTGGTGACACTGAGCTCATGCCCACACAAGGTAAGAGAGGTACACCTGAGTATGGTTGCTCTCATTTTTAAATACAGAAGGCAATCTCTAGTGACGAGAGCCCTCATCACTTATATTATTGCATGGGCACTCATGCTGCGCAGAACACACACACACACACACACACACACATATCCACCTGTGGCATATATATATATATATATATATATATATATATATCTCCACCTGTGGCATTTATATATATATATTCACCTGTGGTGTGTGTGTGTGTGTATATATCCACCTGTGGTGTGTCTGTGTGTGTATATATATGTGTGTGTGTGTGTATATATATATTCCACCTGTTGTGTGTGTGTGTGTGTATATATATATTCCACCTGTGGTATATATATGTGTGTGTGTGTGTATATATCCACCTGTGGTATATATATATTTTTTTTTTCTTGTAAATGTTCCTGGGCCATACCTTCTCTCTCCATGCATATTGGGATTTATTTCTAGGGAACAATACAAGAACTACACACCTCTCTCTCAGCTCATGCAGTTCCCTGCTCTTCCATTGCAACGTTGAAACCCTTTATTGTACCCTCCTATAGAGAAGAGTCCTAATGAACAAGAATTGCATTTCTGGTTCACAAAATCACGGCACCTTGCACAGTACCTAGATTTAAATTGTTAGGCAATGACTGGTATGGAATGGCTAACTGAAGGAATGAGAAATGTACAGTAATTTGAGGTGATTTTGAAATTGGACCTGTCAGCAAGTGCGTGACCTATAAACAAGTTTTTCATCTTCACAGTCTTATTTGATATAATGCCAAGGTTGGATTAAGTACTCTACAAAGCCTCTTCCAACTCTGAAATTCTTTTATACAATAAAATAACTTCCCTTGTTCATTTCATTCCTATTTTAATCTTAACTTCGCTGATTTGGGTTAAATTACTAAAGTCTCTACAACCAGGATATTAGTAATATAATCCTTATCTCTTGGGATCCTTGCAAGAGCTAATTAATAAATAATGTAGAGAAACTTAGACAAAAGACAAAAAGAAATGAGAAATTACTTATTATATTTTCATAATTGCATTTTAAATGAGAATAGTTGAGAATCTATGTTTCATTTATGAACAGAATTTTAACTATTAGTGCTTGTAAAAAGAAAAATTAGGTCCAATTTTACATTCTCATTTTCTGAAGAATTAATTTTTCTTTTTTATTATTTTTTCAACTTTTACAATCAAACCCTTTTACTCAGTGGCGGATCTGTTACTTTACATCTGTGGGTCCAGCATCCTTATTTTGTGACAATGGAAGCACTATGTTTAACCCTTCCAATCTCTCAAAGGCTAACATAGTGCCTGGCAAGGAGTAGGTGTATCAAAATTGTCTGCTGCTTGAGGGAAAAAAAGGCAAAAATAGTATCAATCAAAAACAACTCATAGCAACTGTGTGGCCTAAACTGATAATGGTCCTTCAATGATTTAGGCATCAGGTCTTCAAAGATTTTGTTTTAGCACTCATAAGTATTTTATATTAATGGTTCAAATGATGAATGCCCTAAAACTAAATTCTAGTTGACAAAATCAGCTTAAGCTTGGAAGTGTTTGAAGGTTGTGTTGGTTTCTTCCCCTCTCGACTGGTGTGATTGCAACAGCTATTGAGGCTGCCAGGCAGTCTGTCTTTTGGGACTCAGGAGACAGGGAAGCCAGTTGGTTTTAAAGTAGACAGCTTCCAGCAACCCAGGGTCACGTAGTTCTGCTACCTGTGGAGAGCTTCCAGCAACCCAGGGTCATGTAGTTCTGCTACCTGTGTGTAGGGAAAGGGTGTCCTGGGCTGGTGCTCTGTGGGCCTCCACATTTCTGGGTGACAGACTACTCACTCTTGCAAATGTGACTGTGAGCCATCTATAGACTGGAAGAACCAGGTCTCTTCATCTGCCTGATGTGCAGCAGAATTAGCTATGGTGTTCCACGGAGGTACAGCTCTGTAAGTTTAAAAAAAAAAAAAAAACCTGCTCTTTTTATAGGATGCTTATACCTGGTTATGAGATTTCTGTCATATATTGGAATATTTCCTCTTCATTAAGCAAACTCTTTGTGGTATTTGCAAAATCTCTAAAGACTATCCTTGTCTTCCTTTGCTGGTTTTTATGTAATAATTTATAGTATCAGCAGAGAAATGTTGCTACTTGCAGATGACACCCTAGCTACATGTTGTCTTTGAATTTCAAAGGAATGCTGTGGATACATTCACTAAAGCTTCTGTTGTTAGTGACAGAGGATTTGCACAGCTGCCTGGGTCTGTCTGTCACATGCTTCCCCCAGATACTCTCATTCTTGGTGTTGCCCCAGACACTTCTGAATTCTTAGTTCCTGGTCTGATATATTCCACTTCTTCTCATTGGACCTTCATTGTTAGTTTTGAATATTATTCCACAATATAACTAGTTGAGAGAAATGAGAAATCCAATTTGCTTAAGGATTGGCTGTTGAGAAATAACAACACATAAAAATCTCAAATCAAAACCAGATTAATAGCAAGTTGTTGCTTCCATGGAAAGGATTCTTGTTTTATAAAATGTATGTGTGCAGATTCAGTCAATAACAAATATTTGTAAACAAATAAAGTGATTACAGGTACAGAAAAAAAAAATGTATCACCCATGACCTATGGGGATTTTGCCTGTTTGTTTATTCAACAAGTGTTTATTATGCACCTTACACACCTATTATATGACAGTCACAGCAGAAGCACAAAATACACAAGTCTGAGTAAAAATGAAAAACAAAGCAAAAGCAAACGAAACACAGAGTCATTGTGTTCATGGAGCTTATATTTAAATTTGCAATATGCATCTTCTTACCCAAAAATCAGAACAAGTGAGCAAGTATAATTCTTCTAAGTGTGAAAAAGTGTTTATAATGCAGGAATGTGATGTGGTCAAGGCAGGAAGTGAAGGCCTAGGATAAGAGTAACCCTGCAGAGAAACAGTTTATGTCTCACTCTCTGGTGAAAGACAAGAAAATGACATGTGTTTTCCCATTTTAACCTCACAGCAACTTAGCGTGGTAGGCATTAGTGGCCACATTTAATAAAAAGTAAAACAAAGCTAAAGAATGCAGCCCTAGGTCAAATAGCTGGTAAGTCATGAAGCTGAGATAGGAGACTACATCTTCATCACACTGATACCCATGACCTAGGTTGTTACTCATACAGGATAGAAAGGCATGTGTTTCTCTCTTTTTATGCCTAATTTGGCCATAACTTTCATGTAACAGATGCAGACAAATTATCAATCAATGTTGACTTTTGATTCAGTAGCATTTAATACTTTTTCTAAAATAAAATTGAATTTTAATAGTGCATAAGCAATACTCAATTTTTCACTTTGTTAGTAATGAGATGTAAGCTTTAATTATTGTTATCGAGGACTTAGCATCTTAAAGTATCAGGTCTTAGAGACGTGTCTCATTTAAATGTGCATTTTAATAAAGCATTTCTTCTAAAAATTGAAACATATTCTGATTGTTTCAACGAACCTGAAACTGAAGAATTTCATGATGCACTAAAGAAATATTTTTAGAATCAGAATTCATCAACAGTGATGCAGAATTAATATTCTATGTCTCAGCTTGATAGGGAATTCAACTGGAAAGACATTTTCCTCTCTGTGGGATTAGCATGTTTGTATTCAATATTATAAATAGAATGGATCTACAGTCAATTACAAACAGCTTTTTCCAAAATTATGTCTTCCTACTGTTGTAAATGTAGACTATCTGTGATTGTAATATCGCATCATGGCTAGTAAACATTTGTCTATCTGAAATGCAGCCATAAAGTATTCAGATCGCTGAATGACTCACAAAGAAACTGTTTTAGGAGCGACGTTGGCCTTTAGCCATCCATAGCCTGGTTTTCATGGAAAAGTGGCAGGAAAGGAAACCATTTCTTTGACAGCATTTGTTAATCTTCCATGAGCAAGAAAAATGAAATGTTTGAGGTGATGGCTATCCCAATTACACTGATTTGATCATTACACATTTTATACAGGTATCAAAATTTAACATGTACCCTCAATCTATTACAACTGTTATATATCAATACAAGTAAAGATGAATTTAAAAATGAATGATAGTAAAAATGAACATTTTGTTAAAATATTGGGTTAACCAAATGCGCCAGTGCTAAGTTTCTTACTCCTCTATGGAAAGCCTTTTCAGCAAGTGCTTGCCTCACTAGCAATTTATCCATGTTTACTAGAACTTGCTGAGCTCTCCTTACCTTGAGACATTCAATGATCTTGCTGTGAGGTCTATACTCCTCACCTGTAGGACTTGGCACATGTGATTTTTTTCTCCAAGAAACTGACCATTAATTTTCTCCAAACAACGAGGCCTCTAGCATGCAATACGCTCTCAAGAAACATAGTTTTTGTTGATTTTTGGTTTTGTAATCGTCAATAATATTACGCTCAGACAATCAAGAGATATGAACAGCTTCATATAACTAGCTAGTGGAGAATCAGAGTACATGGGAAACTTGTGTTTGGTTGTGTGTGGTTTGCTGCACTGTGGAAACTATTTAATGCAACTGATAATTACAGTTGAGAGTTTCCAGTTCCGGAGTTACTCCATATAAGGCTCTAATAAATGGGTTTATACAGTTGATTAAAGCGGACTAGGCAACTTCCATGCCTCATTCTAACCCTGACATACCCAGGTTCTAAACCATTCTGTGATCCATTGGGGATAAGCCTGGTTATAAGGAAGCCAATCTGTATGTTAGTAGTCTTCTTTGCAAACTTTATGTACAATGTCATCTGCTTAATAATTATTAAAAGGATATTTCCACCAAAATGTAAATTTGTTTAATCACTTCTATCTTTAAACAGTAAAAATAACTCAATCTACCTGTGAAACTATTCTATACAGGGATCTGTACCAACTGAAGCAGCTTCTACTTTGAAGTCATTATTGTACCTTTGATGATCACAATAAATTAATGAAAATTTCTTATATGTATCATAAAGAGAGGCCTCAATTGTAGAAAAGTTATTACTGTTCATAGAGTAAATACACCTGAGAGAAATATCAGCTACTGGTTTGAATCACCTTGAGGGAACTTATAACTTTATTAAGAGTAATATCTATAATTCTGATATTAATAAAGATAATAACAGTGATAACAAATATTGATTGCTAATATGTGCTAGATATTCTGCTTGGTATTTTACATAAATTGATATATTCAATCATCATAATGACTTGTTGACTGGTTACTGTTGTACTAGTCAGGATTCTCCAGAGAAACAAAGCAATAGAATACACATACATACACACACACACACACACACACGTGCACGTGAGAAAGATATTTATTTATTTTGAGGAATTGCCTCATGTAATTATAGAGGCTGAGAAGTTTCATGATTTGCAGTCTGCAAGCTGGAGTCCTAGGAATCCCTTGATTTCATTCTATTTCAAGTCCAAAGGTCTGAGAACCAGAGGAGCCAATGGTGTAAATCTTACTCCATTGTCAGGGAAAGAACAATTTCCCAGCTAGGAAAGGCAGACAAGAGAAAAAAAAGGGGGGGTAAGTTTCCCCTTTCTCTACCTTTTTTTTCTATTCAGACTCTCAATAGATTTGTTGATCCCCAAACACGTTGGAGGTGGCAACCTACTTAACTGAGTCTACTGATCCAATGCAAATCTCCCATAGAGACACCTACACAGACACACCCAGAAATGACATTTAATGTAGACATTTCTTGGTGCAGTCAAGGTGACACAGAAAACTAACCACCATGACTAGTATTATCTCTATCTTACCGCTGATAAGGCAGTCTCAAAAAATGCATAGTATTTGCTCAAGATCTTAACCAAGTACAGTGTTTACAGATTGCAAAGATTTCTTTTTTTACTGTAGGCTTGTTTGGAGAGTTGTTTTGGGTTATCGGTGTATAATATATGCTCAGAGAAATGCTTCACATTTCTTTGGCCCTCCCAACAACCCCAAGAGTTAAGGAACATAAGACGACATTCTTTTTTATTCTTTTTTTTTTTTTTTCTTTTTTTTTTTTGAGACGGAGTCTCGCTCTGTCGCCCAGGCTGGAATGCAGTGGTGCGATCTTGGTTCACTGCGAGCTCTGCCTCCCGGGTTCATGCCATTCTCCTGCCTCAGCCTCCCGAGTAGCTGGGGCTACAGGCGCCTGCCACCACGCCCGGCTAATTTTTTTGTATATTTAGGAGAGACGGGGTTTCACCGTGTTAGCCAGGATGGTCTCGATCTCCTGACCTCGTGATCCGCCCACTTTGGCCTCCCAAAGTGCTGCGATTACAACAGGCGTGAGCCACCACGCCTGGCCAACATAAGAAGACATTCCTAATCTCACAATATTGATGAGCATACTACAGTGTTTGCAGATAGATGTTCCACACCATGTTTGATAGCAAATCCAAGATGAGAGGCCTAGGACTCATGCCCTGGAACTTCTAGCTGGTACCTCAAGGCCCCACTCAGAGCTTTAAACAGAAGAAAACTATAAAAATAATGCTAATTTCATCTTAGAGAATGACAAATTCTGCACGCTAAATTTCTTCACAATATGAATTAACCCCTCCCCCCAACTAATTCCCAATGCCTCTATGATTCATTAGTGTCATCTGTCAGCAGGTTCTCACATCATCTGGCTTATTCCTCTGAAAAGACTGGAGTTTGTGATGAGCCCCTTTCTGTATTTCCACCTCTTGCCTACACCTTCCTTACCTGGTGACTCAGCCATTAGTCTCTGACTTGATTCTAACGACTCAGTGAAGTGTCAAAGGATGTACCCATTTCCTCTTCAAGAAGTGTTCGCCACTCAAAAGAAGAAGGGTTTCAGAATCACATCTTTTACTGATTGCAAAGAAAACCCATATCAACTTTAGAAATAAATTCTTACGTCTTGAGAAATGCCTCAAAAAGTTGTTATTGTTGCTTTGTAAGTTACCCAATTGACCAGCATTAATTTTTGATTGTATATCTGCTCACTAATTTTTCTGTGAACATACAATTTGAATTATACTGTACATACTATATAGAAAATTCTTTTTTTCCTTTTTTTTTGTCTTTTTACCAAACTCTACCATCAACACAATTCTATGTCATTAAATATTCTTTAGCAACATAACTGGTAGTGACTCTGTAGTAGTCCAATATATAAGCACTCAAAATAAGGATATATATTAATTTATCTAACCAGTTCCTTATTTTGGCCTAATATGGTTCTTATTTTGCACTTTTTTGTGTTATAAATTACAATGAAATGAACATTTTTATGGATAACCATCTGATTGCATCTCATTAATTTCTTACAGTAGACTTTGAGAAGAAAAACTTCTACATTAAAGCAAATGTAAATTTTTAAAAAAACAAGTGTTTCAATAATGTTCTGAGGCATGGCCCCCTATAAGGCATCATTTTTTTGCATTGTGTTCAGAAATGCTGGGGAAGGTACCTTTGAGGTGGCTGTACTATTAGGAGGTAATTTTTCCATCCCTATTCTCCAGTTCAATCTGCCATCACCTTCCACACTGTTACATGGAAGCCAGGAAGCCTTCCCTAATAAATTGTACCCCACCTGGGCTTTCTTAAGAAAACTCAACAGGACTCAAAGCGCGGGACAAGAAAGCAGTGCCAACAGACTAAAGGGGATGTGAAAATTGCTGGTGAAAAAATTATTTGGCTGAGTAACTTGCTGATGAGACTGGATTTCAAAAAGGAATTTTTGCTACATGGGGTCTGTTGTCTGCTGCAGATGGCTAGCATGTGAAAAAGAATGCAGGAATCCTCCTATCTTCTACAGGCAGCTACTTTTGAAGTGTGAGGGATTGACAGGACCAAGAATTAAATTAGGTTGTCTTTACGCTAAGAGACTGGAGATCTATGTGGACCAAAATTATATTATTATGTTATTACCTATTTGATTGTATTCATAGTACTTGTAAGTGCCTGAACTCATTTATATGTGTGTTTGTTCATTATTCTTCTCCCTTGTTATAAGCTCCGTGAGACAAGCACCTTGTCTAACTTGTTCCCTTTATATCTTCAGCACCTTAGCACAACACCCAGCATTGTTCTGGCAACAAGTAATTTTTGTAGGATAAAAGAATGAAAGGATTGTTATCTTTATCTAACCCTTTGAATGTCTACATTTTTAGTATGTAATTAATTATTTACTGATTAACCTTTTGTTCTATATCTTCAGGTATTTTCTCTGTATATGTTCATCTCTGTGGTTTTATAATGTGCTCTTGAAGGACAAAGGGCTATAATTTAGAGAATAATTTGTACCCATTGAATATGTATCTTAAATGGTAAGCTGAAGTGACCATTTATTAAATATGTGTTCACTAACTGGAGGCTAATTAAAATTGTGTCAATTTCTGATTTTTAGTACCAGATATAGCTTATTGGATCTGGTGTTTGCAGATAAGGCTTGCTGACATTTCATTTTGAAACACTCTCTCAATCAGCATAAAATGAAGCTTATCTCAAGACTGGTTAATATAAGAATCCAAAAACCATTTGAATGGGGGAAAAGTCAGTGGAGTCACTCAAATGTTACATTTCCATTCATTCATTTGAATGGTTATAATACGTTTTAGTGGAAAAAATAAATGAAATTTACATTATGAAAATTAAAGTAGTTGTATCAATACAATGTTATGTAAATCTCACCAGTCCAGTTCTTTGTTAAGGGAACTCATCTTCCTAAATGCTTATGTGAAATTCACATTACCATCTATGTTATTTATACATGCCTAGTTTTGGTTGCTTGTTATAAGATCCTTAAAGAAAAGTTTAGGGAATAGGGATAAAATGTAAAATTAAGACCATTGAAGTATGACTGGTAAAGCCATTTTTTATGATTTCTATTTTTATTTTTGTATCTTCTGGTAGAGGTGGGGTTTTACCATGTTGCCCAAGCTGGTCTCCAACTCCTGACCTCAAGCCATCTGCCTGCCTCAGCCCCCCAAACTGATGAGATTACAAGCATGAGCCACTGTGCCCAGCAAGGCCATTTATTTTTATTAGGCATGACTTTAGACCTTATCTAGGTCAGAACCTAAACATATTTCCAACTGATATGTTCAATTTTCTCCTTTCCTTGAGTCTCTAATGATCTCAAGACCATACCCAGGCAATGCCTTCTCCTAGGAACAGTCCTTCCTCCTCTCTGAGGCCCCAGGATAATGGATATGCCTCACGTGTAAGCACTTTCCATAGCTAGTTGAAGTGATCGATTTCAACAAATAATAACTGAGTACTTGCTATGTGACAGTCACTGTGATGTTGTTAAGCCAAAGAAATCCTTGCCTCATAGAAGTTACATCCTAGTAAAGGAGTCACTAACCAAATAAGCTGACAGTTTCTGATATGCTGTTAGGTAAACGCATGTTATCGAGAGAAATACAGCATGGTAAATGAATGGAGAAGGATGGAGTGGGTCATACTGTAAGCCAGCCAAGTTGGCATCTCTGAGGAGGGACATTTGGTGAGGACTTGAACACCATGAAGAAGCAAGTCATGGATATCTGCGGAGAACATTGTAGATACAGTAAAGCCTAGTAGATGCAAAATCCCTGAAGCAGAAGCACTTGCCAAATGTTTGACAAAGGGGAAGAAGGCTGAGGTAACTAGAATGAGGTGTGTGAGCAAGAGAGTGGAGGAACTGAGGGGGAGAGAGAGAGCGCGCCAGGAGCCAGTTCTCAAGCTCTCATTAGTATAGGAACCTTATCCTGGGTAGGTGGATCAGAGCATTCGGGGGTCTATAAACCTAAGTGCAAAGAACATGCCGTCTTTATTTTCATTAACCTCAACAGAACTTTAGCATATCATTTAATTGTGAATGTAGAGAACAAACCACAGTATTATTAGCAGCACCTGTGACTTCATAGCCAATAGACACTGAAATATTTTTAGTTACGGATATCTCAAAATAGTCATTATATTGACTACTTTGATGTTAGAGTAGTTTTAAGACCTTATCTACATGTGTCTTTTTAATATTTTGATAACTGCTTTGCAGTATCATTGGTTTTCTTTGTAACCTTACCTGTTTTATTTTATACATCAAAAAAATATGGCCGGGAGTAGTGGCTCACGCCTGTAATCCCAACACTTTGGGAGGCCGAGACGGGTGGATCACTTGAAGTCTGGAGTTTGAATCCAGCCTGGACAACATGGTAAAACCCTGTCTCTACTAAAAATACAAAAATTAACCGGGCATGGTAGCGGGCGCCTGTAATCCCAGCTACTCAGGAGGCTGAGGCAGGAGAATCTCTTGAACCCGGGAGTTGGAGGTTGAAGTGAGCCGAGATTGCACCACTGTACTCTAGCTACTCAGCTACTCAGGAGGCTGAGGCAGGAGAATCTCTTGAACCCGGGAGTTGGAGGTTGAAGTGAGCCGAGATTGCACCACTGTACTCTAGCCTGGGTGACAGAGTGAGATGCTGCCTAAAAAATATATATGTATATTTATATATAATATAAATAAAAAATATATAAAATATATAGTAATATAAATAAAATATATATTATATATGCTATAATAATATATAAAAATATATTATATATAATATACATATAATGGTTTATATATTATGTTATATATAAATATTATATTTATATAATATATAATATTAGATATATTTATATATTATATATAAAATATATAATTATATTTTATATATTATATAGAAATATATTTCTATATAATATATAATGTTATATATACTATTATATATAAATATTTATATTTATATAATATATTTATATAAAATATTTATATTTATTATATATAAATATATAAATATTATATATAATATATAAATATATTTATATATAATATATTATATTTATATTAAAAATATAAAAATATATAAATATAATATTATATATATATTATATATATAATTTTATTCTTCTGATAAGGTATCCATAGGCTTCACCAGACTACTCAAGGTATATATGGTTAAAAAAAGTTTAAACAGTAGTAGAGAAATAAATGTTGTAGATATAAACCATTATTTTAAATAAAATTGAGTAACCGAAGTTATCACAGTGCAGGACACATAGTAAATGCAGTATATACTATGCATAAGTTTTGTGAAACTTTGTGTGTGTATGTGTGAGTGATTTTTGGGTTATGACATAAGATATCTTTCTCACTGTGGATTGTAATAAAAATGTTTTGAAAGTCAATGGATTAAGGTAGAAGCATGTTGACAAGAGGTAGGATTTATGAATGTCTCTAAGAAATCTTACAGTCCCCAGATCACATAAAATGTCCTATAAATGTTTCTTGATGAACAGTCTGAGAAAGAAATGTATTCTTTCTGCTTCAAGCCTTATCCTTCTACTAGCATTTTTGATATCTTTGTTCTTTGTAGTTTTAATCACCTCCTCTGGGCTCTGGTCCTTGAGCCTCAGCCTCTTTCTCTTCTGAATCCTCACCCTCTACCTTTTCGCTAGCAACGATTCTATAAATATACTCAGAAATCTCCCCCAAACCATGACCCTTGCTTCTTAAGGCCTCATATTATCTTCTTTCTTGTATTTACATTAAAATACTATGGATGTATCTGTTAAACAGTCAGGAAATAATTAGTAGACACCGTTTGTATTCAGGTGATGTGGGCTGGGCCTTCCCCTCCTGGGACATGCAATCTCATCACCCACTACATTCTGGCTTCAGTTCCCTCCACCCCACCGAAAGAGGTTTTCACATGTCACCAGTGACAACCTAAACTCAGTGGACACTTCCCAACCTTCATCTTACTTGATCTTTGCTTATTGCTCTATTCTTTGCATTCCACGCCAGTTTGGCTAACACCTTACTATCAGTAATATCAAGCTAGTAAGTTACCCATTTTCCTGCTTCCTGTTTATCTTTTATTGCACATATTGTCCCCCTCTCACTGGAATGCTTCTTGTCTCTGATGTTCTTTTAGTAAAGTTTTCATCATCCTTCAAATTCCAGATTAAGTGTTGCCTCCTCAGTGAACCTCTCCACCTCCCTTGGTCCTTTCACTCAGCCCTACATTCCTCCAGAGCTAATCCCCTCATTTTCTCTGCTCCCCCTGTGCTGTTATCACCCAACCTCATGTACTATACATCTGTACACAGATATCATATTGCACCTCATGTACACATGCATCATATTGCATTTTAGCTAATTACTTTCTTATCCATCTTCTGTACTAGACTGGGAAGTTTCTTCAAAGACAAGAATAACTCTTAACACAACGCTTTGCACAGGGTCTGTGCTCTAAGAACGCTTCTAAGTGAACATATGAATAAATGAATGAAAGACATTCTTCCATAGTTTCATCAGCAATGAATTAAATCCCAGATCTGGGGAAGTGTTCTAATACATAGTACATTCTCAATAATAATTTGTTGAAAAAGTTATATTTTGTTCATAATTGATATACATTAAAATTATTGAATTATATGTAAAAAATCATTCTTAAATTTGGACATATTTTGCCTATGTTAGACATAGTCCTAGTAGGCAATCATTTTAACAATTGTTGACCAATTTCTTTTATTAAATTCCTTCTTTTTAATCTATATAGTCAATGATAAAGTCAATGGCAATATAGTCATTGATAAAGAACCATTTTATAGGTAGATTAAAATGTTTTGTCTTAAAGCATGATATATATTTTTTAAATTCATCAAATTGATTACATTTCTCTTCTGCATGCACAGCACCTTTTTCAGAGTGACACAGATACTTTACACCATCAAAGTTAAAGCCTTTGTTAAGGAATTTGGACCTGTGCTTACCAGGGAAAAGAACGAAAACATTTGTCTCCAACAGATGACAGGGCCTGAGCACAGAGGCATTCATTCTACCCAGCAATTTATCGGCAATGGTGAATCAAGGCCCCCTGTCAAATACAAGCACTGGGGTAAAGAATAGTTAATTCCACCTGATTGAAGAAAGCATTATTAACCTGCTCATATACTTTATGTGTGCCCTTGTCTATCAGCCAGCTTCCTTTCTTCCTCTGATTGAGTGCATGCACTTATCTATGTCTTGACATTGACCATGGATTGGGAAAGTCAGGCATCTGTGGCACAAGGTTTGAACATTAACAATAAATAGACCCGAGCTTCCACGAATTATTAATGATATTGCAATTTCAAGTTCCTTGCCACCCTCTCCCTTGCTTCCTGACCAATGGCTTCATGTCTTTGTCAAATGAAATGAATGGTACAGTGATATTTTTGAGAATAGGCAAAATTTCTAAACAGAATTGTTATCATTCCAAATGTTCCTGTTAATGTATATGATAAGCTTACTGAGAAGAATCCAATGGTCTCCTATTACTACCAGAAAAGGAGTAATTTCCATTTCTTTTTTACCAAAGAGTCAACCCAATATCAAGGCAGAGTTCTAAGAAATATTAGAACTTTCATCTTTACAATGTACTTTAATAAAAATGTTTACCGTACATATTCCAAAACTTGGATATTTTCCCCAAAAAAGGAACATTTCTCATTCAATTAAGCAATATGATTTGGGAAATGGCACCTTGGGTACAATCTGACAAAATGTGTACTGAACCTGGAACAACTTTGTACTAGGAACATACATAGATACAAAGAATGTAAAAGTTTAATATTGGAAAATGTGATACAACAATATTTTTAAACTTAAATGATATTCATTTACTTAATTTTATTGCATTAAGAAAATAAGAATAAATTCATAGCCCTTTAAGAGAATTTTGTCATGCCTCCTATTTGTGCAAAAATCAGCAGAGCGCTCTGTAGAAATTAAGCCATCTAGGACAATAAAGGAGAAGACATTTCTGTGATGATCAGGCCGAATGTACATGCATTATCTCTTGAGGCTGCTATATTAGTTTCCTAGGACTGCTGTAACAAATTCCCAGAAACCGGGTGGCCTAAGACCATATAAATGTATTCTCCCAATAGTAACACTTTTACATTGTTGGTGGGAATGTAAATTAGTTCAACCATTGTGGAAGACAATGAGTGATTCCTCAAAGACCTACAACCAGAAATACCATCCAGAAATCCCATTACTGAGTATATACCCAAAAGAATATAAATCATTCTATTATAAAGATATATTCACGTGTATGTTCATTGCAGCACTATTCACAATAGCAAAGACATGGAATCAACCCAAATGCCTATCAATGATAGACTGGATAAAGAAAATGTGGTACATATACAGCATGGAATATTATGCAGCCATAAAAAGGAATGAGATATCCTTTGTAGGAACACGGGTGGAGCTGGAGGCCGTTATCCTCAGCAAAGTAATGCAGGAACTCCTGACGGGGGAGTAGTGGGAGGGAGAGCATTAGGATAAATAGCGAATGCATGTGGGGCTTAACTCCTAGTCCTAGGTGATGGGTTGGTAGGTTCAGCAAACCACTCTTGTGTATATTTACCTATGTAACAAACCTGCACATCCTGCACATGTATCCTGGAACTTAAATTTTAAAATAATAATTATCCTCCCACAGTTCAGGAGGTTGCAAGTCTGAGAACAAACCTGGAAAGCACAAGCAGGGGAATGAACTCTACAAAGGCTCCAGGAGAGAATTCTTCCTTGGATTCTCAGCTTCTGGGGATTGTTGGCAGTCCTTGGTATTTCTTGGCTGATAGCGGCATCCCTCCAGTTTCCGCCTCTGTCTTCCACAGGCTGTATTCCCATTGTGTGTGTGTCTCTCTATCCTCAAATCTCCCTTCCCTTATAAGGACACCAGTCATTGGATTTGACCACCTTCATCTAGGATGAGGTCATCTGCAAAGACCCTATTTCCAAATAAGGTCACATTCTGACTTCCAGGTAGACATGAATTTTGGGGAGACACTATTTAACCCAATACAGTTGCTTATACTCCTTTATTTGAAATTGTGGTTGGTTAAATGGACGCTAAACCATAAACAACGAGTAGATTACAGCTGCCTGTAAGTATGCAAAGAAGACTCAGAGAGGAAACCTGAGTGAGACTCTCAGAACTGTGCAAAGGAATCGAATCAAGTAGAAAGCAATCAGATAGCTATGATGTGCCAATCTTGGACTTGCTCATCTTTTTACTCTCACCTCCACTGGTGCCTTCTAAAGAAACACTCCCTGAACACGTGGCTCATCTGTGTTGTGGGCTGTGCATCCTCTCTCCATCTCCTGTGTTATGCAGTGCAAAACACTCTTTGCATTTGCCAGATAGCTTGATAACTATCTGTTTGTTATCTGATTTCTCCCAATAGATGGTAAGTTCTTATGAAGTTGGTAAGATGTGAACAGCACATTGTGGGTTCAAAAACGTCTGTGTTTGCAAATGAATAAATAATCAATTAAAGTGTGAGGCACTTACAGAGAGTAAGTAATGCATGAATTCTAACCTCAGAGAGCCTGCATGGATGCTAAGTGAGGTGCCTACAAATCATCATAGTTGAAGACAGACAATCCCTACCTAGTGCCAGAAAAGAAGCAAAATGAAATACCTTGGGAAGTAGCAGATTGAGCTATTATTACAACCGTGGTATGATCTCTAGAGAAGATTTCCTGATAGATGTGATATTGAAGCTAGATATTAAGAAATAGGCATTATTTGTGAAGATGGATGAGTGGGGCAAGTCAGGGCACTGGAAAATGATGATGATGTGGGGTAACTTTTAAGGCAGAAGGGGGAAAAGCATGATTATAGCATGAAGGTATGTAGGTCCAGGATCCATGTGGAAAACAGCAAATAATGCAGCTTCAATGCAGTGTTGCAAACGGATTCAATCATTGTGGTGAAGAACAACTGAAAAGTTAGGTGGCAATTAGATCAGAGGTCTTGAGTGACAGTGCAAACAGACATTCCAAGAGTGTTACAGAGTAATGTGATATGATCTCTTTGTGTGAAGAGCTTCACCTGATCACAAGGGGCTCTGAAGAAGTCTGAAGGAGTCAGTGTAGAGTGTAAGGACAGCACCAGGCTGAGGAACCAGCATGACTGGATAAGCGGCAGGAGGAGAAAATGCTATTAACAAAAGAACAGAAGTGTGATATGGAAGGGAGGAGATCACCAGGTTGAGTGCAATCTGATTGAAGCAAAGTAAAACTGGACTGGAAGATGGAGGTAGTTGTTGGCCTTCAATGAAGCAAAGATGAAGGAAGAAGGGAACTAAAAGATATTCCCTGGTGTTTCTCACACCCCAGACAGGATGCACTGTGTACTCATGTGTTTCAATAGCATTTTATTTAAGCTGTTTCATTCAAGTGCTACTTGAGTGGTTGACTGCAGGAAAGGGCTCCGTATTAGTCTATTCTCACGCTGCTATAAAGAACTAACTGATACTGGGTAATTTACGAAGAAGAGAGGTTTTATTGAACTCACAGTTCTGCAGGTTTAACAGGAAGCATGACTGGAGGCCTCAGGAAACTTACAATCACGGCAGAAGGTGAAGGGGAAGCAGGCATGTTTTACCATGGCGGAGCAGGAGAGAGAGAGAGAAACAGGGGAAGTGCCACACATTTTTAAACCATCAGATCTGGTGAGAACTCACTCACTATCATGAGAACAGTAAGGGGGAAGTTCACCCCCATGATTCAGTGACCTCCCACTAGGCCCCTCCTCCAACACAGGGGGTTAAAATTCAAGATGAGATTTGGGTGGTGATACAGAGCCAAACCATATCAAGCTGTTTTGCAAATTCTTGCCTACCCATTCACAACAAAATGCAGAAATTGAATGTAAGCCTTTAGAAGCAATCGCAGTAGTGTGATATTGTCACAGTACACATAAGTGTTATTTTGTATTTTACAAAAGTATCAGTGTACAATGAACTGGACAGAAAAAAATAAGGATCAAAACTGATCCTTCACCATATATAGTTTGAGAAGCTCTGTTCTATAAAACTAGTACATCTCCTGAAATAAAGGATAGTTGATCTGTCTACTCCTCCACGAGTTTGTCAGCTCTACGTGGAACAGGGAGGGATATATCTGATTCCTTTCTGAACCCCCAGCTTCAAGCATAGGGTAGACTATACTACAAGCAATCAATAAATAACTAAAATGGAATCGATTTTGTAACTAGTTGGTTTTTTTTTTTTTTTTTTTTTTTTTTGCTTTTTGTTTTATTTTGTTTTTTAACTGCTGAGAGAGCAGTTTTAGGCTGACCACTTGGGCAGAAGTCACAGTCCTGGAACTTAAGATAAATGAACAGACACAAGCAGACAAAAGCAGCAAGAGGTAATCCTCATTAGATGCCACAAGAGAGAGAAGAGCCATGAAGTGGAGCTGGAGCAGGCAGACCATTTGCATGCTTCAAAAAACTCTTGGAGTGCAGGTGCTCAGGATACAGACAGGAGGAAGTTAAAACTGAAAGTCTTCAAAGTCTCAGGCCACAGTCCAGTCTTGTTGGTGGGCATGCTTCCCCTTTGGCACTGTTGCTCCTGCTCTGGGCCAAGTTAAACATCTATTAATGCGGAATTGGAAAAGCGTTTTTGGTTTGCAAGGTCCTGAGCGTGATTCCTCTCAAAATAAGCAACCTGGCGTCCTTGACCCAACAAAACTCTGCTGTCAGCAATGACTTTCTGTAAGAAAGGCAGATGATTACCGACCTCACTGCAACATGCTCAGTGCTGCTGACAGACTGAAGCAGTTCTGGGCTAAAGGTCTGCTACATGCCGGTGCAAGCATTTGTTGTTACACTTGATCTACCTACATAATTTCAATTAGTTTCCATCTGTGACATATAAAATTGAATTCTACTGAATGCCCTGAGCTTTTTCTAAGCATCAAGATTTGTTGCCAAACTGACAATTTGCAAGGAATCTAGGCCATACTTCAGAAAATCAGAGGCTGGTCAAACTTGAAAAGGTGTTAGTAATCATCTAGCCCATCTTCCATTTTACAGAAAGGGTACCTAAGGCACGGAGTAAAAAAAAATTACTCATTCAAATTCACAGTGGCTATTTCACATCAACTTGAATGAAGTTGTTCTGTCTGTGAAACCCTGAACAATTTTCACTACACCTCGGTGCTTCTGTCAACTATCCATTCATTGCATTGTAAATTTCTCAACAGATAACACATTCTCCCAGGCCCTGAAACCAGTAGATTGTGGTGGAAAAAATATCCAATGTGTCATTTTTGTCATTGCCTATTAACTACAGAAGTCCTCCCTATGTTTCAAGATATTATAGCATTTCATTGTGATTTAAAAAACTACTAGCAAATAGGAGGTAACATTTGCCAAATAAAATCCATAAAAATAAAGCATCCTTTACAATAAAGAAACTCTTGTCGATTATTTAGACATTTTAAGGGCATTTTGAACTCCTCAAATACAAATTTCAGGCTTATAGTTGTATCATCAAAATCCTATGTGGCAACCAAAAGTTCATTAGAAGGCAGGACACTGAATTATTCTCTCTCCTTCCTTCCTTCCTTCCTTCTTCCCTTCCTTCCCTTCCTTTCCTCTCTTCTTCCCTTTCTCTCTCTTCTCTCTCTTTTCTCTTCTCTCTCTCTCTCTCTCTCTCTCTCTCTCTCTCTCTCTCTCTCTCTCTCTCCCCCCCCCTTCCTCTCTCCCTCTCTCCCTCTGTCTCCCCCATTACATTGCCTAGGCTGGTCTTGACCTCCTGCCCTCAAACAATGCCTTTGCCTCAGCCACCCGAAATGAAGATACTGAATTCTGTCTATACGAACTTGTAAATTTCATGCAACCATAGATCAGTCTCCTCATCTTTACAGTGAGGCAATCACAGTATCTGCCTTCTAGAGTTCTTATGAAGAAGATTTAAAGTAATCCACCTGAGGTGCTTAGCACCGTGTCCTATAAATGTTAGCGATTAACATTAATAATTGGGTGATGGATTTGTCACAGACTGTTGAAGCTTTTTGCACGAGCAGGGTGAAGAGACTTGATAATAAGTACAGGTTCATCCATTTCTGAGATTCTATGACCCTACTGGGCCTTCCTGGCATTAAGCCATTGGCAAGTTGACTAAGCCTGTCTTGTCTCCAACTAAATCCTGCTTTTAAATACCTTCTTCCAAATCAAATTAATCAGTTTACCCCAGTCTAGCTCCATTTTTCTTCTTGGTTTTAGGGAGCTCCGTCATTATTTTAAAGCAATGAATCTAACCTAGATTGAGCATCTGCTATGCACCATGATTATTGCTCATGTTCCTGCACACAGCATCCTATAAGAGAAGTGTCATCATTGTAATTTACAGGTGAGGAATAAAGGGACTCATTCAACATCCAAAATTCAGCAATTATAGAATTTATTATAAAACCCAGGATACTTCTAAGAGTAACAGGGGATGTCATTAATTATCACAATAGTGATAATCATAACTATATTGATCCATAACTGTGGATCCATAGTTATAAATTGGGATTATCTTAGGTGACATGGGGCATATCATCGTTCTCGCCTTGGAGTAAAGAGTTGTGGAGCCCAAATTCAAACACAAGACAATCTCTAACCCCCTAAGTTTAACAACATTTAGGTTGAAAGGATCTTCTTTTTTATCATTTTATTATACTGGCCTGAGGACTACTGTCCTGGTAAAAATGAAAATCGGGACGCTAATAGGAGAACCTGAAGACCTGAGGTGGATAAAGGATCAGGGCATCAGTAACCTCTGGAGGTGTTAAATACAGATGTTCCTCAATTTACAATAGAGTTATGCCCAAATAAACACGTTGTAAACTGAAAATGTCATTAAGTCAAAAATGCATTGAATGCACTTTGCTTACCAGATATCATAGCTTAACATAGCCTGCCTTAAACACGCTCAAACACTTACAGTAGCCCGCACTAGGGCAAGATCATGTAACACAAAGCCTATTTTATAATAAAGGGTTGAATAGCTCCTGTAATTTATTGAATACTGTACATTACCTCAAAATTGTGATGGTTTTGCATCATCGTAAAGTTGAAAAATTGGGGCCGGGTGTGGTGGCTCATGCCTGTAATCTCAGCACTTTGGTAGGCCAAGGAGGGTGGATCGTTTGAGGTCAGAAGTTCAAGAGCAGCCTGGCCAACATGGTGAAACCCCGTCTCTAATAAAAATACAAAAATTAGCCAGGCATGGTGGTGCACATCCATAATCCCAGCTACTTAGGAGGCTGAGGCAGGAGAATCGCTTGAACCCAGGAGGTGGAGTCTGCAGTGAGCTGAAGTGGCACCATTGCACTCCAGCCTGGGTGACAGAGCAAGACTCCATCTGGAAAAAAAAAAAAAAAAAAGTAGAAAAATTGTAAGTAGAACCATGGGGGACTATCTGTAGAGTGAAGGGGACTGTTACAGGTGGAATGTTTTGTCCAACCCAAACTCATAGGGTGAAACTGTCTCTAATGTAATGGTATTGGGAGATGAGGCTTTGGGGAGGTAATTTGGCTTAGGTAATTTAATTAGGTCATGAGGGTGGGACCCTCATGATGGGATTGAAGCCCTTATTTAAAAAAGAAGAAACACAGGATTGCTCTCTCTTCCTCTCTGCAAAAAGATGGCTGTCTACAAACCAGAAAGCAGGTCCTTACCAGACACAGAATTTTCCAGCACCTTGGCTTTGGGTTTTCCAGTCCCCAGAAGTGTGAGAAATAAATTTCTGTTGTTTAAACTGCCTATTCTGTGATATTTTTGTTACGGCAGCCCAAACTGATGGAGACGGGGACAACACAAAGCATCATCTTGAAGGGCTGGGCAGATTCTTAAAACTGAGCATGAGGTAACCGAAAAGCAAGGCAGAGAGAAAGAGGGAATCCAGATGTAGGCCGATAAAAGCAATCACCTTCTTCTTCCTCCCAAATGCAAGGAATGTGAGGTTGACTAGAGAAGATTCCTCAGCTGATAAGCAGGTGGCTTTGGGAGCTGTTATAGGGTCAACCGTGACCTCCAATGTGGACAAGGAGTGGGCGGCTAAAGGTGAACCAGAGAACAAGGATGACTAAGGGCTTTTCCTCCTCCCAGAAGATGAACTAACTAAACAGTCAAATTAAAAACTGTGATACCAAGAAAGACATACATACACACACACACACATCACACACACACACACACACCCTATTCATCAACTAAGTAAAAAAGATTGAGAAATTTAACACCGATAGATTGCATTGGTAAATTAAAGAATTAGAAAGGAGTAACTGGCTGTCATTTCATTTGTTTGACAATATATACTTTCAACAACAGTTAATATTTATTGATAACATGGGACGTACCAGGCACTGTTCTATATGCTTTGCAGTATTTATGGACTTAAACTATGCTGTGAGGCAGGTGCCACTTTGTTCTTCATTTTACAGATGAGGAAACTGATGCACAGAGAGAATGATGGAAGTGCCGAGACGATTCATGTGCAAAGCAGGCATATTAGTTTCCTATTGCTGTTGGAACAAATGACCACATGCATAGTGCCTTAAAACAACACAAATGTATTCTGTTATAGTTCTGGAGGTCAGAAGTCTAAAATAAGCTAGCAGGGCTGGTTTCTTATGAAGGCTCTGGGGTAGAAGAATCTTTGTCCTTATCTTTTCCAGATTCTTAGAAGCCACCGACATTCCTTTGCTTGTGGCCTTATCCGCTATCTTCAAAGTCAGTAGCATAGCCCCTTCCAGTATCTCTCTCTCTCGCTTCCATGATTACATCGCCTTTTTCTGACCCTGCCCCACTTGCCTCCCACTTATAAGGAACCCCATCAGATATCCTAAGATGATTTCCTCATCTTGAGATAGTTAACTTAGTCACACTCACAAAGTTATTTGTATTATGTAAGGTAACATATTTAGAGGCTCTGGGAATTAAGATGTGGACATCTGTGGGAGGCCAATATTCTGCCTTTCTCAAAGGGTTCAAATCCAGGAAGTCTGGCTGCAGAGCCTGCTGCTTTAAACCACTGCACCACAGTGCCTGAAAACTTTAGTCGTCTACGTTCTATGTGTGCTATATGCCAACCACCTGCCTCCTGTTGGGTAGGCAATATTGCAAAAAACAACTGTGATTCTGTCCTCACGTGAAAAACTGGCATAAAAAATGTACGACCACTGTTAAAATTGCATTAAGTTCTACAAAGCAAAAGCCAACATGCTAGGGAAAAAGAATAGTGGGGACAGGGAAGGGACACAGTTACAAACTGAAAGTCAGGGAAGACTTATCTAAGCAAAGACGCAGAGTTTAAAAAAATTTCCATAGTTGTGTTCATGTAAATAATATTCTAAGGAAAAAATTTTAAAACTTAACAGTAGTTGCATTAACAGATTACATCATAAGTAAAACACCTGTGTTTTTTTCTCTGTATTTTCCAAGTGTTCTGAAGTAATGGGATATTACCTTAAAATTTATAAAATTGAAAGAAATTTTATAAATGGGGTGAGGTGTGTGCTGCCTTTTAAGACTGAGTCTTTAGAAAATTTTTTCAATCAGCTGTGACAATGTATACTGGACCTATTTCTAAAGTTTACTCTAGAAAGTAATATCTCTTACTCAAATGCATTAAAGCTTCAAGACCAGTGCTTCCTTTGATTGCTAATTCCTCTTTTTACTCAACATCATGCTATCATGGCAGAAAGTGCGAGATCAATACTCTAAAATACAACAAAAACTGGAAAATATTTGACATGCTTTAAACATTTATCTCTTTGGGGTTATTCTATTTTTAATTTCAAATTTGCTTATATTTAGGGGAGAAAAGGACATTGTCAATACTGCAACTCAATGTTAGTCACTTCTATTGCTCTAAGAAACCCATCCCGTCTGTATTTAGAACAATTGACTCTAGAAAAAAGAAAGATACAGGGATTTTTCATCAATGTTTGATCTGATAGATGTGTCCAAATGCTGGTCAACTTTCCACTGAATGTTACCATGGGCAACAATTTTAAGAACTTTACATGAATAAAAAAGAACAGGAAAAAGAAACACTATATGAACACTTATTCGTGTGGCCATGTCCATTTTATTCATGGAGCTGCCTAGATTCAGATTTTAACATTTTCTTCAATTATTTCTCTGAACCCTTTTCTATTCTCTCTGAAATACTGAAATGCCTACCTTCTCTTCTCATTCCTCTTTATTTCATTCCATCCTTTCAATCCACTGCTAGAGAGTGGATTTGCCAAAATGATGCTCTGATATTGTTAGGCTTTGTGTCCCCACCCAAATATCATCTTGAACTGCAATCCCTATAATCTCCACGTGTCAAGGGAGAGACCCGGTGGAGGTAATTGAATCATGGGTGCGGTTCCCCTGTGCTGTTCTCATGATAGTAAATGAGTTCTCACAAGATCTGATAGTTTTATAAGGGGCTCTTCTCCCTTTGCTAGGCACTTCTCCCTCCTACTGCTTTGTGAAGAAGGTACCTTGCTTCCCCTTCCCCTTCCACCATGATTGTAAGTTTGCTGAGGCCTCCCCAGGCATGCTGAACTGTGAATCGATTAAACCTCTTTCCTTTTATAAATTACCCTGTCTCAGGTAGTTGTTTATAGCAGTATGAAAATGGATTAATACATGTTCTCACCTCATTCCTCCCTGCTACAACTACTTACTATGTAACAGGCATTATGCTAGGACACATGAGGTTAGTAGTTTGAGTGAAAAATAGCCCCTGCCTTCAAAAAAACTGGAGGAGTCTTCATTCAATCTAGTGGATTAAAGAAACATTTAAACAATGAGCTCTAATTCATGACTGGGTGACATCAGTAACCACTGGAGGCCTAAGGAGCAGGTGTTAACAACACAGAGGAATGAATGATGAATTATTTACAAGCCCAATCTGTAGCTAATTTAAATACCTTGGAGGCTTCGAGGGCTCTTTATTGCTGGTTCCAACCTATTTTTCTAGATTTAGCCCATTGTTTGCCTTCATAAACTTTCATCTCTACTTTGGTTTTTCCAGAATCTTTTAAAGGACTTTTTTTTAAATGTCAAGTTTAAGAAAATTCAAATCAAACTGGCTTCAAGAACAATGAGAATATATTAACTCATATAGCTGATAAGTTTAAAGACATTTCTAAACTTTTAGAAACTAAAAGTAAAGCTTCAGGTGAGGCCTAATTCAGCAGCTAAAATAATGTCACCTAATTCCTGTTTCCCCTCTTTTTTGATTCTGTGTTTCAGACTGAGAACCTCTGGAAATTCTAGACTCAGCCTCAAGTCGTACAAAAAAGGTTTAGTTTTGAACCTAGATTCCTCCTATCAACTGTAAAAAAAGAGAACTTCTGTTCCTTAGGTATCTAACAGAATTGCTGAACCTCATTCTTATTGCCCTGAATTTAGCCGTAGGCTCATCCCTTAATCAATTATCATCAGTGAAGCATTATATCAATGGTCTCAACCCAATTCGTGCCCATGGTTAGAGTTGTTAGTATGTATCACGCAGTCACTATATTAGCCACATAGTGAAAATGGAGTATAAGCACTTACCTAAAGGGAGAACCTGGTACTGCTTTACCAAAAAAAGATTGAATAAACTGGATAAAATAAATAAGTTAGAACAGAATAAGTGAATGAGCAACCAAACAAATAATTAATAACTTCTTTGTGTTTCATTATTCTTGGACACTCTTTTTCATAACGTCTCCTTTTGCAGTTGAAGAAATCCCCAATTCAAATATTGTTAAAATTCAGAAAATCTGTCTTACATACTGTGTTTTCCTAACAAAACCTGACACGGTCTTTTATTCAGAGGAAGAGCTCAGTAAGTTTTTAATCGTTTCTTCTTCTGCAAATTTCCACTGTACTGCCATTCTATTGATTTTTGTTTTCTTAAAAGGGATCAATTTTATCTCTAATTTTAAAACTAAAGTTTTCCCCTTACTGCTCATACTTTCCAAAGTCTGAAGCATTTGTCAACGCCACCAAACACCTTCCCACTTGAAACCTTCCTGCTGTTTTTTCCATGTTGTGGTACTTTTCTATCTCTCCTCCCATTTCTCTCAGGTCTCCTTATGATTTAATCGTGCCCCCTTTCTTCGCTCAACCAGTTGCAAATGAATGTAGGTTAATTTGACAATGTATAATTGGCAAGGATTGGTAAGCTTTAACCATTAGTGAATGGTGAAGGCGATTTGACCTCTTACTTTGCTCTCGGGTTTTATATGACATAAAACCTGGATCATTCAAAAACTCATATAATTAACCAAGTCTTCTTCTCTTAATGTTACAATGAAAGCAAATGTCAGACCCAATAATTCCATTATTTAGCAAACACACACACCCAAACAAATATGTGCATATCAACCCATTCTTTCTATGACATCAGTGGGGTCTCCAATCTCTGTCATTTAGGCTTTCTGACGAGCACCTTGCAGGAAGGGTTTATCCCTGTGGTGGACAGAACACGTTCTAACAGCAGAGTCAGCTTACGTTTCACATAACTAAGTTTCAGAGATCTTCTATACATGGACCCATCAGAATCCCAGCCACAGAGCTTGCTTCCAGGACACTGGGCTGCTGGGTTTGCTGGGTTGCATATTTTGTTCGCAAAAGCAGTAGTTGCCTTTGTGGTCTTTTAAGCCAACAACGGTGTTTAAAACCAATGAATTTTATCAATTTATAATTAAATTTACCAATATTGTAAATTGATCAAATTTATCAATTTATAATATTTCTAGAAGTCCTAAAAATATTGTCAAGATTTGCGATAGCCATCTCTGGAATTTGAACTCCCAATTTGGGTATTTCAAACACCCACGTGCTTTAGGGTAGAAACCAGAGTTAATGCTCCTATATATATATATCATACTACTTTCACTAAGATATTTGGAAATCAGTTATAAAAAAAATATCCAAAATCCTAAGTTTAGGTTTCCCTCAAGGTTCACAGTGAGGGAAATGCTGGATGAGCCCACAGCTTTGCATCTCAAATTCTAGATGAATCTATGGGCCTTGAGATGTCTGTGAATCCTTTGTACATATATGAGAAATTGCAGTGTGTGTGTCTTTTTCTGAGCAGATAGTTCGTAGATTTCCTCATGGTCGTAGGAGGATCAATGGCCTATTAGTGATTTTAAAATGTGTGTTTTACATTATGGATATAGAAACTGAGACCCATTGATTCATATACTCATTCATTCATATGAAATGTATGCATTGAATGCCTTCTATATGCCAAGTTTTATCTAGAATCTATAAATACAGTTCCCAAGATGACAAAGTTACTCAGCCTCATGTCATTCACAGCAATTAGCACACTTTTAGTTAGTGTTTAGGAAATACTGAATTAAACTACATTTAAAAAATTACATCTAGTGAAAGCAAATGGCCATGTACACAGTGAGGACACATTAGAATATAAAGGTACTAGCTGCTCAGGTGCTTGCTATTAAGCTATCTTTTTATATATGTAATTTAATAATAGCACATCAGAAATATCCAAGGAGTTATATCCCACAGCAAACAAACTAATAGCCTGAAAACCTGATCCTTGTAAAAACACGCACCAACACAAAGTAATTTCTCAACTGCCTTTTGCATTCATTGAACTGTGAAAATATCTTGGGCTGGGCATGGTGGCTCACGCCTGTAATCCTAACACTTTGGGAGGCTGAGGCTGGAGGATTTCTTGATTCCTGGAGTTGAAGACCAGCCTGGACAACATAGTAAGACCCCTTCTCTAAAAAAGGCAACAGTGAGTGTCATAGCACATGCCTGTGGTCCCAGCTACTTGGGAGGCTGAAGTAGGAGGATGGCTTGGGCTGGGAAGTTGAGGCTGCAGTAGGCCATGGCGGATCCACTACACTCCAGCCTGGGGTACAAAGCAAGACCCTGTCTCAAAACAAACAAACAAACAAACAAACAAACAACAACCAAAAAAAAAGAAAAAGAATATATTGGTCATAGACCTTAACCTTGAATTTTAATTGCTAGTTTACCTTTATGTATTTCCTAGTGAAATGTGATTCCTCAAGGAAAGGTACCCTTTTTTTCTGATTTTTATCCCTTTTCCCTGACCTATAGTACGTATCCTGGCAACAGTCCTTAATCTGTTGCTTAACAACAGAAGAGATAAAAGATCACAGTGAAATGGTATAATGTGCCTAGCACGCAGAGTTCCAGGCGAAAACAGAGAAGCAGCTTCCAACCTCATCACATATGGAAGGAGTCCAGAAAGACTTCTGAGAAAGTGATGTTTGCATGGAGTTTCAAAGGATAAAGGAGAAGAAAGTGTTACTAAGAAAAGAACATGCATTTGCTTGAATCAATGAATATGTCTTTTAGTTAAATCTCAAAGAAATGTAGATTGTAACACTGGCTATTGAGCTTACCCATGAAAAGGTTCACATTATCATTCCAACAAAGCCGTACCACTTTCCAACTGAAGTATCTTCATTAATTGAAGAAAAAAAGTACAGCAAGGGAATGAAGATACCTTCTAAGCCATGCTTATAAATCAGTTCCTTTTACACTACTCCAAGAGTTCAGTTGTTTCAAGAAATAAGTCTCCCTGAAGACCTCCAAAAACATGTCAGAGTGAGGATAATATATCCTGTTATCACTCCAATTAATTTGTGAATGTGAGTAATTAGATAAATTGACTGTCAATATGTACCTATAAGATTAAGTGCTATTACGATTCAGTAGATAAGGGCTACTAGTGAACACCACATGTCTGATATCAGTATGCATTCTTCTCCCTGATATTTGGGTGTTTGTGCCCTTGAAACTCATAATGAAAAATTGCAAAATAAATACTATAAATCTCTACAAAAAGTCTGCTCAATGCACTTGCTAAAATTAGCTGTGAAGCCCAGCGAAGGATAGAAAGAAATTACCTCCTGAGTGTCTCTCTCTGGAATTATGCATGGTATGTGAAACAGACTGAAAATAAATGAGAAAGCATCAGGAAATAAGAAAGAAGTGTAAACTGTGTGGGTTTTCATGGTTTAAGATAAATTTCATATATACCTCTCTCTATATTAAGAGGTTTACCATATATAGTCAAGTTTTAAATCAGCAGAATAAGGATTGTATTCAATGGTAAGAATTTTTGTCTCAGCTTTAAGATACAGGGATAAAATTCTTTTTGACAAAGATGAAAAGATAGGCTATATCCATGCAACACAGGTAATCAAACTAGTGGAAACACATAATCAACATTCATCATTTAACATTAAATTATGAAAAACCTTTATTTTAGGTAGTGAAAATAGGAAATTGCTTAAGGTAGAATTCTTGTCAACAAGGAAGTCAGCCTAAGGAAAGAGACAGAACGGTAAATGAATCATTTATAACATAGCTTAAAGAACACAGCAAAAGGAATGTGTGCCAGTTCAGAGGTAGATGAGAGGAGACAGGGATATGGATGTGGCTTTCCTGAAGGAAATGCCATCTGAGTTATGATTTTTCATGGCTCACACATATGTATTGTTGGATATGTAATACACATACGCATTGTTCCAGATCTAAGAAGAGAATAACTTAGTTGTTAAAATTCCTGGTATATTAACATCAAATAAATACTTACTACTGCCCAGACACAGTGCTAAATGGCTTCCATATTCTCTCTTCATGACTGTCTCATAAGGTAGACATCAGTAGTCCCATTTTACACATGGAAAAACTGAGGCATAAGAAGAGGATATATCAATTGCACCCAATCATTCATTGCAGAGTCAGAATTCAAATCCAGATCTTTGTAAATGCAGTGCCTGGGCTGTACAACACTCTGTGCAGACATGGGACATTTCAAGAGGCAAAAGAAGAATGTGAGGTGGAGAAGTCAAGGATGTTTTGGAGACATGAATCTAGGACTGACTCCATCCTGGGAGATGGATGAAAGAATGAAAGGCAGGTTGTAATGTGATGGTAGAACATTGTGTGTGGAGAGAAGAGAACATCTGAGACTTGGTTGCCCATACATAGACCAAACCATTTCTCTGTGTTTATTTAACTGAAAATGTCTTGGGCTGGGTGTGGTGGCTCACACCTGTAATCCCAACAGTTTGGGAGGCTGAGGCTGGAGGATTGCTTGATTCCAGGAGTTTAACAGTTTAGAAGTAGTGCTTTGAGCCGGGTGTGGAGGCTCACACCTGTAATCCCAGCACTTTGGGAAGACAGGGCAGGTGGATCACCTGAGGTCAGGAGTTCGAGACTAGCCTGACCAACATGGTGAAACACTGTTTCTACTAAAAATACAAAAATTAGCCAGGCATGGTAGTGTGCGTCTGTAATCCCAGCTACTCGGGAGGCTGAGACAGGAGAATCGCTTGAACCTGGCAGGTGGTGGTTGCTGTGAGCCAAGATAACACCACTGCATTCCATGCTGGGCGACAGAGCAAGATTCTGTCTCAATAAACAAACAAACAAACAAAAAATGAAAGAAAGAAAGAAAGAAATGAAAGGAATAGTGCTGATTCTTCTGGACTTTGGATTGGATGGAATTTCACCAGGTTTTGAGAAGTGCCCCCAACTTTGCCTCATGTGTTCTAAAAGATGCAATGATACTTCCCACAGCTGACACAGCTGAGAAACAGCATGCACCTGCCCCAGACCTTAATGAGAGCCAGAAATCCTTACAAGTTTAGTTCACTTTAGTTATTATTTCTCTCCTTATGCCTGTGTTTCTTAGCCTTTTTTCATCCTAGTCCTCCTAAAAAGCTTTTTCAAATATTTTCTCCTAATCACTTCTCCAATGAAATGTTAATACCCCATATATACTGTATATTTGTTTATGTGCCATATGCGTCTATGCCTTACAGCAAGAGAGGGATTTTTAGATATTGCAGTAGTCTGAATGTGTTTCCCCAAAATGTATATGTTGAAATCCTAACCCACAGTGCTGGTATTAAGAGGTTGAGACTTTGGCAGATGATTAGGTCATGAGGGTGGAATCCTCATGAATGGGATTAGTGACTGTATAAAATAGTCCTCCTTAAAGAGACCCTCAGCCCTTCAACTATGTGACGATATGGCAAGAAGGTGCTTTCTTGTGAGGAAATGGGCCCTCACCAGATGCCATATCTGCCAGTGCCTTCATCTTGGACTTCCTAGCTTCTAGTACTCTGAGAAATATATTCCTGTTGTTTAGAAGCTACCCAGTTTATAGTATTCATTGTAGCAACCCAAATAGATGGAGACAACCATGAAACACTTTTTTACCCTTTTGGGACTGACGAAGCCCTCTTGATAATGAATGACTTATTCTGCACCTCATTCCTTGTTTTGCATTCTATTGTAATAACACAAAGGGAGACTTTGGAAACGATTTGAATCAAACCAGGTTCCGAGAGAAATTGCCTAATCTTTTTGAGTGCAAATGTATTCTGTGAAAAGGGGTAATAATAATACAGCTCCAGGAAATTGTTATGAATGGATTAAGACAACTTAGAAGCAAAGACATGACTTAGAAAATATGACTTTCCCTGATTCCCATAGTGCAGTTTCTTTCTAACTCAGCCTTTAGACTGCATTTTTCATCTGCTCCTTTGCTCTTTTATCTGAGAGATTGGAAAGAAAGAGGCAGAGTAACCACAGAATAGAGGGATGTAGTAGCAGAAGCCTCACTGAGGCAATTTATGGAACAGGCGTGCTGCCAGGGCCATCTGAGAGGGAAGCATCTGGCACCTTCTTTGTTGATGGGCAAGTCCCCCTCATGTCTTTATCATGGGGGTTGGCTTCTCCCTGAAGTGGACTTTTACATTGATAAATCCTGTGGTGGAAGAAAAGATCTCCAATGCAATATGGTGGGGAAGGGGACGGCATTTGGAGAAAATCTAGGATCCAGCTGACTCTACTATTTAATGCCCTGATTTGGGCAAGTTTTTAACCTCTTGTATTTCTTCATCTGTAAACTGGATATACATGTGTCCCTAACTCAGAGGGTTATTTTGAAGATAAAATTAAATACTGCCTGCACAATGCCTAGCATTATAGGTAGTGCCCAGTATAAACTACATTTTCTTTCTAAACAGTTTTGCTTTCTTAGATGTCACAGGGTGGTAGTCCCCAATCTTTTTGGCACCAGGAACCAATCAGTATCCTGGAAGACAATTTTTCCACCTGGGCAAAGATGGAGGGATGGTTTTGGAATGAAACTGTTCCACTTCAGAGATCATCAATCACCAGGCATTCTCATAAGGAGCGTGCAACCTGGATCCCTCACATGCGCAGCTCACAATAGGGTCCGCACTTTTGTGAGACTCTAATGCCACCGCTGATGCAACAGGAGGTAGGGCTCAGGCAGTAGTGCTCACTCACCTCCTGCTGTGCATGGCAGTTCCTAACAGAACACAGACTGGTACAAGTCTGTGGCCCAGGGGTCGGGAACCCCTCTCATAGGGTGTAATTATTCCATATACATAAAACTTTAACATGTACCGTTTATATAGCAATAGATAGGAGAGAAATAATAACTTACATTTCTAGAGCACCTTATGAGAACAAACTACTTTCACAGTCTTATTCTGAAAGATCACCTGGTGGAAAAAGTAAGAACGACATTATCCCCATTATTAAGAATCAGAAAAAGATATCACATGACCAACCTGTCACGTGGTAAGAGACTGTGTTGCTAGAAATAAAATTCAGTTTCTCTGATTCTAAACCTAGAGCTAAACTTCACTATTGCTTAATTTTGCTTACATATCCTTATTTTTCAAGTATAAAATTCAATTAATTTCTAAAAATTCAAAAAAATATGTAAGTGGGCATCGTCAGTTTCAATGTTGATCATTCTCCATTGATGAATTTTTATTTTTTATTTTTTGCATTTTACATATGGTCGTTTCTATCCATAACTCTCAGGCGATCTCCTTAGGTCTTTAAATATTTGAAATTCAGTTTAATTATTCATTAACAAACATTAAGAAATGATTTGAGAAAATAGGATCTGTTTTCATGGGTGAAAGTGGAAAGAGGGAAAAGTATAGCTCTTTTGGTGGATACTTGGAAGGAATACTAAAATAAATTTTTATAGTAATATAAAGTTCTGCACATAAGATGCAATATTGGGCAATAATGATCAAATTGATTTTTTTTGTTTATCCACCTAAGTTATTAGATAAAACCTACTTCAAGCCGTTTTCTGCTATAAGATTTTTCAAATAATTTGACTTTAAAATGACAATGGAAATCAGAATGTAACTGGTAATTATTTTATATAGAGTGTCTTCCTTTCTATGCCTGGATCTGGGCAAAAAAATAGACTTCTAGCTTTCAATAGAACTTAAAGCTTATTTTTAATCAGTGTGCTATTTCTCTAGGCTAATTTGATGATAGAAAATCTCGCTAAGGGAGAATGCAGATGAGAACATTGCATTCTAAAACACAGGCCCTTCTTCCATACTGGCTTTGGCAGTTTAATAACCACAGCAGCAAAGTATAGTAAAAAAAATAAAAAATAAAGACAGTAAAATAAAAGAGGCAACAGTTGTTAATGAGGCAACAGTCTTTACCAGGCAGCTAGTTGATTAAAGATAACTTTCCTGTTATTTAGGAGTCTTTGAGGACACTGCAGTATAGCTGCTTCCTGTTAATAACTCTTCTGTCATCCATTGTTTAGGTATTATCCCATGTTAAATCACCATGGTGTCATTCTCCTAGAGCAATACACTTGAGAGTTTTAAATAACCATTTGACAGGAAGTTATCAGAGGAAGAGCTTCTTTCAACTAGTTAAGCATTTGAGCATGAACAGTGTGCTGTTTATAGTCAAAAACAGATAAAATAAATGAATAATTATTGAACTTTTAAAAAATTAAATGATCTTTGTATTTAAAATTTGATTTACTAATGACAAAATCTCATTTATTTGGTGGAGGATTAAACTCAGTTATCATGAACCTAAATATGATTTAGCAAAATTTTATCAAGTGTCTACTATATTCTCAACACTGAACAAGACACTCATAGGGATAAAAAGAAAGTACAATATACAGATTACACTCCTACCTTTCTACAACTAACAGCCATGTTGGGGAGCCATAGCATGCAGACATGATAGATAGATAGATAGATAGATAGATAGATAGATAGATAGATAGATAAATAGATAGACAGACAGACAGGCAGACAGACATATGATCAAGAGAATAATAAAAGAAATCTTACTAAATGACAAAATATCAATATGGAACTGGAAGGCATCATATTCAGTGAAATAAACTAGGAACAGAAAGTTCTCATTCATATATGGAAGCTAAAATAAGTTAATCTCACAGAATAAAAAGTAGAACAAAGGATTGTAAAGACTGGGAAGGGTGTGGGGGAAAGAGGGATAGGGAGAAATTTGCTAAAGGATATAAAATTATAGCTAGATAGGTCGGGTGTGGTGGCTTACGCCTGTAATCCTAGCACTTTGGGAGGAATAAGTTATAGTGTTTTATAGCACTATAGGATGACTATAGTTAATGATATATTAGTTTCAAATAGTTGGAAGGATACCGAGTGTTCCCAACACCTAAAAACGATAAATGTTTTAGGATGACGGATTTGCTAATTACCCTGATCTGATCACTATACATTCTATGTATAGAAACATCACTATGTACTCTATCAATATGTATAATTATTATGTGTTAGTTAAAAAACAACACGTATTTAATAAAGATGATATGGTTTGGCTGTGTTCCTACCCAAAATCTTATCTTGAATTGTAATCTCCATAATTGTCATAATCCCTGAGTGACAAGGATGGGACTAGATGGAGGTAATTGGATCGTGGGAATAGTTTCCCCCACGCTGTTCTCTTTACAGTGAGTGAGTTCTCATGAGACCCAATGGTTTTATAAGTGTCTGGCATTTCCCCTGCTTGCTCTTCTCCTTCCCACGGCCTTGTGAAGAAGGTGTCTTGCTTCCCCTTTGCCTTCTGCCATAATTGTAAGTTTCCTGAGGCCTCCTGAGCTATGCTGCACTGTGAGTCCATTAAACTTCTTTCCTTTATAAATTACCCAATCACAGGCAGTTCTTTATAGTAATATGAAAATGGACTAATGCAAACGAGTTTAATTATTAAAGGTTGATGAAAAAGAGTAATTTCAATAGGCATGATAATTGCAGAAGGCTTTAGGAAGAGATACCACTAGAAAGAAAATAAGCAGAAGGGGGAAAGAAAGACTGTCAATGACCAGAAAAAAATAATAATCAAAGCAGAAGGTCAGGGGCTGAGCAAAGTATGACCATGTGGCAGAAAGGCAGGGGTGGCTGAAGCATGTTAGAAGACTAAGGAAATGTGATTTGATACCAAACTTAGAGGACCAGATTATGAAGAGACTATTTTGGCTGCTATTTTGGACGGGATCTATAGGTATTGGGGAAAATACCACACGTTCTCAAAGACTACATTGACCCACTTGATGTATCTTAGAAAGAGTAGTCTCATGACATTGTGCCTATGGCTGGTGAATCATGAGAAAGAGTACAGCCAATTGGGAAACTGTGCGATAGCCAGAAATTAGTACAGGAGGTCTAGACATATGGACTGGAGGACAAAATTAGCATAAATAAAAGCAAATGCATTTCATTAATTGCATTAAAATAACTTGATCTATTTCAATGACTAGAAAGTGAATATAGGCCAGGGGGGCAGTGGCTCATGCCTGTAATCCCGGCCCTTTGGGAGGCCAAGGCAGGCATGTTGCTTGAACTCACGAGTTCGAGACCAGCCTGGGCAACATGGCACAAACCCGTATCTACAAAAAACAGAAAAAATAGCTGGGCATGGTGGCGTACACCTATAGTCCCAGCTATTTGGGAGGCTGAGATGAGAGGATGGCTTGAGTCCAGGAAGTGGAGGTTTCAGTGAGCTGAGCTCATGCCAGTATACTCCAGCCTGGGCAATAGAGTCAGACCTTGTCTCAAAAAAAAAAAAAAAAAAAAAAAAAAAAGAAGTGGAAATAACTGATTAAAATAGGCTCTTATTCTGAAGACTTCCTGTCATGTAATCATTTAAGAGGTGTATTGCTTTAGGAAAACCTCGCACTAATAATCTAATATGAAATTAGTTTGGAAATAATGGATGCCATCAGAGATATTAACAAAGGAACATTTTTTTTTTTATGTGACCAGCCTGGGAAGTTAGCCTAGTCTGGATATGTGCCATAAACAAATTGCTGTCTGGGATTTTAGCTAGCCCAAGACTGCTAGATGGTTTACTGTTTGCTTGCTGCAGACATGTACATATGTGTGTATATTCACTTATTTTTAGCACACAAACAATGCATATGTATTACAGAACATTTAGCAAAGCTTCAAAAGAAAAAAGAAATGAGAAATTCTATAATCTCATCACCTACATAAAATATTACTCATATTTTGAAGTGTTTTATTATCATAGATACTCTATGTATATATTTAGTTGTTGGTAAGATGCATTTCAAAGAGTGATCTCTTCTACCATTTCTCCTTTTCCAAGCTCATCTTGAACTCTTGTTTTCTCTCCCATTTTAAAATATCCTTCTTCTAATACATGATAATTTATAAAAACATAATTATAACATTAGTACCAAAATTCAGAAACACAGAGAATTCTCTTCTTTCTGTAAAATTCAAGAGAATTTTATATATGCAGCCAATAACCACCCTGACTAACCAGGGGGGTATCTAATTTTCTGAGGCTAGGAAAGTAAATGCTATTAGAGATGGCATCACTCCAATGGGCTATCAAAGATAGTGATCATCTGCCAAAAACATTTTCAGGAGATACATACTGCATCTCTAAAGCGACAATGAGTACACTCATAAAAATATAGGACTGTCCAACAATGAATATAGCTATATGATTAAGAGCATGGATTTCCAAACTGGACAGCCCCAGGATTGAATTCTGGCTCCACCTCCTTTACTAGCTGTGTTATGACCTTGGGAATATTGCTTAACTTCTCTAAAGATCAGTTTTCTCTTCTGCAAAATGTGAATACAAATCTGCATCTCATCAGTTTATTCTGATGAGCAAATCAGATAACATCCTTCAATTATGTAGTGCTGATGAAATATAATTGTTAAAGCAATAGAGCAACTGGGGTTCAGAGAAAATAAGAGACTTGTTCAAGCTCACGTAATATATCAGTGGCAAAAATGAGACTGGAATCTAGGCCTGATTCTCAGTCTAATGCTCTTCTCACTTTAGCAAGAAGCCATCCCCCAGCCAATAGAGTGAATGTGTGAGTAAAGATCCAGAAAACCTTTTTATAACCTTCCTCCAAATCAGCAAATTGTGACCCTCTAAATCCCAACCAGCACCTCTCTCCATAATATATTTTCAACTATTAGAAACAAAAGTGTCTCAGAGATAAGTCTGTTTGACTCTCAGGAAGAGTCAAGGCCACTTAGTATGACTAATTTGGACTTGAACCTTTTAGCTACTGCAGTATCCAGAAATAATTTATTATCCTGACATTCCGTAAAAGAAGTAAGTACAAAACAAATATTCATACTGGCATTTTAAAATATGTCAGCAGAGAGGATCAAAGAGTCTCCATTCTTTACTTTATATCAAGATGAACCTATTTGGTACCTGTCATGGAGTGAAGCTTATCTAGACGCGACAGGAAGCAAAGGTTATCTTTAACACAATGGAAAAGGGCAAATGAATGTTAACATTTAATTAAAGCCACAGGATCAGAATGCCAAAGTGCAGGTCAGTGGTAGAAAGAATGTGTGTTAATGCCTTACAGAGGCAGGCTGGCTGAGCACAGAGGCAGAATCCGAATGCAGACAGTTGAATTAGCAGCTCTCTTGATGTCACCAATGTTATAGTTGTTTCTGTTCAGGTGATAGCATGAAGAGGCCATTTAGTACCGTGGTTAACCACAGGGCTTTGAAGCCCAGTCTAGTGGTATTTGAGAAGCTGCCCACGGAGTGGTTAGTGGTTAGGAGCATGGACTGGGAGACAGACTGCCTGGCTTCGAACACTAGGTGTGTACCACTTATTAACCGTGTGACCTCAGGCAAGTTGCTGAGTCTCTGTTCCTTAATTTCTTCAACTATAAAATGGAGATAAGACTGCACCTACTTATAGACTAGTTAGAGAGATACTAACAAAGGAGTTAGTAATTGTAAAGCACGTGGTAAGTTCTAAGTATTTGTTAAATATAGTCCTGAGGCGTAGACCCAGAACATACAAGTTACATTCTTAGTAGAAGTTATTTAACCTTTCTAAGACTTAGGCTCCTCATCTGGAAAATGGGTCTAGTCACAGTGCCTGGCTTACACAGTTGTGAAAGATAAATGGAATCATGCATGCATGGCATTTGGCATACCCCAAAAATTATCATCTTGGTTTTTATCTCACCAACTAGACCAGACACCTCCTGAAGCATCTGTCATGTTATACCTTGGGATCACAACAGAGCTTTCTATATTAATTGTTGTAAAAGAGCAAAAATGATATAAAGATGCAGGCAAAGTCCTGTATATACATGTCAACACAGACATACTCATGCCCAAACTTAAAACGTGCTCTCAGAAAAGAATTAAATGGATGTTCGCTAAGAAACATAGGACATTTGTGGAATTACACTCAGAAAATTGTAGAACAATGAGGTTTGACCCAGTATTTACCCCACAGTCTTATCCCTCTCTGCATCCTTGATGGACCAGCTTTTCGTTGAAACTTGCAGAAATTCACAGTTACGTCTGCCACAGAGCAAATATACTCCGTCTTTTCTTACCTCCCAGTGCAACTTTTAAAAATAACTCTCATTGGTAGCAATTTGAAAGTCCCACTTATTGTAGTTATTCTTGAGCTTCTCTCCATTAATAAATGGTAAATCCCTTGATATACAGGATCCCAAACATACTAATTTTTATATCTCCCAACTATATCAGGAACATTCCTACATCCTTATTACTAGATGCTCGGTAAATGTTTATTAAACAAATGAATTAAATGATTAGGGATCCTGTAAGTTTCCCTTTCTAAGAAAGCTGCCCATTTCAAGTGAAACATCTGTTTCCAATGTTTCCTTCTGCTTATGTATACTTTATCATATTTAAAACCTTGAAATCTAAAGAGATCAGTTTTCATTTCCTGACTCAAAGGTTGAATTTAAATTATTTTTGAATACTTGAAAATTTAATTTCATGGATTATTAGACCTCTAAGGAAAGTCAAAGTTATCTAGTCATTCTAAATATTAGGAATCTGAAACCAATCATTGGCAGAGCCTGGATTTAAGACTGGGTCACCTGAAAGTTAATCCCACCGTATTTCCACTTCACCATTCTGCAAACACTTTACAATTTACAGAGTTCCTTTGACCTACAAAAAACTATAGCTTTTTGATCTTTAAATCTATGCTGTATAAAGAACAAACATTATGCCCTTATATTTCAGAGAAAGAAACTAAGTCTCAAGGAAGTCCAGGGACTCCCAATATTCTATAGCTGGGAAATAGTAAAGCTAGGAGTGAACCCAGGTCATCAGATTCAATCCTTTCCCCTTTCATTGGACCAAGCTAAGCACATGCATAAAAAAGAGAGAACTGTTTAAAAAAATAGCAAGAGTGGAGGAAATACAAAGTAGAAGTATATTCAAAGTCAGTGGAGGCAGCGGCCAAAAGGGATTCCTGCCCACTAGCCCTCATCAAATACCCACTGGGACACATTCAAGGATTAGAACAACTATGCCTTGCAATGGAAACCAACCCAGCAATGAGCATAATGCAAGTTTCCTTCTCATTTCATCCACAACACTAGTAGGTGTTTTCCTCTACCTGGAGCCATTCTGGGATGGAGAAGGGGAAAAAGTGAAGCAGCCCTTCCGGGGAGTTGAACTTTAAACAATTTGTATTACCAAAACAGAAAACTGAGGTGTATTTAATCAGCAAATGTGAGTCCACCACCTCTGACTTCCCACTAACCTCCTATAACATGTATCATTCAAGTTTATGAACATTGTTTAAGACATTCATAAGGCATAGGTAGGAAGTTGTGTCATGGGCATAGTATCTGATATGAGGTTCTTACAAAGATGTGTGATGACTTGCCTTGCATCCCTGCAGAAGCAGTGCCTGCTCCCACAGAGTGAGAGCCAGCAGGGGCAAGAACAGGGCAATTCCTTGCCTTTCAGAGGCAGAGTTCTAGTGGTAACATACAGATAGATATACATACAGAGAGATATACATACAGAGAGATATATGTCTACCCAGTCAGAAAAGAAATCACAACATTCTTAATGAGGCATTGCAACCTGGCTGTTCTCAGTGGGAATCAAAGTAGAATAAGTTGAAGCTGCCTTGTAGATTATGAATAATTAGCAACTCCAAGGAAAAATCATTTTTAAAACTATGATTGTGGCTCTTTGATTCCTGCAATGATCTCATTTGTTGCAATGTCCCTTTTTCTGCCAATCATCCAGTCAATACACACCTTTTGAAGATCCATGGGCACTGTGACTTTGAGGAGTTCACTCTGAGTCTCTTCCTGCTGTGCAGTTGCCCACAGGGCCAAGGTGAGACGTCCCTGCCTGGAGTCCACACACAGCCTTCTATTCTGCACTGTGGGTACTTGGGATCCCAGAATCTCTTATGCAAGTGGCACAAGCCAGTTTTACAGAACCTGCATGAGTCATTTTCCTGAGTCCAACTCTGAATGGTGAATTGCACGAAAGTGTGCACAGTTACAGCTCAGGAGAGTAGCCCAGTGTTGGTTATTTGTGGAGGATGTGAACTGAGCTTGGACTAATGGCCTGGGGCAGCCATAGATATTCATTCAAAGATCTTTACAGTGCAGAACTGAACTAGAAGTGAGAAAGGAGGAGAATGGACCATGAGTCAAGAGCCTCTGTACATATTCCTGTTATGACCTACAAATGTGAGGAGTGGGCCTAGTAGCCTTTGTAGATTCTGCCGCTTTCTTTTCTATTGAGTGACGCATCCAATGGTCACTCAATAGAATACCTATTTCCCATTACAGGATTTATAAGTAGAGGCATAGAGATCCATTGAGCATGAAGAAATAAGATAGAGGCCATGTAAACTAGTGGGAAAAACATGGTTAGGCTGAGACAGATCTGAGCACCAGACCCTGAATTGTCACTGCTCTGGGACCTTGTGCAAATTGCTTAAAGAGAATCAGGGTTTTTATCCTTCTTTTTCTAGTTTTATTTTGGATTCTGGGGGTAGACATGCAGGTTTGTTACAAAGGTATACTGCGTGGTGATGAGGTTTGGAGTACAATTGAACCTGTTACCCAAGAAGTGAGCATTGTACCCAAGAGGTAGCTTTTCAACTCCTGCCTTGCTCCATACCTCTCTCCTCTTGTATTCCTCAGTGTCTATTGTTTCCATCTTTATGTCCAAGTGCACACAATGTCTAACTTCCACTAATAGATGAGAACATGTGGTATTTGGTTTTCTGTTTCTTCATTAGTTCACTTAGAATAATGGCCTCCAGCTGCATCCTTGTTGCTGCAAAGGACATGATTCTGTTCTTTTGTATGGCTGCGTAGTATTCCATGGTGTATACATCCCACGTTTTCTTTATCCCATCCAACATTACAGACAGCTGTGATGGATGTTTGGGTGCATGTGTCTTTTTGATAGAATTATTTATTTTCCTTTGGGTGTATATACCCAGTAATGGGACTGCTGGGACAAGTGGTAATTCATCTCTTTGTTCTTTGAGAAATCTCCAACTGCTCTTTACAGGGGCTGAACTAATTTACATTCCTACCAATAGTTTATAAGCATTCCCCTTTCTCCAAATTATGTTTCTAAAATGAAGTTAAAATTTTTACCTACCTTATAAAATTAGATATAGATATGAGTAGCATGTACAAGGCTACTTCACACACATTAGGCATTTTATAAGGATAGTTATTTATTGAGTGTGAAAGATAATGAGGAAATAGATCTTACAATTTAGAAAATACCTGGGATGAAGTGAGAACTATTGACCTCAAAAAAGATTCATTGGAATGTGACATCTACTGAGTGACATAAAAGATGTTTCCATCTCAAGAAAATTGATTTGCCTAATTTCTTAATACAAGTAAAATGCACTTTACTCTTTTTAGAAAGACTATAATAAATGGGCATTAGATGCTCACAATTCGCAGTATCCTGCAATGATATGATTAATGAAAATGTGTGAGCACTTAGGAGTTGAACAAACACCACTTCTGAATTCTTTTCTGACATTTAATCATATTTTTAGTCCTTTTGTTTCTGTGTCTTTCTCTTTTATTATACTTCACCTCCTGTTCTTTTAACTTGAATGTTCTCAAAGCATGTCAACCTCTTGATTGTAGCAATAAATTGATTTGTGTTAGCTTTACGCCACACTAGTGCCTCAGTTTAAAACTTATTGGGTTATAACAGATACTGCTAAAGCAGAAAGCTTCATGAAGCTCACATGAATATTGTTACATAGGCATCTGCAATCTCATCTGAATCCTCAACATGCCTTATCTATTGGAATGGTAAGTTACATAAGAAAAGCTTATAGGGAGAAAAGTATGGATTAAGTCCATTTGTTGAATAAAATAGATCTTGCCTATTGGATCTCAACCCCTCATTCACTGGGTGACCTTGCACAAGTCACTTAAGCACACTTTGACTCAGTTTCCTCTTTTGCAAAGTAGGGACTGTGGAGGAAGTAGCACCTGTTGCCTTTATCAGGAGTAGAAATTTGAGCACTTCTGCCTATTGGATTTTAATATTGGAGTCACCAGGGAAAACACAACACAATCAGGCACTGGATGGAACGGTGCTTTTTACTCCTCACATAGAGAAAGGAGAGCGCAATATCAGTGTCAGTACCTTACTCCTCACATAGAAAAAGGACAGCACCAGATCAGTGTCAGTACTGTGTGTCAGTCCCCCAAAGCCAGAAAGTCCCTCCTGGAGGCTGATGCAGAACAATTGGCCTATAGGTGCCCTTCCTGTGCTGCAGCAGAAGCACCTCATCCTCTCCTGGAAGAGGACAGATATAACAGTGGGGTTGGCCAGGCTCAACATGATGCACAGGCTCAAGCATAACAAAACAGGGAAAGTTATTCCACACAGAGTGATAAGTCCAGCACAGGCCATGAGGACTCTATCTCTTAGTAAGGAAGTGTCCCAGACCCAAGATCTAATTTTACAGATAAGCAAGAGGTCCAAAGACGTGCATACAGGAGACTGCCTTTCTCCAGGGCACAATACAGCACCTATCTCATAGATGTGCTGTGAGGAATAAATGGGAGAAAACAAAAAGCCTGTAAAGTGCTAAACATCATGTCTAACACAATGAGACAGCACTCAATAATGGTTACCCCAAATAAACAAACATTTGCATATCACCCTGATCATTTTCCAAATTCCGTTTGCCTTTACCTTCCCAATTAAGTTATGTCTCTGTGTTCTCATTATCAATTGTAAACAGAGGGAGCACTGATGCTAACAGTGGCTCTAGAGGTTAAAACTCTCAGAGGTAAATTTTTTTCTAACACTGTTAATTATTTGAAGGAGGGCTCCGTGAAGAGTTTAGAAAACATGCTCCTGGACTAATTGTTAGAAGTGAGAATAACGTTATTGTACATATTTAGTCTTGGAATGACAAGCGTCTACAACATGCAGTAATTTGGATTTCAGGTCCTTACCTGAATTTTCTGAAAAGTACTCATATGTGCAGCACATGTGTATTGGGCTAGAGTGATCTCTACAGAAGCCCACATATCCTTATTAACACTTCTTTTTAAAATGTGTCTCAAGAATATTGTGGCTCCTCAAATGAAGTTGTTAAAGAAGTGATTTCTCATTCTAAGATTTTGGCAATATATTTAGGTTTTATTTACTTATTACTGAGACTCAAGCATACTTGTGCTCTTGGGATGATATTTCTAACTGAGTCCAAAGTTAAACTATTCCTAGAACTGTAAATAATAACTTAAAATGCTCAGAAAAACATAGATTACTTATTATGAGTATTTTTGTTGTTGTTTCTAACTGGTAAGATAGTCACAGTTTAATACATATTCATAGAATCAAGCATTAATTAAGCATTTAATATGTACCAGGAATTTGGATTGGAGCTCTGCTGAAACTTTCTCTTTCTTTCTATGACTACCCATTAATATATATCTGCAATAAATACAGCTGATTTGCATATCAATGGAACCTAAACTAGTATCAGAACTAGAATCAATGTACCCTTTATTAACTCTGAAATCTTGGTTTGGTTGTAAGTCCTCTAAATTTCAATATGGAAAAAAATCTGTAAAAATGGAGAAAATGTTCTATCCCAAATGGTTGTGATGTTTAAAAGAGCTATTGGAAGCAATCCAACATGCTGTATTGAAGGCAAAATAAATCTTACATGATGAAGGCATGGATACAGCTGGGAAAAAAGTTATAATATGCATTCAAAGGTCACTACCAAGGTTTACTAAAGTTAATTAAACATAAGTACATACTCTGAGCTAGCAATTCCACTCCTAGTTATATACCCAAAAGAAAATAGTGCATATATCTATCAAAAGATATGTGCAAGAATCTTCACAATAGTTAATATTCACAATAACCAAATATTAGAAACATCCCAGACACCCACTGCAATAGAATGGATATATTGTGATATATTCATATAATGGAATATTATACAGCTATAAAAAACAATACACCTCTGTTAGATCATGGATGAATATCACAAATATAATGCCAAAAAAGCACAAAAAAAGCTATATTTTTTATGATTCCATTGACATTAAGTTCAAAATTTGGTGACATATCAGCATAATATTTACCCTAAGAAGGTGCAAAGATCAAGTGGGAAGAAGGATAAGGGAGACAGATGATCAGTTGATAATGTCTGTATCTTAAAATGATTGGGGGTTACAACTGCGTGTATGTGTGTGTGCATATAAAAATTCATCAGAATGTACACTTAAGTTCTATGTGCTGTATTTTCCACCTCAATGTTAAATTGAATAAAGAGACAAGACTACACCTATTTTCCCTGAACAATGAGCATTGTATGAATTTTTTTTTTTTTGGCTTGAACAATTACTTTTTATTTCTTGGAGTCTGGGAGACTGGAAGTCTGAGATCAGGGTGCCATCTGATTTGGTGGCTAGTGAGGGCCCTCTTCCAAGGTTGCTTCTCCTTGTAAAATCATGTGGAGAAAAGGGGGTGAGCTAGTTTTCTTTTTATTATTATTATTATTATACTTTAAGTTCTAGGGTACATGTGCACAACGTGCAGGTTTGTTACATATGTATACTTGTGCCATGTTGGTGTGCTGCACCCATCAACTCATCAGCACCCATTAACTCGTCATTTACATCAGGTATAACTCCCAATGCCATCCCTCCCTCCTCCCCCCTCTCCATAATAGGCCCCAGTATGTGATGTTCCCCTTTCCGAGTCCAAGTGATCTCATTGTTCAATTCCCATCTACGAATGAGAACATGCGGTGTTTGGTTTTCTGTTCTTGCGATAGTTTGCTGGGAATGATGGTTTCCAGCTGCATCCATGTCCCTACAAAGGACACAAACTCATCCTTTTTTATGACTGCATAGTATTCTATAGTATATATGTGCCACATTTTCTCAATCCAGTCTGTCACTGATGGACATTTGGGTTGATTCCAAGTCTTTGCTATTATGAATAGTGCCACAATAAACATCCGTGTGCATGTGTCTTTATAGCAGCATGATTTATAATCCTTTGGGTATATACCCAGTAATGGGATGGCTGGGTCATATGATATTTCTAGTTCTAGATCCTTGAGGAATAGCCATACTGTTTTCCACAATGGTTGAACTAGTTTACAATCCCACTAACAGTGTAAAAGTGTTCCTATTTCTCCACATCCTCTCCAGCACCTGTTGTTTCCTGACTTTTTAATGATTGCCATTCTAACTAGTGTGTGAGATGGTGTCTCATTGTGGTTTTGATTTGCATTTCTCTGATGGCCAGTGATGATGAGCATTTTTTCATGTGTCTGCTGGCTGTATGCATGTCTTCTTTTGAGAAATGTCTGTTCATATCCTTTGCCCACTTTTTGATGGGGTTGTTTTTTTCTTGTAAATTTCTTTGAGTTCTTTGTAGGTTCTGGATATTAGCCCTTTGTCAGATGAGTAGATTGCAAAAATTTTCTCCCATTCTGTAGGTTGCCTGTTCACTCTGATGGTAGTTTCTTTTGCTGTGCAGAAGCTCTTTAGTTTAATGAGATCCCATTTGTCAATTTTGGCTTTTGTTGCCGTTGCTTTTGGTGTTTTAGACATGAAGTCCTTGCCTATGCCTATGTCCTGAATGGTATTACCTAGGTTTTCTTCAAGGGTTTTTATGGTATTAGGTCTAACATTTAAGTCTCTAATCCATCTTGAATTAATTTTCATATAAGGAGTAAAGAAAGGGTCCAGTTTCAGCTTTCTACTTATGGCTAACCAATTTTCCCAGCACCATTTATTAAATAGGGAATCCTTTCCCCATTTCTTGTTTTTGTCAGGTTTGTCAAAGATCAGATGGCTGTAGATGTGTGGTATTATTTCTGAGGACTCTGTTCTGTTCCATTGGTCTATATCTCTGTTTTGGTACCAGTATCATGTTGTTTTGGTTACTGTAGCCTTGTAGTATAGTTTGAAGTCAGGTAGCGTGATCCCTCCAGCTTTGTTCTTTTGACTTAGGATTGTCTTGGCAATGCAGGCTCTTTTTTGGTTCCATATGAACTTTAAAGTAGTTTTTTCCAATTCTGTGAAGAAAGTCATTGGTAGCTTGATGGGGATGGCATTGAATCTGTAAATTACCTTGGGCAGTATGGCCTTTTTCACAATATTGATTCTTCCTATCCATGAGCATGGTATGTTCTTCCATTTGTTTGTGTCCTCTTTTACTTCACTGAGCAGTGGTTTGTAGTTCTCCTTGAAGAGGTCCTTTACAGCCCTTGTAAGTTGGATTCCTAGGTATTTTATTCTCTTTGAAGCAATTGTGAATGGAAGTTCGTTCATGATTTGGCTCTCTGTCTGTTACTGGTGTATAAGAATGCTTGTGATTTTTGCGCATAATTTTGTATCCTGAGACTTTGCTGAAATTGCTTATCAGCTTAAGGAGATTTTGGACTGAGATGATGGGGTTTTCTAAATACACAATCATGTCATCTACAAACAGGGACAATTTGAATTCTTCTTTTCCTAACTGAATACCCTTGATTTCTTTCTCTTGCCTGATTGCCCTAGCCAGAACTTCCAACACTATGTTGAATAGGAGTGGTGAGAGAGGGCATCCCTGTCGTGTGCCGATTTTCAGAGGGAATGCTTCCAGTTTTTGCCCATTCAGTATGATATTGGCTGTGGGTTTGTCATAAACAGCTCTTATTATTGTGAGATACGTTCCATCAATACTGAATTTATTGAGCGTTTTTAGCATGAAGGGTTGTTGAATTTTGTCAAAGGCCTTTTCTACATCTATTGAGATAATCATGTGGTTTTTGTCTTTGGTTCTGTTTATATGCTGGATTACGTTTATTGGTTTGCGAATGTTGAACCAGCCTTGCATCACAGGGATGAAGCCCACTTGATCATGGTGGATAAGCTTTTTGATGTGCTGCTGGATTCGGTTTGCCAGTATTTTATTGAGAATTTTTGCATCGATGTTCATCAGGGATATTGGTCTAAAATTCTCTTTTTTGTGTGTGTCTCTGCCAGGCTTTGGTATCAGGATGATGTTGGCCTCATCAAATGAGTTAGGGAGGGTTCCCTCTTTTTCTATTGACTGGAATAGTTTCAGAAGGAATGGTACCAGGTCCTCCTTGTACCTCCGGTAGAATTCAGCTGTGAATCCGTCTGATCCTGGACTTTTTTTGGTTGGTAGGCTATTAATGATTGCCTGAATTTCAGAGCCTGCTATTGGTCTATTCAGCAATTCAACTTCTCCCTGGTTTAGTCTTGGGAGAGTGTAAGTGTCTAGGACATTATCCATTTCTTCTAGGTTTTCTAGTTTATTTGTGTAGAAGTGTTTATAGTATTCTCTGATGGTAGTTTGTATTTCTGTGGGGTCAGTGGTGATATCCCCTCTATCATTTTTTATTGCATCTATTTGATTCTTCTCTCTTTTCTTCTTTATTGGTCTTGCTAGCGGTCTATCAATTTTGTTGATCTTTTCAAACAACCAGCTCCTGGATTCATTGATTTTTTTGGAGGGTTTTTTGTGTCTCTATCTCCTTCAGTTCTGCTCTGATCTTAGTTATTTCTTACCTTCTGCTAGCTTTTGAATGTGTTTGCTCTTGCTTCTCTAGTTCTTTTAATTGCGATGTTAGAGTGTCAATTTTAGATCTTTCCAGCTTTGCCTTGTGGGCATTTAGTGCTATAAATTTCCCTCTACATATGGCTTTAAATGTGTCCCAGAGATTCTGGTACATTGTATCTTTGTTCTCATTGGTTTCAAAGAACATCTTTATTTCTGCCTTCATTTCGTTATGGACCCAGTAGTCATTCAGGAGCAGGTTGTTCAGTTTCCATGTAGTTGAGAGGTTTTGATTGAGTTTCTTAGTCCTGAGTTCTAGCTTGATTGCACTGTGGTCTGACAGACAGTTTGTTATAATTTCTGTTCTTGTACATTTGCTGAGGAGTGCTTTACTTCCAATTATGTGGTCAATTTTGGAATAAGTGCAATGTGGTGCTGAGAAGAATGTATATTCTGTTGATTTGGGGTGGAGAGTTCTGTACATGTCTATTACGTCCACTTGGTGCAGAGTTGAGTTCAATTCCTGGATATCCTTGTTAACTTTCTGTCTCGTTGATCTGTCTAATGTTGACAGTGGGATGTTGAAGTCTCCCATTATTATTGTATGGGAGTCTAAGTCTCTTTGTAAGTCTCCAAGGACTTGCTTTATGAATCTGGGTGCTCCTGTATTGGGTGCATATATATTTAGGATAGTTAGCTCTTCCTGTTGAATTGATCCTTTTACCATTATGTAATGGCCTTCTTTGTCTCTTTTGATTTTTGATGGTTTAAAGTCTGTTCTATCAGAGACTAGGATTGCAACACCTGCTTTTTTTTGTTCTCCATTTGCTTGGTAGATCTTCCTCCATCCCTTTATTTTGAGCCTATGTGTGTCTCTGCATGTGAGATGGGTCTCCTGAATACAGCAAACTGATGGGTCTTGACTCTTTATCCAATTTTCCAGTCTGTGTCTTTTAATTGGACCATTTAGTCCATTTACATTTAAGGTTAATATTGTTATGTGTGAACTTGATCCTGTCATTGTTATATTAGCTGGTTATTTTGCTCATTAGTTGATGCAGTTTCTTCCTAGCATTGATGGTCTTTACATCTTGGCATGTTTTTGCAATGGCTGGTACCGGTTGTTCCTTTCCATGTTTAGTGCTTCCTTCAGGGTCTCTTGTAGGGCAGGCCTAGTGGTGACAAAATCTCTAAGCATTTGCTTGTCTGTAAAGGATTTTATTTCTCCTTCACTTATGAAACTTAGTTTGGCTGGATATGAAATTCTGGGTTGAAAATTCTTTTCTTTAAGAATGTTGAATATTGGCCCCCACTCGCTTCTGGCTTGTAGAGTTTCTGCTGAGAGATTCTGCTGTTAGTCTGATGGGCTTCCCTTTGTGAGTAACCTGACCTTTCTCTCTGGCTGCCCTTAACATTTTTCCTTCATTTCAGCTGGTGAATCTGACAATTATGTGTCTTCGAGTTGCTCTTCTCAAGGAGTATCTTTGTGGCATTCTCTGTATTTCCTGAATTTGAATGTTGACCTGCCTTACTAGGTTGGGGAAGTTCTCCTGGATGATATCCTGAAGAGTGTTTTCCAACTTGGTTCCATTTTCCCCCTCACTTTCAGGCACCCCAATCAGACGTAGATTTGGTCTTTTCACATAATCCCATACTTCTTGAAGGCTTTGTTCATTTCTTTTTCCTCTTTTTTTCTTTAGACTTCTCTTCTCGCTTCATTTCATTCATTTGATCCTCAATTGCTGATACTCTTTCTTCCATTTGTCACGTATTTCTTGTGTCATGGTTTTTATCTCTGTCAGTTTGTTTATGGTCTTCTCTGTATTGATTATTCTAGTTATCCATTCTTCCATTCTTTTTTCAAGATTTTTAGTTTCTTTGTGCTGGGTACGTAATTCCTCCTTTAGCTCTGAGAAGTTTGATGTAGTGAAGCCTTCTCTCAACTCATCAAAGTCATTCTCCATCCAGCTTTGATCCGTTGCTGGCGATGAGCTGCGTTCCTTTGGAGGGGGAGATGCGCTCTGATTTTTTGAATTTCCAGCTTTTGTGCCCTGCTTTTTCCCCATCTTTGTGGTTTTATCTGCCTTTGGTCTTTGATGCTGGTGATGTACTGATGGGGTTTTGGTGTGGTGTCCTTTCTGTTTGTTATTTTTCCTTCTAACAGTTAGGACCCTCAGCTGTAGGTCTGTTGGAGATTGCTTGAGGTCCACTCCAGACCCTTTTTGCCTGGGTATCAGCAGCAGAGGCTGCAGAAGATAGAATATTGCTGAACAGTGAGTGTTCCTGTCTGATTCTTGCTCTGGAAGCTTCATCTCAAGGGTGTACCCTGCCATGTGAGGTGTGGAGTGTCAGTCTGCACCTAGTGGGGAATGTCTCCCAGTTAGGCTACTCAGGGGTCAGGGACCCATTTGAGCAGGCAGTCTGTCTGTTCTCAGATTTCAACCTCCGTGTTGGGAGATCCACTGCTCTCTTCAAAGCTGTCAGACAGGGTCATTTGCATCTGCAGAAGTTTCTGCTGCTTTTTGTTTAGCTGTGCGCTGTCCCCAGAGGTGTAGTCTACACAGACAGGCAGGCCTCCTTGAGCTGCTGTGGGCTCCACCCAGTTCAAGCTTCCCAGTGGCTTTGTTTACCTACTTAAGCCTCAGCAATGGCGGGTGCCCCTCCCCCAGCCTCGCTGCTGCCTTGCAGTTAGATTGCAGACTGCTGTGCTAGCAATGAGGGAGGCTCCGTGGGTGGGGGATCCTCCCGGCCAGGTGTGGGATATAATCTCCTAGTGTGCTGTTTGCTAAGACCCTTGGTAAAGCGCAGTATTGGGGTGAGAGTTACCCGATTTTCCAGGTGTTGTGTGTCTCAGTTCCCCTGGCTAGGAAAAGGGATTTCCTTCCCCCTTGCACTTCCCAGGTGTGGCGATGCCTCGCCCTGCTTCAGCTCTCGCTGATCGGACTGCACCAGCTGACCAGCACTGATTGTCCGGCACTCCCCAGTGAGATGAACCCAGTACCTCAGTTGAAAATGCAGAAAGCACCCGTCTTCTGTGTCGCTCACGCTGGGAGCTGGAGACTGGAGCTGTTCCTATTTGGCCATCTTGCTCCGGGTCCCTTGAAATTTGAATCTACATGTTTGCCTTGCATAGGTATTTGCATAGAGAAAGGGCCTAGAGTAAAATGAAAATATAATTTCCTTATTCAAATATTGTTAAGAATTTCTTGACGGCAATATCAGAACATCAAACCAAGTGTTGGAACATTCTAGGCACTGAGCTCTGTGTGATTATACAGGTTGCACCCCCATGAAGCCAGTCTCACACAGATAAATTTGAAGATATACTTGAAGGCAAGAAAGTCTTGCTAAGATGAGGCATCTGCATGGTGTAAAGTAAATGATAAAAATCCCTGATTCTTCGTGGGATGGTATCGTTTTGTGTTAAATGGGTTGTGTCCTATAAAGCTGAATGACTAAGGTATGTTTCTACTCCATTGAAAAGGAAAGAGGGTAAATACTTACTATGAGAAAATATGCCAAAGCTGATTAGATAGAATGACTTAATTAAGGAGGGACAAATTTAAATAATCACTATGAACAGAAAACACGTGTTCTATTAAAATGAAACATGCCATGATCTCCATTCCAGGAAGGAAACATTGAAATCATTAAGTGATATTAAGCTAGAATGCTAAAATAGCTTGTGGACTAATGATAACTTTTGCTTCACTAATGGAAAATTCTTAATACTGTATTTATGCTACTTTAATCATTAAAATACTCTAAAATTCTTTAAGAAGTCCATGCCTCCAGAACAAAGTTTTTGTTGTAAGAAATGAGCAAGAAGAGATCAAGGGAACAAAATCTGAAAAACAAAAAGAGAAACTGGGAAACTAGTGTTGCCCAAATCTGGTCACTGACTGCTCCTTGCTGGAATGATGCTTACTTGACAAAAAGTAAAAACCAGCCAGCTGGGTGTCGCTGGGTTACTCATGTAACTCTCATGAGTAGCCTCAGGGTTCAGCAAAGAGGAGAATTGAGAGTCTACTTGGCTGGAAAGAAGTTACAACGTTCTTAATGAGCCATTGCAACCAGGCTGTTCTAGTTGGAATCAAAGGGAAGGCAGTTGTCTTGTAGATGGTGAATAACGATCACCCTCAAGGCAAAAAAGCAAAATAAAATTAAATAACAAAATAAAAATATAACTTTGTTACTGATTCCTTTCTTTGATTTCTTGAATGGCACTGAATGTTTCCATTTTTATCAATGCCTCTGTTTTCTACTACACACCCAATCAATAAGAGCCTTTTGAAGATCCAATGGCATAAAACACGGATGCAGTTAAAATTATTGCGCAGTGCATCTGAGCTACCTGGGTTCACAAATGAACTTCAGTGCTGAGACATTTTGTAAAATTTTTCCTAGCTCTTTAATAGATGACTATATTGTCAGTAAGTCTTTTATTCGGCAAACCTAGGTCACATGGACTTTCCAAAACTTTAGAAGCCTGCTGACATAAATGAGACTTTATCTGTATTAATAGTTGAATACACATTTGTTCCCAATTGAATTGCATTGGCAGTCACCTCCTTCGGTTATCTGTGGGTGTCCTAAGAGGCATTTCATAAGTGCTCACCTGCATTGCTGCCCTGGCCTCCCGGGTGATGCCCACAGCTCCCGAAGTGACTGGCATCTGTACCTCGTCAATGATCTTGTGGGAGAGAACATTTGCAGCAATGAAGATTTCCTGGACAAGCACTAAGGAGTAGGGTCATATAATTCCCAGGAGAACATAGAGGAGAAATGACTCCATTAGGGAGGAAGAGAAGTTTCCCTTTGAGAAGCCACACTTCAGCTGAGATCTAACCCATGGGTAGGGATTCACAGGACACCATTAGAACAGTAGGAGTAAAACCCTTTGGTGCGAGGGAACTTAGTGAAAGCAGAGGACCCGTGTTGAAATAAAAACGTGTCTGCTCTAACAAATAAACCTTGAAATAACAGTGCCTTAACATAACAGCTGTTTATTCCTTGTTTCCATAGGCCAAAATTGCAGCAGGGGTCGCTGTGTCATGCTATCATTCAGGAACCTGGGCTGACTGATGTTCCACCATCTTTAATGCATGAGCTCCAATGCCAGTTTGTGCATTGATAATCAAGCTGCAGAGAAGGGAAGGCAAAGCTCATGGGGATAGTATGGTATGGTCTCATGAGCCAGATTTGGAAAAAGACTATGCTACTTCCACTCATTTTCCAATTGCCCTATCTCAGGAACCTGGCCACAAAGTATGACCACACCTATGGACAAATTAATAATTTAAGAAAATAATTCAAAGTTAGGAGACCTTGTATAGATTTTCACTGAAACCATTAGGACCCGAGATTGTTTATTACTTGTGGCTAAGATATAGGTTGATTCCTTTACTCATTTATTTATTCTTTCATCCATTATTTTTCACACATTCATCAAGTACCTGTATTAAGTGGTGGCCAATGGTCAATAAGCCTCATTTTTATGCAGAGACTAGTAGGGTATATGGAAGTGGCAGGAGTCATAGGCTATAAACAAGTGTGAGAGGAGGCACAAGCAAACATTTTTCATTGAACATTTTGGATAATCAATTGAGGAGAAAAGCAGAATTGCCCATTGGTGCTTAAATTAAATTCTTATCAATAGTAAACAGAGAATTACAGGGGGAAAAAAAAACACTTAAAAGTAAGGACTACCTTTTTTTCTTGAAAAACAAGAAAACAAAACCCACTTGATAAAGTAGCATTTGTGCATAATGTGTAGGTTTGTTACATATGTATATTTGTGCCAAGTTGGTGTGCTGCACCCATCAACTCGTCAGCACCCATCAGCTTGTCATTTACATCAGGTATAACTCCCAATGCAATCCCTCCCCCATCCCCCCTCCCCATGATAGGCCCCGGTGTGTGATGTTCCCCTTCCCAAGTCCAAGTGATCTCATTGTTCAGTTCCCACCTATGAGTGAGAACATGCAGTGTTTGGTTTTCTGTTCTTGTGATAGTTTGCTGAGAATGATGGTTTCCAGCTGCATCCATGTCCCTACAAAGGACACAAACTCATCCTTTTTTATGGCTGCATGGTATTCCATGGTGTATATGTGCCACATTTTCTTAATCCAGTCTGTCACTGATGGACATTTGGGTTGATTCCAAGTCTTTGCTATTGTAAATAGTGCCACAATAAACATACATGTGCATGTGTCTTTATAGCAGCATGATTTATAATCCTTTGGGTATATACCCAGTAATGGGATGGCTGGGTTATATGGTACATCTAGTTCTAGATCCTTGAGGAATCGCCATACTGTTTTCCATAATGGTTGAACTAGTTTACAATCCCACCAACAGTGTAAAAGTGTTCCTATTTCTCCACATCCTCTCCAGCACCTGTTGTTTCCTGACTTTTTAATGATTGCCATTCTAACTGGTGTGAGATGGTATCTCATTGTGGTTTTGATTTGCATTTCTCTGATGGCCAGTGATGACGAGCATTTTGGAGGTTGCAGTGAGAAGAGACAGCATCATTGCACTCCAGCCTGGGAAACAAGAGCGAAACACTGTCTCAAAAAAAAAAAAAAAAAAAAAAAAAAAAAAAAAAAAAAAAAAAGAAGAAGAAACCCGAGCTCAAGACCAAACACATTTTTCCCTTGTACAGGATTTCATTGTTTGACCGTTGAAATTTTCTTTATTCCTTAAATTCAGTAATTTAGCTTATATATGTCTTACTATTAGTTACTGTATTAAGGTATTTTTTGCTTTCTAGGATAAATTGGTATTTTTAATCTGTAATTTCATGTTTTTATTTAGTTCAGGAAAGTTGCCTTTTATTATATTTTTGTTAAATATTTTGCCTCATGTCTAAATTAACATAATAGGCTTCCAATAAATATTCCTTGAATGAAAAAAAAAAAAATAGCATTTGTAAAAGTGTCTTTAGTGCCATTCTATTGTTCATAATCTTTGAAATTTCTCTGTGCTTCCACGTGTTCTAGGCATAGCCATTCAAACTGCCATGCAGAAAACCTCCCCCTTTACACAATGAAAAGCTTAAAAGATTGAATTGCTTTGCTAATTGACTAGGTGGATGTTAAGAAACATGTAATACTTTGCCATTCCCTTCTTGTAGTTTAAAAATAAATTTTTAAAATTGCAATATGTGATCCATACTGAATGACTGCTACAGGGAGATTTGCAGACCCAGAAATTACCCATCATGAGAGAAATGTGAGGTTTCTCCATATTCTTGACTCTTTGGAGTCAGGTGCTGATAAAATATTTTTTCTCAGTGTGAGCAGTACCCTATTTAAACACTGTGCCAACTAGCAAGTAAATCCATTAGTTTATTTTACATCCACATTTAAAGAATTGCTCTGCAAGCTTTACTTTTTCTCCTGAGCTCAGCTGTGACACAAAGAAAGCTTTAAAAAGAGTGTAAGTAATTAAAGCAACACACAATTAACTAATTGATCCTAAAAAATAGCTTGTCCAACATCAGCAGAATAATTGCAGCCATTTTGTAGGACCTCCTAGGCTGTGATCATTTATGAGTCTTCATTATTACTCTTCTAAAACAACCAACCAGAAAACTCTTTTTTTTTTCTTTTTTTTTTTTTTTTTTTTTTTTTTGAGCCAGGGTCTTGCTCTGTCTCCCAGGCTGGAGTACAGTGGTGCAATCACTGCTCACTACAGCCTCATCCTCTGGTCTCAAGCTGTCCTTCTGTCTCAGCCTCCTGAGTAGCTGGAACCACAGGCATGTGCCACCACACCTAGCTTATTATTATTATTATTATTATTTGTAAAGACAGGGCGGTGGGGCCAAGGGGTGGTGTGTGGATCTTGTTATATTACCCAAGTTGGTCTCAAATCCCTGGGTTCAAGCAATCCTCCAGCCTCAGCCACCCAAAGTGCTGGGATTACAAGCATGAGCCACCAAGCCCAGCCATTATTTTTCTTTTTAAACAAAGAATTTTTGTATTTCTTTTCATTTAAATAAACAAACTAATACATGTGACCCTTTTCGGTGCTTATAATGGATCACTTATATGCTGTAATACTGGAAGTAACCTTTAGGGAAAATTTTGTTATGGAACTTAAAATGTTTGCAAAGATACGAGGATAGAGCCTAAATGGGTTAGTATTCTGCCTGACATTATATGGCTAAGTGAGAAACCTGAGAAAACTGGAGAGTGAATGAAAATGAAAGCTGTCCTTAATAAATTGAGAGTAATTAGGCTCTGTTAATTTTTTTCTTTTGATATTATAATTTTAAGTCAACACTAAAGACCATAAAGCATGTAAGATTCTGTGTCAATTTCAACTTTAAAAACTGCAGTTTATCTTAGAATGTTTCTAAACCAGGATATCATTTATAATTAATCTGTATCTTAAATGAAGTGTTTTCCTCAAGAGGGTAAAAGAATTGAGACCTGACTGATAATGTGCCCTAAAATTGATGGCATCCTAGAATTAAAGCAATACAGTATCTTGATGAAGCCATTTAACTATACGAAAATACTGGGCCAAGTGCGGTGGCTCACGCCTGTAATCCCAGCACTTTGGGAGGCCAAGACGGGCGGATCACGACGTTAGGAGATCGAGACCATCCTGGCTAACACAGTGAAACCCCATTTCTACTAAAAATAAAAAAAATTAAAAATTAGCCGGGCGTGGCGGCGGGCGCCTGTAGTCCCAGCTACTCGGGCGACTGAGACAGGAGAAAGGCGCGAACCCGGGAGGCGGAGCTTGCAGTGAGCCGCGGTCTTGCCGCCACATTCCAGCCTGGGCGACAGAGCCAGACTCCGTCTCAAAAAAAAAAAAAAAAAAAAAAAAAAAAAAAAAAAAAAAAAAATGCTGACAATACCTGCTGGTGGAACACACGACAATTAAATTCCTCTCCTGAACTGTTATACATTTTCCCTCTGAATATAATTGGATGTCTGCTTGTAAGTGTCTCAAACAAGTTATACTCCTAGAGAAACGGACTCAAAATCAATTCATGTTAAGTATGATACAAAACAATATGAAATGGATGAATATTAGGGAGAGCTATGAATCAAGATCTCTACCTGGAAGCATCAAGACAGATTGATCATGGTCGAGGCCATGTTACTGTAGTAAGAAAAAATAATCAAATACTAACACAAACAAGGATCTCTGCCATTCATTGTGTGCCAACTATGTGCCAAACCATCGGCTCTCTCCTTTACATGTATCTGTATAGTTGGTGAGGAGGGAATGATGAAACTGACAAATAAAGAATAAAGCCATACTATTTGGAATAACCCAGCCTTCTTAAATTGGTTTCATACATCATTTAAGAGACTAAACGGATCCCAGATAAAATTTGTCCTATCTGTAAGAGACTGTCCATCTGCCAGGGGTGGCAGAGCTGTGATTCATGATTAGGTGCACCGGCCGTGGTTAATGCGGACCTCAGCTCCTCATTGCCTCGCTAACCAGCATTCTGTTGTTCATATAACCACCGTCTTTCAGCGCTAGGGCGCATCGTCCTGACATACTCAGAAAGGGCTCTGATGATTATACGGCACCCTCCAGCAGGGCTTGGTGTGGGGTTTTGTTGTAGCATAAAAAGGTTTGGGAAACCAATGCCTATCTTCCTTCATTAAACTATAGGCAATTGATCATTTATGAATACTTTCCAGCCCTCGTATGTGGCAGAATCAATATTCCAGTGTCATATTTCTTTAAAATAGAATGTCCACCCTATCACACATTTTAACATTCCAATAAACATGATTTCTTCTCCCTTTGCTGTCAAATACACAAAGTTCTTTGCTGAAAAGGTGACTCAGAATGCTGGATAAGTAATATGTTGTTTTGTGCATTGCTATCAAATTCTACCTTTGTTCAGAATATCTCTGTGCTTACTGCAAACAATTCTCTTTTGGACCCTTTTGCTTCTTACTGTAATAAATGACAAATTGAATGCAAAGAGGGTTTGCTTGGAAAAAATAATGCTAGCAGATTGAATTTCAGTGTAATGCTATTATTTTCAAAAGCCACAATTCTCTCATCTACCAAGATTTGCCTTTCTTTGTCTATCCAGGGAAGGATTACTGCTGACAAATTGTAACTCCTTTTTAAAATATTTACCTTTTTTATTCAAGGTTTCCTTATGAAACCTTTGAAACTCAGAAATGAAAGCTGGGAGCAGAGTGTCAGAGCAGCTGCGCCATCTAAATGTAATTACACATTAATTTGCATGCGACTTGAGAGGTGGAAGAATATGTAAATAGATTCTTATGGCTACTGGCCATTGGAGTTTCTTTCTTCTTGTATTTTTTAATTCCTTTTATAAGGAATAGCAAATAAAGTACAGCATCCCTAGACTTACCTTTAAAGCTGGTGGAGTTTAGAATGTTGGTTGATAACTGTTTGCTAACCTTTCTAGTTTGGTTTTTGGGTATCGTTCATCTTTGCTGGTTTATCACTGAATCTCCAGCACCTGATCCCATGTCTGGTACATAGGAGTTGCTATCCCACCCTCAGTAGCCACCCCCAAATGAGAAGTTGTACTTAGTTCAAAATGGTAAAGGAGGTGTGGCACACACAGCGTTCTTGTTGGGCAGTCCTCTCCTCCATACTTGAAATCGTATTAATCAATACTGCTGAACCAAATACTAATGAACCAATACTAATGAATACTAACCAGTACTAATGAACCAAAACATTAGGCTTCCCAGAGTTACTTAAAAGACACTACAGAGGTCTGTAATCAGAACTCCAAGATCGTTTAGTAGATAATACTTATCGGAAGCAGCAACAATATTGCCAACAATATTTTACCAACAATATTGCTAAAAAATTAAGAGACCCCAAAGAATTGCAGTTTTGGAACATGCAAAAGTTAGTATTCAGGAGTGGGAAATGGCCACAGCCATCAACACTCCCACAGAAATTTTGAAATCTCTGGGTCTCTAGTCTCCTATTTCTGAAAAAAATCCTGTTTCTTCACAAAGATTGCATTAGTTTTGTTTTTCTTCAAGAGTTACCTACTGTATAAGGGATGGACTTAAACTACAAAGTTGTAGACATCCAGGTGCATTAATGGTTCGATGATGAACATGTTTTGAATCCTTATTAGAGAAGCTGAAGGCATAAAATAAAATGCAAGTTTTAGAAATAAAGGGGAAAGTGAAATCCCTGAATGTTAATGTTTTACTAGACCTTTGGTATTTGAAAAATGACTTTATAAATCTGAGTAATAACTTAAATGTAATTTCTATGATCATGATTTTTCACTCTCAAGTGGCAAAAACTTTTAACTGAGGAGGATAGAAAAGTTGAGTTAATTGAATTTCAGAAGGACCCTTTTTATTTCTTGGGACAAGTGCACGTGTGCTTTGCTTCCCTACACATCTGTCAGATGACAACGTCATGTTGAAGAAATCTCTATACTTAGTGAACTATCACTGGGCTTTTAAAACAGAAGTAGGTTTTGTACACAATTTTATGAAAAGCATTTTTGTATGACATGGATCAGAAACTGCAGCTAGTAAGAATCTTTCAAAGTAGTAACTGATAACAGATGTGGGATCTTAAACAGAGATATAAATGCCTTTAATATTACATTGACATTTGATGACATAAGATGCTTTTTCTCAAAGTTTAAAAAGAACCAGGAGCTGGATGTGCATTTCAAAAAGACATATGGATAGAGCTGTGAAGCAGATGGGAAACTGGGAGACAATGCCTTTAAAAAGACCCAATACTCAAGGCCTGGTCCTCAGCATCACAGTAAAGAATCCTAAATGTATCCACTATTCAGTAATCATGATAATTATAATAGCAATTCTTTATAAAACACTTGGAATGCATCAGGTATAATTTTATGTGCTTTAGATACGTTATTTTACTCTTTTTATAATAGCTCTACAACATAAATATTATTCTCCTTATTCTATCGAAGAGGAAACTGATTAGGGAACTTAAGAATTTTGCCCAAGTATGCAAAGAGTGTAAGGTTTTATTCAGATTCAATTCCAGGATTTTCTAACTCTACAGCTGTCTGCTCACCACAACCTGTACTTCCTCTTCAAACTTTTTTGAGGATCTACTATGTGCCTAGATTTTGAAGATGAGGTGGTGAACAGGCAGGATCCCTGCTGTTAGAGATCTCACCCTCTAGTTAGTAAGTTAGACCTTAAACAAATGCTTGTATTAATAATTACTCTATTACCATGATAGTTAATGCTATGAAGTTTCCTTCAGGATGCTACTCTTTGTGAGGGGATGATACTCATAAAAGACAGAAGAAATCCAAATACATATATGGAAAAAAGGGAGTTCATCTCTGAAGTAATATTTTTAAAACTTCGTTTCAAAAATCATTCATTTAAAGTAGTCTTTACACAACATATGTTTAATTTGCAAGAGCTGAAAGCTGAAATGAATGTCTTAGCAATTCTCTACATGTAGCAAGAAACCATATGTTTTAGAAACAAAATAACATGAGAAATGTTAAATATATTATTATTATAATCACCGTTGGTATTTTTCATGCCAGTTGGTATTTTTCATGCCAGGGAGAGAAGCCAAAGTTTGATTCAATGTTTTCTTTGATTGGATTGCTTCTTTGGGACTTGTGGCCTGTGGTTCCTTGCAGCTGTGGATTTAGAGGTTTCAGTGAGTAAAATGCAGGATATGGCTAGTCAAGAGATTTCTGCTTTGAAGATGTGTTTTCACCTGTGTTTATCCTTCAAAACTCATGACCAAGATAAATAACGAAAAATTATTAAATCTGACAAGCATTTCCTCCTCACACTAAAGTAGTATTAGTAAATACTAATCTGCTAACTATGTGCTACATGATTTATAAAAGTTTTCTTATTTTACTATCGCATCTACCTGATGAACTGGGAATTGGCACCAATTGTCACTATTAATAGTTAGATCTATTTGACAGATGATAAAACTGAAGTTCAGAAAAATTGAGAGACTTTCCCAAAGTCATTTGTCTTATAAAGGGTACAATTTTCAGCCCTGGGGCCGTTGGGCTACAGAGCCTTTGCTCATTTCATGCCAGCCTGGAAGGTTATTTTGTATTTGCTGCCATTTTGTCTCAGGTGAATTAGAGTAGGAATAGTGTGTTGTCAGAATGTATCGAGCCTAGAGAGTGCATGATCTGCAGACAGAGCAAAATACTAGCAGGAAAAAAAAAAAAAAAAAAATGAGGATGCTGGAGAATGAGTAAAGAAGATCTAAATGCTCTAAAACCATAGGGCATTATTGTAACCAGTTTGACCTATAGGCAATGTACTCCTGACAAGGAATTCTCCTCTGACCATTCAAGTCATCAAAACCCCATTAACCTTTTCACGCATTTCCTTCTGTTCCTAGCAGAGGGTAAGTATGCATACTTAAAATAAACAAAAATGAATTTTAATGAATTAGGTAGAAATCTCAGTGAGGATGACAGAGCAGGTCTCACTTTTTTTTTTTCTATTATACTTTAAGTTCTAGGGTACATGTGCACAATGTGCAGGTTTGTTACATGTGTATACATGTGCCATGTTGGGGTGCTGCACCCATTCACTCATCATTTGCATTAGGTGTATCTCCTAATGCTATCCCTACCCCCTTCCGCCTCCCAGCAATAGGACCCAGTGTGTGATGTTCCCCTTCCTGTGTCCAAGTTGGTCTCACTCTTAGATGTTACAATATTTTCCAATTTGCCACAGTGTTTAGAATGTCCCTTTGCCCTTAATAAACATTAATGATCTGATTATATATTTGTTACCATTAGAAAATCCATTTTAATTCCACCGTCTGCAGTCACACATGATTAGCTTCCTTTGAATTCCATGTTTGCTTAGTTTTGAATGACAAACCTAAGTATACATGTAAAATAGCAGGGTTTTTTTTTTTAAGTGCCATGGCATGATTTTGAGATTGTCAGAAATGAACCATAGCCTATGTGAATGGTAACTTTGACTTGTATTGACTTCAGCTAAGCTATACCTTAGAGATTTAATAAAATAAATGAATTACTTCTTGCAGTATTGCACAGAATAAAATGAAATGAGAAAATATCCTCATTGCCTTAAGCCAAACATACGGAGTTCAGGAAAAAATAAAATGCTCATGCTACCCTAAAATAGGATATTTGGTGACTATTTTTTTTCTAAATCCTGTGAAGTTGGGCTATTAAATAAAAAGATTGAGCTGGGCCCAGTGTCTCATACCTGTGATCCCAGCACTTTGGGAAGTGGGGGCGAGGGATCCCTTGAGCCTAGGAGTTCAAGATCAGCCTGGGCAACATAGTAAGACGCTGTGTCTACAAAAGAAAATGTAAAAAATTAACTGGACACGGTGGCATATGCCTGTAGTCCCAGCTGCTTGGGACACTGAGGTGAGAGGATTGCTTGAGCCTGGGAGATGAAGGCCACAGTGAGATGAGACTGCACCACTGCACTTCAGCCTGGGTGACAGAGTGAGATCCTGTCTCAAAAATAAACAAATACATTTAAAAAGGGTTGAGAAAGCAGAAAGGAAAATTGTACGTGTTCTTTAAGTGCATAAGTGATGCTAATTTGAATTTATCTGAACACTTCTTTAATTATTGAATTTTTAAGTAAGATTAGGAATCTGAACCAATTTCACTAGAGATGCTTGAAAAGGTGACCTACTCTTCAGGAGAATTTCTTTTATCTGCACTCTCTTTCCCTTATTCCATCTCCACTTTACTTTCCTACCCACTTCCCCAGAATAAGAGGACTTTACAGACACTCTGAGACAATGCAGTAGTTCTATGACCACAGCAGGGGCCTTAGTTGACAATATTGTAGGTGTTGCCAGATGTGTCTGGGCAAGGAGTTGAGCTTTGAGAAGTACATATTTCTTTCACAGTCACGGCTTCCTTATGACAATTTGTCTATAGTCTTCAGGATAATAAAAGTTCTGAGCAGAAAGTTCTTAAAATAGTATTATAATCAGAAGGAAAGGAAAGAGAGGGTAAATCTTTGTAAAAGGGATATTGAGGATATAAGCTTGGAAACGTGGACACATGATCAGAAAGTCAAATAGAAATAACTATTCACCTGGAAATAAGAGGTAGGTTATTTATGTTTCAGATTAAAGAAAGAAGGTTACTCTCTAGGATAGAGAGCAGGTCTGTGTTTCAAGCTTGGTTTACAAGATGTACTCAGCATCGAACAAGAAACAATGTAGTTAAGAGGTCAGAAATAAAGCAGTTTGTTAAGATAGGGAGGCAAACATTTGTGCCCAGGCAGTGGGAATTATTTTCTCTGATGATGCTTTTCATAGCTGCATGGTGATACAGTAGATGCCTCAGGTGAACTCATTTGCCAGTTATGGAAATGGATAAAAAGACGGCTAAAAATCCTATCAATTAAAATGAACTGAAAGAATTTTGACCCTAAGGATTAGTTGAAAAAGGTCTATTAGAATGATGATGGTAAAGATTTACTATCTTCTACTGACTACTGACTCAAATACATGCTTTCACATTTAGAGAACCTAGTTAGGCCTGTATGTCTATCCCCATTTCTCAGACGAGTAAACTAAGACAGGCAAAAGCATGTGTTTATGAAGCAGAGAAGGAAAATAGGATATTAGAAGAAAGAGAAGGAAAAAGAGAAGAAGAGAAGGGGGAGGAGGATGAAGAAGAAGAAAAGGGAGGAGGAAGAAGAAGAAGAAAAGGGAGGAGGAAGAAAAAGAAGAGGAAGAGGACAGAGAGGAAGAAGAGGAAGAGGGAGTAGGAGGAGAAGAATGAGCAGAAAAGGAAGAAAAGGAAGATAAAGAAGAAAAGGAGGGGAAGAAAACTCCTGACAAAATTCCAAGTAAATGTCTAAGCGAAAATGAGAAGGCTTTCTCTGGAGACCTGAAATTGTCATGACTTGGGATTTTTTATTCCTGCTCAAGACAAAAGCTGTTCCAAAATGAAAGCCTTCATCATAGGAAGATGAAGTTTTCTCCCAAATCTTAGCACAGTTTGAATATTAGATAATATGAAGCATTGTTTTAAAAGTCTAAACCAAAAGTGAAGTGTATTCTGTCTTATACAATAATTATCTTTCTAGAAGTTACACATAGGAATGTTTTTGCAACTCTTGGCAATCTTTTGTATAATAAAACTACATTGACCTGTTCGGATGTGCTTACCTAGTACCACCTGGTGGCAGCCAAAAATATTTCAGGAAGGGAGAAGAAATTGGGAATGCTTATCCCAATTTCTCAAACCCAACTTCAGTCTCAGGAGGGGGTTGTTTAAGCACTGGGCATATTATTAGTATGAGGGCACCTGTGCTAGGTGGTTTGAACTCAGTGGAAAGTTAGTACTGAAATATGGCATATTGGCAAGACCAAGAATCACCACTGTTTATCAGGAAAACACTTTCAGATGGATTTTCCTTAGCCATAATTGATAAAGGTATTTCTTTGTTCTCTGTCTTCCTGATTGTGGGCATTGATGCATAAGACAGCTGACTAGCTGTACAAATGCAGAACAAATGATCATAACAGAGAACGAACCTAAGTGGAACATACAAAGGTGCCAAACCTATCACCTTGGCCTCATTAATACCAGGTTACAGCTAATTGTGCTAACAACACCTCCCATCTCTCTTCATCATTATGTAATAGTGAATTTCTTTTCATCGGTGACTTAGATTGCTTTTTCAGATCTAGTCCTCTGAAAATTTCTTCTCCTCCTCTAGGCAATCTCCTATAAAACATTTACTCAAGTATTGATTGAGTATCCACTATTGCAAAACACTATGCTAGATACTAGAGAATTCAGCATTTGAACTAGAGGGCTAAGATTCTTACTATTATCATTCTGATGTAAGAGACAAATAATAATAATAATTTATTTAGTGCTACTGTGTTTCAGATACTGTTCTAAGTGATTTAATCTGATTGGCTCATTTAATTCTCGCAACCCTATGAGGCAGGTACTATTTTTATCCCAATTTTATTAATGATAAAATTGAAACACAGGGAAATTAAGTAGCTTGCCGTGGTCACCTGCATAGTAAGTGATAGAGACGGGATTCAAACCCAAGCTGACTCTAGAGTTTATTCTTATCCTTAACCACTGCTTTCTATTGCCTCTCAGTAAATATGAAAACAAGCAGCAATGTACAAGAAAATTAATAAACAACAATTGTTGATAGTGAGATATGCTATAAGGAAAATTAATTCATGCAAAGGGATAGAGAGTGATGGTCTGAGAAGGGAGAAGAAAGGAAGGGCTGCTGTAGACAGGGTGACCAGAAGTATCTCTGAAGAGATGACATTACAGCTAAGATCTAGATAAGAGAGAATCCATATTGTAAAGATCAGAGAAGAGACTCCTGGGAGAAGGAACAGCAAGTTCCATGGCAAGAGGAATGCCTGGGAAGGTTTAAGGAGCAGAAAGATAGTAACTGCAACTGGAAGTCAGGGAACAAGAATGGGGGGGACGAATGAGATACCATTTCGCACCTATTAGAATGGCTGTTATCAAAAAGACAAAAGATGCAAGTACTGGCAGATATGTGGAAAAAGGAGGACCCTAGTACACTTTTGGTGGAAATATAAATTACAGCCATTATGCAGAGGTTGCAGTGAGCTGAGATCACATCACTGCACTTCATCCTGGGCAACAGAGCAAGACTCTATCTCAAAAAAAAAAAAAAAAAAAAATTACAGCCATTATGGAAAACTGTATAAAGTTCCTCTAAAAATTAAAAATAGAAATTCCGTGTGATCCAGCAAATCTTACTTCTGGGTATATATCCAAACGAAAATAAATTAGTATGTTGAAGAGAGATACCTGCACACTCATGTTCATTGCAGCATTTTTCACAATGGCTAGGCTACGGAGTCAATCAACAGATGAATGGATAAATAAAATACTATCTGGCCTTTTAAAAAGAAGGAAATTCTGACATTTACAGCAACACGTATGAACCCATAGGACATTATGTTAAGTGAAATAAGCCAGGTACACAAAGACGTGTGCTACAAGAGATCACATATATGTGGAATCTAAAAAGCTTGATCTTGTAGAAGTAGAAAGTAAAATGGTGATTAACAGGGACTGGGGCTGGGAGTGGTGGTGGGCTAGATGTAAGTGAAAGGATACAAATTTTCATTTAAATAGGAGGAATAACAGAGATCTATTGAAAACAATGTGAGTAAAGTTAAAAACATATTTTTGAAAATTGCTGGGTAGATTTTGAATGTTCTCAGTACAAAAAATGAGAGCATGTATGTGTCAATTATCTCTATTAACCATTCCATGATGCATACATATTTCAAAACATCATGTTACATATGATAAATATATACTATTTTAACAATTTTTAAATAATTTTTAAAACACTTTAATAATGTGGAATAGATGAAGTTGAAAATGATGTGTACACATGGACATGGAGAATGGAATAATAGACATCGGAGACTTGGAAGGATGTGAGGCTGGAACAGTAGAAGGGGTTGGGAGATGAGAAAATTACTTAATGGGTACAATGTAGACCATTCATGTGATGGCTACATGGAAAGCCCATACTTCACTATTACACAATATATCCATGTAACAAAAAGGTACTTGTACCCCTTAAATCTATTATTAGAAGTGAAAGGAAAGGAAAGGAAAGGAAAGGAAAGGAAAGGAAAGGAAAGGAAAGGAAAGGAGAAGAGAGGAGAGGAGAGGAGAGGAGGGGAGGAGAGAGAGAGGGAGGGAGGGAGGAAGGAAGGAAGGAAGGAAGGAAAGAAAGGAAGGGAAGAAAGGGAAAGAAGGGAAGGAAGGGAAGGAAGGGAAAGAAGAGTAGGCTAGAACTAGAGCCTGCAAAGCCTTAAAGGTGAAAGTAAGGAAAAAGAAAATGTATGGTCTGGACTGCAAGGATGCTGTCATTCCCCCTGAAGAGACCCATTCTAATTCCAAAGAGAAGTCACTGGGTTGCTTGGAGCAAGGAAATGATGTGATCGTTTGCATCATTCAGATTGCTTCTGCTGAAATGTTTCCCTCCAATTCACAGCTTCAGTATTGTTTCTCAAGGTATTTCACTACGCATCCTGCATCTAATGTGTCAAATGCCTTTGGCTAGGTCTCCTGTTGCAAGGCCAACAGTCTTCCTTCCCTTGACTGTTCTCTCCCAGACATTGCTCTTTCTAATTGGTCTAAATGTCCACTTATAACATCCAATATCAGTGAAACAATAGCCATAATTATATCTCCTCTTACTAAAGGCTACAGTAGAGGCATTCCAACAGTGCTGAAAGCAAATGAAGTCATGTTTTATTGCTAGAAACTGGAGACTGTTTGGCATTTAGTAAAGCAAATGTTTGACCCAGGGGCACTATTGTACCAGTGTTAGTCGTGAATCTCTTCTATGTTTGTTTTATTAAGTTTCAAAATTTTACTCTTTGATAAATAATGTTCCCACAGAGAATGTTAAAGGCCCAAAGGAAAGAATTACAGTGTCTGTAGTAATGGTATGTAATGAATGCAGTGAGGTGAGAAGAAAAACTGCCTTGTTGTCAAAGAGGAGACAGGGTACACACTGCTTTGATTACATGGACTCTCAGAACTTCTGCAGATTCTGCTTGACCTGCCACATGCACTTGACTTAGCCCTACCTATTAGATGAAAAACTCCCTAAATGGAGAAGCTTCACACCTCATTATGCCATGGTATCAACCATGACCCCTTTCAACATAGGAGTACATATGATTTGGATGGATGGGTGGATGCATGCATGGATGAGAATCCAAAGATCCTGAGAGTCAGTGCAATCCATGTGATACTCCCACCTATAACAGAGTCTTAGTGATGATCAAACCAGGTAAGGTAATGTAGTCAAGAGCTAAACTATCACTGGGAATCAGCCTTAAGAGAAGCTGCAGCTTTAATGTCTAGAGAATGACTATTTTTTAGCTTCCCTGTTTCCATGTTTGGAGCCAAGCAAATCAAGTACACTTAATCAAATGATATTAATTGGGAAAAAAAATTGTCACCCTATCTTGATTTCCTCTTAGACTAGCTAACACTGTAAGACTCAGCTTAAATGTCTTTATGCTATTTCCTTCAAGAGGATATTCCTGACCTATAAGGCTGGTTAAGCATCTATCTGAGGTGCCTCTATTGCAGCAGGTTTTACTGCGATTGCTCTGTAAATGTCCATGTTGTCCCAAGCTCTGTTCTCAGTGTTTGAAACCTAATATATACTAAAGTTAGCAAGGATGTTGCCTTAGGTTGGGAGAAGTCATCTTCTGCCTGTAGCCTAAACTTAAAACAGATTAACACATCCTCCCTTTTCAGTATAAACCTTTAAATATTTATTCATAATCAGGAGATTAGAATGTTACTGTATAATCACTTCATAATCATAGTGTATTCACATAGTATTTACTACATAAGGATAAGAGTTATATGTATATTTATGTATGTATGTATATACATATATATGCTAAATGTACATATATACACAAATATACTATATATACACATATACTATACTATATATACACACAAATATACTAAATATACACATATATATACAAATATACTATATATACACACAAATATACACACACACATATATATACAAACATTAGAGGAAAGAAGCCATTGCAACTTGCCAACAGTAGTTTCTTGTTCCTTTGTTTAACCCAAATAATGAAGAGTGAACAAAGAAAGAAACCATCTGTAAAAATTGAAGCTGTAAATTCCATTCCAAAATGATTAATTTATATTCATATATATGTGTGATTTTTATTTTATTTACTTTTTACTTATTTGGCAAGTATTATCTAATAAATGTATATTAGTTTCTCAACATAAAAAAATTCTTTAATATTTGCAAAGCAGAACTCTAGGGATACAGATATGTGTATCTATGTTATTACTATAAATCAATCTTTTTTCTTATTTATAAACAACATCAATGAAAAACTATTATTAGGATTCTAGTCATAAACTCTAGTACTGGAAGTTTGATTCATGTTATTAATCTGGAATTACCTTAAGAGCATTTTTGTGTTTGTTTATGGATTTTGGAATGATGCAGAAGTGAGATTTATGAGAGTTTGAGTAATTATATTTTAGGTACTTATTAAACTGGTGTTATCATAAACATTGCAGTATATTTGTGGTCTTTGTGGACTTATTTCTTGGGATAGATTCCACGGAGACAGTACTTGGTTTCTTAGCAGCCTGTTAAAGCTCTTGATGGAAAAAAACATTATTTTTTTGGCCACCACCATCCTTGTATCCTCAGCAACTTGCTCTGCGCTTTGCACAGTGCATGACCCATGATGGGAGCTCAATGAACTGGCATTAGATTGAAAAGCAAATAATCAGGAAAGAAGCAGAAGGAGGTAGCTGATGTAAACTATAGTTTAAGAAGAAAGATAGCTAAGAGAAAGAAATAAATGAGTTGACATCTGAAAGAGGACATAAGGGCAAAGAAGCATTTTTTAAAAACATTGTTTTCTCATCTATTATATAAACAAAATAAGTTTTTTTATATGAAGTTTAGAGAATACAAGGAAACTCAAAGAAAATTAAAGTTAGCCCATATCTCACAAGCCAGAAATAGCCTGCATGCCTTTTCCAATGCATACACCCACATGTGCCTGCCTGCAGACAACACACACATTTTTTTTGATTCTTAATACCAGCTTGACATATTTACCCATGACTAAAGAATTTCCCATAACATTTTCTATTTTTCTAAAACACCCCATCTTATTTAGCTAACCAAAATTGCCCTAATTTATTTAGCTAACCTGTATTGTTGACCACTGGGGCATTTTCCAATGCTTGCTACTCTATTTCCACAATGGCTCTCCTTGATCAAAAATCTTTGTACACATCTCTATTGTTTCCTTAGCAAAAACTTATGTGAAGGATGTTTTGTGAACTGAATCTGGCTACTATGATCTCAGTGTTTGAAGTTGAAGGAAATGAACCAGAGTGAGCAGAAAGTGCAAAGCTTCACTAAAAGAAGCAAGAAAAAATGATGGAGGAGGTCTGGAGGAAGGTCAAATGAGATGGGCAAAAGCCCAGGCTGAGAAATCAGTCTTAGGCTATGGGATCCAAATTCCTTAATGATGAAAAGGGAGAAGGAAAGATAATAGAAAATATAGATGTTTGCTGGGTGTGGTGGCTCATGCCTGTAATTGCAGCACTTTGGGAGGCCAAGGCGGGTGGATTGCTTGAGTCCAGGATGTTGAGACCAGCCTGGGCAACATGACAAAACCCAAACTCTGCTAAAAATACAAACATTAGCCTGGCATGGTGACTCACACCTGTGGTCCCAGCTACTCAGTTAGCTGAGGTAGGAGAATCATCTGAACCCAGGAGGTCAAGGCTGCAGTGAACTGAGATCACACCACTTGTACTGCAGCCTGAGCAATGAATGAGACCCTGTCTCAAAAAAAAAAAAAAAAAAAAAAAAAAAAGTTTGGTGGTAGAAGACAGAAAACTAGAAGGAGTTCTCTGGTGACTCCTTTTCTCAGCGACACGGGAAATATGGTCCTGTGATGAGAATGAGATGTTAGAAATATAGCTGAGGACAGGACAAAAGGAAGCAAAAATTTAGAATAGGCAGTTTTGGAAGGGAAAAGTAAGCGAGGTAATGTAATTACTAATATTCTCACCAACTACACGCCTATTATTTCCTTAAGTATCATCACCAACCCCAAAAAGTAGGACTCCAGATGAGAAAGTAAAACCCATAGGACTTAAATGACTATCCTGGACACATGGTTACTATACCTGGAAATAAACTGAGGTCTGCGAATCCACTACCCTCATGTGAACCCCAGTAGCAATGATGGAACTGACATGAGATGACACTGAGTGACACCTGGAAGCGCCGTCTTCCAATTTGAAAAGCAATGCTCTAGACAAGTAAAACATCAACCACAAAATCTTCGTTCCAATCAGTGTTTATGTTTTCTAACTGGAGAAATAGATGAAAGAACTTTCATTGACTTTCAAGCATATTTTCTAACTTGTAATTGCATATATAATCAGAATTAAGCCTTGAAACTGACTTATGCCCTTTGGAGCCCCCAGACTAACCACTTTCATTAGGAGGAAGAACCTTATTTCTAAGGCAGATAATTAAACTGGGTTGTAATGAAGATGGAAATGATAGTGTCTTATGCTAAGTAAGTCTGCTGGGATTTGTAGCTGAAGTAGGTTGAGGCTTTAACAGTGAAAAGATGTTTTTGATAAACCTGCCTGGGGCATGCAAATAAATTAGTCTTTTTCAAGCTAAGGTTAGCAGTTGAATCCTGAATTTAATTTGGAAAAGTATAATAACCTTTAAAACATGGGGGATAAATCATTGCAAACTTTGTTTAAAGTTTTCTCTTTAAATGTAATTTTATATATAGAGAGAGAGAGAGACAGAGAGAGAGAGAGAGGGGGGAGAGAGAGAGAGAGAGAGAGAGAGACAGAGTCTTGCTCTGTTGTCCAACCTGGAGTGCAATGGTGAGATCTCGGCTCACAGCAACCTCTGCCTCCCGGGTTCAAGCCATTCTCCTGCCTCAGCCTCACAAGAAGCTGGGATTACAGGCATCCACCACTCCACCCAGCTAATTTTTTTTTTCTTTTTTTTTTTTTGAGTGGAGACAGGGTTTCACCATGTTGGCCAGGTTGGTCTCAAACTCCTGACCTCAGGTAACCTGCCCATCTCGGCCTCCCAAAGTGCTGCAATTACAGGTGTGAGCCACTGTGCCCTGCCAAATGTAATATAATTTTAATGCAGGAAGTCATTTTTACATATTATGCATTTAATAGCCATGTTTTAAGCCCTACTATGAACAAGATAGGTGTGAAGTAGAGAGTTGAAGAAGAGGGGAGATGTGAAAGTAAACATTATCTTTCCTGCTTCTGTGAATCTCGTCTCCTATTCCCTATAATTTATGGTTTGGTAAGATACCTTGAGCATAGTTTGTGTTTAAAGTATTCTTGTTGAATTAAAACTCCAAAAAGCTAAGTCAGCAATTCTATTTCCTTAAATTTAGAATTTTGAGAGTGCTTGAGTGTAGTAAATATCTTCTACTAGACTATTCTCCATGAGGTCACGGGCCACATTTCTTTAACTCTATATTGAAATCCCTACACAATGTAAGGATTTGAATCCTATATATAGTAGGCATTCAATAACTCTTGAGTGAATAAGCCAGGTGCACCTGTCATCCTTGTTCAGGGATCTGGAATGCCTATCAATTAAGTGATTTTCTTCTTTTTGACTTGGAAATTATCTCCAAAGTAGATCCTGTTTAATGAAAATGTAAACAGGTAGTGTCTGAGGCATACCTACTCACTGAATATCTGCTGATCAGCAACAGTATTAGATAAACGTGTGAGATAGATACACCTTTGCAAGCAGACTCTGAGGAAAAGACAGGTGTACTGGATTTGTTTTGATGTCCTAGGAAGGAGCCAGTGTTACAACTAGAACAGGGCTGGGCGTGGTGGCCCATGCCTATAATTCTAGCACTTTGGTGAGTGGATCATCCGAGATCAGGAGTTCGAGACCAGCCTGAGCAACATGGTGAAACCCTGTCTCTACTAAATACAAAACATTAGCTGGTCTTGGTGGCACATGCCTTTAATCCCAGCTACTTGGGTGGATAAGGCAGGAGAATTTGTTGAGCCTGGGAGGCGGAGGTTGCAGTGAGCCGAGATTGTGCCATCGCACTCCAGCCTGGGCAATAAGAGTGAAAACTCCATCTCAAAAATAAATATAAAAAATTCATAGAGCTAGAACAGGCCATATAAATGTTAGAATCCAGTGATTTTCCATTTTTTCAGTTATAGGAGCATCCACCCTTCTTGATGAGGTCAACATATGGCCCCAATTTATTTTATTTATTTATTAAGCATGCATGATTGTGGAGCCCCTACTCAGGCCTCTTTTGGTCCCCTCTTCCCTAGTCCACCGAGGTTTGTGAAGGATCTCCCATATCCAACTGTGAAACGGGAATCTAGTCCAGCTTTCTCACTTTTCAGAGGAGAAAACAAAGGCTGTTTTAGTTAGATTGTAATTGCAGGATAATGCCTTTCTTAGAATAAAAATTCAGTCTGAGTCTTGGTCTTAAAGCCCAACTTAAGTCCATATGAGAAAAGTGCAAATGACTAAAAATCTTTGCTTTACCTTGTCTAATTCAGTGACTTTGGGCCAGTGTAAAAGAACTAACTCTGACAAGTTAGACAGGCAAGAAAGGTTTTATTCGGGACTATTTCAATAGAGGCCAAGATTATTGCAATGGGAAAGAGAGAGGGTAAACGCAACTCCAAAAAAATGAGAGTTTTAAGCTCTGGGATGAGCCAATGGAAAAGTACTGGAAGATGGTAAAGGGATACCATAGTCCTCCCTTATTTGGGGTTTCCCTTTCTGTAGTTTCATTTATCTGTGGTCAACTGCCATCTAAAATATTAAAGGAAAATCCCAGAGATAAACAATTCATAAGTCATAAACTGCATGCCATTCTGTATAGCATGATGAAATCTTACCCTGTCCTACTCTTTCCTGCTTGAGACATGAATCTGGCCTTTGTCACTTAGTAGTCTTCTCAGTTATCACATGAACTATTGCAGTATTGCAGTGCTTGCATTCAAGTAACTCTTATTTTACTTAATCATGGCCCCAAAGCACAAGAGTAGTGATATTGGCAATTTGAATATTCCAATGAGAAGCCATAAAGTATTTCCTTTGGATGAAAAGGTGAAAGTTTTCTAGTTAAGGGAAAAAATCGTATGCTGAGGTTGCTAAAATCTAGGGTAAGAATGAATCTTCTATCCATGAAATTGTGAAGGAAAAAGAAATTTGTGTGTAGGATACATGAGGTCAGAACTATCTGTGGTTTCAGGCATTTACTGAAATGAATTATCCATATCCCTCATGGATAAGGATAAGGGAGGACTACAGTAGTTGGCCGATGTGATTAGGCCATTTGGATTGGCTGTTACTTGTCTAAGGATCCTCTACCCTCCCACAGAGATAGAGAGAGAGGCATCTTATTTTCTTCTATAATGTCAAAGAAATTAGTCCCAAATCCTTGAGAAAGACATCTCTAGATTGCAGAGAGATAATTTACAATTTCAGATGTTCTTTTTTTTTTCTTAAGTAAATTATCTAAGAAAAAAGAAGCCAGCAGCCTAGAGTCAAAAGATTAAGAACCAAAAAAAAAAAAAATGAAACCCATCTAAACCATAGTCAAACTGAGGGAGACATTAAGGCCATCTTGGCCACGAGTTACTTAAGGACTCATCCATGCAGGGTCCTTATCTGTAAAAAACAACAACAACAAAAAGGTAACAAAATCATATTTTAAAAAACTTGCTGAAAATAATATGAGTTTATGAGTTAACATATTACTAATGTGCTTTTTTTTTTTTTTAAAGACAGAGTCTCGCTCTGTCACCCAGGGCTGGAGTGCAATGGTGCGATCTGGGTCCACTGCAACCTCCACGGGTTCAAGTGATTCTCCTGCCTCAGCCTCCCGAGTAGCTGGGATTACAGGCATGCACCACCATGCCTGGCTAATTTTTGTATTTTTAGTAAAGATGGGGTTTCACCATATAGGCCAGGCTGGTCTTGAGCTGAGCTCCTGACCTCAGGTGATCTGCCCACCTCTGCCTCCCAAAATGCTGAGATTACAGGCCTGAGCCACCACGCCTGGCCTACTAATGCATTTTTGAAAGTAATATTATAAAAATGTCAAGTACCAGAGAGAGTCAATGAAAGTTCATCAAAGAGACCAGCTTAAGTCAAAGTAGTTAATGAAATAAAGAGTGAAACTAATAATCCTTCATGTATAACAAGTCCCTAACAAATGTCAAGCATCTGCATTATTTCTAATACCCTACAAATGTATCATTATTCTCATTTTGCATACAAACTGAGTCTCAGGAAGTTTAAGTCTTGTCCAACATCACACACCAGAAAGGATAGAGCTGAATTTCAATCACAGGACAGTCTAACAACGAAGCCCTTGTTTTTGTCTAAAATACCACGCTGCTTCTCAGAAGTTTTATAAAGCCTACAGCCAGAATGGACACACTTATATGGTCACTTTTTCCAGAAAACTGAGGGTCAACTTTTCCATTATTTTCTTCCCAAGTTTTTTTTAACTGTGGGTGTTCAAATGAGAGGCAAAAATTGAGTGGATCCATTGTCTGGGCAACAGAGCCACTCAACTAACTGCCAACTAAGAGTTATAAGGGCACAATTTGACATTTTCTGGGACGGATCACGTGAGCACTTAAAAACATCAGTGCCCCATTAGGAGGAAGGCAGGTGACCTTTTCTTTCATTGCCTTCTATACTTGGTATTAGCAGGAAAGGAGTGGGGTGTGCAGAGATAAGAAAGGCTCCTTAGCACAAGCAAGAGCCTTTTACCTACTTGGGCGCAGCTGGGCGAGAAGTATTCTATGAGAAACCACATACAGAATAAAAGCTTTTCTTTTTTGCTTTGATGGAAGCACATGACTCTTTCTCCCATTCTGTTTATCAATTCAAAGAAAGTCTGCCCAACAGTTCTACCAGAGATGTGATTTAGCAGGTGGGGTCCAGGGCTTGCTGCAGAGAGCACTGGACCTACTGTCACGGGCTTGGGTTTTCAGCTACTTGCCACGAAGAGGCTATGACCTTGGGCAGAGCAATTCTTTTCTACAAGCCTCAGTTTGCTCCCCCGTGGAATAAAGAATGTGTACTAAATCATTCCCAAGATTTTTCTTACAGCCTTGAGATGAGGATTCTAGGCTCTCTATGAAAGTCCAAATGATGTTACTTTCCTTGGGCCTTTTGTGATCACTGCACCCAGAAGAGAGCCTTCCTTCCCTGAACTCCTCTCCTATTGACTGTTGAAACTCTCGTTGTTTTGTTATTTCTCTGTGTGGGGAGACAGGTCTGTCTCTATATGTTCAGTCCTCTGCTTACTACTTGTGACGTGGACTCGATGATCTAACCTACGAGCTTTAGTCTTCTCATTTGTAAAATGGAAGTGTAGTAGGTACTTATGAAGTGTTTTTTTTCCCCTCACCTAGCACTTTTTAATACCTTTCCTGTAAGCAGTTTCCCTTAGTTTACAGGTCTTGCTTCTCTGAATTTAAATTCACACCCTTGTTTTCAGTCTCCCTTGCAGTGAAGGCAGATGTTTGACCTAAGCCTCCATCAATCAGATGCACTCTTGGAAGACTTCAGTTTGGAAGTGAGGAAACAGAATCTATTTCCTGTCAAGGGTTGTGGTAAAGCCAGCAGGTGCCAAGTAGAACAGTGTTGGTGATTTCAGTGTTCAGCGTTAGCCATACAAGCTATAGTGCTGCTTCCGCATGCAGTCCTGGAGGTGTGGTTTGGCACTGAACCTGACCAAGAATCATCTGATTATGATGCTCCAGCTCACTCAGAAATTCTCAGGACTACCTTTCATGAATTCCATTTCTGTTTAAACACACTGGAGTGGAGTCTGTATGATACCTGGGAAGCCTGATTGACTTATAGATGAGGGTAAGCACACCTATGGTTCAAAGTCAGTTTGAGGACAAAATGAGGCCAATAATCCACGGAATGCAATACTTAGACCAGAGTAGGGGCTTTATAAATGCAATTATGTTATACCATCCTCATACACTGAATCTCCTCAAATAAACTGGGAGATCCCTGAAGATCAACATGCATACTGTGCCAGGACAACATGTCGAGTGCTGGGAGGGCTTCAAAACAACATTCATAATCATCCTTCCCTTAAGGACATTACATCTCAGTAGGAGAGGCAATAAAGTAGCAATAAAGACACAAGTTTATGTGTTAGATTATTTGCATTTCAATCCCATCTCTTCCTCCCGCTAATTTTTCAATACAAGGCAATCCTATATCATAATTTTATTTTTCTCTGTAAAATAATGTTACTTTCTGTCTCACACAGTTCGTAACAATATTAAATGAATTAATTCCGTTAAAACATCCAGAATAGGCCGGGCACGGTGGCTCATGCCTGTAATCCCAGCACTTTGGGAGGTCGAGGTGGGCGGATTACTTGAGGTTAGGTGTCTGAGACCAGACTGGCCAATGTGGTAAAACCCCTTCTCTACTAAAAATACAAAAATTAGCCATCCGGGCATAGTGGCACATACCTATAATTCTAGCTACTCAGGAGGCTGAGGCAGGAGAATCACTTGAAACCAGGAGGTGGAGGTTGCAGTGAGTCAAGCAAGATCACGCCACTGCACTCCAGCCTGGGCAACAGAGTGAGACTCTGTCTCAAAACAAAACAAAACAAAACAATGTGAGAATAGAGCCTGGTACATAGTAAGTACTCAGTAGATGTTGGCTCCTAGGAAAGTTAAACAACTATGCTAAGTGAAATCATATCGATTCAATGATCAGAGTTTGTAGAATAGAAGCTCCCACTTGCCCAAGAGTTGAGACAAGTATTTATAGAAATGTCAGCTGGCTCCTTGTGTCTTGGAGGCCGGTGAGAGCTACCATGAGCTGAGCAAGTGCTGAGTCCATGTGCTCTGCTAAGCACCTCACACACATGTCACTACATTTATTCTTCCTAGACAACATGGAGCTAACTATGACTATTCCTATTCTACAAATAAAGGATCACTTGGGGACTTGGCCAAGGCTACCCAGCTAAAAAGAAGAAAGGCAGGATTCGAATCCAGGCATTCCCAAATCCATGTTCGTAATTGGAATAATAGGATTTCGTGAGTTCTGGATTCTTCTGACAGAGGGATTCTGAGTGAAATCTGATCCCATCACTCTTCTGAAAATGCATTTGTATTGACTTAGTATATGGAAACATGATAATGCCAATTATTTTATGAAGTGTGATAACTTGGAAACTGTCCGGTGAAAGGCTGCATTATTGGGTACAGCTATAGAAGATCAGCACAGTTTTAGTACTCTGTCTCTAACAAAGACAGGCTCCTCTCTGCCAGCACAGGGACCCCACTCCGTCTGCAGGGTCTACTTTTATTGAACTCCTCTAGGCTGACATTTGTCTAGCAGCTTGTTAACAGTTGTTTTAGGAAAGTATTGTTGACAGTTGCCCTACTGGCTAGGACTCGTCTTCTCCTTTATCCCGCAGTTTAAATATAGCTCACTTTGTCACAGATGCAGTTAGATTTTGCCATTTAACCACCTGAAAGCATAATTAGAAGTTTGTGAAAAGAATCAATAGAGAAAATGAAAGTTTTTATGTAGATGTATTTGTAACTCAAATTTGAGTCCATCAATATCTCAGTTGTTGACAGCAACTGAACTGCAAAATCTTACCATCCCTCAGACTACAAGTTAGAGTTAAAAAGAGCTGTATAATTGGCATATTAAGGCAAAGCTTTTTTCTATCTCAAAACCCATTTTTCACTTAAAAAGTAAATCTACTTGACTGAATATAGTACTTGGAGATATAGAATTCATCTAATGCAAGGAGTTAAAGAAAAGTTAGAAAGCAAATCAAACTTCCATATCTATAAAAGAGGAAAATTACCTTTTACATACAAAAATGTAATTCGGCTGACTTATTAAAAGCAGGTGCATTATCATATATATTATAAATATGTTTAAAATTATTTTCCAATGTTTTATTTCCTACATGTTAAATAAAACCCGAGCAATTCAGCTTAAAATACATATGACTATGATATAATACTAAGCAATCGCAGTACAATTCAATTCAGGTTTCTCTATAATTCTGTGCTACATTTATTACAATATTGCTCATTTTGGCCTCTTTGTTCTTTAAAACTGATGATCTTTCCTTCCCTTCCTCTTACCTCACTTCAAATTGCAGGGATCATGGTTAAAATTAAAATATAGAAGATTCACATTTAGATACAGTGCTTTTATGTTTGCTGACAATCCCAAATATTGCTTTTTAGTGCTTACCCAAATTTTCCAGAAAAGTCTGAGGCCTTACACTAAATGGCTAACCAAGAAAACAACATTTCTTCAAAGACTTCTGTTAAAAACCCAAGCAAATTATATTTATTATTCAGTGGTATACTATTTTTACTTATATAAAAATACTTCCCCTTATCCTGGCAAAAGTAGCTTGGTAAAATTGATGCTAATGAAAGATCTGCCATGTTTAACCTATAATTTTAAGTATTTCTACATAGAACTCCGTGAATGGGGAACCTACTATCTAGTTTGACTATCAGAACAGTTTCCAAAAATAAATCTCTGTGGTAAAGCTCTACTAAATGTAATTTGGTGTTTCCTTGAATGCACTTTAATCTCAAGATTCCTTCTTTTCCTATAAAAACTCTGCTTTTTGAACTTCTATTTACTTAGGCTCTAATAGAGAGAAGTTTAATTTGTCTTTCCACAGAAATAGGAGTGTTCTTTGGTATGAATGTTTGCGGGCATTATAGAATAGGCTTAATAGAGGTCTAAAGCTTAAGAGAACAGAGATTCTTATGGGAAATAACTCTTTTAAGGTAACACAAAGTAGAGATTGCACAAAAGGTTGTGAATACAGAAAATCAGGACCAAAGGCTGAGAGTGTTTGAATACTACTTGGGACGAACCATTCTGATGTTCTTCTGTTCAGGCCCAGGTTCTCATATCAGAAGCCTAAGGAAGGAGAGGGCCGCACTATAAACACACACACACACACACACACACACACACACAAATATAAAATAGAACTACATACATATGAAACCCAAACAAAACCAAATAAAGAATTTCCAAGACTGTGACTGAATTTGTTAGCATTAGAACCTCATTTACTCAATTAAAACTTTTGCCAGTAAACCCTCTGGCACAGCTTCTGATAACACTATTAAGTGCTTAAATAACCATCTGTAGAGTGTTAATTCAGCCTGGGTGTGGTGCGATTACACACCTGTAATCTCAGCACTTTGGGAGGCTGAGGCGGGAGGGTTGTTTGAGCCCAGGAGATCCAAACCAGCCTCTGGTTTGGAAAGAACCCATCTCTGCACCAAATAAAAAATTAACTGGGCATGGTGGTGCAGACCTATAGGCCTCGCTACTTGGGAAGCTGAGGCAGGAGGATCACTTGAGTCCAGTAGGTCAAGGCTGCAGTGAGCCAGGATCATGTCACTGCACTCCAGCCTGCACTTCACCCTGTCTCAGCAGCAGCAACAACAACAACAACAACATAGAGTTTTAATTCCTGATTAGAGAGCCATAGCTGTTCAAAGCTGTAGCTATAGGTTGACTTAACATGCACGTACATCAACTCTTTACAGGGAGAATTTTTAAATAAGTGTACCTGTGAGTGCAACATCCCTAGGGCTATTGGCAGAGTGGAAGTAGTTTAGCTGTTTTATGACTTTCAGCAGGTCTGATAGCAGTCATAGATCAAAGACAGAGAAGCCAGGAGAAAGGAATTGGCAGATGCTTCAAGGTACTGAGAGGATGCTGTTTGTGAGCATCTTCGAGCTATACCAGAGGACTATCAGAACTGTTAGCAAAACGTGTTTAAAGAAGATAGGGTAGAGATCCTACAAGAGACAGTGAGGGCAGAGGCAGATATGCTGTTGCTAGTTCTTGTCTTGACGCCACTTTATTTTTTCCAGACTAACGTGGCCTCGAGATATAAGATTTACAAATATAAATTCTCTGAGCACATAGTGGGGACTCAGTAGGTATTATTTATCTCCCTAATCTATCATTGGTTGTTGAGTTCTTGTCTGAAAATTTTGGAAATTAGGGCTTCAACTACCCTAGGATAACAGATCTTTGGATATAAGAGAAAAATGTAGATAGTTTCTGTAAAGCTGTCCTTTATTTGCATATCAATTTCCATAGCCTATGTAGCCTATGGGTGAAGAAAGAATCTGCATACCTGTGCCTAACAGAATCTTTTTCAGGTATGGGTACTTCTTTTTGGTGCACTGAAGACTCAGACTCAGGAAACTATGGCCATCAAGCTGCAGAAAGTGTTGGGTAGAGCTAAACAATCTTCATGGACGGCTACTAAAGTTGGAAACCTGTGGTTCCCTGACACTACTACTAAACTTTCCTTTTGTGGTCGTTGCCCCAGAGATAAGGACTCCTAGTTAACACCATCACATTTCCAAGAAGCCTGGGGTAAAGGCAATGATTAAAATCAAATAAAATTGGGATGCGGGAAGTCTTTCTCTCTTTCTCTCCAGTTGTTCTTTCCTAAAATAAAAATAATACTCTTTTGATGAAGAAAAAGGACAAATGAATACTTTTAGAAATAACTTTTACTTTAAAAATTATTTACTACCTGGAAATCAAGATGATTTAAAAGCAGACCAGCTTTGTAATGATAATAGATACAGAGTGACAGGACACTTTGATTTCCTGAGGGCACTGAGGTAGCCTCATCAAAATATCAGCAGCCTTCCCCAGAATCATGAATCACTGTATAATTTCTCTCCAAGTACTTTCCTGTTCACAAAAGAAAATAAGTGAATGCAGTTGCCAGGAAGGATTAGAAATGGCAGTTCATCATCTTTGTCAACCTTGCTCTCATTGTTAATCATGAAGAAGTATTTAGAAATGAGAAATGAGCAGGAGGACTTTCATTTTTCATTCTGTACGCCTGAGTATAATTTTCTTAGGCATGAGCATTGATTCATTTAAATTTTATAAATATAATTAAATAAAAGTGGCTACTGATGGCCAGGAGTGAACGAATATTTAAGGGGCACAATGCTTTGAATGTGAATGTTGAAGAATTTATCAGCAAATAAGCATTTAACATCTGATCTGTTAGTATGCTCACAAATTTTAAGTTAAATTTTAGCCATGCTAAATGAAAAGACACTAGCTATTCCATGCCAAAACTATCTCCAGGCCTCTGCAAATGGTTGACTAAGTAATCAGAAGCAGAGAATTCGAAGCATCTACAAAATATTTTGATTCAGTAAAAAAGTCTAAAGGATAATTCTTTTTGTCTTATAGTTTTACATTTTTAGAGTAAGCTATACTTGACATACAGTAAATTGTACATATTTGAAGTATCTAAGTTTTGGTATATGTATATACTTGTAAAATAATTCTAATCAAAGTAGTGAACATATTCATCTATCATCCCTGGAATTTTCTCTTATTTCTCCTGGCCCTCCTCACCACCTTCCTCAGGAAAACATGTGCCTGTTTTCTACATGAGGTGTTGGGATTTTTTTTTTTGACAATTTTACATAAATAGGATCACAAAATGTGTACCCTTTTTATCTGGCTTCTTATTTTATTTATTTATGTATTTATGTATTTATTTATTTATTTATTATTATTATTATACTTTGAGTTCTAGGGTACATGTGCATAACGTGCAGGTTTGTTACATATGTATACTTGTGCCATGTTGGTGTGCTGCAACCATCAACTCGTCAGCACCCATCAACTCGTCATTTACATCAAGTATAACTCCCAGTGCAATCCCTCCCCCCTCCCCCCTCCCCATGATAGGGGACCTAATACCATAAAAATCCTAGAGGAAAACCTAGGTAGTACCATTCAGGACATAGGCATGGGCAAAGACTTCATGTCTAAAACACCAAAAGCAAAGGCAGCGAAAGCCAAAATTGACAAATGGGATCTCATTAAACTAAAGAGCTTCTGCACAGCAAAAGAAACTACCATCAGAGTGAACAGGCAACCTACAGAATGGGAGAAAATTTTTGCAATCTACTCATCTGACAAAGGGCTAATATCCAGAACCTACAAAGAACTCCAACAAATTTACAAGAAAAAAACAAACAACCCCATCAAAAAGTGGGCAAAGGATATGAACAGACATTTCTCAAAAGAAGACATTCATACAGCCAACAGACACATGAAAAAATGCTCATCCTCACTGGCCATCAGAGAAATGCAAATCAAAACCACAATGAGATACCATCTCACACCAGTTAGAATGGCGATCATTAAAAAGTCAGGAAACAACAGGTGCTGGAGAGGATGTGGAGAAATAGGAACACTTTTACACTGTTGGTGGGATTGTAAACTAGTTCAACCATTATGGAAAACAGTATGGCGATTCCTCAAGGATCTAGAACTAGATGTACCATATGACCCAGCCATCCCATTACTGGGTATATACCCAAAGGATTATAAATCATGCTGCTATAAAGACACATGCACACGTATGTTTATTGCGGCACTATTCACAATAGCAAAGACTTGGAATCAACCCAAATGTCCATCAGTGACAGACTGGATTAAGAAAATGTGGCACATATACACCATGGAATACTATGCAGCCATAAAAAAGGATGAGTTTGTGTCCTTTGTAGGGACATGGATGCAGCTGGAAACCATCATTCTTAGCAAACTATCACAAGAACAGAAAACCAAACACTGCATGTTCTCACTCATAGGTGGGAACTGAACAATGAGATCACTTGGACTTGGGAAGGGGAACATCACACACCGGGGCTTATCTGGCTTCTTATATTATGTATAATTATTTTGAGATGTTTTGCTGTGCACATCAATAGTTCATTCCTCTTTAATACTGAATAGTATACCATTATAGAGATATACAGCAGTTTGCTTATCCATCCACTCCTTTTTTTTTTTTTTTTTTGAGATGGAATGTGGCTCTGTCCCCCAGGCTGGAGTGCAGTGGCGTGATCTTGGCTCACTGCAACCTCCACATCCCGGGTTAAAGCGATTCTCTTGCCTCAGCCTCTCGAGTAGCTGGGATTACAAAAGCCTGCCACCACACCCAGCTAATTTTTGTATTTTTATTAGAGACGGAGATTCGCTATGTTGGCAAGGCTGGTTTTGAACTCCTGACCTCAAGTGATCCGCCTGCCTTGGCCTTCCAAAGTGCTGGGATTATAGGCATGAGCCACTGCACCGGGTCATCTACTCACTTCTTGTTGTGCATTTGGGTTGTTCCAGTTTGGGGCTATTATGAGTAATGCTGTTATAAATATTTGTGGACAAGCCTTTGTATGCCTCTATGCTTTCTGTTCTCTTGAGTAAATCCCTAGGAGTAAGATAACTGGGTCATATTGTAGGTGCATGTTTAACTTTTTAGAAGATAGATAAACTACTTTACCACTAGCACTTGCGAGCATTCCTGTTGCTCTCCCTCCTCACCACACTTGGTATGATCAGAATGTTAATTTAGTCAGTTCACTAGGAGTGTAACAGTATCTCATTACGGTTGAATTTGCATTTTCTTAATAATTAATATATAGAGTATCTTTCTTTGTGCTTATTTGCCCTTTGTATATCTTTGTTGGTGTAAGTATCTGCTCAAACTCTTGTCCATTATTTAAATAGGTTGTTTATTTTCTTATTGAGTTTTGAAAGCTCTTCACATATTCTAAGTACAAGTTTTCTCCTCTTCCTGTCTTAGTTCATTTGTGATGCTATAACAAAATACCTTAGACTGGGTAATTTATAAGCAGCATAAATATTTTGGTTGCAGCTCTGGAGGTTGAAAAATCTAAGATCAAGGTGTCTGCAAGTTCAGTGTCTGGTAAGGGCTATTTTCTGCTTTCAAGATGGTGCCCTGTTCCTGCATGCTCCAGAGGAATAAATACTGTGTCCTCCCAAGGTGGAAGGGACAGTAGGGGTAAACTCACCCTCTCAAGACTTTTCTAAGGCAGGAATTTATTGATGAAGGCAGAGCCCACATGGCCAAGTCATCTCTTAAAGGCCACACCTCTCTTAATGCTGTTGCATTGGAAATTTAGTTTTAACATGAATTTTAGAGAGGACACAAACATTCAATCTATCCCACTCCCTCCCCCACATATGCTGTATAACTATATTTATATAGAGAGCTTACATGTCTTACTCAAGGCCATAGAGCTCATGTTCTGATCCAAGCAGTTCCAAGTCAGTGTCTTTAAAAGACCAGAATTTTCAAATTTAATGAAGTCCCACTTAATATTTTTATGGATTATGTTTTCGTTCTCATATCTAGAAAACCTTTGCCTAATCCAAGAGTACTAAGACTTTTTTCCTTGTTTTCTAGAAGTTGTATAGTTTTACATTTAGGTCTATGATGCATTTTGAGGTAATTTTTGTACATGGTGTGAGGTATGAATTAAATATTTTTCATTTGAATTTTTTAGTACAATTCCTAAAACTAAGATATTTTCCTCCATTGCTTAGCCTATAGCATTATTAAAAATCAATATTCTACATATTCACAGGTCCATTTCTATTCCATTGATTAACTTGTCTATTACACTAATGACACATGCTATATTAATAATTGTAGCTTTATAATCAATATTGAAATCGGCAGTGTATTCCTTCAACTTTGTTCTTTTTTTCCTTTTAAAATTTCCCTGGGTAGTCTAGATTCATTGGATTTCCACACTAATTTCAAATCAGCTTGTTGATTTCTACCAAATAAACAATGCCTGCTGTGAGTTTGGTTTGGATTTTATTGACTCTATAAATCAATTTGGGGAAAATTGACAACTTTACTAAGTCTTCAATTTGTGAAGCTATTATAAATAATATTTAATTTCAATTTAATGGAAGTTATTTTTATATTGATATTGTATACTGCAGTCTCACTGCATTCCATTCTTATTTGTATTAGATATTTATGCAGATTTCATTGGAATTTATACATAGACAGTTCTGTCATCTTCAAATAAACATATCTTCTTCATACTCAATACTGTATTTCTTTTTTTTTTATTGCACTGGCTAGAATCTGCACTATAAAAAAAAATTCGAACAGGCAAGAGTAGATAAGTTCTCATAATCATGATATTAGAGGGAAAGTATTGAGTTTTTTTTTTTTTTTTAATATGTAACCATTAAGTTAGCTGTAAGTTTTTAAAAGATGCTTTTTATCACGCTGAGGACGTTTCCTTTTGTTCTTGATTTGCTGAGAGTTTTTGTCAGGAATTCATATTGGAGTTTTGTCACATTCTTTTTCAGCATCGATTGAAATAATCACTTTTTTAGTTTGTTAATATTGTAAATTACAGACACTGATTTTCTAACGTTAAACTATCTGCATTCCTGAGATAAGCCCCACATGATCATAATGCATTATCATTTCATACACTGTTGGATTTGGATTTGCTGGCATTTTTGTTTAGAAATTTTGCACCAATGGTCATCAGAGATGTTACTCTGTAGTTTTTTTTTTTTTTTTCTTTGTAATGCTTTTCCCTGGCTTTGATACTGCATACTGGGGTAATGCTGGCTCATAGAATATTTGTGGAAGTTTTTCCTCTTTTGTCTTCAGGAAGAATTTACTTAGAATTTGTATAATCTCCCCGTTGTATGTTTGGTAGAATCACAGGCGAAACCATCTGGGCCTAGAACATTTCCTTGTGAGAAGATTTTTAACTGAAACTTTAATGTGTTTAACACATACAGGGTTATTTAGAGTATCTATTTCTTCCTGAGTAAAATTTGGTGGTTTTTATCTTTCATGAAAATTGTTCATTTCACATGAGTGTTATATTTTTTTCATAATGTTTCTGTATTATTCTTTACTATCAGAAAAATTTGTAGTTATGTCACTTCTTTCTTTTCTGATATTGATAATTTGTATTTTCTCTCTTTTTTTCTGATCAGCCTGGCTAGAGGTTTATTGATTGTACTGATTTTCTTAAAAGAACTACCTTTTGGTTTCATTTATTTTTTCTATTGTTTTCTGTTTCTATTTTACTGATTTCTGCTCTGATTAATATCATTACCTTTTACTTACAGGGGATTTAATTTCTTCTTCTTTTTCTAATTAAATGTTATTGTTAAGGTACAAGTTAAGGCTATTGATTTGACATCTTTTTTTGCTATCTAGCATAGATGTTTAGTGATTCAGTTTCTCTGTACATATTGCATTAGTAGAATTCTGCTATTTTGATATCATGTGTTTTTATTTTTATTTAAAATATTTTCCAATCTCCTTTTGCATTCTTCTTTGTCTCATAATTGCTTGGGCAATTGTAGGGCTCGTCTCATTCATTCCAGGTATCTCTGAGATCACTATCTATTTTACCTAATGGCCAGTGTTTCCTAAACTGTTGTCTAATATATTTTGCCTGTTTGGTAGTTGTTGTTTCAGATGGGAATGTAAATCTTGTCCCTGTTATTCCATCTTGATCAGAATTGAAAGTGTCTTAATATTGGTTTCTTTTATTATGAACTGTTAGAAAGAAAAAAAAAAGAATATGTTGAATGCAAATAGGTAGGGATTTTTGTCTGTTTTGTTGATTGTTGTGTCCTTGGAGCCTCAGTAATGTCTGGCATGCGTTATAGTAGACATTTAAGTACATAGTTCTCAATTGAATTAAATTACTGTCCATGCGTACTGAGTGATTTATTAAGATTTCCAGCATTATTTCTAATATTTAGAGTTATCCTAAAAAGCTGGTGATGTTAACTGCCTTTTGCAGAGAGAAAAACTAAGCCTCAGAGAGGTTACATGTCTTAGTCAAGGCCATAGAGGTCATGTTCTGATCCAAGCAGTTCTGACTACTCAGCCCTGGTACTTTCCCCTAAGCCATATTATTGTACCAATGAGAAAAGCTTGGGGGGAACTATCAGTTAAACTGGGAACAAAATATTTAAATCTTAGATCATTGAATTCCTTAAATTCAAAGAATAATGAAAATGCAATTCATCGCAGCAATGGGATAATTTCTTTTCTTTTTTTCTTTCTTTTTTTTTTTTTTTTGTGCTGCAAGCCAGTGAATGTATTTCTTATCCTTTCTTCCTTTTTTTTTTTTTTTTTTTTTTTTTTAAAAAAAACTACTAACTGGCCCTTCAATTTGGTGACCAGTGTGAATCCTTGAGTTAGGATCTGGGTCTTTGGCTGTGAGTCTCTGGTACTTACAGTACTACCTGACCGCCCATTGTGGGTACTGAGTGGATACACCTGATGAAAGAAATCATGAGGTGTAATTTTGTACCTTTGGTTTTTTGTAGTCATGTTTACATGACTGAGTGCTCAAGGAGCTATATTTTTAGCTCCCAAGAGGTGGTAAAATATGTGTTTCTAAGCTCTTTTTGAATCTGGGGTTTTCCCAGAATTCCAAAGGTTCTAGAAAGCCAGATTCAAGATAAACAAAATACAGATGTGTTTGTGATTTGCATGTTGTTATCTAGACAGTGGGATCATTTGTTTAGTATATAAAGAGCTATAAGAAATTGAGAAGAAAGAACCAACAACTCATAGAAAAGCAAGTAAAGCTAATATAATCAAATGCCATGTGTTTAAGGAGTTAATTAGGATATTGTTTGTAATGACAACAATCCAGTGTCCAGCAAGTGAGGAATGGTTGAATCAGTGATGACAGCCGGCCATTGAAAAATTAAAGAATTAAGAACTTCTCTAAATTAGTGGTCCTCAACCCTTTTGGCACCAGGGACCAGTTTTCTGGAAAAGACAATTTTTCCACAGACAGGGTTGTAGGGTGGTGATTGTTTTGAGAGGAAACTATTCCACCTCAGATCATCAGGGATATGCAACATAGATCCCACGCATGTGTAGTTCACAATGGGCTTCACTCTTGTATGAGAATCTAATGCATCGGCTCATCTGACAAGAGGCAGAACTCAGGTGATAATGATCATCTCTGATTTTTGCTCACTTCCGCCTGTGTAGCCCAGTTCCTAACAGGCCACAGACCAGGACCTATCTGTCTGTGGCCTGGGGATTGGGGATCCATTCTTTAACTAATGACAGTGGGAAAATCTCCTGGGTATATCTGAGTAAAAACAAACAAAATGCAGACAAGCCTATACAGTATATTGATGTCTGCATCAGAAAAGTGGAAAGAATTAGAAATTAGAAACCAAAAAAAAAAAAAAAAAAAAAGGCTTGCATTATGAGTTTGGCAGGGTGATAGAAGCAAGACTTCCTTTGCTCTCCTATATTGTTTGAGTTTTGTATAAAGGTCTTACTTATTTAAAAAAAAATGAGAGAATGGAAGAAAAGAAGTTAGAGATAGTGAATACAGACACATTAGGTGAGTGGCTCTAATGGAAAGTAAAGAAATTAGACAGTAAGTTAGGAGGAGATGTAGAGTCAACAGTTTCCTAAATTTTATTTTTTTAAATTTATTTTGAAATGGAGTCTAGCTTTGTCATCCAGGCTGGAGTGCAGTGGTGCTCACTGGGCTCACTGCAACCTCTGCCTCCCAGGTTCAAGCAATTCTCCTGCCTCAGCCTTCCAGGTAGCTGGGATTATAGGCGTGTGCCACCATGCCTGGCTAATTTTTGTATTTTTAGTAGAGACAAGTTTTTACCATGTTGGTCAGGCTGGTCTCAAACTCCTGATCTCAAGTGATCTGCCCACCTCTGCCTCCCAACCTGCTAGGATTATAGGCGCGAGCCACCACACCTAGTCTATTTTGTTTTTATGTTAATCTTAAATATAAAAGTATTTACAGTATTGTGCAGGCTGATGGAACTGATCCAGCAGAAAAGCGAAATTTGAGGACATAGGAGAAAAAGTGCTGTCTCAACAATATTGTCCCTGTGCAAGGAGAACTTTTCAGAGCCTATGCACAAGGCTAGAGGGTGTCCTTAGATGAAAGCCCATACCATTCCGTTCATTCACAGCAAGGAAGAAAAAGCAGTGAGGCAAGCACAGAGGGAGGGCTGTGGACTGACTCGTGCCCCTCAAAATTAATATGCTGAAGCCCTAATCCTCAACGTGATGATAGATGAGGCCTTTGGGAGATAATTCGTGTAGATGGGCTCATTAAAGTGGGTCCCTTGTAACAAGATTGGTCCCCCTACAAACCAGAGAGCTTGCTCTCTATCTCTCTTCACCGTGTGAAGACACAGAGAGAAGACAGCCATCTGCAAAGCAGGAGAGGCCTCGCCAGATCTCACCCATGTTAGCACTCAGACCTTGGGCTTCTCAGCCTCCAGAACAGCAAAGAAATAAATGTCTTTTGTTGAAGACATCCATTCTATGATATTTTGTTGTGGCAGCCCAAGTAGACTAAGGGAGGTAAGGGCCTGATGCGGTGATTATGGGAATCTATGGAAGTCATTAGTTACAGTTGTAATTTTAATAAAATCATGATTTTCTTATACAGGTAGAGTTACTTAGAACTTGATTAATGATATCAGTGTCACTAGGATTTATGGCTAAAATTCACCTCCAATGGCAAGCTACACTTAACTCCTGTGGTAAGGAACAAAGGTTTCCATCACAAGTGTTCTAACAAAGGTATTTCCTTTGGCAAACATTATTAATTTTAAGTTTACAGTCCATAGTCCTTAGAGCCATTAAAATAAATCTCCTAATATTACAGAAAGGCTCTTTTTCCTTTCTAGCAAGTAGATTTTTAGATAGAAACAAAACGGAGTGATGACAAGATACAAAATGGGTTGAAAGATGTAATTTAAATGTTACGGTAACAAGGATGTAAATTTTATATTCATTAACTACTGTGTCGATTAACAAGAAATAATGGCTAGCTTGAGGCCTTTCTTTTTTCAAAACACCCAAGTCAGCAGATTGCCTTTATTTCAAACTTCTTCATTAGATACTGATTAAGACTGATAGTCTGAATTTAGGTCTATTTTTCTGCCAGCGCAGAATTACAGAATGTGGGACTTGTAAATTTCTAATTTGATTCAATTAAGTTCTCATCAATTTCTTATTCTGTGGGTAACCACACACACAATTTTATACTCACAGATGGTCTTAGAGGAATAACCACTTGAGCCATGTTGATATTTCTTTTTTCCTTTATGCTTATACACTCCTCCAATGCATACATGCAAACACACACACACAATCACCCAACTCTATCACTCCCTCCTCTAAGATAGGCGCAGTGTCTTTGACCAAGGTCTAAGTACTTGGTCTGTGTCCCAAGGTTGGAACCAGGTGAACTGAGGTCACAGTCACAGGAGCCATCCCAGAACATCAGAATCAATGGTGGCTTTGCAAGTGACCCAGCATACTTGCTTTCCTAACTGGCCTCTCTGCCTCAGTCCTGCCTCCCTCTCAGCCATTTGCACAGTGTATCCAGACCACAGATGGAACCAAGCACTACCCTCATTAACACTCCCATCATCCTTAAATCAGTCTCAAATTTTCTGGAGTTCTACATACCCTATGTGTTTGCTGGAACTCTATGCTCCTTTGAACTAGAAGATTGGCTCCAATCCCTGCTCACTGCCCTGTGCAAAGTGCAAAAAATACCATCTCCAAGGGGTCTGCAAGTGCTAGAGTCATCCTCCCTTTGCTGAATAATATTTGACTCTACATACTGACTGTGACAGGCAATTCTATCACTGCCTTGATATCACAACAGATATGGAACTTGTATTTCCACAAATACAAAACAAAACACTACAAATGCATTTATCTATTTTGTCTTTGTAGTAGATGGTACCGAATATTGTTAGGGTGTCATAAAAGAACATTTTCAACACAGTGAAACAAATAACTTAAAAAGCTATGTTTTTTATAATTTCTTTGTTTTCCCTTTATAATTTTATTTCTGCTTTTTCATTTCCCCTTTTCTCATTTTTCCAGTGTCCCCAAACCATAAATCCTTGTTCATTTCCAGTGCAGGGCAACTCATCCTCCTCTTTTGTTTACTTATTGCTCTCCTTAGTCTTTGCCTCTGGACTAAAAGTTTGGATATGTTCCTAACCAACCTTCCTTCCTAACAGGGATTCTAGGTCTAATTACTAATAAAGTATAATTTTTTCACCTCAACATTCTAAATTTTTTTTGTGGTCTTGCCTTCTGTCAACCATGTCCTTTTTCAAAACTTAACATATTTGCTTTCACCAAATCAACTTCTCGGAATTCCTAGAACGGTCCTGCGTCTTCTCCTTCTAGACTTCTGCAGATGTTGCTGTCTCCTTGGAAGCTTTTTCACGTGAGATCCTTCTCTGTTCACCTAGATAACTCCTACTAATCTCTCAGGATTCAATTTAAAATTCATTTTCCAGGAGCCACAAGATGGCTCCTGAAGCTCCAGTTATGTGGTTTTGGAGCTATGGCTTAAAGCAGTTTCAGATATTGGTCATGACAATTACTCAGATGAAATTCTCTGATCATTTTACTCTTCCTTGAAAACAGAGAGTTTTCAATATTTAATTCCCACTTCCTAGGACAAACTTTGCACATAAGAGTATTTTAACAAACCGTTAAATGCATAAATGCATGAAGGAAGAAAGAATTTCAGGGTTTTGCTAAATTGTTTATTGCAAAACTATAAAACCCTCTCTAATTCACAGCCAAAGACTTTGATCAAACTAGATCTTTCTCTTCATATAATCTTCTTAGCCTTTTTCTGCATTTAGACTTTTGAGAACATTTCAAATTTAAGGACCAAGAAACAATTATTATGTAGTTTGCACACTTATGTAATTCCTCCTAAGCAAAATATTTTGGTTCAAATAAAGCTATTGGGAAAGATATTTCTAAGCCAGCAATTTATATTTTAATGCTGTATACTCAAAGCCAATTTAATTCATATTTTCTTTTACTGTACCTAAATTTGACATGTTAAAGGCAGTGCAATTTTCCGTTCAGCAAAGTTTTAGTGTTCATCAAAACAGATTGATCATTCATATTGCCACTCAGAGATAAATAAAATAATTTGGCAAATTGGATTGTGTTGTCCTTCTCAGTAGGGATAAATTATTATTTGCTGTGATTTGTCACTTTACTTGTCCTTTCTTAATGTTGTTTACTTAAGCTTCTTTTTTTTCTTCTGTAGCATCACAGTTTGAATTTGGTCCAGTTCTTTTTCAAGAATAATATTTTTTGAACTTATAAAGGAAAAACAATGAATAATGCATCTTGACAGTGGAATTTCACTTCTTATATTTAAATATTTTTAAATTAGTAAAGAAATTAGCATTTGGTAAAGGTATTATATGTCAGAATGGTATAAGCATGTCTTGACATTGGATAAATGTAACTATCATCATTGGATGCATAAACATCATGTAGGTGGATGAAAAGTGTGGCATTAATTTAGTCACCCAAGTATGGTTTTAGTAGTGTCAGTATTCCATATTTCCAGATTATTAACTCTATTACTAACCTCGCTGTCCAATATCTTAGCCATTGTTGACTCAAGCATCCTCTGTTTTTTTTCTCTGAAGGTTGTTATTTTGGCATAGATTGTTCTTTATAATATACAATGTCATAAAGCATATGGTTCCTTAGCCTAAAGGCAAAGAGTAGAATACAATAAACATGAACGTTGTCATAGATTTAAGCTACTGAGCACAAGTCATTACCTCAAAAGTTAAGCCATAAGGCAGCAGTTTCCTGATTTTCATAACATGAAGAGATTCACTGAGTATTCATTGAGTAGTATTTAGTGTATGATTTCGAGGGAAAAATGCCCAGAGTTCATAAAAATAGTACTTGATTTTTTTAAAGTCCTCTTACTATTATTCCCAAAGTACTTGAATTTTTTTTTTTTTTTTTTTTTTTTTTTGAGACGGAGTTTCGCTCTTGTTTTCAAGACTGGAGTGCAGTGGCACGATCTTGGCTCGCTGCAACCTCTGCTTCCCAGGTTCAAGCAATTCTCACACATCAGCCTCCCAAGTAGCTGGGATTACAGGCATCTGTCACCATGCCCGGCTAATTTTTGTATTTTTAGTAGAGACAGGGTTTCACCATTTTGGTCAGGCTGGTCTCGAACTCCTAACCTGAAGTGATTCTCCCACCTTGGCCTCCCAAAGTGCTGGGATTACAGGCGTGAGACACCACACCTGGCCAAAGTACTTGATGTTTTTAATGGCCTGAAATACAACATTAAAATAATTCCTTCCATAAATCTATTTTTGAAAGAAATTAGGAATAAATACATTTTTTAAAACTTTGGTAATAAAGAAAAATATTAATAAATTATGTGTTAGAAGCTCAACAACTTTGAGGCAGTTCATGAGCAATATGCTTACTAGTCAATATTCAGTAAAAATATTAGGGTCCAAGTCAGGAAGATATGGATCACACAAATTGGGTAATTTGAAAAGAGTTTAATAAAGGAACTATTTACAAAGGGTGTAGGGAAACCATAAGGAATGCTACAGTCTCTCTGGCTGGCAAGAGCAGTGCAATCTGGACTACCTCGAGAACTGAAGGAGTGAAGAGGGAAGAATTATTGGAACTCAGGGTTGGGGGTGGGGGTATCAGGTAGATAGGTTCAATTAATGGAACTGTGGCGTTTGGTCAAGGAGTGTACCTTACCCAGCTGCAGACACGCCTCAGGGAGGGAGCCTGAATACCTCACCTGCCCCTCCAGCTCAGACCAGGTACTCCCTAGGCTGAACCCAGTGGAAAGCCAGAGGGCACAGGCACTTTTTAACCCTTCTGGTCCACTTCCCAGGACAGAGAGCAAGATGTGTAGAAGTATACAGCATATGTTGCTATAACTATATATAAATATATGCCCCCTGCATACACACACACACACACACACACACACAAGTGGTACATCTTTTGTACTTATATAATTATATATACAGAGATGTACCACTCAGTAACCGTGAGAAACAATGAAATGTGTCTTAATAGAGCAAATGACCAAAAAATGCTTTTCTCTGACTTCAATTACACTTAATATTGAATCATTTCCTAATTTATTTGGAACATAAAGGTAGTTTTTATTCAGCTGTGTTTCAAAATCTTATGTGAGTTTCCAGAAGGAAGAACATCCTCTACACTGTCAATATTTTCCTTTTTTTCTTTATTTCCCAGACACTTGCCATGTGTAAACACACACAGCGATAACAAATTTGCCAAGGGCTCTATCTATGGGTTGCTATTCGGGAACTGTGTGACTGTGACATACAGTGACAGGAAAATTTATTCTCATCACTTTAGAAGTACAGCAGACTCTAACCTGTGTTCCAGTTGGGGCAATCATATGTGGTAGGAATCTAAAGATAAATGCTGGTAGCTGAGCTTCCTGTTCTGGCCAATAGAATCTGGATTCTTCTTATTGGTCTCCCACTTTTTTCTTTTTTCTTTTTTCTTTTTTTTTTTTTTTTTTTTTTTTTTTTTGAGACAGAGTCTCACTCTGTCGCCCAGGCTGGAGTGCGGTGGCGCCATCTCGGCTCACTGCAAGCTCCGCCTTCGGGTTCACGCCATTCTCCTGCCTCAGCCTTCGAGTAACTGGGACTACAGGCGCCCGCCACCACGTCCGGCTAATTTTTTTGTATTTTTAGTAGAGACGGGGATTCACCGTGTTAGCCAGGATGGTCTCCATCTCCTAATCTGGTGATCTTCCCGCCTTAGCCTCCCAAAGTGCTGGGATTACAGGCGTGAGCCACTGCGCCCGGCCGGGTCTCCCACTTTTAAGGATTTTTCTCTTTCATAGAATCCATATTCAAAGAATCTGAAACAATATTTTTGATGACGGACTTTGTAAAGCTAATTACTGAGAACGATGGACTCTACACTTCAAAATGAAGTCATATACTGAATTAAACAGTCTAATGCAAGGACAAAGATAGAAGCAATAAATTGCAATTAATATGCAGGCAAATTTGCAACGTAGACTTAATGTTTATCTATTGTCCCTTTGAGCTAAGAGCCTAGTGAAATCTTTAGTCAGGCGCAGGTATTGGAAATACTTCTTTTCTGGTCCTATGTACTCCTCTGATACTTGGGATTCGTTTGTTCGTCTCTCAGTACCAGACCATTTTCTGTGCTTCAGTGATTCTCATCCGGCACATTGCTTTACCTGAATCAAGACAGGTATAGTAACTGCACAGAGAGAAAAGTCGTTGCTTCTGTTTCAGACTTTAATCAGGGACCTTTTCACCTGCATTTTTACAGCTTCTGAATTTTGCATTGTCCAGACCACAGTGCCCAGGAAATATTCGAGGACTCTGTTGCACTCTAAAAGCTTTAACCTTTGGAGACAGAGGATCAGGTCACTTTTCATGCAGTTGAGCTAGAGCAGTGGTTTTCAAATTCTTAATTCATAGGTCAGTTGCATCCATTTCACCTGTGGAGCCTTGTAAAAACACAGATGTCCTCAAGTTTTTGTTTAGAAGATTGGGTTATAGTTCAGGAATCTGAATGTTTAAAACTTTCCAGGTTCATAACTCTCCTCGCCTCCATGAAACTCTGAATACTTTGTTAAACCTTCCATTGCATAATTTATTTCCTTTACTAAAAATGGAAAAAGAAATGATAGTAGACTCTAAGTTTCTAATGCTAAGGAAGCCTGAGTATTAGGGTTACTTCTTTGCGTGGCCCCTGTGAGTAGGTGGAGTTGCAGGAAGTTTAGAGTACGGGTGTTGGGTTATAGTCAGGAATCACTTGTATGTAAAAACTTCTGGTAAATTGCCATCAGAGATCTCAAAACAGAGAAATGAGAAGTTCCAAGGTTGTTAATTGTGATTTATTTTCTCATTCTGAATAAACGTCTCGTTTTGTATTCGTGTTACTATTTTTTTCCCTAAAGATGGCCCTCTAAAATTGTAAAAGTGCCAATCACCCAAAACTCAGATCCGGTCCTGTTTGCCTATTTGAGGTGCTATTACTGTGAGAAGAAATGCAGATGATAGTAGCAGAAACAGAAAGAGGAAGAGGCTGCAAGAGATGGTAGATGCTGAACTTAAGACATTTGATAACCAATAGATATAGAAAAAAAAAGGAAATGAAAGGACAAAAATGACTCTACGTTTTCAAACTTGACTGATGAGGAAAATGTTGACATCAAAATGGAATGAAGAAATGAGGAGGAGGTGCTGGGTTAGGGTGAAAGGAGATGAGCCCCATCTTGCATTGGAAAGCTCTATGGCACAATGGAAGTAGTAGTCACTTTATATTCCAGTATGTCAACTTCTCAGCTCCAAGACTCCAGCGCTGTGTGCTCTACAGTACGTTTTGTGATGTGCCTGAGTCTTGGTTTCTTTATTTCAATCAGGGACTCTTCATACCAGGATCAGGGGTTTAGCGTAAGGAATAGATGAGTTTATGTACAATATTTAGCTCTGTTTTTGACATAAGCTCTGGGATGAATAAATATTCCTTGCCCTGTAAATTTTAGAAATCTCTGAATATACCTCTATTAAATGATATGTTTTATAAAAAGGTAAAATCATGACTCTTACACAGGTATAAAATAAATACACCAAGGATTTTATTTAACTCTTTAGCATGATATGGATGTTACAACTGGTTCAAAGAAGGATTTAAAATACCACTCGTTTTTGGCAGATTAGTAATGCCAGAGTGAACTGATAAATAAATAAAATACTGGTTTATTGCATGAGGCAGAAGGGGGTTGTATTTCTGAAGGATAAAATTCATGTGTGTATCTATAGGCAAAAATATTTGTATTGTTATCAGTTGTCTACAACTTACAGAGCTGTACAATCACTCAAGGGGAATTAAAGGCGCAGAGACTTCACAGAATAAGAACTCTGGGTCTGGCGCGGTGGCTCATGCCTGTAATCGCAGCACTTTGAGAGGCCAAGGCAGGTGGATCATGAGGTCAGGAGTTCAAGACGAGCCTTACCAAGATGGTGAAACCCCATTTCTACTAAAAATACAAAAAAACTAGCTGGGCATGGTGGTGGGTGCCTGTAATCCCATGTACTCGGGAGGCTGTGGTAGAGAATTGCTTGAACCTGGGAGGTGGAGGTTGTAGTGAGCTAAGATCACACCACTGTACACCGGCCTGGGTGACAGAGCAAGACTCCGTCTCAAAAAAAAAAAAAAAAAAAAGCACAACTCTGATGGCTGTGGTTAAACAAAGCCTAGTGGTCCATTGAAAACACCAAGGGTATTAGTTTTCTATTACAGTGTAACAAACAGCCATAAAGTGAGTGGCTTAAAATAATACCCATTTATGACCAAGTGTAGATCAAGTGTCTAGATTATCTCAGCTGCCTTTACCACTGGGTTTCATAAGGCCAAAATCAAGGTGTTGCTGGGCTGGGCTACTGCCTGGAATCTCTGGGGAAGAATCTCCTTCCAAGCTCATTCAGGTCATTGTTAGAATTCAGTTCCATGCGGTTGTAGGACTGTGGTCCCCATTTCCTTGCTGGCTATCGGTCAGTGGTCACTCTCTACTCCTAGAGACCACCCTTAATCTTCTTAATCTCACTTAATCTTCTCCATTTGCAAACCAGCAATGGAGTTCTGAGTCCTTCTCTAGTTTTGGATCTTTCTGTTTCTCCCCCTGCCACCAGTGGACAAAGTTCTCTGTTCTCCACTTTTAAGGGCTTGTGTGATTAGATTAAGTTTATGTAGATAATCTCTGTATTTTAAAGTCAACTGGCTTAGGACTTCACATCTACAAAATCTCTTCTAGGGAGTACTTGAATTAATGCTTGATCAAGTAACCAGGAAACCTGAATGTTGGGAGAGCTATCTTGAGAATTCTGCACACACCTAGTAATCTTTTTGGTTAGTTTCAATGTCTTTCATAATTTGTTTTTCTTGCAAGTATAAAGAAATTCCCCTCCATGTCTTAGTTTGTAGGATCCACACTTCTCTATGTTATGTTGATATGAACTAAACATAGTAAGAGTATGAAAATGCCAAAGGAGTTGGTCTCATTCACAGATTTTGTCTCCATTTATAGCACCTATTTTCAAACATTTGTATGCCATGCATAACATTTGCAGTTTTATTCCTTAATCCTCAAATCATTATAGGGCATTAGGATTATTATCACTTTCTAAATAGCTGTGACACGTTTTTTGGGAGTCCAACATCCTATTTGTGTCAGTTCCTGCTCTGAAAGCATGACAAGGTGAAGAGATGCTGGCCGGAAGGCAAGGGTGGGAGACACACAGGAAGATAGCAACTCTGACCTCAGACCTTTGCTGTCAAGTTACAGCTCACACATCCAGGAGCTCTCAGGACCCTAGGAACCCTGATTGAAAATCACATTTCTGAAGCAGCAAGTTGATGATTAGAGATAATCTTCACTACAGAGCCCCCAAAACAGAGTAGCCAAAGTCAAAGAATAGCCATAAGCCTGTCCTGCCATCTTCCAGAAGTATAAAAGTTCTAGGATGTGTAGACATAACTAACCCCTTCCATTTGTAATGCACAGTACTAATTATTCCCAAAGCTAGCCAGTTCATCACCTCTCACTGGATTCTCATGTGGCCTAAGCTCTTTTTCATTTCAGATCAAACTATTCACCGAGCAAATAATACAGAAGCTCCTTTTGTCCTTCCGCTGATCAAAGCAGGTTCTAAGATCCCCAGTCCAGGGAAGCCTAGATTTTGTTCAACTTCTTTTTTGTTGTTGTTGTTGTTATTTCCTATTGTCTCCTTATCCTGAAACAATATACAAACCCACATGTTACCTTGCTTGACTTCATTTGTCTTTTGGAATGCCCTAAAACAAGATTTTATTGTTGAATGGACACATATTTTACTTGCATCATTTCTTTTACATGGAAACATTTTCACAGAATTAAAGTGTGCATTTCAATAAAAGATGGGTCATGCTTTTCCTAAACTGTTCATATCTGAGTGCTTCTATGGTAAGCGTGTATTCAAACAGTAAGTCAACACAGTAGACTCTACATGTTCCTACATAAAATCAGGGATTTCATTTTCTACAAAGAAGAGGCCAAATTTTCCTTCTTCATACTTTTTTCAAATTATGTCTGACAGGTTTTCTCAACTAGAACAAACAATACCAAAACATGATGATTATGTAAATACGAACAGTCAAAAGAAATAGTTAATTATTGAATGGCTATAAGAACTTTTTTTTTTTTAATTGTAGTCCTTTCTATGAAAAGAGAGAAAACAGAGACTCCCTTTTCTTAGGACACTCACAGTCTATTTGTCCATACATACCTCATTCTATTGTGCTTTGCAGATATTATGTATTTTACAAATTGAAGATTTGTGGCAACCCTGCATTGAACGAGTCTATCAATGCCATTTTTCCAACCGTATGTACTCACTTCATGACTCTGTGTCACCATTTTTTAGTATTAAAGTGTTTTTGAACTAAAGTATGTGCATCTCTTCCTTAGACACAATGCTATTACACACAATAAACTATAGTATAGTATGAACATAACATTTTATGCAGTGGAAATCCAAAAGTTTGTCTGACTTGTTCTATTGCTATATTTGATTTATTGCCAGGGTCTAGAAACAAACTCACAATATCTCCAAGTTATGCCTGTATGTACAAGTCACACTTGACCAAAAGGATCAACTGCAATAAGTGACTGTTCGAAATAATGCAGGCTAGTGGAGGTGGAGACAGAGGCAGGCTGCTGGGGACAGGGAGGGCTTCATGAAGAAACTGAGATTGAGAAGATCTTAAAAATGATCAATAGCGAGTGGACAGGGACTTTCCAACCTTGGAGACCGACTTGAGCAAATGCGCTTTTGCAGAAGGAAAGGAGGGGGCAGGGACTAGAGTAGTCCACTTTGTCAGAGCAAATTCAGAAAAAAAGACTAGAGAACCGGATGAGGGTCACATCATAAAGGGCATTGGAAAGCAGCCTACAGTGTTTGAACTTGATTCGTTAGGAGATAAGAGAATATTGAGGGTTCACGTATTTTTATTATTAAATTCAATCTGGTTTTTAGAATAATGGGATGCGTTGGAGGAGACAGAAAATTATTAACATAAAGTTTTAAATTAAAATCAAGGCACAGGGAAGGTGCATTATGTTGACATTGTACAATTCTTTTAGATGCATTAATTAATTAGTTAATTAAGTACTCTAAACACAGAGGAAAGGGAATGGGCTTTGATGGATTTTGGTAGGATTGTAAGCACTTACTGAGCACTTAAGATGTACCAAACGTTGTTCTAAGAAGTTCACATGAATGATATATTTCGTTCTCCTCAATATTCTCATGGAATATGTACTTTTATAACCTAATTTTTAGGTGGAGAGGCTGAGGCACAAAAGAGAAAGCAACTTGCATAAGGCCACGTAGGTAGTAACCGGCAAAACATGGATTCAAAGCCGAGCAGCCTGACAGCAGTCTATACTATAGCTGCTTGTAATAAATAAGAGACTATTTTTTGAAAGATCATGCTTTTTCTTAGAAGGTCCTTGAATTTTATACTCTACTATGAACTTTTGAATCTGAGAGACTGTGTTAAATTTCTGGTAATTGGATAAAATTGACTCTTCAGAGACATCCATCCTGTAACTTTGACTTTATACGTAGCCCAGTGTGAGAAGCTCAGTATGTTAGAAAGAATGTGGACTCTGGGGTTAAAAAGACTGACCATTAAATGTGGCTGAGGGATAGTAAATTAACCTTTCTACACTTTTGTTTTCTTCACTCTAAAAATAGTGTCATAGGTTAGAGTCCCTGGGAAACAGCCCCTAAGGTGGTATTTAGTGTATAGAATATTTATTATGGGATGCCCCTGAGATTTACATCTATGGACAGAGAGAAAGATGATAAGCCCGGGCAGAAGAAGTTGAACTGTGTTTCACTTTCAAAGAAAGCTTCAGCCAATTTCAGGGACAGTGCTGAGGCTAGAACGCTCTTTTAGAGTTGTCCTGAGTTGAGTCGAGATGGAAAGTCTGATGTCTCATTGGATGTGGGCTGGGAAGGGCGTGATCACAGCAAGATAATTGTCTACAGTTGAAGCAATTCCCGAGGAGCTGGCCCCAGGGGATGTTCTGCTGACAGTACTCTAAGCAAACTGGTCAGAGTCCGTCATTGAAGGGGCGTCTGGGTCATGTATCCAAATTCACAGTTTCTCTAATGACCATTTTACCTAGTGCATGCTCAAAAATTGTTGGTATTCTTCCCGTTTTACCTGAAGTATTTCTGACTGATATAATAAAACTGGAAGAGGTGCTTACTTTTGTTTACATTTCTATTTTTGTCTTATTCTTTTTTTTTTTTTTTTTCATTTTCTTTTCTTCGGAGGACAAAGCAAATAATTGAAACAAGTAATGCATCTATGGCAGCTCAGGCTGCAGGTCTCAGTTTCCTAATTTTTGCTCCAGAGAAAACTCATAAATAAATAAGCGTCTTAGTGTGATGTGCGATTTTTTTTCTTTTAAAGAAATCTAAAATAAAGCAACATGCAAACCCAAGTTAAAAAAGACCTAGTGTTAGAGTAGAGTGATTGTATTGGCTTCCTATGGCAACTGGAATCAATTACTGTAGACTTATTGGTTGGAAACAACACACATTTATTACCTTATCGTTTTGGAGGTCAGAGGTCTGAATGACTTTCACAAGGGTAAAATGAAGTTCTTGGCAGGCCCGTGTTTCTTTCTGGAGACTCTAGGGTAGAATTCATCTTGCCTTTTCCATCCTCTCCAGACTGCCTGAACTCTTGCCTCATGACCCTTTCCATCTTCAAAGTCAGCCATGGCGGCCAAGTCTTCTCATACTGACACAGCCACCTCTCTCTTTCAGTTTACAACCTTTAGGAGTACATTCTGCCTACCGGGATTATCCAGGATAATCTCCCCATCTCGAGAGCCTTAAGGTAATCACATGTGCAAAATCCCTTTCAGTATGTAAGTTAACATCTTCGTAGTTCTTGGGGATTAGTTCTTGGACACCATGGGGCCATAATTCTACCTAACACAGGGATGTAAAACAATGGTGAGAGAAGAAGAAGGAGGAGGAAGAAAGAAAGAAAAAGAAAGAAAGAACAAATGAAAGAACGAAAGAACGAAAGGAAAGAAAGAAAGAGAAGAGAAGAGAGAAGAGAAGAGAAGAGAAGAGAAGAGAAGAGAAGAGAAGAGAAGAGAAGAGAGAAATGCCTTACCTCTGTGCAAGAACTTATTGAGAAAGGCTTCAGAATTTGAGCTTTTAGGATTAGTAAGTGATTTCTAGGAGGAACAAGAATGACGGCATGCTCTCCAGACAGAAAGACCACAGCATGAAAAAGCATATTTGTGTTTGAAAATATACAAAAATATAAAGTTTGACAAGCAAGATATAAGTACAATAAGAAAAATAAGATGGGGAATCTGATGGAAGGGAGGAATCTGATGGAACTGAGTTTTCAGGAATTAATAATATTTACACTATTTGAGTGGGATCCTTAGGGCACAGAGGTGAGAAGGAATTGGAAATAGAAAAAAGAATTCCGGGTGGCAGAAACAACACCAGCAAAACAAAGACATGTAGATAGCAATGACTTGGCATATGCATTTTGACTTCGTCCAAGGGACTGGAAGGAGTTTATTAGATAAGATGGCCATCAGTAGTTTCTGCTGAACTCAAAGATGATAGCTTTAAGATTAAAAACAAAAAAGTTGGCCGGGTGCGGTGGCTCACACCTATAATCCCAGCACTTTGGGAGGCTGAGTCGGGCAGATCACTTGAGGTCAGGAGTTCAAGACTAACCTGGCCAACATGGTGAAACCCTGTCTCTACTAAAAATACAAAAATTAGCCAAGTGTGATGGCATGTGCCTGTAGTCTCAGCTACTTGGGAGGCTGAGGCAGGAGAATCACTTGAACCTAGGAGGCAGAGGTTGCAGTGAGCTGAGGTCATACCATTGCATTCCAGCCTGGGTAACAGAGCAAGACTGCATCAAAAAAAAAACAAAAAACAAAAAACAAACAAACAAAAAACACCTGTGTAAGGGAAAAAGCCTTCATGTTAGAAAAATACATGTTTCATTACTATTTCTAAACGTGTTCATAACAACATCTAGAGTTTTTATTACTATGGAAAAATTTCCTATTGCTAAGTTTACCACTACTTTTTTTCGTTGAAATGCTAATAATCTCATCATAACTATTTTTTACCACATTCTTATAGTAGTAAGTGCTGAAACAGGAATTTTATACCTGTTGAGCAGATGAACAGAGGCTCCAAAAAGTTAAAACTTTAACACAGAGTCAGATCTAAGACATCACTCTAAAGACATTTTGATTCGATTATAAGGTGCTAAAAGAGTTTACTAATTTGATTAAAATTAGAATCAAACAAAGCCTCCTTTTTTTTTGCTAAAGATATGGTATCTTCAAATGTATCAAAATTGTATTACAAGGAAATGAAAGAAGAAAAATATGGAGTAGCAGGGAGAACAAGAATTCATTCTGCCTTCCCTGATTAAGAAAGCTTGAGCATTGAGGAAACCATTGGAAGGGATTTAAGTTCTGCTCCACATATTCTCCATCTGTGGAAATGCTACTCACTGCTGCTCTCTTTTGACTGAAAGGGTCATTTGCTGTGTGTGATAGAGGGAGCTCTTCCAGTGTACCGGTGGTGTTGTCAGGTACCACAATTCTGAAAGGTTTGTAGGGTCTTTCTGGCCTTGAATTCTAACCACGAGAATTGATCTTTTACCATGTTCAACCCTAATCCCTCTTGTTCAAATATTTGCCAAGATGACCAGACAGAAAAGGGAAATACTAGCCTGATGTGTTTGTGAATTCAGCAGGGTTGATCAAGGGAATGGAACCTGGAGATCGGTTTTGAGAAGGGCCCACAGGGTGCCGTTAAGGAAGGCAGGACTGGGCAGAGCATGGAGGCAGCTGAGCTTGTGCAGCATCATAAAAAGGTATGAGAGGTCTTGTTGGAGAAAGGAGGAAGTCACAAATAAATGAGGAAGATTCTCAAGGAAAAGGGACAGTGACTACAGAAGGCAGAAATTAATAGTTTGGCCTGACTCAACCCTTATATCTAAGTCGTATCAGAAATCTGGGGTCTGACTGACCCTGCTTTGTCTATAGAATTGATATTGCTGGAACCCTCCAGCAAGAGTACTGAACTGGATGAGTTTGCTTGGACTGGAGGATGACTGCCTGACATGTCTCTTAATATAGACATGTCTAAACCTGCATCCCAAGAGAATTATCATCAACTTAGGCTTTGAGAGGTACTATAATGGAGGAATGGAGGAAAGGACAGGAAACATCTGGAACATTCTTGTTGTTCTACCTCTAGCAATCAGTTTTCTCAAGATTCAGCACACTGTAACTTCTAGTTTACGCACCCAGTGAAAATCTAATGCCTATTTGCTGAACTAATAAACACAGAACAGTCAGGTCACATTTTAGTGTGGTAATATCTGAAAAGAGAAAGGCAAGATTGTGTATGTGTACTTTTCTGCTTCCACTGTTTCTTCTAAAAATTATGCTTTGCTAATTCTCCAGAAAGATTACTTGCTTCCTCCAGTGGTTATCTGTTCTTCAGGCAAGTCATTAGGTAGGGAACAGTAGGTCAGAAAACAAAATACTTTGTACCATAGGCCACTGAACAGTGGTAAATAAAATTAAAACATAGAGACATGTTAGGACCCTAGGGCAAGGCAAGCATCCGGAAACATTTCAAGGCTCAGAAAATTTAAGACATTACTTTAAATTACACAGCTAGTGTCAGAGCTAACAACAGCTCTAAAGACAACTTTCTGCAGATATCTACATAGTATATTTAAAACCCACAGTAAAATATTTTTGTTTTGGAAGATGTAATTAATACTACTACTTAGGCTGTCTTATAAGAATGGTAACAGTTATGATTGACTGCCAATTAACTTGCAGGGATCACTGTTAAGCATTCCATAGGGAATATTTCAATTAATATTTGTAATAGCAATAGGAGGTGGGTATTATGATTTCCCCCATTTGAAAATAGGGAAGTGGAGCTCAAAGATATTCAGGAATTGACCCAAGGAAACAAAGCCAGTAAGTGGCAGAGCCTGGGTAAACCTGTGTGTTAGGCTTTTGAGCCCGAGATTTTCCCCATTGTGCTACTCGTGAAGGACCCTTAGTATGCAAATATTCTGAATAATCAAAAACTACCACCCATACACTCTTAAAAATAAGTTTTCAGTAGAATAGATTCTACATATATATAGATTTAATCTTTATTTTAGGATTCAGATAACATTTTAGGATTTTGAAGTATATCAAGATAATAATTCTCAGTAGGACTGGCCAATTTTCCTGCCAAAAATACAAACATAATGCCTTATAGTAAGTTCTACACTAAAATGTGGTGACTAATTTAGTGGTTGAAGAAATATCTGATAGAGCCCATATTTTCTATGAGTTAAAGGTCTACAAAAATGGGAATGCTTTGTACATCTTTACTTTAGGGGTCCAATAGACCCTCACTAAAATCAGTGTTTCAGCATAAGAATGTATATTGCAGTCTACGAAGTCATTTAATAACTCTTATCTAGCACTAGTCCATATCATTTTGAAAACACTGCTTTCCCTCTTTGACCCATTCTACACCTCTGCTTATCTTAATTGAAGAGAATAATGCTTTTGACCAGCAGAGAGCAGCAATGATATACTTTATAAGAGGCAGTCTGGTGAACCTGACCATCTTTTCTAAAATGTCCATTTTGTGAGACCTCTGCAGACTGTCTTGAGTGATCCCAGTCTTTGAATGGTTCATTGTAAAAGATCCCGGAGATTACCTGAATTCCGTATGTGAGAATTTTATAGCTAGATTTCCATGATCTAGTTCTACTGATGCCATTTGTAGGTGTTGACCTTTGCTTGCAGCCTTGTCTCCTGGTGCTGTCAGCATGGGCCAGGTGCCTGGGTCAAGAAGTACCACTCCATCATGGTAGTTTCTGCCCTCATTGCCTAGCTGTGTGTGGCCGAAGGCTATACATTATGGAGCTCTGCGTTGACTCACAATATGGCCTTCTAAGGTAAAAGACAGTTAAAGATTCATGAGACCAGTGAACGGGATTGCATTGATAGAATAGTGGGCAGAGGACACAAGCTTGGGGGATGTATATTTTCAGAAAACAAGAGTAGAGGAAATGGAACAGGAGTCTTGGGGAAGAGCAGAGAAGGAAGAATCTACGAGAAGAAGCCAAGAGAAGAAAGAATTTCTAGAACAGAATGGCCAATTTTTAAATCCCCTTAGTCTTGTAAAAGCAAACTTAGAATAGTTATTGCCTTTGGAAATACAGTTGACACTTACAGAGGTTAGGGATGCGGACCCCTATGCAGTTGAAAAATCCATGTATAACTTTTGATTCCTCCAAAACTTAATTACTTTTGGCCAAAAGGTTTACCAATAACATAGTAAATCAACATGTCTTTTGTATGCTATGTGTATTATATATGGTATTCTCACAACCAAATAAACAAGAGAAAGGAAATGTTATTAAAAAGATTAAAATAAGGAGAAAATGTTTACTGTTTTTTAAATGGAAGTGGATCATCATACAAGTCTTTATCTTCATCATCTTCATATTGAGTAGACTAAGGAGGAGGACGAGGAGGGGTTGGTCTTACTATCTCAGGGGTGGCAGAGGTGGACAAAATCCACAAATAATTGGACCTGGGTCATTCAAACCCATGTTATTCAAGGTCTGGGGGGTCACCTGTAGGTGGTCTGGGGGGACCTCAGAACAAATTTAGTCTCATTTTGAGAACTCAGGTTAGATTTTATGGGGTTGGGGGGTTAGATAAGAAATAATTGTACGGAAGGAAGCTAGTGTCCAAGCAACTGGCGAAAGAGCAAAGACATTCTTTCCTCCAGTGCAGAAGGGAAGTCGAAAGATGTGAATGATGACCCAGAGAGACTTCGAGTTAGAAAAGGAAACGAATGTCCTCAGTCTACTCCATGAAGCAAAAGGCCTCGGCTTTCTAGTGTGTATGTTTCCCTCTTTGAAGGTTGGTGGCTTGAGAGTAAAAAATAGAAAATGAAATACAACTTAATAAAAGAAATGCCAAAAAATCTCATGAGTTTAGCTGAGATCATATAACAAGAAATTATGGCAGAAACAGAAGAAATTGTAGTAATATTTTAAAAATCATCTTCACTGTCAGTATTTAGAAAACAGTGAATGGTATTTACTAAGTGGCATTCACTAAATTTACTAAGTGAGCAGTATAGATTAGGATGATGGAAGATGAAGAGGGTTGATTAATTCAGGGAGATGATAGTTGAATTACCTAACCTTGGAGCCTGGGCAGAATAGAAGGCAAGAAAAAGTAGCACAAGATGATGGACTAGGGAATAAGAGTTTAAGAAAACAAGAGTTGCTGTAAAGACCCACAGGACTCCATAGAAATATGGATGCAGAAGGACTGAAGGAATCATCCTCATTTTCCAGTTGCCTCAGTAATCTGCCCTGACCCTTTTAGGTTCTTGGTACATAGAAGATAATGTTCTCTCTCTCTCTCCATCATTTGTTGAATAAATTAATAATTACACATGTTAAACCCAGGATGTTTGGAAAATAAAGCATTAACATTGTGTATGTGAGGAAGTAGGCAACTTTTGATTGCAAATAGGACAAACCTAGAGACATTTAAAATAGGAATATCTTAATGACGTGATCCTTCTGCCCTACTTTTAGCATCGCTCAAGAAGGGAAATCTTAGCATGTGTAATAATCATTTGCAATGAGGCAATTAATGAATTCCCTTCCCTAAAAGGGATTTTTTTAAATTTTTGACATTTGCAAAAAAAAAAAAAATTTCTGAGATGGAGCCTCACTCTGTTGCCCAGGCTGGAGTACAGTGGCACCATCTCAGCTCACTGCAACTTCCACCTCCCGAGTTCAAGCAATTCTCCTGCCTCAGCCTCCCAAGTAGCTGGGATTACTGGCACCTGCAAAGTTGTTTTTTTTTTTTTTAATTGTTTAGTAGAGACAGCATTTCACTGTGTTGCCCAGGCCGGTCTTGAATGCCTGAGCTCAGGTAATCTGCCTGCCTTAGCCTCCCAAAGTGCTAGGATTACAGGCGTGAGCCACCGTGCTCAGCTGCAAAAATTTCTTATTCTTATTATTATGTTATAAATTGTGTCTGCTGCACAAGGACAAACACATAGGGAGATGTCTGCCCCACACTTCAGTGGTCTCCTGAATGTAATTCACATCTTTAAAACCATAGATGTCTAGAAAGCTAAATCTGGAAGATTCATTGGAAGAAGGAAAATCATATAATTATTTTCAAAACCAAGACACCTCTGAGAGAGAAATGAGGCACTTTTAATAATAATCTAGATCAAAGTTAAAAACTGAGAATGTCATCAAATACAACCCAATGCTCTACAGATTAGAAATCTGTATCCAATATCCACGAAGATAAATGGCTTCTCCTAATCTGGCATATTCATTCCACAAGTACGAGGATTTTGGTAAACATTGGAAGGCACTAGTGACTTCTGGGGTGGTGTATTACAAATACAAGTGGCAAATCTGATTCTGTGAAAGGGACAAAACTTTTAATAGTAAGTGATAGAAGAACAAGTTAAACAGAAACGAGCTGTTCTTATATGGTTGGTGAAATTCCTGTTCTTGATGCTTTCATGTGGCTTGATAAACATTTTGCATGGAGGATTCTGAAACAAGAGCAACAAAATCCTCTTTTTTCACATTTTAAGCTATTTATTTTGAAATATTTTAAAACTTATTAAAAATCTGTCAGGACAGCACAATAAATTTCCATCTTTCACACACATTCTCCATCACACGCCCTCCTCATAACCACTGTACATCTCTCTGACTGAAAAAATTAACACTGATCAACACTGCCATCCAATACAATGGCCCTATTTGAGAAGCCATACCAGGAAGGTAAATTCTTTCAGATTTTAACTAAGTGTTTCTAAGGTATAGATCGAAGTCACTTTATAAACACATTATCTATCAGACTGCTTATACCAAAGTATTAACTTTTCATTGAAGTATAATGTATATACAGAAAAGTATACATATCCAAAGTGTACTACTGGTTGATGTATTTCTAATAAACTGGACGCAATTGTGTAACCAATGACCAGATCAAAAGCACAACCAGCACCCCAGAATCCACCCTTGTGCTCCCTTCCAATCACTGCTCTCTTCCTCTATTTTGACCACTGCCCTAACTTCTAAAGAAGAGATTGCTTTTTTGGTTTTAGTTCTATATGTAAATGTATAACATACAATAGTGTACTTTTTTTGTGATTGGCTCCATATGTTCTATTATTCATCTACACCATTGCATTCATTTATAGGATTCTTGTTGCTACATGGTATCCTATGTGTGTCTATGCCACAAATATCTTATCCGTTCTGCTCCTGATGGACATTGATGATTGCTTTTGCTTTTTGGTTATTAAAAATGTGCCACTATGAACAATCTACTACATACCTTTGGGGAGCATGTATATACAAAAATACATTCCCCAACCTAAAATGGTTCAACTTACAGATTTTTGAACTAGATGATGGGCTTTTGGGGTATATAATCCCAGCATAAGTCAAGCAGCATCTGGACTTGCAATGACTTGATTTATGATTTTATAAGTTTAAAGTGGGTTTAGAAGGATATTAAGTGCATTTTTGATTTACAGTGTTTTTGAATTATGATGGATATATTGGACTATAACCCCATTGTAACTCAATGAGCATTGGTACATTTATTTTGGATGTCTAAGGGTGAAATTGCTGGGTCATAATGTATGCCTGTGTTTAACTTTATATACTGTAGTATTTTAAATCTAATTGCAGTCAACATAGCATAAGAGTTATAGGGCAAATTGTAAACAGCAGAGCCAGGAAAAGTACCCAGAGTTATTAACCCCTTTTTAAGAATTCCTTTCACATCCACTCATTCGTTCTTTAACATGCTTTTAAATAGCTCCTATAAGGACAATTCTAGGCACTCTGAATACAAACAAACAATTTCCACTGCTGGTCTTCATGTTCAAGGAATTTGGTTTAGTGAAATCTATTGTGAATTAGGATGAAGCATAGAGAAGTTTTTAAATACGAAGGCAGACAAACATTATGCAGTGAAGATGTTTCTTGGAACTAGTGCCTTCTGAATTGCATTTTGAAGAATGGCTAGGAATTACACAGAGGATAAAGAGAAAGAAAGAAATTTTAACATCTGTAATGGTTCAGAGGCAGAAAAATTGCAGTGATTCTCAAACACAGCTACACATTAGAATCATTTAGGAAACCTTTAGAAATGATGCCAAAGATCCACCTCAAGCAACTGATTAAGACGCTTTGCAAGTGATGCCTGGGTATCTATAACTTTTACAATTTTGCCAGGTAATTCTAATGTAACATCAAGACTAACAAAACTGTGAGACATTCAGTATGGCTTAGGGATATGAGGGAGGATATAGAAGTGATAAAAGAAAAGGGACAATTAAAAATTTAGGGAATGGAAGGCCAAAGTCAGTCAAGGCTCCCTCCTAGTTCAAAACGTTTTGCTGGGAGAAAATGAAAATCACATTGCCATTTGCCACTTTATAGTTGAGCTAATACAGCATGAAGTATAGGTAGGAGGATGGTATGTAAGAAGTCTTTGAGTCAGTGATATACAAAACATCATTTATTTATTTATTTATTTATTTATTTATTTATTTATTTATTTTTGGCTGATTTCTCTATTTTATTCATTTTTTAAATTTAACCAAAAAAACAAAAATTTCTCTCACTCTGTTGCCCAGGCTGGAGTGTAGTGGTGCAAACACAGCTCACTGCAGCCTCAACCTCCCGGGACCCAGCGATCCTCCCACCTCAACCCTCCACCTCAGACTCCCGAGTAGCTGAGACCACAGGCGTGTGCCACCATGCCTGCCAAATTTTTCTACTTTTCGTAGAGACAGGATCTCGCCATGTTGCTAGGACTGGTCTCAAACTCCTGGGCTCCAGCAATCCCCCCACTTGGGCCTCCCAAAATTCTGGGACCACAGGCATGAGCCACCATACCCAGCCCTAAATTTTAAAATATTTAATTGACAAAGGTTGTATATACATATTCAGTGGTTTCCTGTTTATTAATTTTGTTTATGCCTTTGTGATTCAAATCCAACACATTTTATCTTCTGTTTGCTGTGTTTACCTGGTTTGAAGCCCCTTCTTCTTTTTTTTTTTTTTTTTTTTTTTTTTTTTTGTGAGACGGATCTCGCTCTATCACCCAGGCTGGAGTGCAACATCATTTAAACTCACACTGCATTTTTTTTTTTAACATTTCTGCTTCAACACAGGTTATATTATCTCAACTTTTGACACATTTATCCCAGGAACATCAATTTTTATTAGACACATTTTTAAATAGCAAACTTAGCGAATCTGCTTCTAAATATCCTGCATTTAAAATGACACAAGTTTTATGTGTATCTATATTATAAAGTGAGAAAAATTCCCCAAAGTTGAGAACTTTTGTAAATTCACTCCTATTCCCAAAGTCAACAACAGCCAGTTCATCATTTTAAAAGCGAGGACTTTTGATGCCAACAGCTGCTATATGTAAGTCAGGTAAACTGAAGTGAAAATATGCAAAGTTTTCACTTGAATTACACTCCTTGCAGTGGATGCAGTGAAGCTTGGATGAAGAGCATGGGTTCTGTGGTCAGAGAGATCTGAAGTTCTGTTTTCTGAAATTCTATCTTCACTAATTCCCAGTGGGGTGATCCTGGAGAAGGTCATCCAATCCTTCTGAACCAAAGTTTTCTCACCTGTGAAATGTGAAGTTAACCAATGTGTATTGAGTGTCTACTCTGTCCTGAGTGCTACATAGATGCTGTCTGTTCTCACGCTGCTAATGAAGACATACCAAAGACTGGATAATTTGTAAAGGAGAGAGGTTTAATTGACTCACAGTTCTACATGGCTAGGTAGGCCTCACAATCATGGTGGAAGTCAAAGGAGGAGCAAAGTGACATTTTACATGGTGGTAGGCAAGAGAACTTGTGCAACGGAACTCCCATTTATGAAACCATCAGATCTCATGAAACGTATTCACTACCACGAGAACAGTGTGGGGGAACCCTCGCCATGATTCAGTTATCTCCACCTGGCCCTGGCCCTGACACCTGGGGATTATTAAAATTCAAGGTGCAATATGGGTAGTGCCACAGACAAACCATATCTACAACCTTATTTAATCTGTCCGTCAAGCCTATAAAGTGACGGTGATTATCATTAATAGCCTCATTTTAAATATCAGGAAAAGAAAGCTTAGAATGGTAAGTGCCTGGTTCCAAATACTGATCTTTTACTTACCACACAGCATTCAGTTCTTAACTCGAGACTTATCTAAAACTGGAATATCATCTGTTTCTGGGGATGCAATAAGATATGCAAGAAATAGCACATAATCATAGTGCTCCTTACTGATAATAATGTAAGCCAAAGATGGGCTATACTAGTTTAAACATGTTGCAAATGAGAATATTTTTCTCCTAAGAAAGTACAAATAACTCTGTATCCTTTCTCTAAATGAGGTATGCATTAATCACCTACTATGTGGCAAGTCGTTTTCTAGGCACTGGGTTTATGAGAAGGAGTTAATAACTAAAATAGGGACATCTGCACTTTCAGCACCTTATAATCTCTTATGGAGGCAAATCATTTCAGGGAATAGCATCCTTACCCTCAATCCCTATAGTCTCCTATATTGGCTTCATATAGGGAAAAACCTGTGACAAAAGCTCTTTTTCCTGAATGGGGTTTATTTATTTAAACGTATGATTTAAACTATTTAAAAGTATGATTCCTGTGTCATGTTCTGAAATATCACATGCTTCATAAACAAGTACTCATTTGATTTTTGCTTTGACAAAACGTTTTAATCAGGGGGAAAACAATGTTGAATGCCGTGGGATTCTGTTCTCTTAATTCCATGAGAGCATCTCTGAGGACAGACTTTCTTCCCTTGACTTTCCCTTTTACTCTCTATGAAAGCTGTTGTATTTTCTTGTGTTTTCAGGCTGTTCTGGTTTCTCCTTGCAATTCTTTGTAATATCAATGATTGAACAAGGCTGTATGATTTATTGTAATTCTCCAACTTATTAAGTCAAGCACTTGAAGGTCAATGTTTAACAGAAACAGACCAGGAGCCGTTTTAATAAACATAGATGATTATGCAAGGCAGATGTGATGGAAGGAAAGCAAAGGAACAGAGACTTCTGCTTTAGCATGTCTTCAGTATACCTGTTATAAATATTGATTGAGGCAGATAATGAACTTTTTGGCTCTAAAGCCTGGATTGATTTTTATATATCTTTAACTTTTGATTGTGCAGGGACAGCGTGTTTAGCAAAAAGTGATTGATTAAGGATTGATTCCCTCCAAAAATGGAAAGAAGAACAATGGAATCTAGATGGGACTGAAGCAAACAGAGAAAGCCTTTGATTTAGTAGTTCAAAAGCACGCTTTGCTAGCCAAGATTCCTTTATATTAACACATTGGAGAGCTTCATTTGTTTCTTTCATTTCTTCAATAAACATATGTTGAGCATCTATTGTGTGCTAGGTTCTAAGTTTTTGGGATACCACAGTGAACAGGACAGGCAAAGTCATGCCACTACAGTGTTTGTATTCTATTAGGCATCTGATTGGGTGGAGGAGGTTGGGGAGAGTGCGGAGAGTCAGGTAAGATGGAAATGCAAATGATAAACAAATTAATAAATAAAATAATTTCAGATAGTAGTAATAAGTGCTATAAAAATAATCAGAGTCACGAGAGACAGGTTGAATAAGATTTCATTTCTATGTTTGGGTTGTCACAAAAGCAAACCCCAAAAGAAGGAATTAAAGGCAAGTGATGTATTAGGGAGTTGATCTCAATAAGCACGGTGAGAGAAGGGGAAGTGAGACAGTAAAATGAGAAAAGCCAGTTAAGCCCAGAGAACACACTCCCTCTGGGAATGGGATGCAGAAGCAATTGCCCTGTAAGAGAACTGACATCCGGGGCTCTCAGGACAGCCAAGAGGGAAGACCTCTTAGAGGTGATCCTCTTGAGTTGAGACCTGAGTGATGAGTAAGACTTGGCCTCATGAAAATCCAAATGAAGAATATCCAAGGTAGAAAGAATAGCAAATGCAAAGATCCAGAGGTGAAAACAAGCTTGGCCAGTTGCAGGAACAGAAAGAGCATTTCAGGATCTTCAAGGTCAGGTGAGAATTTGGGACTTGCTATTCACGCCTGATCTTGACAGACAGCCCATGTAAAAACCTAGATACCAGTCTTCTTTCTACCTGGAAGGTTTGCTTTGGCAAGAAAGCAAAAAGAATTCTTTAAATAAGCAAATTTTTCATTAAAAAGAATTGTTAAGCATTTCTTTTTAGATTTAAAGGCATCAAGTCATGCGTGCTACTTGCTTTTTGTGTACAAAGAAACCATCTGGTTTCTCTGGACCTTGGTTTTCTCATGAGTAAAATGAGAAGGTGAACTTGATCCCTTCCAGAAACAATCTTATTTCTCTTCACTAAATTGGAAGTACCAAGAGACCAAACCATTTTTTTTTTTTTTTTTTTTTTTTTTGCTATTTCTCTTCTCTCAACAAAGTAGATATCGATAAATATTCATTGACAACATTTGAATTTTGTGTTTCCCAAGAGCTGTGGGAGTTAGTCAGATACACAATGGCTCAAATCTGAGTTCTGTTTGAGCTGCTGCCTTGAAACAAATAGTTTGATTTCTCAGAGCCTCTCTTTTCTTGTATGTTGAATAGGGATTCTATTTGTAGTCACTCTCAATACCAAAAGAAATCACCAGGATTGGATGAGATACCGTATGTGAAACAAACACAATGCCAAGCGCTTAACTGATTTGTTATCTTTTCATCTCTTGGCCCTACAAGGGCAGGGAGAACTTACCACATGGCCATAATGGTCTGCACAAAATCTTCTGATTTCAGCCCTGGACTTCCAATGACTGATCTTAATTTGTATAACATAATAGACTGCATTTATTTCAACCATTAGAGTCTTTGATGTTGTGTTTATACTTGGTAAAAGGTCATGGAAAAATGAAGCTAAACCCAGACTGGAAAGATTACAGGCTCAGTCTGCTTAAGATAATTGCAGGGTATTTATAAACTCAAGAGTCTCAATCATGAACCCAAGCCCCATGTTCACTCCTAATACTTTACATCTGCACTCTAATGACTAAAAAGAAATTTTTCAAGCTAAGGCTTTAACCATATGGTAACCCCTGCCATCCCTCTAGAAGTCCCTCCCACCCCACCCAAGAGAACACAAAATCGAAAATAAGCTTTATAGAAATGTTATAATTAGTGTGCTCCTTATAGAATCTCCCCTTAGAATAACTACTCTAAAAATACAGTGAGTGACATGACCCTTTTTACTTCACCGTTAATCATAAGAGGTTAGAATGGAACAACCTATTATGTTGGAGGCCTGGGAGTATAGTTGTTTTGTAAACAGATTACAGAGACATTCAGAGTCCAAAAGTCTCATTGTCATCCTTTAGCTCAAATCATCCATAACTTACTGTGTTTCACTGGTTCCCAACATGTGGTCACCTGAGAACTTGTTGGAAGTGCAATTGTTCTAACTCCACCCCGGTCCTGATGAATTAGAAGCTGTGGAGATGGGCCCTGAAATCTGTTTTAATAAGCCCTGAACACTTTGGGAGGCTGAGGCAGGTGGATCACGAGGTCAGGAGTTCAAGACGAGCCTGGCCAACATGGTGAAACCCTGTCTCTACTAAAAACACAAAAATTAGCTGAGCGTGGTAGTGGGTACCTCTAATCCCAGCTACTTGGGAGGCTGAGGCAAGAGAATTGTTTGAACTCAGAAGTGGAGGTTGCAGTGAACTGATATCGCACCATTGCACTCCAGCCTGGGTGACAGGGCAAGACTCTGTCTCAAAACTAAAATAAAAATAAAATAAAAATAAAATAGAATATAAAATAAAATAAAATAAAATAGCCCTGCTGCTGATTCTGATGCACATTCAAGTCCAAGAACCACTGTTTATTCATCTAGTCATGCTGGCTTCTCAATAGCAAAGAGTTCAGGCTGGGGATGCTTCTCTGGAGCAAAAGGTGGAGGCAGAGGCATCATTCAGGACTTATGAACCCACTGTCTCCAAGTGGAGCTGACTTCATTGGGGAATTCTATTTGTCTTGGATATTTCTAAACTACTTTGCTTCTTATTTGCCCATATCAAAGTCCCACTTTGGTTCCTTTTGTCAGTCATCACAGTTTTTCAGCATGTAGCTATATGGGGTTGAGATCATGTAGATGAGATCATGCTCCTGAGGGAGAGGAAAAATAAATAAAAAGAAAGCTGCCCTTACCTGTCCATTCTGGGCCCAAGCATCTGTTGTCAATACTGAGTCAGCCACACTGTCAAGGTGAGGCTGCACAGACTAGCCCTGGGCTCTTTTGCAGGAGTCTGTACCTTTTTAGGCTTCAGATATCACAAAGACTCTCCTTGCTTTATCCTAGCCCTGGTTAGTACCAGACCCACGAATATGGGGATAATGGGCAGAGCAAAAGAAGAAGAAGAAGAAACCAAGTCCATTCCATTACAATACTAAATGGCCAACTCAAGGAGGAAAGAGGGCAGGCAGAGCAAGGAAGGTCACAGATGGGAAAGATTCTGCCCATTATGTAAGACAAACCACTCATTTTCAACTGGAAGAAGCAGAGGTTGAGAGAGATGAAAAAACTTCTCAAGATCACAGATCAAAACTCAGTTTACCAGAGAGGCACTTTTCCCACCATACCATTCAGTTCCCAAAATGTAGTCCAGGGACCCCCAGGGATCTCTGAGACACTATCAGGGGATCCATGAAGACAAAACTATTTTCATAATAATATGAATACCTGATTTGCCTTTTTCTCTCTCATTCTCTCATAAATGTATAGTAGGATTTTCCAAACACTGCATGACGTTGATACCACAAGTTGAATTAAGAAACAACCATGAAAATACAACTATTCTGTTAAACCAGAACAAAAAAAAAGATATTTAGAAAAATGTAAAACAGTGTCCTTCTCATGATTTTTAAAGAAAATATAGTTTTTTGTTTTTGTTTTTTTTTTATAAAATATGTTATATCTTAGCTTGGGCTGCTGTAACAAAAAACTACAGACTGGGTGACCTAAGCAATAGAAATTTATTTTCTCACAGTTCTGGAAGCTGGAAGTGTGGGCACAGGGTACCATCGTGGCTATGTTCTGATGCTGGCCATCTTCTTGGCTTGGAGACAGCCACATGCTCACTGTACATTCACATGGCCTTTCTTTGGTGCATGAAAGTGGAGAGATAGTGCTCTGGTATCTCTTCCTCTTCCTTTAAGGGCACTAATCCCATTGTGAGGGGCCCACCCACATGACCTTATCTAAACCCAGTAACCTCCAAGTGTCATCACACTGGGGGTTAGGGCTTCAACATGTGAATTTTAGGGGGATACCAACATTTATTCTATAGCAGTTATTTTTGGCATGTAATGGCTTTATATCATTATTTTAATAAATTAAAATTGTTTATTGTTTTAAATTTCTGTTTTAACATTTACTATAGTAAATAGTGATAGATATAACCTGTATCAACAAAAGTTCTTTACAGTCCTTAACAATTTTTAAGAGCATAAAAGTCTCTGAAATCAAAAAGTTTGAAAATTGCCATGCTCCACCATGTCTTTAAAAACAAATGGTTGACTTTTAACTCAGAAAAAGATAATTTTGAAATCACAAGCTCTGTGAGGACAGGGATGTTTCTGATTTTGCTCAGAAATGTTTCCCAAGTTCCTAGATCAGTCCCTGTCACATTGCAGGCATTCAATAAATATAAATCGAATAAATAAAAGGATACATATTTTACCCAAAAGTCAAAGTCAACAGTAATTTTTTTTTTTAACTTGCTCTGTCGCCCAGGCTGGAGTGCAGCGGCATGATCTTGGCTCACTGCAAGCTCCACCTTCCGGGTTCACGCCTTTCTCCTGCCTCAGCCTCCCAAGTAGCTGGGACTACAGGTACCCGCCACCACGCCCGGCTAATTTTTGCTTTTTTTTTTTTTGGTAGAGACGGGGTTTCACCATGTTAGATGATCTTGATCTCCTGACCTTGTGATCTGCCCGCCTCAGCCTCCCAAAGTGCTGGGATTACAGGTGTGAGCCACCACGCCCAGCCAGTCAACAGTTTTTTAACCAATAGCTTAAAGAGGAAAAAAATGTCCAGAGAGGAAACTCTTTGACAGAAACTTCCCCATCTCTAGAGTCCTCCAGGTAGAAACTAGAACCGGGGCAAGGTGCCAAGTTCAGTTGTCATCCTAATGTCCTAGAATCAACTTAAAGTTGGCAGTACTAGAGGGTATGCCCTATTTCCTTTTCACATATGTGCCCTTCTCACCTCCCTTCTTCCTCCTCATTCTCGACATCTGTTTTCTTTGAATAGCAGGTTTATTGTTGGATGCAGAGATATGACCTGGAAACAATGACTGTGGAACAACATATATCAAACAAATTCAGAACTTAGGAAATGTGGAGTGCAGGTACCATTTCCATTTTCACTGGGCTAAGAATTATCAGATAACCCTGAATAACTGGGGAAAAATACTGATTTTCAAAATGTATACACACTTAAAAAAAAAAAAAAAACTTGATCTGCAAAAATTAGCCCTACTTTCTTTAGGCTACATTGTTTTGGCTGAGAAATGATTCCTACAAGATAAATTTTTAGTAAATTTTGCCTAATCATTCCAGTACTTTGCAAAGAGTTAATACTTTGTCCCCCAGAATGAACTCTTTATGATGAAGGAGATGCTCCTAACTCATTATCAGAGCTGGCCAAAAGTACGTGTTTTTGGTACTTTTACATACTTCATCCTTTTGATAAATTGTGTCAAGTTCAAAAGATGGCCATTGCCTCCAATTTAACATTCAAAATTCTGAAGCTGAGAGAGGCCAAGTGACTGAACAAAATATCAAATTGGACTTACAGTCAGGCTTTTGGGATCCTTGCAAGGGCCCTTTTATTTTCATGACATTGTATTGGAAACATGGGAATCTATCTGCATGATTAACCTAGATAAGCAAAAGGTTATGTGTTGGACAATGTGCTTGTTGTTTTGTGTGCAATATCTCACTTACTTCTCCCTTACATGATTGTATTTTACCAATGAGAAATATGTGATTCAGACAGGTTAAGTAACTTGCTCCAGATCACACAGATGGAATTAGAAGTAGTATTTTAATAAAAACATGTTCTCTGTCTTTGCTGACTTCATTACAAGACGCTGCCTTCCAAATGAGAAGGCATGCTGTCAGTACTTTCACTTTTTAAGACAAAAGATTCTTATTAAAATATATAATGAGTGACTTAGGCTTGAATATGTGATTACTCACCATCAAATAATGAAACAAAACAGCAAGATGCTTTCATACCATCAAGTAAAATTTCAAATCATAATGGCCTATCAACCAAGAAAATCAGAATTTAATACATATTAGAAAAACCTACTCTGCAATCTCTAAGTGTAGAAGCTCCTATATGCCTTCCCCCTCTGCCTTTCCACTCCTTCTCCTGCACAAGGGGGCCAGACAGCAGTGGAGCAGAGAGCAGGCTGATTTCATGTAGGAGTCACCTGGTGTTGTGTATGGATTGGAATAGCTTTGGTAATTATAATGTCTCCTGCCTTGCCCAGCCAATTTTGCTGCAGAATTGGGGATATGAAAGCACTTTTGCGATTCCAGAATAAGATGGCTTACGTATTCTTCGAGAAGCTAGTTTATTTTAAAGCACACAGTGGGGCAAACTGTCACACACTCAGCTTCCTTTTCTACAGAATTCTTCAGCAAGCGGTTACGGGCTGAATTGTGCCTCCCCAAAATTCACATGTTGAAATTCTAACCCCTAGTGCCTCAGAATGTGACTGTATTTGGAGATGGAGTCTTCAAACATGTAAGTCAGATTAACTGAAGTCATTGAGGTGGGCCTTAATCCAGTAGGACCGGTGTTTTCACAAGAAGAGGAGATTAGGACTGATACAGTTAGGCTTTGTGTCCCCACCCAAATCTCATCTTGAATTTTAATCCCCAGGTATTTAGGGAGAGACCTAGTGGGAAGCGACTGGATTGTGAGGTCGGTTTCCCCTGTTCTGTTTTTGTGATAGTGAGTGAACTCTCATGAAATCTGATGGTTTTATAAATGGTAGATTTTCCTGAGCTGACACACACACACTCTCACCTGTCACCATGTAAGTTGTGCATTTGCTTCTCCTTCGCCTTCCACCATGATTGTAAGCTGCCTGAGGTTTCCCCAGTCATGCGGAACTGTGAGTCAAATAAACCTCTTTCCTTTATAAATTACGCAGTCTGGATTATTTCTTTATAGCAGTGTGAGAACAGACTAATACAGACACAGAAAAACACAGAGGGAAGACCATGTGAAGACATGGGAAGAAGTCAGCCATATACAAACCAAGAAGAGAGACCTCAGAAGAAACCACTCTACTGGCACCTTAATCTTGGACTTACCGCTTCCAGAACTGAGAAAACAGATTTATCTGTTGTTTAAGCCACCCAGTCTGCGATATTTGCTACGACAGCCCTAGAAAACTAATATACAGGCCCAGTTTTTGTTTGTTTGTTTTTGGTTTTTTCGTAAGGACTTTAGGCTCTTATGAATGGACACTGGCCTCCAAGGCTCCTCAGCACAGATTTCCCAATGTCTGGAAACATGGGCCAAGCACCTTCTCCCATGTTGACCTTGACGGTCTTCCCCGCACTGCTGAACCTCAGAGGAAAGGATTGGGAAGACTAGAACAATCCCAGGGATGGTTCCTATTCTTCCCTTCCCAGGAGTCTCACACCCTGCTCAACACCTTCCCATTCTGCCCCCCTGGGTGTCAGCCTTTCTTCTGTGTTTCTAAACCACACAGTGTTGAGTTGTCAGTGCTGACACACTGAATAACAACACCTAGTTAAGGAGCACACACAACTCTAGCACCTTTTACTAATTAATTTACCCCAACTTTCATTTCATTTGCCTCTCAGTTTCTAACTTCTAACTAAACCTGCTAATTGCTTTGTGCTCATTCTGCCGCATTCTTCTAGAAGTGAGAAAAAAAAAACTGTCTTACTAACGCCAATGTTGGAGAGAAAGAGGGACAGTGAATTTAACAAAGAACCCAATTTCTATGATTTAAAAATGTACATTAGGCAGTGGGGAAAGGCATTATTTTTGTTTAAAGATTCAGCCTTAATAAGAAAATGTTTCTCTCTATGTTTGGTTATGCTAGTTATTTTTAGCATTCAGACACATATTGAATAATTGTAGAAATTAAAAAAAAAAAACCTCAGTATCAAATATAGAAAGTTGTGTGTGCGCTGATGTCTGCATGTTGGTGTGACCCAACCTGCAGACATCAGCGCACACACAACTTTCTAGATTTGTGTAAATACAACATCCTCCCACCCACTGAGCTGGCAAACAGCAAAGAGACAGGGGTATGGTCACTGCACTGAATTCTGTATTATATTAATCTTATGGGCTTAATTTCAATAAGACATTTGCTCCAGTGTCTCTGGAGCCTGGAGGAAGCTAAGGTTCCACTTCTCAAAATTCTTCTCATCTTTCCTGGTCAGCTCAAAATGCTACATCTTCCACCATTTGGGCCCTGAGCTCCTCCCTTTCTCAGCGAATATTGTCCTCTCCAAACTTCTGAAGTAGGCAACCCAAATTAGCACCACTGAGTATTCAACCACGACAAAATATAATTTTATTTCTCCCTAACTGAACTTGATTTCTGCCTGAATGTTCATTCCATATGATGTTTCAAAAACCTCATCATATCTAAGGAAAGTTAATGGTTGGCGTGATTTTTCTGACATTTCAAACATAATGGTGACTGAATTCACGATTTCATTCCTCTTTAGAGGTTGATGCTGAGGTCTTGGGTTCTTATTCAAATGTCACCTTAACACTGGCAAGAAGTCAAGCCTCTGTCTCCTTGGGTTGATCTGTCTGGATTTGACGCAGGTGACAGTCCTTTCTGTCATTCTGCCTGCCCGCTTCCTACAGACATCTTAAGAGGGAGGCAAGGAGATTTCAGGGAAACACACATGAGAAGCTTCCCCTGCTTGGAGAGGGTGCGCTTAAAATTTCAAAACAGCGCCCGCCTCCCTCCCCCACTTGTACTGTAAAAATAAACAAAGGCAATTTAAATGAGAAGAAACAGAGGTTATTTATTCAGAACTTGCTACAGCAAGGGAGTCAGTCACTGTCTCTTGCAACTTGCATTTTGGCAAAGACTCAAAGGCAGACAGGGGAATGGGAAAGTTTCATAATGCAAAAAAGGAAGGCTTCAGGTGTGCTCTGATTGGAGGTTGTTGGCACAGGGAAGCTGAGGGCACGTTACGTAGAAGTGGAGATTCTTCTGTGACTGCTTTGGGGAGCATAATTAGTTTTCTTTGGTTGATCCTGAGTTGGAAGCAGGGAAAAAGTCAGGGACGCTGGCTGTTATTGGTCAAGACCTCCCTGCTCTAGGCTGATTGCTGCAGAGGTTGCAGTTTGGCTTCCTGGACCATTTGCTGCAGGGTTTGTGGATTGGACTCTCATTGTCACAGATGCTCTGACCAGTGCCTGTTTATTTAGTCCTCAGCTCTATAAAGAATAGGTAGAACTAGTAGATAAGGCGGTGGTTCACAAACCTCAGCATGATCAGACTGAATCACGCATAGACACACAAACACACACACACACACACACACATGCACAAGTTAAATCTTCACAGCTCATCTTGTTCCACATGCCTATCCTCCTCTCCCCCACCCCAGGTTATTAACTCCTTGGGTCTCTTAGTCACTTTATAATATCAGTTCAGTGACCAACACATAACAAATTGGTGCTTGGTAAGTATTTATAGTTTTGTCTAGGTTCTTTTTTCTGTATCTTTGGTTTGACTGTGACTAACAGAAAAAAATTTGGCTGCAGGGTAGAAAATGAAGCTCCCATTGCCTACTCTGAGTACTAATTGCCTATAGCACCGGGGCTCCCACTGCCCAGTAGAGGTGAAACAAGTAGGGATGACACATTAAGGATAATAGGCTGAGGGAATTGGAGGACATAAAACAAAGAAATGGACCTAGGGGCTCATTCGAACAGCTTCGGTTTGATGCACTCTGCAGCTTCCCCAACATGGCCCCTGTTCACGTGAAAAAGGGAGTTAGACTAAGCTGGTCATTTACGGAATCTGTTCACTGCCTCTCTCCGGGAAAGAGCATTAACTCTTTGGCAGCAGGTTTGGTCAGGGTAAATCAATGTTGACAATATTGGTTTCGTTATTTTCTGAGAGGCCAGTTAAATGTTATTGTTATTTTTATTTAAATAGGACTCTCAAAACCTATCTATTAAAAAATAGAGAATGGGGAGGTCATGCATTAATGCATTCAGTTGTCCATTCACTCATTTATTACCTAATGGTGAATAACTTGGTCTGTAGAGCAGTGGTTATCAAGCTGGGACATAGGAGAATCACCGAGGAGGATGAAAAATAGCACCCCCCACCGCCAGCCAGGCTACACTTTCCATCCATTAGAAACTCTGGGGGTGGGACCTTGGATTTTTAAAACTCCTCAGGTGATTCCAGTGTTCACAGGTGAAAGTTGCTGCTCTAGAATTAGACCTCCTAAATTAAATCCTAGCAACCATGCTTATTAACTGAGCAACCTGCCTAAGCTCTCTGCGCCCCAGTTTCCCCATTTGTGAAATGGTTAATGGAGTAACATGTACCTCAAGGGGTTTGGAGAGAATTAGGGGAAGTGACACATGAAAACAGTAGTTCAGTTCCAAACACATAGTAAGGTGTATGGTAGCTATATTTGTATTTTAATTAATTATAACGGTATTATTTGAATTAACATTAAGCCCTGTGGGGATATAGAAAAAAATAAAACATAAAATATTTGACTACGAATAAACAATAGTTCAGTTTCAAACACATAGTAAGGTGTATGGTAGCTGTATTTGTATTTTAATTAATTATAATGATCTTATTTGAATTAACATTAAGCCCTGTGGGTATACAGAAAAAAATAAAACATAAAATATTTGACTACAAATAATGCTGGGTAGAATTACATTTTTCTGGCTATGAAGGTGAAATAATAATGCTGTGAGAAAGAAAAAGAAAGAAAGTAAAAGTGGCTTCATGGAAGGCATCGATTGTTGGTTTCTTCCATTTGTTTGACCAGGGCAGGGCATATTATAGTGAGCAGCTATTAGGGCCCGCAAATGATCTGCTGGTAGTCTACTCTGAAAGTTTTGCCCAACAAGGAATAACTGCAGATATAACAAAACCAGTCATGGGAACCATAAACCGGATATAAGATGAAGTAAGTACTTGCAGCAAAAATGGACAGGTCAATAGAGAGAACAACAAAAGATGAGAAAAAAACAGAAGCCATAAAGTACAGAAAAGCTATCCAGAGGAAAGTGTGATGCCTTTACCTGTTAGTGGCAGAAGCCATGGAACAAGAGACAGGAAGTTGTAGTCACTATAAAGCCGTGAGAGCAATTATCTCTGTGTGCAAAAGATGAATCCCTGTTCCTTGGATAAATGAGTGAATGAATGAAGAATGAATCAATGAATGAATTAGGAAACCAATAGCCTAAGAAAGCTACAACAACAACAAAAAATTTTGCCAAATGGAATTTTAAATTTCTTAGATTTCAAGGGTATGTATGCTTCAGGTCAAGGATGTGACTAATTAAGGTTTGCAGGACCTGAAGTTTAAACAGTTTGGAGGGCGCTCTTCAAGAAAAGGAATTTTAAAAATCTTGCTTGCTCTCTATAAATAGATGGACTTTGACAAGGCCTGTGTAAGCAGGTAGCCCTAGAGCTCTAGCTTCATTGGTTTTATGATGACTTTTTCTTTGCTGGTATAAAGGAGAGGGAAAAAGGAATGAAAAGGGAAGTGAAGTATTCTGAAGCCATCGCCTTCACTGTTTGCCACTGTTTATGATCAGTAGTTGTAAATGACTTTATGGCTTTAGCAAATGGATTCGTCCTCTTTCAAAAACATTTGGTTACATAGATGTTCTAAAAAAGCTTATATCTGTTAAGGGTTATTATTGGACAAATAATATAAAATATCTATTTATCATGTTAAGGTTTTAATATATCTTGTTTTCATTCCAATAGAATGTAATATTGATTGTAAAATAATTTTGTCCACTCACTAGTGGTAGACCAGAATTACTTTACTAATGTTTGTTTTTCTTTTTGATTCCCTGTTTATTCCCAAAGGCTAAAAATCCAATTTATCATTATTGATCTGTCTTTCACTATAGAGCAGAAATCTTTTGAATTAGGTATTTAGGCTTTGCTTGGTTTCATTTTATAATTAAACTCTTACTAAAGCTGAATTATCAACGTTTTAATAAGTATTGAAAAGATATATTTGTATTTAATCCCTTTTGAAGTGGCTCACACCAATATGAAGTGTCTAGGAAATTCATGTGAAAATACATTGTTATATTTGTAATGAACTCTTATTTATTCACTTAAACAACAGGAATCTATTTAGAGCTGTCTATGAGTTTCATACTGTGTTTTGAGGTAAAAAAGCAAATTATAAATCTGTAGTCCCTGACCTCAATAGATAAAGGTTTACTTTAGGTAAAATACGAATGTAAGCTACATGACACCAACTACTATCTATAGCAACTAAATGATGAACGCTAACTTGGATTGCAACTGTATTAAACTGTGTGTGGTTATAGAGACATGGCCTGGGAGCTTAATATGCAGATGGGTAACCATGGGATTATGGGAAGGAGAGATAGGAAATGCATTTCAGAAGATTACTGTGAGGGAAACAATGTGAGGGAAGGGACAAAAGTAAACTGAGCCACTGCAAGAACTTGAAAGAACATGGGCTGGTAGCGTGGGGATCCATGTGAATGACTGGTGAAAATTAAGATTAAACTAACAAGAAATGGCCAGATAACTATAAATCTTGAGTGTTGTCTTATTTTTGAGTCTGTTTACTTTTTCTTGTGGCATAAGATATAAAGTTATTGGTGTTTCTTGAGTGGAGGAATGACTTTATAGTGCTGCCAAGTTCAACAGCTCTGAATTTAAAGTCAAAGAGATTTGGGTTCAAGTCATGTCTCTGCAACTTACCAGCTGTGTAACTTTGAGCAAATTCCTTAACCTTCCTACACCCGAATTTTTTCATCTGAAAATGATGGTATTTAATGATTCTATGTTTCAAAGTATTGTGATGAGTTTATAATAAAGTACTGCATAGTGAATATTTAGTATTGATATTTGAGTACATAGTAAACACTCAGTACATAGTAAATATGATGACTATTGCCATGATTTAGAAGTTAGAATCTAGTGTGGTTAGTATTTCAGCGTTGATCATGACCCAGATGGGAATGTAGTAAAGTTTTTTGTTTTATTTTTTATTCTGTTGTCTTTTTTAATAGAATGAGTTTAACATAAAAGTAAAAAATGTAATTAGATATTCTTACTAAAAGCAACATATGCATTGGTAGGTCATACTATTTTATTTAGGCCCCTGGATAATCCAGACCAGTCAGTGGTAGTAAACATAAAAGGGAAATAAAGAATCTAAGCAATTAACAGAATTTTCTTGGTCCCAAGTTGTGATTTTTCTTGCATTCAAGAAAACACTGGTGAGTTATGTTTGTTTGTTTAAAAGTGAGTCATTTTGATAATCCCTTTGGCTCAAAGATTAGTATACTCTATGCTGGGAGAGACAAAAGAGGAGGTCTTATTTTTGTACATAAGAACCTCTGTCTATTTTCTTTATCATATTCTGAAGCTGTGACGGTAGTTATACAGATTATGGGAAAGCTCTGATAAGACTGAATGAGGGATAGGAAACAGGCTACGGATACATATGGTCCACATCAAACCCTCTGGCTTTCCCAGTTTAAGCATGATTCATATGACCAGCAAGAAGAAAAGGCAGAGAAATCTCAATTCTAGCTTTAGATCAAAATAGACTAACTTTGATTTTTGATGGAGAAAGAAAGTAATTATGGCATGTTAGAGTTAAGTCAAATATCCCCTATTTCTTGTTAAGGTATTTACATATTTCACTGAATATATGTTTGAACGTTAGCAAGAAATGCCTTGTGCTGTTATGGTTTGTTTCTTCTTTACTTAAAAAATAAATCAACCACTAGTTCTGATGTTATCTGTTCAAATATTCCACATTGGGGGAAAATCCTCATCTATTACACATGCTTGAATTTGGATTCAATCCCAGAATAGAATAGTTGCTAATGCCTGCACGTGGGCTGGAGCTGTGTAATTGTTTTTGGTGCTTAAGGAAGACATGGGGAGGAATCTGTCTCCCAACAGCAGACCAAATTGTGATTTTAGAATCCTTAATCTAGATTAAGTCCCAGAGAGACACGAACTAAAATGTTTCTTTCAGTTTCCCCCACTGAGTACAGTTTTCCGTTTTTTTGTTTTTTGTTTTTTCTTATAGGTATACAACCTCTCCTTTATATTTCATTCAGCTTTCAAAGGCAAAAGAACAAAATCAACTCATAAATGACAGAAGGGGAATCATTTTGTTACTAGAAGTGGACAAGAAAATGATTTTCCCTGCTGTTTGCCTCAGCTGAATTACAGCCTTATGTCTGTGTGAAATCCAATTTGATGAGATTTTCTTTGTTACTGTTGAAAGAACTTGTCTCTTGGCAGTCCTGCCCCAAACTAGATTGTGCCATTGCCTTCTGCAAAGCTTCTCGTACCCTTGGGTAGTCATCAAGCCTCATCTCCCCTCTTTAATTATAGCTTCTCTGTACATTATCAGACATTTCCCGGAAATTTGGGCTCAGCAGAATAGGAATTGTCATATGTATCAAAAATATTGTCTTTCTGTATTAAGCATTGACAGTGTATATAGACAAATATCAGCTGTAGAAGACTTTCTACTAAGGGTTTACAATCTTAGAAAAATTAGAAAGTGAATACAATCTGATCTCTAAAACACTAGAAGATTGGCTATCTTAATATTGGTGGGATGAGACTGGATTTTTTCCTCCAAGACTGTTGGAGGGGAAAAAAAGGAAAAATAGTTACATCAATCCTCGAAGCCAGATGATGAGTATGGGAGCAACCTTCTATTTTCTGTTTTTCTAATCAATTTAAGATAAATACACTACAGATTATATTTAGGGGGCTGGTAGGCTGACTCAGTTTCCCAGATGACTGAGCAGTGGATCAGCTTTATGAAGTTTAGTGCCAAAACTCATCTGCCCCAGAGCCAGGTGGCCTGATTGAAACCTAAGTGACCCAGGAACCATTTACCAGCAGACAGTCAGTATCAAGAATCACAGCACTGACACTCTACTTGGAGTCTTCTTGATTGTACACAAAATCGATTTCTCATTCCTTTCATCTTGTTGTGGCTGGCAGCCCATCTTTGCATGTTATTATCTCCAAAATGGCAAAAAAAAAAGCTCTTTACTTGGAAGACATCAGAGGTCTGGACCTCCCATTTTTGGCCCAAATCCATCCACATACAAAGTGGGGATCAGTGGACCAGTGGGCCCCACTTTTCTTCTATAGTAGGACTCGATCATGATGATTGTTTGGTATTACCAACATCAAGACCCAAAAGTCCAATGCTGCAGAAATTTCAGAAGTGGTTAGAGCAAGATAGATCCTGAAGATAGACCCTTAAAAATATTGATCTTTGGGTTCCTCTAATTGCTGCATTTTTCGTAGTACATGCTAACCTTTCGAGTTCCATCCCCAGAGATATATAGTATCTTAAATTTGACTATGATCTTAGAGTCCTAATGATTCTTACCCACTACAACCTCAGGTAGATGGATAGAAGATAGATAGATAGATAGATAGATAGATAGATAGATAGATAGATAGATAATAGATACAGAAATGCAGAGATAGAAAGGATAGATTTGTTGTTGTTTTGATGATATTTTTATGCAAGTAAACCTCATTTATGTTTTGATCTATCATTCCACTAGGTATCAGAAACTTTATTCCATTGGATTAACATGTTCCTCTTTTCCCTTTTCCATGCAGCTTAGGTAGTGCTAGGACCTAGCAGAACTATATGGACATGGGTGGGCATGACGTGGACCATATCTGGGTCTCCATTATTTCTCCGCACTGTCTCCACCCTGTCCTGCTTATTCCTGCCTGCAAAATCTCTTCAGGTCGGCAGCGCTGTGAGCCGCCCCTGACCCCCACTCCAAGGCAGGGTACACAGGAAGCATTCTGCTACTCCTGATCCCATGATGGGCTGTAATAAATCTATCTTCAGAGCCTCTTTGGGGCGTCACTGAATTTTTCTAGTGCCACGTTGAGTTTGGGATTCTGAGAGACTGAGGCAGGCCAGCCTCAGGCAGGAGACTTTTTCTGTTCCTACCTGTTCCAGATGAGAAGGACCTCAAAGGATTGCCTACTTCCTGGGTTTTACCTGGAGATGGTTGCCACATTCTTCCTATACCTGACTCTGTAAATTTGTTTGGGATTTCTATTGTTCTCTTACTTCCTACCTTTGAATTTAGTCCTGTGGAATCTTGACCTTGTCTGAGGATAAGGGTAAAGTGCAGATAAACATTTCTCTAATAATATTTTCTGCTTAATCTTTGTCTGCATCAGAGCCTGTGCTATTTGAAACTCAAAGCCAAGGATCAATTCTTTTCTTCTCTCTTTCTCCTATGTTCTCTCTTCCTTGGTGACTGTTGAAAGCAGGGAAACATCCAGGATAATGAAATGCTGGGAATGAAAAACAGAATTGGTTAATAAATCAAGATATTATTCAATGTTTCTCAAACTTCAATGAAGCATAGGCCTCTTTTCAAAGGAAAACATTCTCTAGAATATAAAATATAAGATTGTACTCATTAAAATTCTATTTAAATTTGTATAGAGAGAAAACATAAAACACTCTATGTTTACAGATCTTAAGCAACCAAGAAGCCTAAAACTTACTTATAAATGTCCTTGGCTGTTAGGGTTGTAATAACAAAACAACATAGACTGAGTGGCTTATAAACAACAGAAATGTATTTTCTGGTCTGTAGGAAGTCCAATATAGAGGCACTAGAAGATTCAGGGTCTGGTAAGGGCCTGTGTCCCGATCCATAGGCAACCAAATTTTTGTTGTGTCCTCACTTGGTGGAAGGAGAGAGAGAACTCTCTGAGATTTCTTGTATAAAGGTACTTATTCCATGACCTAATTACCTCTCAAAGACCCTCACCTCCTAATGCCATCACATTAGGGATTAGGTTTTAACAACAACAAGAAAGGTTGGAGGAACACAAACATTCCGCTTATAGCACAAATGAAATATAAACAAAATAAAAAAGAGAAGTCTGAAATAACTGGCGTTAATGTGATAGAATACTACAGCACTAATTGCTAAGAGTAAGCACATATTTGACACAGTGACTCTCATAGATCGTGCATTAACTTAATTATCTCAGTATTTTTTTTTTTGTGAGAGGGAGTCTCGCTCTGTCGCCCAGGCTGGAGTGCAGTGGCGCGATCTTGGATCACTGCAAGCTCCGCCTCCCGGGTTCACGCCATTCTCCTGCCTCAGCCTCCCGAGTAGCTGGGACTACAGGCGCCCGCCACCATGCCTGGCTAAGTTTTTGTATTTTTAGTAGAGACGGGGTTTCACCATGTTAGCCAGGATGGTCTTGATCTGCTGACCTCGTGATCCACCTGCCTCGGCCTCCCAAAGTGCTGGGATTACAGGCGTGAGCCACCGCGCCCGGCCATCTCAGTATTTTTCTTTTAAATTTCTGCAAAACCCTCCCTGGTCTAGTGAGCCACAGCACCATTTGGCCCTCCTTGCTGTGGACGCTTCATTTTTATGTGTCTGTTTTTTTCTTTCCTCATTAGCCCCTAGCAAGTGAAGTAACACCACCAAGACGATCACACACACTGAAATCAGAGGCCATAGTCTAGTGGTCGTCCTGACAATGTAGATTATGCTTTTTAATTATTTATTTTGTATCATTAAAATGAAAGCCCCAAATCTACAATCTTCAAAAAAGGACAACTCATTAACTGCTGGAGATCTAATTTCTAATCTGATTACTTTACTTCAGAGATGATCCCAAGCAACATAGTTAATAGTAGAGCCGGCAATCGTTCTAGAAGACGTGATGAGGGTTCAGAAGGCTTGGTGTCATCCCTAACAACAAATTGCTGTATTTCAAATTATAATATAGGGGTATGAACAATAATATCTATTTACCTTATATATACATTTTTCCTTCGAAAATTTAAGTTCTTGGCCAGGCGCGGTGGCTCACGCCTGTAATCCCAGCACTTTGGGAGGCCGAGACGGGCGGATCACGAGGTCAGGAGATCAAGACCATCCTGCCTAACACGGTGAAACCCCGTCTCTACTAAAAATGCAAAAAAAAAAAAAAAAAAAAAAAAAAAAAAATTAGCCGGGCGAGGTGGCGGCGCCTGTAGTCCCAGCTACTTCGGAGGCTGAGGCAAGAGAATGGCGTGAACCCGGGAGGCGGAGCTTGCAGTGAGCCGAGATTGTGCCTGCACTCCAGCCTGGGTGACAGAGCGAGACTCCATCTCAAAAAAAAAAGAAAAAAGAAAAAAAAAAAGAAAGAAAAAGAAAATTTAAGTTCTTTCTTACTTTAGGAAAGAGTAGTTTCAAGTAAACAGAAAATTTCTAAAAGCATCTAAGATCAAAAGAAGGGAAAGCTAGAGGAAAATACACAAAAGACATGGTTGGAAGAAATATATTTCAAAATGCTCCAAAAACTTAGCTACATTGCATTTTATGGGAAGTATATTTGAATAATGTCTCCACTGATTTAAGTTTTTATTAGATATGAAAAATAATGGTATAATTAAAATAAATGTATATATTCTGTCCACCATCAACTAATGATAAAGTTAGCAACCAGTCTATTTGGATATTGGAGATACATATATGTATATATATAAAATCTCATGAAATTATCGTGAAAAATCTACTAGGAACATAAATTTACTTAATTTTTATGGATCAAGAAACTGAATCTCAGAGAAACCTTACAATTTACCCAAGATCATAAAGTTGGTAAATGGAAAAGCTGTTATTTAAATAAAAGTTCTTTTGACTCCAAATCAGGGTTCTGTTCCCCATAATATATCTATCCCCCCATTTGACAGTATTTTAATAGCCCTACCAGTAAAACTAATGTTGTAATGCCACATAGCAAGAGCAAGTGAATTTATATAGAACAAGGATGAACATTTAATAAGAGGGGAAAGAAACTATTTTTCTTTTTTCCTACCAAGTAATCTGTGGATTGACTCACATTTTTCAGACTCTGGGTGTCTCAAAAGGAGTATACTCTAGAAAGGGAACAAAGTGAAATTAGAAAGGGAAATTAATAACCACAGAGGGACTTTTGCATGATTAAAAGTAATTTGTGGAAACAGCAAATGTTCTTTATGAGCCAACAAAGGCAGCTTTGTTTACAGCCACTGTTGTTCTCAAAGAAAATGTATAATGTCTGAAGATTTTAATAGACTTATTCAGATTTACCATCAGGGCCAAAAAAATACAGAATTACAGACAGAATTAATTATATGGGAATATTTTGTATATCAATTTAAAAAATTGATTTGTTATTGATTTATAAGTCACAGACTTCCGTGACTTAAGCTATGCTGAAAACTTCCTAATTTATATCCTCAATCCAGAACCATATATTGATATGCATTCCAGATGGTTCCATGTCAATGGGATGAAGTCTGCTTAAGTTCATTATGTCCAAGACTAGCTTCATTATCTCCTAACCCTATCCCAAATCTGCTTTTCTTCCACAATTTTCTCTCACAGCCTATGCCTCATTGCCCTTGAATTATATATCTCACGGATATTTAATATTGTAATTTATGGATAGCATAATTGTTCTTTCTTCTATTGAACAAATATTTATTGAGCATCTACTGATCACCAGCCGCCCAACTGATTTGAGTCTCTGTATCAGCAAATACAACATATAAAATAATGATGTATAGCTAAAACTTTTTTCTAATGTTTTCCAAATGCTAGACACAATAGTTGAAAAAGAATCACTAAAAAAACTACATTGTATTACATTGTCTTTGACACCTTCCCTTCTGGAGATGTTTCCTAATTCATATCCAAGAGGGTCTCTAAAGGCAGAGGATTGTTGAGTGAATCACCAGGCTCATTCTTGTGATTTAGGTACACTTGGGCCTCCTGACTGTGGCCTCTTCTTTTGTGTCTCCATCTTTCCACCTCTCTTAGCTTTCTATACATTTTCTTCTATGAAACGTTTCAAAAAAGGTGTTAACCTCAGTCATTGAGAGATCAGCATACATTTAAATCATAGTTTCTATGTTTAAGACCTGTTCCCTCTGTAATGTGAGTCATGTGTTGTCTATAAATTATAGGTTTTCAATGAACATAGTAATATTAGCTTTATGATAGTGTATGCCATTTGTTTTTAATAGCTTTACTGCAAATAAATTTATATACCATAAAGCTCACATGTTTTAAGTGTATAATTTATCTAGCTCTTACCACACACTAATAATGGAACATTTTCATCAGCTTCAAGGAAACCTCATGTGCATATAGTCACTCCTATTCACATTCTCCACCACTATGCAACCACTCATCTGCTTTCTGTCTCTACATATCTGCCCTTCTTTGGATATTTTATATAAATAAAAGAATACTACTTGCACTCTTATGTTTACTGCAGCACTATTCACAGTCACAAAGATTTGGAATCAACCTAAGTGTCCATCAATGGAAGAAAATGTGTGTGTATTAGTGTGTATACGCACACACAAACATGTTTATGCATTTATATACATTTTTGTGATATATAAAGAAATGATATATATATATATATATATATAATTTATATACAACATGGCATCCTAATCCTACTCAGGCATAAGAAAGAATGGAATGATGTATTTTGCAAGCAATGTGGAGAGACCTGAAGTCCATTATCCTAAGTGAAATAACCCAGCAAGTCCAATACCACTTATTCTCACTTATAAGTGGGAGCTGAACAATGGGTACAGATGGACATATAGAGTAGAATAATACACACTGGAAACTTCAATAGGTGGGAGGATGGGGGGCATGAGGGTTGAAAAATTACTTATTAGACACAATGTTCACTGTCTAGGTAATGGGTTTACTAAAAGCCCAGACTTCACCACTACACAATCTATGCATGTAAAAAATCTTGTACCCCCTAAATGTATAACATTTTTTAAAAGTTTTTAAGTGATAAATCAATAAATACACAGATTCTTCACACACACGCACACACACAAATGGAATCATACAAAACAACATACTCATTGAACTGAACATATTGCAGTTTCAGTTCCTGATGACTGCAATATAGTCACAAGAAGTTTTTGGTTTCCCAATGCATTTAAAAGTTGTGTTTAAACTATATTGTTGTCTATTAAATATGCAATAGTATTATGTCTTTAAAAAATGTACACACCTTAATTTTTAAAATACTTGATTGCCAAAAAATGCTAATGATCACCTGAGCCTTCAGCGAGTCATAATCTTTTTGCTAATGGAGGGCCTGATCTCAGTGTGGATGGCTGCTGGCTGATCAGGGATGGTTGCTGCAGGTTGTGTGGCTGTGGCAATTTATTTTTATTTATTTATTTTTTTGAGACAGCATCTCACTCTGTCACGCAGGCTGAAGTACAGTAGCACAATCTCGGCTCACTGCAACCTCTGCCTCCGAGGTTCAAGTGATTCTCCCACCTTAGCCTCCCAAGTAGCTGGGACTACAGGTACATATCACCACACCCTGCTAATGTTTGTATTTTTTTGATAGAGACAGAGTTTCACCATGTTAGCCAGGCTGGTCTTGAACTCCTGACCTCAAGTGATCTGCCTGGCTTGGCCTCCCAAAGTGCTTGGATTATAGGTGTGAACCACCATGCCCAGCCAAGGCTGTGGCAATTTCTTAAAACCACAGTGAAGTTTGTTGCCCCAATTGACTCTTTCTTTCACAAAAGATTTTTCTGTTGCATGCAATGCTGTTTGATAATGTTTTACTTGCAATAGAACTTTCAAAATTGGGGTCCTTCTGCAGCTTTATCAAAGTTTATGTAGTATTCAAAATCCTTTGTTGTCACTTCAACAATTTTCACAGCATCTTCACCAGAGGTAGACTCCATCTCCAGAAGGCACTTTCCTTGCTCATCCAGAAGAAGAAACTTCTCATTCATTGTAGTTGGATCATGAGATCAATCAAACTCAGTCACCTATTCAGGCTCGACTTCTAATTCTAGTTCTCTTGTTATTTCTACCACGTTTGCAGTTCCTTCCTCCACGAAACTATTGAACCCTTCAAAGTCATTCACGAGGGTTGGAATCAATGTCTTCCAAACTCCAATTAATGTTATTTCGACCTTCTACCATGAATTATGAATGTTATTAATGGGATCTAGAATGGTGAATCCTTTCCAGAAGATTTTCAATTTACTTTTCCCAGATCCATCAGAGAACTCACTTTTCATGACAGCTATAACATTAAGAAATTTCTTTATTTTTTTTTTCTTTTGTTCCCCTCAACTTTTTTAAGTTCCAGGGTATATGTGCAGGATGTGTGGGTTTGTTACATAGGTAAACTCGTGCCATGGTGGTTTGCTACACAATTCATCCCATCACCTAGGTATTAAGCTCAGCATCCATTAGCTATTTTTCCTGATGTTCTCCCTTCCTCCACCTCCCTGACAGGCCCCAGTGTGTGTTGTTCCCCCTGATGTGTCCATGTGTTCTCATCGTTCAGCTCCCGCATTTAAGTGAGAACATGTGGTATTTGGTTTTCTGTTCCTGCATTAGTTTGCTGAGGTTAGCAGCTTCCAGCTCCATCACTGCAAAGGACATGCTCTCATTCATTTTTATGGCTGCATAGTATTCCATGGTATATATGTTTGGTATATATGTACCACATTTTCTTTATTCAGTATATCATTGATAGACATTTGGGTTGATTGTGTCTTTGCTATTGTGAATAGTGCTGCAATTAACATATGTGTGCATGTATTTTTATAATAGGATGATTTCTATTTCTTTGGGTATATACTCAGTGATGGGATTGCTGGGTCAAACGGCATTTCTGCCTCTAGATCTTGGAGGATTTACCACACTGTCTTCCACAATGGCTGAACTAATTTACACTCCCACCAATAGTGCAAAAGAGTTCCTTTTTCTCTGCAGCCTTGCCAGTGTCTGTTGGTTTTTGACTTTTCAATAATCGCCATTCTGACTGGTGTTAGATGGTATCTCATTGTGGTTTTGATTTGCATTTCTCTAATGATCAATGATGTTGAGCTTTTTTTTCGTATGTTTGTTGGCCACATGAATGTCTTCTTTTGAGAACCATCTGTTCATGTATTTCTTAAATAATTATATGAGAAAATCAAAATTATTCATTGATCCATGAGCTATAGAATGGATGTTGTGTTAGCAGGTGTGAAAACAACATTAATCTCCTTATATGTTTTCATCAGAGCTCATGGGTGACCAGGTGTATTGTCCATAAGCAGAAATATTTTGAAAGGATTTTTTTTTTCTGAAGAGTAGTTCTCAACAGCAGGCTTAACATATTCAGTAAATAACATTGTAAACAGGTGTGCTCTTATTCAGGCTTTGTTGTTGCACCTATGGGAAACAGGACAAACATGGTAAATTTAGCATAATTCTTAGGGACTCTAGGATTTTTGGAATGGTAAATGAATATCGCTTCAACTTAAAGTCACCAGCTGCATTAGCCCCTAACAAAGGTGTCAACCTGTCCTTTGAAGCTTTGAAGCCAGACATTGACTTCTTCACAGTTATGAAAGTCCTAGATAACATTTTCTTTCAATAAGAGATCATTTTGTCTACCACGAAAATCTATTATTGAATGCAGCCCCCTCCATCCATTCCCTTAGCTAAATCTTCTGGATAACTTGCTACAACTTCTACATCAGCACTTGCTGTTTCTTATATTATGGAGATGACTTCTTTCCTTAATCAACCACTGTTAGCTTCAAACTTTTCTTCTGTAGCTTCCTTATTTCTCTTAGCCTTCATGGAAATGAATAAAGTCAGGGCTTTATTCTGGATTTGACTTCAGCTTAAGGGAATATTGTGGCTAGTTTGAACTTTTATCCAGAGCCCTAAAACTTCCTTTCTATCAGCAATAAGGTTGTTTCAGTTTCTTATCATTGGTGTATTTGCTGGAGTAGCACTTTAAATTTTCTTCAAAAACTCTTCCTTTGCATTCACAACTTGGCTACCTGTTTGGCACAAGAGTCCTAGCTTTTGGCCTGTCTTGGCTTCCAGTTTGCATTCCCTACTAACCTTAATCATTTCTAGCATTTGATTTGAACTAAAAGACAGGTGGCTCTTCCTTGCCCTTAAATAGTTACAGGCCATTGTAGCATTATTAATTGGTCTAATTTCAATAATGTTGTTTCTCAGGGAATATGGAAGCTGGGGGAGAGGGAGAGAGATGGAGAATGTCTGGTCTGTAGAGCAGTCAACACACACACACACATTTATTATTAAGTTCAACATGTTATCTGAGTGTGGTTTCTGGCGCCCCAAACAATTATAGTAGCCACATCAAAGATCACTGATCACAGATCACCGAAACAGATGTAATAATAGTGAAAAAGTTGTAAATATTGTAATAATTATCAAAATGTGACACTGAGACTTTAAATAAACACATGCTGTTCAAAATGACTCTCGTTGACTCCCATAGACTTGCGCCAGCAGGGTTGCCAAAAATCTTTAGTTTGTAAAAAGAAAAAAATGTGGTATCTGCAAGGCACAATAAAATGAAACAAAATAAAAGATATCTTTGTATGTGGTCTTTGTGTCTGGCTTCTTTCACCAAGCATAACGTGATTGAGGTTCACTGATGTTATAGCATGTACCTTTGCCCTTTTTTATAGCTGTTGAGTAATGTCCTGTTGTGTGACTGTGCCACATTTTGTTTATCCATTCACTCATTGATGGACATTTGGCCTGTGTCCACTTTTTGGCTATTGTGAATAAAGTTGTGATGAACACTTCTGTACAAGTTTTGGTGTGAATACATGTTTTCATTTCTTTTAGGAAGATAGCTAGAAATAGAATTGCTGGGTTGTATAGTCATATATTAAGTTAGTTTTAATTTTTAAGACATGCTAATTGTTTGGTTGATGGTTTTTTGTTTGTTTGTTTTTAAATTTTGAGGGATTTGGAATTTAATGGCTGGAACTTTGTCCCATTGTCTGTCCAGTTTTAAATTAATTGTATATTTGGGGAAGTGGAAGCATATGGAGATAGAGCATTCTTCAGGAACCCTCAGTCATTACTGCTCATGAGATTTTCTGAGCAGGTTCCATAGCTATTTATTTATTGCATGAAGTATAATTCTAAGAGACCTGATTAAATACTTGGAAATTGTGTCTTATTTTTAAATTAAAATTATTCAAAGGAGGCAAGATCATATGAAGTAAAAACCAAATATATATTGTAAATGAATATATTTAATATTTGAAATAAGAAACACAAGGAAATTTGTTTTCTACATTTCAAAGAGCTATTTTCAAAATAATTCTTGAAGAACCAACTGTAGTGCTTTGTATCATGATACTTGCTGGCTACTATAATAAAAATTAATATTTTTGATGTTCAAATGAGGAGATATTTGATGAAGACAGCACATAGTCAAATAGAATAAAAATAACTGAAGGACCCTAAAGTAGGTATAGCTTGTTAAACAGCCTGTTACCTGCACAGCAAAACTTAGGTTATGTTTAGAAATAAAATTTGACTATTACCACAACATGGAAAATGTAAACAGCTGCAAATGAGATAAGATCTGCAAGTAAAATAAAATAAAATTAGGATTCAGCAACATATTGATTTTCAGGATCTGAATTTTTTTTCTATGCAAGTGAAATAGAGCAAAGACGGAGTGGCTCTAACAAATGAGGGTATGTGATGAGCTTGGCAACAAATCAAGTGGGGCTGGTGGAACAATAGTATCAACTCATGACCAACAGCCTGGTTAATTGCATCGCTCTGGTCATTGTCTAGTCCCTCTGTTATAAAAGGAATTCAACATTCTCTCGGGCATTTTTATGGTAAATTTAACCTCCCCAGAGAGTTTGTGGGTTTTAATTTTATTTTAGTAAAATACAAAGATAAGCTATATGCCATATTCAAATCTGTAACCACATGAAATAGGATATTGAAGTATATACATTATGTATTAGGATTTGTCCAATTTCATTTCTGCTGGTTTCCTGGGGATTTTTGTTTCAGCATTTGTGTTGGATTTTCTTGGCCATTGCATGCTGCAGTGCATAACAACTAAGCAGCTGTGAATATGTACAGAACTCTTCAAATATAACACCTGCTGCACCTGCCTTTTCCTAGCTCCCCATAGAGAGGAATTTATTTATTAAAAAGACTTATATATTACAAATGAAATAAAGTCACATATATTTGGAAGAAGAAAAACTAAAACACTTCTCTTTGGAGAAATAAAACACTTCTCAAACTTAGAATATTATCTCTTACACACTAATGAAACATACCATTTGATTCCGCATAGTAGTTTATATTCTAGTTATTGCGAAATGAGTCTAATTATTTTTATTTTATTCATGTTTTAAATAAACTAATTTTATGGAATTCTACTTAATTAGTATGTGTTTTTAAAGAGTCATATTTTTAAGAAATCTTTAGATTAGATCCATGCCTAGAGTGACTAATAAGAATGAGAGAGACAAAAAAGAGGTTAAGTGGAGTGAGGAAATTTCCAACGTTTCATTAATCTCCAGAAGGGAAGTAGTATATACATTATCATTTGAACGAGACCATCTTTTAACTATATGCTAGTGGAATGAAGCTTCTCTGAAATTCTTCTTGCCTGGACAAACTCAAATCTGATAATCCCAAACCAGCTTGCTCACTACATTCCCTGTGTATCACTTTACTCTCTGAACAACCATGAATGATCACACATGCATACATTTATGTGCACATACTACTTTTCAAACTGTGAGTGTCTGATCTTTATCTTAATTAATAACCCTACTATTCTTGTTATCCATATTTGAAAAGCGAAAGCCATTTCAATGCACCCCTTGCCTTCACATCCAATCAGTTTCTGAATTTTAGCATTTCTTTTTTTGTTGTTATGTTTCATACAATTGTAAACACTTTTCCATTCGATTTCTACCGTGGAGAAGGCAGTATCATGCAGAGGTTAAGGACTCAGGCTCCAGAAGCCTGGTCTTAGATCTGGCACTTCCTTCCCGTGTAAACTTGGGCAAGGCTCTTAATCTCTGTGTCTCAATTTCTTCCTTTGTACAATAATCAAGTAGATGTAGGCTTCAGTTCTCAGGAGGTTTCAGTTATTTTCATATTGACCTCTCCATAGGGCTGCTTGAGTTTCCTCACAATATGGCAGCTGCCTTTCTCCAGAGCAAGTGATCCAAGAAAGTACAAAGCGGAAGTTGCAAAATCTTTCTTAACCTAGCCTCAGAAGTCAGATAACTTCATTTCTGCAATAACATGTTGATTACATAAGTCAGTGTGAGACCCCTCCCACAAGGATGTGAATATCAGGAGATGAGGCTCATTGGGACCATCGGGGGGACACTAGCAATTCTTATTGACAATGTTCTTACTCTAAATCTGACTTTTCTTTCCTCTTGTTTTACATTATCCTCCCAGTAGAGCTTTCCCACACATCGTTCACATCTCTAGCAATCTTCTAGTCATCACCAGAGCTTCTCCTTATCAATTTCTGTGCACTTTGTATACCATTCAGATCTTAACATTTTGTCATATTAGGTGTTAATCTCTTCTTTGCTTTAGATAAAATTTTCATTGTATGAGGCAGTTGTAATTTTTCTGTAGTTGAATCCGTCACTACCTTTGTTGTCACTTCTTCTCTGATGCAGAAAAGTACTATTCCTCTTAAAAGTTCATAAATATTTAGTTCTGTTTTGAACTAGAGGGGTTATTTATTATTTTTAAATAACATTTTGATGTGGAATTTCTTTTACAATCTTTTATAAGGTACAGCACTAAATTAAATTATTTAGTAAACTTTTTTCTTTTAATCGTGGTGATATCTATTATACATTATTCTCAATTTATATTTCACTGGTCTCCGTTTTCTAATTTTTGTAGCTAATGATTATTTTTTATTAAAAAAGTTTTGTCATCTTCATTATGATTAGTCCATATAGTATCTGTAACTCAGTATCTCTAAGAAATAGAAATTAGATTTATAAGCATACGTTTGATTTAGCTTGGCCAAATAACTCAATTCTCAAATTTTTCCATATTTCTTTACCTGGGATTACAAATTGTGAAATCCAAAGAACTTTTTGGGTACACTGATGTCTTGTTTGTGAAGAAATTTCCTTCTTGTCATCCTGGGCACAGTGTTAATGTTTGTTCAATTGCTTTTCTAATTTTATAAGGCATCTTGCATTCAGCTTATGTTAGTCTTTAAATCAGATGAAGAATGAGAGTAAAGGCTTTCCGTACTGGAATACGAGTAAAGTCACATTCTAATTGTAATTAAGGGCTATTAGGAAGGTAACTCATTTTCCCACAAATTTTGTGCCAGTTATGTCTGGGTTTGAAGACACTATAATGTCACCTACTCATGATGTTTAGTAGTCTCTGCTTTTATGAAGTGTCATGTACAACTCACAGTTGTTCTTCTAAACAATGTTGCCTGCTCAACCTTAATGGTTTTATTAGAAAGAGTCTCAAAAGTGTTTTTTTATGGTGGGAAGCCAGTGATTTGTGCAAGGATAAACTTTCGAGGATGTACATATAGTCTTTTAAATTATTTATCTTTATGTATAGCACTGTCTCAAAACCGTTATTTTTTTTGAGGTGTTTCGTAGTTGCAAAGTACTTGTATGCCTTTGAATGATAGGTTTTACCTTATATCTTATACTTTTGTATGTGTTCTTAACTGATGCTTTCAGATTATGTTGGCCCACCTGTCTGTAGTAGTACTATTCACATTATATTATATGCAGTCATGTACACCACTATTCCTAGATTAGGCTGCAAGCTGGTGAGTTCTTGACAAGTTTCCAGAGACTTGGCTAGTCATTGCTTGGGCCACCTGGCTATTTGTTTATTTCTGTCATGGAGTATGCTCCCGGCCCATCATCTGGGACTTTGAGTCCCTGAAACTGAGGGAAAGGAAAACACATCATTTGGTCCTCGTTGGCTTTCTACCCTTCTGCTGAAGGAGTGTATTGCCAGGAATCTCAACATGTGGTTGAGGTGGGTGGGAAGGAAGAAGGAGTCACCACAGAACTTTAAACAGATGGCTTTCATTTCAGGGCAGCTCACTCAAATAAATTCATTCTTTAACCATAACATATATTTTGCAAAACAGAATAGATATAAAAGAAGAAAAGCGATATTGACCACTCTGGGTCTAGAAATTGTAGTGGATTGTATACGTAACCTAAAAATGGCATAAGCTCTGGCTGGTGGATTATTCCTTTTAGACTGACTCCTGCTGAGGAATATATAGAGATTCATTCTTTAATTCTCCATCTTTGGGAGACCAAATAGCATTCTCGGTGTGCTATCAGGATAATACCTCAATACCTTAGGATAGTACCGCAGTACCGACATATTTTTTTTTCAGAATTAAATAACTTGATTCATGAGAGCACCTTAAAGGAAGACCTGGGACTTATAAAATGCTCAACAAATGCTAGTAATGTGTAATAATTAAATCATTTCACAGTTACATAGGAACTAGAATAGAGAAGAAACTCGTGATAATAGACATTGCAGAAGTTTCCGGGTTGGACAAACTTGAGTTTGAATTCTAGCTCTCCCATTTACTAACTGTGTGTCTTGGCCAGTTGCTGAGCCTATCTGAGTCTTGGTTTCCTCATCAGTATAACAGAAATAAAAATTGTTGTTTTTCATGGTGTTATGGACTGAATGTTGGTTTCGCCTCAAAATGTGTATGTTGAAATCGAACCTTCAGTGTGATAGTACTAGGATATGGTGTCCGTAGGAGGTCATTAGGTCTTGAGGGTGGAGTGCTCGTGAATGGGATTGGTGTCTTTATAAAAGGAACTCCACAGAGGTCTCTCGCTCTTTCTGCATGTGAGGATATAACGAGAAGTCAGCAGTCTACGACATGACATAGGGCTCTCACTGAAACCTGATCATGCTGGCACAGATTTTGGACTTCCAACCTCCAGAGCTGCGAGAAATAAACTTCTGTTGTTTATAAGGTACCCACTCTATGGTATTTCGTTATAGCAGCTCCAGCTGGTGAAGATGCATAGTTATGAAGATTAAAGGAGATTTCATACGTAAAATGGATGGCATATGTTTGACAACACTCGGTAAAGGGATTTACTGGTTATGAAATGAGAAATCAGAATTCAAGCCCCAGTCTTTTCACTCATTAGCTATGAAATCTGCACGAAATTACCTTATTATCTTAAGCCTTAATGCCCTTTTCTGGAAAATGAAGAGGGATATAAAATGGCTTTCAATAATTGTACATATGTCTATCACTTTTTTATTAGCATTTACCTTTCAAAATGTACTTGTTAATGATTTTATTTTTCCTGCCATATTTTAATCCTAGAATTATTCATCTTTGTATATACAGAAGCTAGCACAGTGCTTGGCATATAAAATTTGCTCCATAAATGCTGAGTGAATGAAGAGATGCATGAATTCAGGGAAGGGCAAATATATATTTTCATGAGAATGATGCATGAGCAGTATTAAAGAACAGAGAAATAGTGACTTCCCTGATTCCACACAAGCTACAGCCAGGCATTGGAAAGTTGGAAATTGGTTGAACAAAAAGCCCCCAAGGATGATAGCATTTTCGTCTATGTAAAAATATTCCTAACACAATTTCATATGTCAAAATCAAGTTTATTTTCGCTGCCATTGAAATGTGAGATGTAATTGGCACTGATCCTATTAAGTTTATTCTGTTTTTGCTCTATATTCTTTGTAAATTTAGTCTAGTAATATTTTCTCGTTATAGTCATTTACCCAATTTTTTTCACAAACGTGTGAAGAGAAACCATCATGTGTAAATTTCTAACCTTCTAAAACACATTTTACTTCAAATTTGATTATTTTTCAAAATGAGACATAACAAATGATAGTGAGGTCCATATTTGCAAAAAATCTTTTCTAAGGTTTTTCAAAGCTTTTTACTGGAAAAACAAAATTGTGTTTGTGAAACAGTCTGTGATTTAAAATAAGTTTAAAATATTTGAGAGGATAATACAACTCAATACATAAAAACTTTTCCTTTTTAAGATGGAAGGACCTATTTTTCTTAAGTGGTACCTTTAGTGTGAATTGTTCTTAAACAGTATTTAGAAGGCAAGTGTATCTGGTGAGAACACACATGGTTATGAGGATGTGGTTATGACACCTACCTAAGTTTCGGGGGTATATGCTGCTCCTTTTTAGCTGCAAACTTGTTTTTAGATTCCTCTCAGGACTGTGCACTGAATTTTCTATGGTCTTTGTTTCAGCAAAGTGTATCTGTTCCACTGCCTCATTCATTCAATAAATAATCTATCTGTGTCACACTGTGGCATACGGCACTGGCACATCATGTTGATAGTTACCCTTATGGAGCTCAAAGTTCAGTGGAAGCAACAGTCATTATGCAAATAAACACACAAATAAATACGTGTAATGAAACCTTGAGATGAACTCCGCGAAGGAAGAAAACAGACTATACGTTTGAAAAATTATAATGGCATGGGCAGGGGAGAGGGGCTGCCGATTTGCAATGACAGAATCACAGAATATCTTTCTGGGGAAGGGACATTTGTAATAAAAACTAAAATGAAAAGGAGCAGAAGGAAGGATTGAGGACAGAAAGTCGCAGAATATTCCAGATAAAGGAAAGAAGCTGGCATATTTTAGGAACCATATCAGGAGGACAGAAAACAAGGGGGAGTATGTGTGTGAGGTGTCATAGGATAAATAACCAGTATAAGGTTATCCAGAGATCAGGCTTTGCATTTTGGAGTGATCAAGTTTGTATTTTGAAATGATCACTCTGGTTGAAATGTGAAAAAGCTGGGGGTTCAAGTATACAACAGAAGATATTAGTTAGGAGAATACAAGGAAGTTGCAATGGCCCAGGAATGAGGTGATAGCTCCATGGACCAAGGAGGGACTGCCCAGTAGAGAGAGAAGTTAGCAAACGAGATTTGTTGTGGAACTTGTGTCCTTTCCCAGTTTTTTACTTTTTAATACCTAAAAACTGGATGTGTCTTTAGTCAAGGCATTTCATGGCTTATTTTTCAACATTGTTTTTCTTTCTTAGTTATACTTAAAATAATGACACATGTTACCATTGATGACATCTTAGATTCAGTGCTGTATTAGTTCATTCTCACATTGCTGTAAAGAACAACCTGAGCCCGGATAATTTATAAATAAAAGAGTTTTAATTAACTCACAGTTTTGCAAGCTGTATAGGAAGCCTGGCTGTGAAGGTCTCAGGAAATTTACAATCGTGGTAGAAGGTGCAAGAGAAGCAGGCACATCTTACATGGCCAGAGAAGGAGAAAGAGAGCAAAGAGGGAGGTGCTAAACACTTTTAAAGAACCAGATCTTGTGAGAACTCACTCACTATCATGAGAACAGCAAGGGGGAAGTCCACCCCCATAATCCAATCACCTCCCACGAGGCCCCTACTGCAACACTGGAGAATACAATCTGAGATTTGGGCAGGGACACAAATCCAAACCATACAAAGGGGATATGGTAAAACTTGCTAAAATTTTATGAGGGGCCATGGCCTTATTTCTTTCCTTAAGAGAGTTATATTTTTAGTTAAGCTATCTGAAGTTATAATAGGATATGATATCACATAAGGAAATATTCTATAACAAAATATTTATTCATTTCACAAAAGCTTTTTGCTTCTAGGCATTGATTGGGGTGTTGTATATACAGTGGTAAGAGAATAAAGCAAGAATAGTTGCTTCATAGGTTTCTAGCATGGCTGGGAAGATGGACATTGAAGAAATAATGAATGCTGTTGAATTCTGTGAAGGAGCAGTACAGTTTGATATGAGCAGGGGGAAAAAGATGTGTCTGATCTTGTCTAGGGAGAGAAGGCAAAACATCTTCAGGAAATGACATTGATTCTGAGACCCAAAAGATGAGGAGTTAATAGGAAGAAGGAGTAGGGAAGAGTAATTCTACGCTTGTCTCATGGTACATTTGAGAAATGGAAAGGTTAGTAGGGCTGGAACACAGAGGAAATAATGAATCATGAGTCTGAGGAGACATGCAGGGCCCAGATATGGCTGGGTCTTATCTCATAGACAGTGAGAAGGATGGAAGAAGTTGATATAATAAATCTTGCTTTTCATTGATGTCTTGTGGTCATTACATACAGAACGCATTTGTAGGGTAAGAAATGAAGGGCAAGAATGAACGTACGGATACCTGTATAAGAGACAGTAGCAGAGGTTGTGAGAGTGGAAATAATTGAACAAATATATGAGATATTTAGGATGTAGAATGCACAGGGTCAGGTGCCAGATTGGAAGGTAATCAACTATCTTAATTTTAGCTTAAAAAATTCTACCTCCCAAGAGATGCCTCAGTTCCAGGCAATTCAGTGTGGTTGGTCATTCTTGGTGGCAGAATGAGAAATCATATCAGACTTCCATTTTCTTGACTTGAACAATGAGGTAAATGACGGTGCAATTTCCTGAGTGAGAGTGCTGAAGGGGGCCAACTTTTCAGATACAATGGCATATGGTTTTGAGTTGCCAGCGACACATTTCAGCACACATTTGAATAGAAATTTTTGAAACTCAGAAGCAAGATCTGTCCAGGAGAAGGACATTTAGGATTTGTGGCATGACCAATGAAGCCATAGAATTGGAAAAAATTAAGGTTGTATTGAGTGAGAAGATAAGTGTATCTTGAAATAAATGTTGATAATTTTTATCATTTAATATCTACTGAAGGAATAAGAGGCAGCAAAATACATTCAGAATGAGTGACTGGAGAGAAAAGAAGAAGAAACAGAAATGAAGACCCAGTGGATATTTGAAGGGAGGATTGAGTGGTGTTGAGTGCTGCTAACAGATATATATGATAACAGAAGTCCATTGAATTTTGTGATATATTGGCAAGAGCAATGTTTGTAGATGTATCCAAATATAAACCTGGTTGTGTTGGAATTGTGTTGTGGAGTGAGTGAGAAAATACAGACAGCAAGTGAAGGCTTTTATGAAATCTTGACTCCAACAGGATAATTAAGAGTCTGCCACCTGGCAGGGTGCAGTGACTCACGCCTGTAATCCTAGCATTTTGGGAGGCCAAGACACGCGGATCACCTGAGATCAGGAGTTGGAGACCAACTGGGCCAACATGGTGAAACCCCATCTCCACTAAAAACACAAAAATTATAATCCCAGCACTTTGGGAGGCTGAGGAGGGCGGATCATGAGGTCAGGAGACTGAGACCATCCTGGCTAACACGGTGAAACCCCATCTCTACTAGAAAATACAAAAAATTAGCTGGGTGTAGTGGCACACACCTGTAGTTCCAGCTACTTGGGAGTCTGAGGCAGGAGAATCACTTGAACCGAAGAGGTGAAGGTTGCAGTGAGCCGAGATCACGCCACTGTCCTCCAGCCTGGGCAGCAGAGCAAGACTCTGTCTCAAAACACACACACACACACACACACACACACACGCAAATTAGCCAGGCATGGTGGTGCACACCTGTAATCCCATGTAATTCCAGCTACTCTGGAGGCCAAGGCAGGAGAATCGCTTGAATCAGGGAGGTGGAGGTTGCAGTGAGCCGAGATTGTGCCACTGCACTTCAGCCTGGGAGACACAGCGAGACTGAAAAAACAAAAACAAACAAACAAATAAACAAAACAGAAAGAAAGAGAGAGAGGAAGGAAGAGAGGGAGGGAGAAAGACAGGAAGGAAGGGAAGGGAAGGGGAGGGGAGGGGAGGGGAGGGGAGGGGAGGGGAGCAGAGGGAAAGAAAAGAATCTGCCACCTAAAGGAACATGTGAAGACTAGGTAGCATTCTTTGATTGTTTTAGGGAGATTTTAACCAACAGAGAGAAAGAACTTGAAGGAATTGAAAGAAAAGAGCTTAGGGTCTTAATAGTGGGAGAATAAAGAGGATCAAGAGCATAGATAGAAGAACTTTTCTTAGCTAGAAGAACCACCTCTCTGATTGTGACAGAGGGAAGGAAGACACGAATGCTGCAAACGCATCTTGGAGTCATGTTATGTATAAAATGTGCTTCCCAGGAAATGCTTCACTAACCTTCATGTGTCAAATTATGCTTCATGAGAAAAGGTACAGTAAGCAGCCCAATAAATGATGATTATGTATCATATATTCATAATAGCATGTATTACAGCTTTACTGTTGGAGCAATTACATTTTAAAATGTATTTTAAAATTCTTGTAAATCCAATACCTACCAGGCACTCAGGGTTCAGAAATGGCACTGTGACTGTCATCAAGAACTTTCAATGCGATGATAGAGACAGGCATTTAAATAGATAATTGCAATAGAGTCTGACAGGAAGTGGAACTAGAGTGCGGTGAAAGTAAACAGCGTGGGACAGAGGCATGAGATAATAATATTAATTAAGATTTGGGTTTAGCCACCAGAATGAGACTGAAATAATTTTCACTTGACAATATAGAATTATTAGTCCCTCCAGGGGTGGGTGAATGAAAAAAATACAACTATTCTGTTCTATGAGGTCGTGCAGGGATCCAGATTTTTAAAACTTTTTTGCTCCACTATATCTACATGACGAAACCTGGCTCCCCACCACCATATATATATTCAAGTCCACAGGGAGGGAGCAGAGGAAATGGAGGATTACTTATCTTTCTGATTCAGTCTGCTGGCCTGGAGTGATGTGGTTGGAATTCCTTCATCTTATTCATTAGTATAACCTGGAAGTGCAGTGGAGTTAACAAACTTAACCAATGATGGAAGGATAGATGCCTTATCTTTCCAGATGATTATAAGGTCATTTCGTAAGCAGGCTTCTCAGATGTCCTAGCATATGTGTGAACTTCTGATTTCTCACAGTAACTTTGTCAAAATACATTTATACTGGCTTTCCTCCATCCTTGTATCACTCTCTATGCTTTTCTCACTCCTCCTTCCTGAGATTATGCCTTTAGTAAACTATTTATATCCAATTTCTTGTCTCAGGATCTGCCTTTGGGGGGATCCAAACCAACTAATCAGATAGAGCAGCAGCCTTGACCAACCAGAATTGATATCTGTTGGCTTGGTATCACCAGGGTGTCCCCACTTGACATCAGCTCTAAAATCATGGAGGCAGGAAATTGCCTGGTGATTTCAAAAAGCCATGAGAAATACATATGAAATAATGAAATAGACTTCATTATAGAGAGAGGAACAGAAGGCTACAGAGTTAGATGGGTGTCTTAGTCAGCTCAGGCTGCAATAACAGAATTCTATAGACTGGATGGCCTCAACAACAAGCATTTATTTCTCACAGGTTTGGAGCCTGGAAGTGTGAGATCGGGGTGCCAATATGATTGGGTTTTCAATGAGGGCCTTTCTGGTTTGCAGATAGCTGCTTTCTTGCTATGTGTATCCTCATATGGCCAATTGGCAGAGAGAGAGAGAGAGATTGAGAATCTCTCTTGTCTTTTTATAAGAATCTCTCTCTTTTTATAAGAGCTTGAATCTTATTCATGAGAGCTCCTCCCTAATGACCTAATTATCTCCCAAAGATCCCACCTCCACATACCATCATATTGGGGTTTAGGCTTCAGCGTATTAATTCAGGGGTGGGGCACAAACATTGAGTCCATACAATGTGGTTCAAATTGTGAGGAACTTTTAATATATAGAACATATGTGTATTTAATATAGCTATATAATAATATAGATATTATACAAGTGTAATATGTGTGTGTATATAATATGGGATCTATATTTAATCCTGTGGAATGACACGAAGTCAGTAGCAGTAAATTATTCAATGTTTGTTTTCTTTATGTACTTACGCATTTAGTAGAGGAGTCACATATTTGGATAGGGCTTCAAGAAGGCATATGTTGAGAATAAATTACACGAGACAATTATGTAGAAAGAAGGGTGTCCAAAGTGGCTATTTTAGGCATCCAAGTGAGAAATTAGGATCTAAATAGGGCAGGAGGGAAGCCACAATACTGGGGATGGGAAAATGTTCATATATATTCTAGAAAAAGATGCATAAATTAAGGTGCTGTTAAAAGTATTTGACAACTGGTCCTGCAAGGTACCAGCTAGTAAGAAGAGACTTTGACTGTATATCCCCAGTATGGCAGAACCAGTGCATCCTAGATGATTGGCACTCTGAGTGTAAAGGATCCACACTGAGGAGCACCCAGTCTATTCTCAGGCCTAATATGATTTCTTCTAACTTTCCAAATGGCATAGAGAAGGGAATCATAGCCCTATGCAATGTCATTTAGATTTATCCATTGCCCCATCATTGCCATTTCTCTGGCATTTTAAGGATTTCTGGAACAATCTAATTTAAGATATGTTCAAGTGTTTGTATCAATTCACCTTTGATGACTAAGTCATAATTGTCACCGCACCCTGAGAACAGTCCACTTCCACCATTGCGTGGCTAACCTGCATTTTCTTTTCTGCTAGTCACAAGACCTTCCTAGTTAGGATATGCTGATGGACCTAAAATACATGTCAGAGCAGGTGTTAGCATCCCACTGACAGTCGAGGCAAGAATTAACGCTTAACTCAGGAGAAATGACCTTTTATTCTTTCTGGAAATGTTCCAGTCCTGCTGGAGCCACAGCAGAAGGAGGTTGATTTGCTCAACAAATATCTATTCGTTGCAGGCTATAGCTCAGCAATCAGAAGACTCTGTTGGGAGACATCGGGGTGGAAAAAGACTACATGACCCTCAGGAGCTTTATAGGTTTGTGCAGAGGTAAAATGCCCCTGTGTTTCCTAGAATCTAACTGGACTTCCTATGATTTCACAGAGTTAGAGGTGAACATGCAGTGTTTTTACGTCCAATTTCCCCTGCTGCCAATTCCAGAATTTCAAAGAAGAGAGTTGTGTTAGTTTTCTGTGACTGCTGTAAGAAACTACGACAACTTGTTGACTCAATACAACAGATATTTATTATCTCTTCAGTTAGGAAGGCCAGAAGCCAGAATTCAAGGTGCCAATAGGGTCACATTTCTTCCAATGGCTTTAGGAGATAATCCATTCCTTGCCTTCCAGCTTCTGGTAATTCCAGGAATATCTTGGTTTATGGATGCCTGTCTCCAACCTCTGACTCAGTTATCTCATTGCCTCTTCTCTTGTGTGTATCTGCCTCCCTCTAGACTGAGAAGCCCAGAGGGAGACAGAGATCCCCCTCCCTTTTAAAGGGATACATGTGACTTCGCCTAGGGTCCACTTGGATAATCCAATGTAAGAACCTCCTTTGAAGATCCTTAATTTCATCAGGTATGCAAATACAATTTTTTATGGATAAGCTCCCAGGGAGTAGTACCTGGGCATATCTCTTTTAGGGGCTATGATTTAATCTATTACAAAGGTAAAGTCTAGTCATTTTTTGAGGAGGGGGAAGGAAAGAGGGAGAGAAAACAAAGAGAGACGAAGAGAGAGAGGGAGAAGAGAGACCAGAAGCAAGAATAGGAATCTTCCTTAGGGATAAAATAAACCGATTAGCCAAAGAAGAGTCTTCACCTACAGTCAATTCTCTAAGAAACAGAGACAAAAGAAGTGAAGAAGAAAACAAAAGCAAGTGTGAGGGGTAAAGACTGCAGCCTTTGCAACCAAAGAGACCTGCATCCAAACCCCACTGAAACAACTTACTAACTATATTACTCTGGAAATATCTTTAACATGGCTATGATAAGACCTAAAATACAGAGTTACTTTACTTCTTATGTAAAATGTTATATTTCTGTGTCTACATACATGATTGATTGATTGATAGATAGATAGATGGATGGATAGATAGATAGATAGATAGATAGATAGATAGATAGATAGATAGATGAATAACCTGGCACAGAATGTGGCACACAGTTTGGAGCTCCATGTAGTCATTTTCCTCAAAAGCATTAAGTACACATTAGTTACTGTTATCATGAGCCCATTTTTCTTTTGGAGGAGAGCAAATCAGATTCAGAGCCACAGTCTTCAGTTCTAGTTGAATTAGTCCTACTAGCTTATCTCATTTGTCATCATTTCTGATATTGCTCTTAGGTAATGAGTTTTTTTTTCTTTGCCCTGTAAGACTTTATTACTTCTTCCTCCTGCCCCAGACACTGTAAATTTCAGTGGCATCCAATAGAATAGGAAGTAAGACTTCTCTTTAAGGCAGATGTCTGTTATATTGCTGTAATAAAGCAAGTTGTTGGGTAGGAAAATACTACAGAGGCTTGAGTTCATCATAACTCATGATAATCTAAATGATCTGTTAATGAGGTTGCTCTTTGAGTGATACATCATTCTAAACTATGGGACAATAGATGCAATAAAGTCTTTACAGAAATTCCCTGGGGTGTTTTTGCTCCTAGTAGCTGTCTTTGCTTAAGTGCTTCTAATGACACCTTCTAGTGGAAATGGAAGTGTTTGGCTAATGCAGTCTCAAAATGGGAGTTGTAGACGCTTAGTGGTGTCTCATGCGCCTTAATGAGCTATCAGCTGTTGTTTTCCTTTAAACACTTAAAAATCAGCATGAGAAAAAATCATTATATTTATTTCTAACATAGCAAAAGAGAAATTTTAAAAATTCACTCATACCAAAGGCTAAAAGAATCTGAAAAGTCAGGTTCTGCATTAGGAGGATCAATTCATATCCACTAAAAAGAATAGATCTCTTTTTTGTGACATTTTCAGCAATTGGCCTTTTGAAAGGAGAATTAATTTTTCAGTGTAGGATTAGTGCCATCAGAAATGAAGATTTATCTCATTATTTGATATAGAGCTTTGAAATTTGCAAGCTGAAGACATATTTCCCCCATTTGATAGATGGTATCTTCAAAGATTGTCTTCTACATCTTAATGGGTGAGCCATGTGTGTTTCTGTGTGTACATAAAAAGTCCTTAATTACTCTCTCAAAATCCAGTGAACTATTCAATAGAATTCATTGCTATTATCAGCAATTAACCTTTTCAAAGGAGAATTCAATTGGCATATAATGCATATGGTGTAAGTAAAGACTTGTTTTGTAATCATGTAATCAAATAAAAATATTATACTGGAACTTCAAATTAGTGACAGAAAGCACAACCATGTGAAACGTTATTCTTATCAGAGACAGTCAATAAGTGATTGCATAGTTTAGAAGATTTGCTTTTCTTATCTTCTCAATAAATAATTTCGTCTTCTATAGTTTTAACAAAAATTGGGGTTGTTCTGAGGTTAATTTTAAAACATCCTACCAAAGTTAATGACATTTGACTGTAATTGAGCTTCACTTATTGGGTCATGCAAGGAAGTCTAACCCCATACCCAGGATCAAAGTTTTGAGATTAATTGTAGATTTATCCAAACAATGAGCATAATCACTAACAAGAATGTTAATTTTAGAACTTAATACACTTATTTCTATGGTACCTATGTTTGTTCTTTTTTCATTTCATCTCTGAAACAATAATCAGCTAGGCATTGTCATCAGAAGCTTCTTTTAAAGTCAATTTCATAGCAACAACTGCAGTCTTACTGGAAAGGCTCTAGAAGTTCAGATATGCCGATTCCAGTCAGGTCTTTGCACAGTACTAAAATTCAGTCCCCACAGTATATCATGCCTCTTAAAGTGATAACCTTCAGAGCAGACTATATGAGACAGAATTTATGGGCTAATAACTAATTTATAAAAGCACACTTGATCTAACATGTTATTTAAATTAAAGTTGAACATCTAGAGTGAAAGTGAAAAAAAGAATCTGAATCCCACTAAATACTTGTGGAGGATATTTTCTATAGACTTCATGTTACTCTTCAGGTTTTTATTAATTCTTCCGTTTTATTAATTCTTTCTGTAGAGGTGTTGCCCACTGAATAGTGAGTGATTTTGTTTGTTTCTTGAAATTAGCACAAGTGGAAAACACCACTGGTAGTTCAAATATGTTTATTGAACACCTATGATATGCAAAACACTGGCCTAGACAGTATAGGAATAACAACATTAGAATAAATAAAATAGGTAAATAAATAAAATGCATCTCAATAATTTTTTACAGGATCTTACATCTTAGGCGAGAGGATTCAATATGTATGAAAATGATTAAATAAGAATTAAAATATCACATGCTATGAAACATTGTTAAGGTAAAGTCCTCTGTAAATTTAAGGAAGAAAGATCTTATTGTTCAAAAAGGAAATAGAAGAATTGGCATTTAAACTGATTTATAAAATAATTTGTAGATGTAAGCATAATAATGAAAATATTAGCATACACTTAAATAGAAGAATTGGCATTTGAACTGATGTATAAAATAATTTGTAGATGTAAGCATAATAATGAAAATAATAGCATACACTTCTATAGTGTTTGTTACGTGCCCACTTTTCTAAAGGTTTTGCATCTATTAACTCAACCCTATAAGGATGGTGTCATGATAATCCCCATATCATAGGTGAGGAAATAGTTGTGTAAAAGTTAAATAACTTGCCTGGGATCACAGAGCTAGCAAGTGGAGAGGTGGAGGAGCCTGATTTATCTCTGGCCAGGCTGGGTCAGAGTCTATGTATTTATAAATGGCCACTCAGGGACGACACATTGGATGAGTTGCAGAATGTATTTGTTTCCTATTACTGCTGCAACAAATTGCCACAAACCTGGTGGCTTAAAACAGCACAAATTTACTATCTTACAGTTTTGCAGTTCAGAAATATGAGATGGGTTTCACTAAGCTAAAATCAGATGTCATCAATGTGCATTCTTTTCTAGAAGGAGTGACTGTTTCCTTGCCTTTCACAGCTTCTAGAGGCCATCCTCATCACTTGGTTTGTGGGTCCTTCTTCGTTCAAATCTAGCAGTTGCATCATTTTGACCTCTACTTCCTGGTGTCACATCTCCTTCTGAGACTCTGCTCTCCCGCCTCCCTTTTTCACTTATAAGAACCATTATGGTTACATTGAACTGATATGGATAATCCAGAATAATCCCTTTATATTCCAGTCAACTGATTAGCAATCTTCATTTCAATTACAGCCTTAATTCCCCCTTGATATGTGACATAATATATTCACAGGGTCTGGGAATTAAGACATGAACACCTTTGTGGGTCTGTTAGTTATTTTGCCTACCACTCAGAGCATGAGTTTAGGTTCAGTGACGAGAAAGAAGGAGCTATTAAGAGAAAGGCAATCTGGTTTGGCAAAATGAGAAAGGGGGCAGTTTGTAAAAAGTGAAGGATGGCAGTCGTACTGAACAAATTACCAATCAAATAGGAGTTCAATAAATGCATATCTCTAAATCTCTCTAAAAAAATTTTTAACAGCGGGATGATTATTTTTCCCACCTAATTTTAAATATGTAATCTCCGCAGATACTTACTGAGCATTTATTACATTTTGGGGGTATATAAAAAATACATCAGATTTATATTTTAATTGACCCAACATTTAAAAACTTAAATGAGTCAATTGTGTGAGATGCCAAAAAATGGGTCACAGATGTGTTGTCAAAAGTGGCCTTGTTGGAATCTCTAAAGAGTCCTTTCTATAAAGGATACCTTTCGTTCCTACCTCAATACTGAGAAAGCTGAAAAATAAGCAGCTAGGATAGAGGCCAAGTCATAACCAGGTTGGGGCACATGACTTTCAAATATGGGTAAAGTGCAGCTGCTAATATGAACCACAATCTGACCTGTATTGTAGGGCAATTTGGCTTCCAAAAGTGAGGCTCCTACAGAATTTATAGATGTAAAGCATGGAGTGAAAGAGGACAGTCCAGGAGCTCTACAGGAAGGCTGTTTCTAGACAGAAGAGTTACTCTTCTTGTAAGTTTTCACTTATAAGGTTATTATAAGTGAAAAAGGGAGGCGGGAGAGTCAGAGTTCCAGAAGGAGATGTGACACCAGGAAGCAGAGGTCAAAATGATGCAACTACTAGATTTGAACAACCAAATAAATCGTTCGCCTCCACAGGGGCAGAGTGAGTACAGGGATGAGAGAAGAAACTAGAAGTACCACACTAGCAGAATTTTCTCTTCCTGGCAGAACATATATGTAGTAGGGAAGAAGCATTTCCCTCTTAAGACATCTCAAGTTCATCTTGGTTTAACGTAAACTCATCATTTTCTCCCCAAATTAGTTATCCCCAAATGTTCTTGTGTTGTACATCTCAATGGGTATGCTATGGGACGAATTGTTGTGCTTACCAAAATTTATATTTTAAATCCCTAATCTCCAAAGTATATTTGGAGGTGGGCCTTTGGGAGATAGTTAGGTCATGAGGGTAGAGTCCTCATGAATGGAATTAGTGCCCTTATAAGAAGAGGCACAAGAGAGATGATCTCTCTCTCTCTCTCTCTCTCTCTCTCTCTCTCTCCTCTCTCTCCCTGTGAGAATATGAGGATACAAGAAGGCAGCCGCCTGCAAGCCAAGAAGAGGGCCCTCAACAGAATCCAACCTTGCTGGCACCCTGATCTCAGACTTTGGAGCCTCTAGAATTCTTAGAAGATAAATTTCCATTGTTTACACCACTCAGCATAATGTTTGTTATAGCAGCCCAAGCTGATTAAGACAGGTTGGAGCCACACTATCCTAGTTACCCAAACTGGATACTTAAGGATCACCTTTGACTGTTTTCTCTCGCTCGCTAACTCTTTCCAGTCACTCTTGAAGTGTAGCTTTTTCTCAAATGAGTAATATCTGCCCCATCTCTCCTAATATGTGTGATCATTTTACTCAAACAACTTTCAGTGGTGTCCTTATGTCATCACCCTCTGCTTAACCATGTTCCCTCCTGCTAGATATGTCTAAAATATAAATGTACCCAAGACACCTTATCTCCAGAAGCCCTGATAATGACTTCCTTGAAATCTCTAAAGTTCATATGAAAAATCTTCTAATTTAGGTATACTTTCTAGAATCCAGGTCTTGTTAAGTACTCTCTTTTATGCTACTATGACATCTTGCTTCAGTTCTAAAACTTCACCAATTTTATTACATTTTAAACAATAATGTATGCCCTACTCAAAAAGATGAGTTTTATAATAATTGAATAACAATTATTACATTATGATAAAAAGAATTATTCCCAGATAAATAGTAATATACTTTTTATGCTTTTATGTGTTTTTTGAATAGTGATGAGCACATTTATTATATGAACTAATTAATTCTTGCAAGAACACTGAGAAGTAGATATGGCTTTGCCTATTTCATCTGAAAGAAAACTAAGGCTCTTAGAAATTACATGATTTACTCAAAGTCACATGGCCAGTAAGTAACAAATCTGGAGTTTAACTAGGACACTCTGATTATGAAACATGTGAATATTGGTTTTGAGGTGCCTATCTAAATACTAGCAGGTAAAGTAGTAAAAACTACATGTTTTGAACTTCTTATGAGTTAGTAAAAAGACCAGCATTATAAGCCATTTTTATTTAACTTCCAGAACTTTGAGACTAGAATGATAAGGCAAGACTACATGATTTTTATAGTCTGAGTAGTAACTTCTTCAAAGATTTTTACTTTTACTTTTTCTTAAAATGAGATGAGTGGACATTATAGAATTTTCCAAGAATCGTAAATTATCCCTTTAGATCAACTTGATTTACTTTGAGTCAATGGATACCAAATGTTTGATGACAACACAAATAAATGGAGCAATAAAACCTCAATACTTTTTTAAATTTTTATTTATTTAATTTTATTTTTGAGACAGAGTCTTGTTCTGACACCCAGGTTGGAGTGCAACAATCTTGGCTCACTGTCACTGCAACCTCCACCTCCCTGGTTCAAACAATTCCCCTGCTTCAGCCTCCCAAGTAGCTTGGATGACAAGTGCATGCCATCACGCCCGGCTAAGTTTTTTGTATTTTTAGTAGAGACGGGATTTCACCATGTTTGCCAGACTGGTCTCGAACTCCTGACCTTAGGCAATCCGCCCCCCCCCCCCCCCGGCCTCCTAAATTGCTAGGATTACAAGCATTAGTCACCGCACCTGGCCCCCAACACTTTTTTTTAAGCAATCTACTCAGTAGATAATTGATGAATCAGTCCAAAACTCAAAGTGTATGGGAACTGTTTAGGATGGATGGCCCTTGCATGCACCACTACTGCTCACACCATCAACAACGTTTCTCCATAGCTGCCAGGTGTATTGAATGATTTCATCATTTCAGATAATTAACATAGGAATTGTTGGTCATTTTGTGCTCCATACTTTAATATCATAGAACTAAAGAGTTATAATGAACCTAGGAAAGTTGTTTAGTCAATTAACAATTCTTATTGGGTGTAATTATATGTCCATATTTTCTAAATGCTGAAAAGAGACACAGAAAAGCATGAAAATTGGTTCCTTGCCAAGAAGTCACAATGTAGCATGGAAAAGAATATATCCATGACATAATTAGAAAACAAAACAAGACAATATGAAATTAAATGCCTAATTTTGTGGCACAGGCTATAAGAGCAATAACATTTCAGGAAAAGATGAGAGAGTAGAGTGGGCTGGAATTGTCAGAGAATATTCACGTGGGAGATGAGGATATTGATAAGATTCTGAAAAATAGGTAGTAGGGAATGAGGGAAAATTGAGGGACAATAAGAATGAAGTATATTTAGGAGACAGGCCTGATAGGAATCCATGTCCCATGCTGGGATGAAATGGGAAATAAAATTGAGTCTTTCTTTTCTTCTGTCTTCATGTCTTATATCTAAAACATGTTGGATAAGGAATCAAAATTTTAAATTTCCATAGAAAGAAATCCCATAACTAATTTTCTTGTTTTATGTAATTACATATAATTCTTCATCACATTCCTGTGCATGTAATACAGTGGCCTTGCAGATAATCTTTTAAATTTATTGAATTTGTTGTATTTGCATTGCTTACTTTTGTGATTGCTTATATTTCTCTGCTTAAACATTTTTATCATTCTATTGATTTCTGTGTTGCTGTGTAAGGAGAACACTCATAACTATTTGAGTAATGATGATGGCAATGACAAGAACATTTTACATTTATAAATAGCTTAACATTTTATAAAATATTTGCATATATGCTAACTCATTTGATCCTTACAATAATCATGAGAAATAGGCATAGCAGACACTATTACCAATGTTTCCCAGAGTTGGGAGCTGACACCCAGAAAAGTTGCACAATTCTAAGACAAGTAGCCAGATATTAGAAGAACCAGAACTCTTAAATCTCCTGCCAAAACTCAGAAAACTGTCTCTAGTTGGCTTATTTTCACGAAATATTGAGAAACACAGTGGAACTAAACTTAGCGTATTTTCTCACTTTCACCATGATCCAGTACAGGCCAGGTATTATATGATTTTTTAATGATTTAATGACTTATTGTGTTCATATGATGAGAGCTAACCTTCAAAAATCCAATCTCCTATAAAGATTACCTCCTTACACAAACAGACCAGAAATAATTGAATAAGACACTCAACTTCTTTGTCCTACTTTTTCACTGTTACAATGGGGCTAATACCAGCCTTTCATAAAGACCTAATATAGTAGGAGAGAGAAACACACATTGAAAAAAAAGTACCATTTTGTTCTATAACTTGTAGATTCCACTTCCAGGAAAATAGGGTACACATACTTTTGCCAGTTTCTTTTACTAAGAGCTAAATGTATGGAATGTATATGTATGCATATATGAACACAAACATGTCAGGTCTACCCAAATTGATATATAGGCTTAACACAATTTATATTAAAATCCCAACAGATATCTACACACATAGACAAAATTATTCTAAAAATTGTATAAACAGCTAAAGAAACTACAATAGCTAAAACTACTTTGCAAAATAATAAAGTAGGTGGAGTTAATCTACATGACTTCAAAACTTAGTATATAGCAACAGTCCTGTGTGGTATGGCAGAAAGACAGATCAAAGAAATAGAACAAAGAACCCAAAAAGATGCTCAAATTTGCCCAGCCACCTTTGGTCAAAAGTTCAGAAACCATAACAATTTAATGGAGGAAGAATAGTCTTTTCAAAACGTGTGTGAGAAATCAGACACTAGGGAAACAAACAAACAAAATGGACCTCAATCGTAACTTCACCCTTTCTACAAAAATTAACTTAAAATGAACAATTGATTTAAATGTAAAACATAATGCTATGAAACTTGTAGTAGCAGGTCACATAAGAGAAAATCTTCAGGACCTAGGACTGGGTGAGTTCTTAGACATGATCTGTACAAGAAAAAATAAGCAAATGGGATTTCATCAAAATTAAACAACCTTTGCTCTTTGAAATCCCTGTTGAGAAGATGAAAAGACAAGCAACAGACTGGGAGAAGATATTGATAAACTGCATATCTAACAAAGAACTCATATCTAGAATGTATTTAAAAACCCAAAATTTAAGCCAGGCATGGTGGCTCACACCTGTAATCCCAGCACTTTGGGCGGCCGAGGTGGGCAGATCCCGAGGTCAGAAGATCAAGACCATCCTGGCTAACATGGTGAAACCCCGTCTCTACTAAAAATACAAAAAATTAGCCGGGTGTGGTGGCGGGCACCTGTAGTCCCAGCTACTCAGGAGGCTGAGGCAGGAGAATTGCTTGAACCTGGGAGGTGGAGCCTGCAGTGAGCCGAGATTGCGCCACTGCACTCCAGTCTGGGTGACAGAGCAAGACTCTGTCTCAAAAAACAAAAACAAAAACAAAAACAAAAACAAAAACAAAACAAAAACAAAAAACCCTCAAAACTCAACAGTAAAAACAGACAATTCAGACAGAAAACAAGAAAAATATATGAAGACATATTTCATGATAAAAAAAAAATATGGGTGTCCAATGAGCCCATGAAAAGCTAATCAATATTGCCAGACATTAGGAAAATACAAATTAAGATGACAATGAGATATCACTACATACCTGTTAGAACAGCGAAAGTAAAAACTTGTGACAATGGAAATACAAGCCAGTATACCACTCAAAAAACTGGTTAAACTAGTTGGACACTGTTTTTAAAAAAAGTCTAAACATGCAGTTACCATTCAACCCAGCAACTGTACTCTGTGCATTTATCCCAGAGAAATGAAAACCTGGACACACGACAACCTGCATGTGATTGTTCATAGCAGTTTATTTTTCATTGCCAAACACAAGACCAAATTTTGTCTCAATGGGTGAGTGGTTAAACAAACTGTGGTACATCCACAGCATGGAATTCTACTCAACTACAAAAATGAGCAAACTATCGATACACACAACAGCTAGGATAGATCACGAGGGCATTATATTGAGGGAAAACACCAATCTTGAAAGGTCACATCTGGTATGATTCCATTTATATAGTAGTCTCTCAGTGATAAAATTTTTGAGTTGGATCTGAGGTTAGTGATTGCCCAGAGTCAGGAACAATGAGGGTTTTGGTGTGTGATTGTAAAAGCAAAGTGTGGGAGACATCTCTGAGGTGATAGAATATTTTTGCATCTTAATTATAGTGGTGATTACACAAATCTACACATTTGCTAATATGACACAGAACTACATACCCACATTATACCAATGTCAAAGTCGTGTTTTGGTGTTAAGTACTATGTAAGATGGAAATAGGTGAAGGGTACTTAGAACCTATTTGTACTAACTATGCAATTTCCTATGAATCTATCATTATTTCAAAATTAAAAGTGAAAAAATAAGATTTGCTCTACATCCAAGTTTCTATTTTTCTGTATCTTCTTCCCATAAGCTTGGTCATTGTCAGCCGAGGTATCCTTATGGCTTCTTTGGTCCTCCTCTGTCAATCTGCTTTTAACCTATGTCCTCTCCCACTTCTAGTATGTGTTTTACAGACCCAAGGCCAGCCTTCACAGGCCTCTGCTCTGGGCAAGTGAAAGGAAACTGCTAGAAGACAACACATTGGCCCCATGAATCCTCAGAGTCCTCTAGACTGAGGTCACTTGAGTTAAGTAGCTTAGATTTTTAGATTGAAGTCCTGGTTTCAAATATCCAAGGTGACATTTAATCAATAACTCAAAACCTTCAGCATTGTCAACAGATTGGAATGATGTGCTGAATGAAACCAAATAAAGCTGACCAATATAAAATCCTGTAGTTGGCTTCTAAAAGGCAGCTGTGTAAGCACAAAAAAAATAGAGGTGAGACTTCAAAGCAGCCACATTAAAAACAAACAAACAAAAAACATAGAGAATTTACATTGTGCTTTAGGTGTAATATGAGTCAACAGTGTGGCTGCCAAAATTCTAAAAATTGGGCTGTGTTACTATTAATTGCTGCATTTATACAGTAGTTATCTATGCATTTTACAAAGAGCAATTTATTTATTTAATCCTTACAATAACCTTGAGAAGAAAGTAACATTTTTATCTGCCCATTTTTTAGATGTATTACCTCAGACACAGAAAGGTTAAGTAACGTGTTTAGACTCACCATAGTAAATGTAGATCAGCAATTCAAGACCAGGCTCAAACTCATTGATCTTAATACCTTTATATACAATAATACATCTATACTGTGGTCATGCACGCATGCATTCATTCACTCAACAGTATTTGTAATCCAAACATTATTCTAAATAAAATTATTAAGATTACTGCTATTGTGGGTCTTATCTCATTAGACAACTACACAACAAACAAATAAGAATATTTTCTGGTGGCAAGTACTATTATGACATTTAGGGTGACATGATAAAAAGTGATGAAAGAAGCTACTTACTATTTGGAGGCCATGAAAGGACTCATTGAAGAGGAGGCATATCAACTAAAACCTGAATGACAAGAAGAGGGCAGCCATGTAAATATGCAGTGAGAGAGAAGGAATTCCACACAAAGACAGTCAGTGCACACACCCTACTGTGTGGCGCTTGTTTGACCTAATCATTGAGACATAAGAAGAAGACAATTTTGGCTGGAGATTCATGAGTGAAGGGAGAATGGAATAAGGGGAGACTGAAGGAAGTGAGATTATGTAGACAACATAGGGTATGGAGTTGGATTTCATGCTCATTATTATGGGAATAATATAGAACGTTTTGAGTAGGTGATGACTTGATAAATCAACTTTATAAGTTCAAAAGAGCCCTTTAGCTACTAAGTGGAAGGTAAATACTCAAGATTCATGGGGGAAGCAGGATGACCACTTCAGAGCCTGTTGAGGTTGTCCAGGCAAAAGATGATTATGATGTGGACATGAGTGGTACCAGAAAAAGGGAAAGAAATTGGGTACAGAGAACAGGAAGCCATGTTCAGTTCTGCTCAGTTCCCTGCTGGTCAGACCACCCTTGGAGCATTGTGATCAGTTCTTGGCATGAGTCACTGGAAGAATAGTGAAAGGACAGGGGGAGGATGAGAACATACTGAGATATCCAAAGACATTTCTGTATGTAGAATAACCAATCATATTTTAAATAATTTATATTTCAATACAAAATTTTAAATTTTAATAATTTGCAACAGAATATTTTCATTTGGTCAGCATAATGAAAATTATAGGAAATGAAGCTTGATAATATTTATGCTGATGGGACATATTATGAAAAAGACTGAGAAACTTCAAAGCAGACCATGTTCAGACAATATTCCCCTAAATGACTCAGAACCACATTCCCTCCAAACAAACAGGGTCTCTCTGGGCTGAGCTTCCTGGATCTGGGAGAGGGGTGATGCAAGCACCCCTATGGCCACCACCACTGGGCCTGCACTGGGTTAAACCCAAAGCCAGCACAGCACTGGGTCTCACCTAAGGCCTGCAGTGACCACCGCCTGGCTACTGCCTATTTTCACTCATAGACCAAGGGCTCTACACTCAGCAGGTAGCAAAGTCATCCGGGTTATGTTCTTCCTTTTAGTGTGATGAGTTCCTCCTAAGAGGATGAGTTCCTCCTAAGTGTGATGAGTTCCTCCTGATGTCAGGCAGGCCCAGAGATGCTATCCCGGAGCCAAGGCCTGGAATCAGGAACCCTCGGGCCTGCCTGGCGCTCTGTCTCACTGTAACTGAGCTGCTACCTAAGCTGCAAGACAAAATCCCCTTTACTCTTTCCTCTCCCATCCTGAGGCAGAAGGAGACTCTCCCCATACTCACCACAGCTAGGAATGTGCTGGGTCTCACCTGAAGTCAGCACACCTCTGAGTCTCACCCAAGATCAGAAGCAGGTATTACCCAGCTACCACTGATTATTCAGGGCCCCAGGCTCTTTGGTGAGAAGATAATGAATCCTGCCAGGACTTGGTTTTTCCCTTCAATGCAGCAGGTTATCTTCTGGCCCAATGTGTGTCTAGAAATGTCATCTGAGAGCTAAGGCCTGAATGGGGGACTCAGGACTCTGCCTGGTGCTCTATCCTACTGTGGCTGAGCTGGTATCCAAGTTGCAAGACATGGTTCTTTTTGTTCTCCCTTCTCCTCTCCTCAAGCAGAAGGAACGAGTCTCTTTTGGAGCTGTGAGCTATACTGCCTAGGGTTGAGGAGGGTTGGTGCAAGCATCCCTCATCCATCCCGGCTGGTGTCTCACCCGGTCACATGCACTCCAAGTCCCCTGGCCCCTTTGAGCCCAGCACAGCACAGGACCAGGACTTGCCCAGGGATCGCAGTCCTCGTGGCCTAGACTGCCTTTCAACTTGATGTAGGACCCCAGAGTCCTTTTGCCCATGGTGGCAGGACTTGCTGAAACTCATATTCTGACAACGAGGATGGGCAATGTGCCTCTGGCTAGGGTTGGTCTAAATGCTCCCTCTGTGGATGAAGGCTAACTTCCACCCCATGTTACTTTTTACTGTGACAGGACAGCACTGAGTTCCAATGCTAAGTCTCACAATCACTGCATTCTCCCTTCCCCAAGTGCAGACATTCTCTCAGTGCCACATGGCAGTACTTGCCAGGGGATGGGGGCAGGGGTGGTGTAGGTGATTGAAGACTGTCTTTTCTACCCTGTTCAGTGTCTGTTTCCTCAATATGATGTAAAAACCAGCTACTGTGATCACTCACCTGATTTTTGATTCTTAAGGTGCTTTTGTGTGTGTGTACAGTTTTTCAATGTAGTGTTCCTGCAGAAGAGAAATAATTGGTGGGCGCCTCTATTTGACTATGTTTCTTGGCCTTCCTCTGAGAATTATTTTCCTCAGCACTAAAAGGAATACTGAAACTGAATGGAAGCCACAAGTAAATAGGTTCCTGCTCAGCACAGGAAAGAACCTTGGAGCCATCAGAGCTGCCCACAATAAGACGAATACTGTAAAATTTCGCACCAGTGTTGTTGATCCTATAAACAAACCACATGAATGAGAACTAAGGCATGGGATGGAGGTTTTTGGTTTTTTTGTTTTTTGTTTTGTTTTGTTTTGTTTTTGTTTTTTACCGTAGGGTGTATAAAAACTAGAAGGGGCTATTAATATGAACTTTCAATGTGTTTTCTATGCTTTACTATTTTGCCTCTATAGTCTTAAAACGTACTTTACAAGTGAGTATCTTGGTAAGTAGGTAATATCTAAATCCTAAAATCACAAATATTAAAATAAATCATTATTCTCTGGGGTCATGATGGGAAGATCTAATTAACATTCACATTTTGAAAATAAATCGTAAAGTATAAAATACATTCTTAATTCATGTGATATTTGCTTTTACTATTTTTTAAAATAAAATTGAGTTATATATATTATGACAAATCAAGCTATGATATAATGACCTCCTAAATATTTTTCTTTCACAGTAGTAACAGCTACTAAACCACTGAATTATACTGTAGTTTATATTCCCACAATATTGTACAGTCAGCAAGTTGGAAGGATAATATGGTCATGTTTTTTATGCTTGTAGAACTTGGAAAGAATTGTCCTTTACCAGTACATTATAATAATCGATTAATAGTGAATTAAAGCAATTAAATACTTTTTTTAAGTATTTGAGATACTAGAAGCACCATTATCTTGGGCTGTAAATCAAACCAATTGTAGGAGTAGATGGGCTTTGTCGTGCATATGAAATCTTTAAATGCAATTCCAGTAGATCTTGATACAGTCGTCTGCCAACATCTAGGTTCTCAAATTGTTGCCTTCCCAAGCCCAGCCAAGGCTATGCCAGATACTTATTTTCATGGTGGCCTCTTCATTTAGATTCAACGCTTTGGTAGTGTAGGGACACTCGATTATTTTAAGACATTTGTAAGTTCACCACAAACTGCTCAGAGTCTATCATAGAGCACCCTAGAAAGTCAACCAAGAAGAAGAAATAAGCTGACATTAAAGGGGAAGAAAGACGCTTGAGAAACAAAACATTGGGCTGCCAGAACGGCTGGGGAGTTCCCATGACAGAGTGGACATTTGTACATGTTTGGAGAATGCATAAGTGATAGCATAATTGAGTTCATCAATTAATGAGCAGGTGTTCAGTGTATTTAAGATTAAATATTGGCAATAATTTAAATTAAAACTACAACATTCCAAAGTAAGAAGCTGACCTACGTTTTGGTATTAAATAGTGCATTGGCTACTCTCTGTCTTGAGAGATTTTTCTTGTATTTATATAGAGTTTTTTTTATTTTTCAAAGTGATTTCACATATACCCCCAATTTTAAATTTCACAGTACATTTAGTGAGGTCCCAGAGATGTGTGCATTCCTCATTTTTTTTTTTTTTGTTTTTTTTTTGTTTTTTTTTTGAGACAGAGTCTCTCTCTGTCGCCCAGGCTGGAGTGCAGTGTGATCTTGGCTCACTGCAAGCTCCGCCTCCCGGATTCACGCCATTCTCCGGCCTCAGCCTCCCGAGTAGCTGGGACTACAGGCGCCCGCCACCTCGCCCGGCTAATTTTTTGTATTTTTAGTAGAGACGGGGTTTCACCATGTTAGCCAGGATGGTCTCGATCTCCTGACCTCGTGATCTGCCCGCCTCAGCCTCCCAAAGTTCTGGGATTACAGGCGTGAGAATTCCTCATTTTTCTGTCTTTACTCTATAGCCCAATACTTGGCACTTGAATGGCACTCAGTAAGTAATGATTATAACAGCCTCAACTAACAATTATTGAGCACTTATTTAAGTTCCCTTTTATCTAAGTTATTTCCATGAATTTTCCTGTTCAGTCTTTCCAAACACCTTCAGAGGTGTATACTCCAATGATCCTATTTTATAGCTAAGATAACTATAGCGTAGATGGTAAAGTGCTTACCTAAACCACAGAATTAGTAAAATAAAATCCAGGACTTATAGTTTGGTGTACCAAATTCCAATGTACATATTATTAATTTCTTTAACATACTATTGCAGCATTTTCTTTTTTTTTTTTTTCCTGTGAGCTAATGGGAGTAACAATTCCAACACACTATTTTTATTGAGCAATAATCATAAAACATTCCCTTTGAACACTTCAACGAAATGTTTGAAAGCCACTTGTCTGTATAATATATGTAAGAGACATTTCTTTTTCCAAAACAGAAACATAAATCATTAACTAAAGACCATATTTCTTGCCAATGTATCTAATTTCATCTTGAAAATATTTGTATTTAAAGAGTAAAGCAGTAATGTGATAGTAAATTTCCCATTGAAAGGCTGTCAGTATGAAATTGTTGGATTAGCAAGAGAAGAAAAAATAATTACTATTTTAGTGACAAACTGTGAAATGAAAAGTGAAAAATTATGCAGCTTAAAAATTAATTATTTTCAAAATCCTTTCAATGACAGTTTTCTAACATTGAGATGTTCGTATGAATCTTTGGATCTGCAAAGGTTTAAACACAAAATTGTTTCCTTGACATGGACACTCAGATGCAAGTGTTCAGTTTGTGAGATAATTAAAAATATTTCATATTATTAATATAAACTTGAGAGTCATTTAAGAATATTTTTTTTCATTCTCTCTTCTCTTTACTTCCCCCCAAATCTCTAAAATAACCATCTTCTAAGCATCTTCTATTTTTTTTCCCACTGATATCTACATCATTTTTTGATAAAAGTTAACAGAGTCTATCTGGTGTCTCTTTGATATTCTTGTATCTCAATATTGATTTAAAGGTGATATTATTTTTGGAATTTATTTTCTTTAGACTAGTATGATATAAGCAACTTGAATTCGTAAAGATAAATCAGTCTCAGTTCATTGTTTGACATATCCCCAAGAATCACATTACATTTAACTCTGTGATTAGCATCCTCTGCTCAGTGGCATTTAACATAGTCTTTATAGCACAACACAAGAGATATGGATGAAGACACTTAATAAGTGTTGATTGAAAGAATAGTAGGTACATCAGTGAATTGCTGATAAAAAGATGTCAAGAAAAGAAACTGTGAAGGACTGACATGGCTTACTCCCCTAACTCCAAATGGCAAGTAGCAGGGTTTGTTTACTGATTCCAGAATTTAAAATATTTAATTTTAGTGTAGAATAGATGGTGTAATCTGTTAAAGCTAACCATAACAAAGTTACACAAACTTGGTGGCTTAAACAACAGACATTTATTGTCTTACAGTTCTGGGAGCTCAAAATCAAGGTGTCAGTAGAGTCAGTTCCTTCTGAGGGCTGTAAGGGTGAATCTGTTCCCTGCCTCTCCCTAGCATCTGGTAGCCTGATATGTTCATGGTAAAGGACATTCTCCCATCTTCCCTATATGCTTGTCTTTTTCATTGTCCAAATTTCCCCTTTTTTTTTTTTTTTTTTTTTTTTTTTTTTTTGGTTGAGACGGAGTCTCGCTCTGCCGCCCAGGCTGGAGTGCAGTGGCCGGATCTCAGCTCACTGCAAGCTCCGCCTCCCGGGTTCCCGCCATTCTCCTGCCTCCGCCTCCCGAGTAGCTGGGACTACAGGCGCCCGCCACCTCGCCCGGCTGGTTTTTTTTTTTTTTGTATTTTTTAGTAGAGACGGGGTTTCACCATGTTAACCAGGATGGTCTCGATCTCCTGACCTCGTGATCCGCCCGTCTCGGCCTCCCAAAGTGCTGGGATTACAGGCTTGAGCCACCGCGCCCGGCCCAAATTTCCCCTTTTTATAAGAACACCAGTTGTGATGATTAATTTTATGTGTTAACTTGACTGGGCCACGGGGGTGCCAAGATATTTGATCAAACATTATTCTGAGTGTGTCTGTAAGAATGTTTCATAAGATTAACATTTGAATCAGTAGCTGAGCAAAACAGATCATCCTTCCTAATGTGGGCAGGCTTCCTCCAATTTGTTGAAGACCTAAATAGAACAAAAAGGCTGACTCTCCCTCAAGTAAAGGGAAATTTTTCTTGCCTTCAAATTCAAACTGGAACATCAGCTCTTCCTGTGTCTGGCGCCTGCTGGCCTTCAGACTGAAGCTGAAAGATTGGCTCTGTCGATTCTCAGGGCTTCAGGGTCAAACAGGAACTATAACACTAGCTCTCCTGGCTCTCCTGCTTGCAGACTCACATTGCAGATCTTGGAATTTGTTTGACTACATAATTGTATGCCAGTTTCTTATAATAATCTCTCTCTCTGTGGGACACACACACACACACACACGCACACACAGTTGGTTCTGTTTCTCTGGAGAACCTTGGCTAATACACCAGTCATATGAGTTAGGGTGGCCTCCTAATCCAATCTGACCTCATCCTAACTAATTACATCCACAGTCACAAAATTTCCAAATACAGTCACAATCTGAAAGACTAGAGGCTAGGACTTCAGCATGTGAATCCGGGAGAACACCAATTTAACCTATCACTGATGGAATATATTTTATTTAAATAAGAAGATTCCATAAGAATGAGCCACTGTATAATGGAAGGAGAGATTTCTTATCCATTTGTCTGTGATTTGCTTGAGGACATAGGAGGATTTAATTTACCTTGTCATCTACATCCATTAGCACAGGACATATGACAAAATTAGTGCTAAGTAAAGGTTGAAGGAATGAATGCTTGAATTATGTATTATTTGTATTCACTTTCTAGGGCTGCCATAACAACGTACCACAGATTGGGTGGCTTAAACAACAGCAATTTATTTTCTCACAATTGTAGAGACTGGAAGTCAAGATCAAGATGTGAACAGGATAGATTTCTTCTGAGGCCTCTCTCTTTGGCTTGTAGATGGCTGTCTGCCTGCTGTGCCTTCCCTTGGTTGTCCCTCTGTATGTGTTGTTTTTGTTCTAATCTCCTTTTCTTATTAGGACACAAGTCATTAGATTAGGGCTTACCCTAAAGACTCTATTTTAACGTAATTACATTTTTTAAAGACCCATTTCCAAATACAGTCACATTCTGAGATACTAGAAAATAAGGCTTCAACATAGGAAATTTCAAGGGACACAATTTGGGCCATATAACATTTAGGCATAGATTACGCTGTTGTTACAGAAAGGTCCTAAAATACAATTGAATTTTTAAAGTAAAAGTCTTTTTCTCCCATGTAATAATTTAGAGGTAGGCAGGGTTCCAGCATGATTAAAAACCTCTGTTGTATAAGATCATCTAAACCCCTCTCTAGTTGCTTCTCCCTCTATTGAAGTTTGATTCTCATCAATATGGTGCTAAGCCTGGCTCACCACCTTGCTTTCAATTTGCCTGACCCAGAACTAAGCACTTTTGCATATATAGGATTATAGTGTTTGTTGTATTATTATTATTGTGTTATAAAAAAGAAAAATTATGGATGCATATTGTAAGTCAGTAAACTATTTTTCTGTCTTTTCTTCTCCAAACGGGCGGGTCTAGAATTATTTATCTTATTGAATAAATGTGATCCTATCTCCTTTAATAATTCTTGATAAAACCCTATAGTATGTATTTAAAGCTCTGAATATATTTTCAGATGGACATGTGTTAATACTGATGCACAAGTAAAAAGGCAAATTACAAATTATAAATGTTAATCTTTAAGAGAATGGAGGTTGAGCAGTTTCTATTCATTCATTCACTCTGCTTGCAACATAAGATCTTGCCACAAGTGCTACCATTCTTTTAGAAATCTAATTTGTCCTACTGGGAATAAAATGTTATAATGAATTCTATTCAATCATTTAAAAGACATGCATATCTTTAAACAGGCTTGTTATCTTGGACCCAATTTGTCATTAACATATGTTTCCCTCTCTTTCCGTACAACATTTTCACATTCAACCACAAGCTTTCAATATAGTTTAAGGTAATGCTTGCTGCTGTAACAAATAAATATACAAATAGAAGGAGACATCTCATGCTTGTAAAATCTAAACAGGAGTTTCTGATTAGTGAGCAGTTCTCTTTCAAACAATTCTTTAAGGAGTGGATCTCTTCCCAGCTATTGCTTCAGCAATCTCTTCTGGACTCCGAGTACTTAGCTAGATGCTTGCATTTGGAGGGAGAGAGGTTGGAAAGGGTCCCCATGCTTCTTAACTGTTTTTGCTTATGAGCATTCTTTTGGCTGAAATCAGTCACATGACTCTTTTACATGCAACAGGAGCAGATAATATTCTTGGCTGGGCAGCCACTGCCTAGTATTACTCTGCACTTGAAAAGGAAGCACAGGTGTTTGTGAAAAGGATAATTGTCTTTGCAACAAACATTCCCTTTAATTGAGGAATGCAATGGCCTTCTATGTCTTATTGAAGCTGTTTTGTAACATCCAGTCTGATGCCCACAGTTTCTCTAAAAATAAAATAGTAATTTATGCCCCTAATTTTGTGTAGAGAAAAAATTCTGGGTTAACCACAAGATATTATCTACTGAAAAATCTTCCCTACACGGTCTATTATTCAGCTAATATATATTATGCATTTAATTAATTTTTTAAGCCTGTTATAAATCAGCTCAATTTTGTGGGCAAACCAGTTGCAACAGTTGTTATTCAAAGCCTCTGGGAATGCATGTAGCCAATGCTTTCATTCTTTATTGTAAAAGTTTAAGCAGGTACCTCTAATACCAGAAAGGAACACCAAGAAACTGGAACTTCTGCGATATAAGTATAAAATAATGAAACAAAATTTTTATCGTTTTCTGTGACACACATCTCCAATCTTTTTAGATACAGGTAGTTCCCATGAGACAGAATTGGTTAGGACAAACAAAATGTATCTGGTATGTGTATGTGTATAATAAAATATGTTTATGTTGTTATGCAAGATAATGAGGTAAAAATATGAGGTTTCTTTTATGACAAGGGACAGGTTTTAGTCAATGCTTCACCCCATACAGTCTAGCACAGTGTCTTGTGTTGTATAATTTATCAGTTAAATTGTATTGAGTGACTAAAAGGATAAATGAATGAAATGAAAAGAGATGAATATAAATTAATTAGTAATTACTCATTTTTCTAGGTTAAACATACACATGTAGTTTTTATTTTCTGCTTATGTCTCTAGGTCTCTAGAATCTATAACTAATATCATGATGAATAACTCCCCCTCTCCTCTATCCCGTAAATGCACTTTCCTTAAAAAGAGCAGGCCCAGATTAGTAATCAGGCCCTAATTCCTAGTATTCCCTTCCCCAGGACTTAGGTCCCCAACTGCCCTCCTTCTCTGATGTGGTCTCAGGTCCCTCTTTTCCAAATGGTCCTAGAATAGACTGTCAGGGAATTTCTCCTTCCATCCTTGGCCTGAGGATCCATGGCTGAGGGTTCTCCAGCAGCAGAAAATGTAAGCCATGTAATTTCATGAGAAATAAAGAAAGCATTAACTCGCTGAAGACAATTCAAGTAGTTGACGCAAACGAACCAGATTAGGTTCTCCAGAAGTTCAGCATTCAGGATTAGAGATTAACGTCACTGGAAGAGGAACAACGGAAGTACAATTGCTCAGAGGAAAAAGTCTGGTATTTCTAGACCCACAAAGTCTTAATCAACCCCTCAGGGAGTTCTGAGGGGTCAGAGTTATCTTGTGTGTTATACTGTTCTCTCGCTGCTAATAATAACATACCCAAAACTGGGTAATTTATAAAGAAAAGAGGTTTAATGGGCTCAGTTCTACATGGCTGGAGAGGCCTCACAATCATGCTGGAAGATGAAGGAAGAGCAAAGGAATGTCTTACATGGCGGCAGGCAAGAGGGCATGTGTGGGGGAATTCCCCTTTATAAAATCATCAGCTCTCATGAGACTTACTCACTATCACGATTCAGTTACCTTCCATCGGGTCTCTCCCATGACACGTGAGAATTATGGGAGCTACATTTCAAGAGGAGATTTGGATGGGGACACAGTCAAACAATATCGTCTTTAATGGGCCAGAAGAATCAGGGATTTCTACCACAATCAGTCCTTTGGCAAGACAGTTCTCTACAGCTGAGTCAAACACAGTGTAGCTGAGGATACATGTCTCCAGTTCTCCAGTGTTATAAAAGAGCTTATTATAGAAAAAAGTTTGGGTAACCAAACTTACCAAAGAATGGTTAAAATTCCTTATATATTTTTAATTTAAAATATCTTTAATTTAATTTAATATAAATAAAAATATATTTTAATTAAAAATAATGGGTGTATAAAGGGTAAATAAATGAATGCATGAATGAATAATGAAGAGGGACGAGACAGACACATGAACATGTGAAAATAACAACAGCAGCATCAGAAAGAATACCCAATGGACAAATACGTGACAATTTGCCATGCAGATGATAGAGATTATATGTTTCACGGTCCTAGAAGAAAAAAGACTCCATCATGGAGGCAGGAAATCTGGGACTGGTAGAAAGCTTGCGGCTAGGCTCTGCTAGAGGCTTAGTAAATGCCAGACGTTGACTCAGTCCTCTTCCTCTGCATTATCTCATTTAATATCTCCAGTGTCTATGATTTAGGGACCATAATTATCCCCATTTTACAGGCAAAACAACTGGAGTATAGAAGAGGTAAGTGACATGATCATGGACACAAGTAATACTCACTGAGGCAGGGCTAGGAACCCACTTCTATCCAACTCTGGACAATGAGCTCTCAGTGACTCTGTAGAGCTGCCACTTTAATTCCTGCACAGTTTTCTTCTTTTGCACCCATTACTTGCAGAATAAACAGAGATATGGAGCAGAGATGAATGATGATACATGTCCTTCTTCTACTACCGCATCTCTTCTTTTTCTATTATTCTGGACCACTAATCTTTGGATTCACTGTATATGCCCCAAAGTATATTTCCTGATTGGCCACTAAAAGTTTGCATCTTTCCTCATTTCTGCCTTGTTATATTTTGATTGAGCAGAGAGAGAAGAAGAAACAAAAAACATCTAGATAGTTTTTTATTTTTCAACCTGAGTCATTGAATTCTGCCCTAAGATATATACTGGCCAAGCACTATCTTTAGGCATGCTTTTCTTCTCTGTTTTTTCATTCTTTGTCCAATATTTTCAATGTCTATGAATGTATTATCACAATAAGTTTAACTAGCATGCATTGCCTGAACTCTAAATTTTTCTTCCTTGTTTGGAAACCAGCGTGACATTTTAAAATATGCTGTTGAATGAGATAAAGATAACCGACATGCTATAACAATGAGAACCTCAGTTTTCAATGTCTTCATATATTTTCATCATTATCATTACAATTCTTATCCTGTGCTTTCAGAACAATGGACTGAAATACACTAGTAGGTCATAAGAGTTTTTCTGTGAAACACAGTCCAATCTCTCAATAATAAGACAGACAATTCTCACCTCAAAGATGACCACTATACTATGTGTTATTTTGGGGCCATTTAAAAAGAATTGAAAGTCAATTTCAACCTTATAGTAAAAGTCTATTTCAAATGAAGATACTATTGTTTGACTCTCACTGAGTGTGATTACAAGAAACAATGGTTAATGCTTTTTATGAAAAATGAGTTTAAATCCATATTCACTCGTTGGGGAAAAAGTTGAGGTAATCAAGTAAGGTTTAAAAGCTTTGTGCTGAAATTATTTGAAAAAAAATTACAGCTACATTTTAGGCTAACAAAAGTTTCCTTCATAAATGCCGAATTGTGCAAAGCTATTGCAAGTGCTTTCTGAAATAAACTCAGAAAACAAAAGGGATAGAAAATCTACTTTATGACAGAACTATGTGTTTCTTTTGAATTGAAAAAAATTACATGGACAGTATCAATGTAAACAAATAATTTTTCTTCCTTGTTTCTAAATCAATGTGTACTCATTGATTTATGATTTGGACACATTGTAAACAATGTCCTCAATTAGTTCCCACATAGATACTCCTACATTTACAATTTGTGCACATTGTAAATGTGGTCCTCAATTAGTTCCCACATAGATATCCAGTGGCAACAACAATAGCATCCACATTGTGAAAGGTAGGAATATACTGTTAATATGTTATAACTTATTGCAAATGAAAATAAGTAACCAAACAATAAATATTTATGAATACCAGTTGTGTATCAGTCACTCTTTAGGCGGAGAGAGAGCCTGCTGTGTTCTCTTCTCATAAGGGAGCTAATCCCATCATCAGGAACCCACTTTCACAACTTCCTCAAAATCTAATTATCTCCCAAAGGCTCCACTTCCCAATATGATTACACTGGAGTTAGGGCTTCTGCATATACATTTTGAGGGGACACAAACATTCAGTCCATACCACCATATCAATACAAAAAGCCTTCAGAGGGTTTCAGGTCACAAAGGTTTATAATAACCTTCTTGATTGATCGTGTGTATTAGAAGTACACTTATGGTGAGTTACAAAGGATGAAAGGAGTCTTGCTCTATGGTCTAATCTTCAGTGTCAAGCACAACGATGCAGGGTATAGAATGGGTATATGTAGGGTGAATGAATGAATGCATGAATGAATAATGAAATGGGACGAGACAGACACATGAACATGTGGAAATAACAGCAGCATCAGAAAGAATACCCAATGGACAAATACGTGACAATTTGCCATGCAGATGATAGAGATGATATGTTTCATGGTCCTAGAAGAAAAAAGGCTTCATCATGGAGGCAGGAAATCTGGGACTGGTAGAGTAAGGAAGTAGAATAGTCAAGAGAACGAACTGTAAACTGAGAGGATTTTATAAGAATAAGCTGTGAGGAAATTACAAGGCATTTTCTCTAGATACAGAATAGTCCAAATTTACTACAAAGATGGTGGAGGAAAATAAGTGGGGAGATTAAGCCATAGATGAAAGTTTGCAAACTTCAAGCCCCCTAGGTTCCATATCAACAAATGTATGTTTTGTCTTTGTTCTGGACTCTTTTTAAGAGAGACTTTTTTAGGGCAGTTTTAGATTCACAGCCAAATGAAGAGGAAGACACAGAGATACCATATATGTTCCCTACCCACCCCCACACAGCCTCTCCTCTTATTTACATCCCTCACCAGAGTGGCACATTTGTTGCACCTGGTGAACCTACACTGACACATCATAATTCCCCAAAATCTATAGTTTATATGAGGGTTCACTCTAGATATTGTACATGCTAGGGGTTTGAACAAATGTACATATAATGACATGTGTCGATCATTACAGTATCATATAGAGTATTTTTACTTCTCTAGTAATCCTCTGTGCATCACCTATTCATCCCTTTCTGCCAACCCCTGGTAGCCACTTATCATTTTACTGTCTCCACAGTTTTTCCTTTTCTAGAATTCCTTACAGTTGGAAGCACACAGTATGCAACCCTTTCAGACTGTCTTCTTTCACTTAGTAATAGGGAGAATGAATTAAACATAGGAACTCGGGTTTCCTCCATGTTGGTTGTGGCTTGGTAGCTCATTTATATTTAGTGTTGAATAACATTTCATTGTCTGTATGTACCATCTTTGTTCTTCCAGTTGTTTGGTTTCTTGGTATATCTTGGTTGCTTCCAGTTTTAGCAATTATGAATAAAGCTACTGTAAGTATCTATGTGCAGGTTTTTCTGTGGTCATGATTTTAACTTCTTTGGATAAATACCAAGGAATACAATTGCTGGATCATATAAGATTATGTTGATTTTTTATAGAAACTGCCAAAATGTTTTCCAAACTGGTTGTACCATGTTGCATTTTCAACAGCAATGCATAGGAATTTCTGTTGTTCCACATTCTCACCAGAATTTAGTGTTATGAGTGTTTTGGATTTTGGCAATTCGAATACATTTCTAGTGGTATCTCATTGTTGTTTGAATTTGTACTCCCGTAGTTACATATGATGGGAAGCATCTTTTCATATGCTATTTGCCATCTGTATATCTTCTTTTGGGAGGTGCTTCTTATGGTCTTTAACATGTTTTTTTAATTGGGTTTTTTTTTCTCACTGTTGAGTTTTAAGAGTCTTTTGTATATTTTGGATAATGATTCTTTGTCAAATATATCTTTTACAAATATTTTCTTCCAGTGTATGATGTCTTCTCATTTTCTTAACATTTCCTTTAGCAGAGCAAAAAGATTTTAATTTTAATGAAGTCCAGCATATGAATGATTTCCGACATGGATCTGCCTTTGGTATTGTATCTAAAAAGTCATTACCATTCTCAAGGTCTTCTAGGTTTCCTTCTATGTTATCTCCTAGGAATTTTATGGCTTTGAATTTTATATTTAGATATATGATCTGCTTTTAATTAATTCTGTGGAGAGTACAAGGTCTGTCTCTAGATTCTTTTTTTTTTTTTCTTTTTTTTCTTTTTTTTTTTTTTTTGCATATGAGTATTCAGGTTTGTTGAATCTGGCACCCCAAACCTGAATCAGGCACCCTTAGAAGCAGTTGTTGAAAAGACTGTATTTATACTCCATTGTATTCCTTTTGCTCCTTTGTAAAATTTGTGTGGGATTATTTTTGAATTCTCTTTTCTATTCCATTAACTTCTTTTTCTTTTTATTTATTATTATTATTATTATTATTATTATTATTATTATTATCTGGACAGAGTTTCACTCTTGTCACCCAGGCTGGAGTACAATGGCATGATCTCTGCTCGCTGCAACCTCTGCCTCCCAGGTTCAAGTGATTCTTTTGCCTCAGCCTCTTGAGTAGCTGGGATTACAGATGTCCACCACCACATCTGGCTAATTTTTGTATTTTTAGTAGAGACGGGGTTTCACCATGTTGGCCAGGCTGATCTCAAACTCTTGACTGCAAGTGATCTGCCTGCCTCGGCCTCCCAAAGTGCTAGTGTTACAGACATGAGTCACTGTGCTCAACCTCTTTGTCTACTCTTTAACCAACTTCACATTGTCTTAATTATAGTAAGTCTTGAAGTTGAGTGGTGCCAGTTCTCTGCGTTTGTTCTTCTCCTTCAATATTGTGTTGACTATTCTGTGTTTTTTGCCTCTCCATATACACTTTAGAATCATTTTGTCAGTATCTACAAAATAACTTCCTGGAATTATGATTAGGATTGTATTAAATCTGTAGATCAAATTGGGAAGAACTTACGTCTTGACAATATTGAATATTCCTATCCATAAGCATGGAATAGCTCTCCACTTATTTAGTCTTCTTTGATTTTGTTCATCAGAGTTTTGTAGTTTTCCTCATACAGATCTTGGACATATTTTGCTAGATTTATACCTAAATATTTTATTTATTGTATGCTAATGTAATGGTATTGTACTTTTACTTTCAAATTCTATATGTTCATTGCTGGTACATAGAAATGTGATTGACTTTTATATACTAATCTTGTATCCTGCAACCTTACTATCACTTCTTAGTTCCAGGAGTTATTTTTATCAATTCTTTTGTATTCTCTACAGAGATGACCATGTCATTGGAGAACAAAGACAGTTTTATTTCTTCATTTGCAAGGTGTTTACAGTTTATTTCCTATGTTGTCTTATTTTTCTTAGCTAGCACTTCTAGCACAATGTTGAAAAGAAGTGGTGAGAGGAATCCTTCCTTGTTCCTGACCTTAATTGGAAAGTGTCTAGATTTTTTTTACCTTAAGTACAATGTTAGTTATACGTTTTCTGTAGCCATTCTTTATCAAACTGAGAAAATTTTCCTCTATGTGCTCTATATTCTTTTAAATATTTTTAATTAGTTGTTAATGCAGAGACCTTGGAAAATTGCACCCAAAAATCCATATTCTCAGCTTTGCATAAAAATATCTCTGACTTGACATTAGTCTCTTGTTTAATCTATGAAATCAGTGAGAATAAAGAAGAAACTGCCAAGACTACCCTCTTCTTGATTTCCATTGACCCCAGTGAATCTTTTCACTTATTTATATTTATCTCTCTGGTCCCTTTGGTCTGAAGTGGTTACAATTAGAGATCAGATTTGATCTCTCTTTCTCTCAGATACACACACACACACACACACACACACGCATATACACATATATACACATATATGTGTGTGTGTATACATACCTTTCTCTCTGTCTCAGATTGACCTCTCTCTCTCTTTCTTTTTTTTTCCTCTCTCTCTCTCTCTCATCTCTCTCCCCTGCCCACTTCTTCTCCCCCTCTGTCTCTCTCTTATTATACACACATTCATGAGCAAATGCGCATGGCTGACTTACCAGCAACACACACCCTTCCAGTCCCAGACACTAGCACCTGTCCTGGAGACTCACACAGAATACAGACAGTGCCAAGTCAATGATGGTCACAGCTTTGAATGTGACTCTGATTCAAGTCAACAGATGACTCTATTAAGCCTGAAAGAGACAGAGGAGGTACAGAAGGGAAAACAGCATTGAGAAGTTAGACCTTTTACTCTATGCCAAAATTATACCAAGATATAAGGAGTTACTCAGTAATGATGCCTTGCAAGAGAAGAGATTCCATGGTCACTTTTTTGATGACCATTATCTTCAGGAAAATTTTCTGCATACTTTCTAGAAATCTTAAAGGCTGCCATTGCAAGTGCCTTTTGTAAGACATTACCTGTACTTGCTCTGTGTGTAACATATCCTCAATGGTTTGAAAGTACTAGAACTTCTTAAATTCAGTGGGGCAGGAGCTCTTTTGAGGATTTGACCATTGTTATGTAGTCTAACTCCAGGAAAATTCACAATTTTATATGCAATATCAGGAGGTTTGGGGATTCACGGAAAGTACCTTTGTCATTTTGGTCTTATGTACAAATTCTAGATTAAAGTCATTTAGTTCAAGGATATTAAAAGAAGATACAAGATTAAGCTCAAGGAATTTGGTATTCTCAGAAAAGGGCATGAGCATGGACCTCAATTCCAAGCATTTGGAAAATGGTGAGATGATTTATCTAATATGCTAGAATCATGGATGGGAGGGGATATGATGATAATTTGGTATACTAGGATAGGAACAGAGAAGATAGAAAGGAGAAAGTTAGAGCAAACGATATTGCAAAAATGGTATCTCACTAATGGTCTCTTTATTTCTAAATTCCAATGTATTGAGGTGTAGTTATTTTATGAAATATATAAGACCTGAAATCCTAGCAATTCTACTTTGCTAATCTAAAATGATCCTGAACTTGTGCCAGAGTCAATTTTCCTTGCAGCCCAAACTTATTTCATATTTGTAACTTGCATCTCTTGTAGCCTAAATCTTACTTCATGCTGCAAAGTAGTGGTTGTGTACCTTTTTCAAACCTCATAATATTGATATTTAACCAGAAGTTTCTTGGAGCTAGATCAGCCTGGCTCTTCCAAGTATCTTTTGCAATATGCTGCACACTCTCAAATGTTTTAGAAGCTCAATATTTTATTTAATAAATTAAGGTTACAATTAAAATTTTGTATTCAGGGCCAAAAACTTTCAAAATATAAAGAATGAGTTGTTTTTTCCTCACTGCCATTTTGATAATCGTCTATTATGTGTAAAATGAAAAAAGAACTAAACAATATTTAAATAACCTCTATACCCCTGCACGTTATGATTTAAACCAGTGAGTTCCATTTCTTTTTACAATACGAATCCCTAGATACACCACCTAGTGGCAAGTAAAACATGTAATTAAGGGAAACTTAATTACTGCTTTTAATTAAACAAACAAAGAAATCATCTGTCAATAATGAAAACAAATGAATCTCAAAATTCAAATAAAATATATAACAAATACCACTACAGGAAAGAAGTTTTTCTCTATACTACTGGACTTGTCATTTACCTTGCTTATCTATCAAAACTTAAATGTAGTCTCTTTAAAACTACGAATGACTTGCAAAGGTCTTTCTTAGTAGAAGACATGGATGTGAAAATAAGTGAAAGAAAAATGACATCTTTGTTTTTGATGCTCAAAGAAAGGAGGCCCAAGTGCTGTGCCCCACAGAGGAACAACCATGAATAAAACATGGGCTCAGCTCCTTAAGGAACTTCCAGACTGGCAGTGAAGCTAGTGCACAGAAACAATTACAATTCAGAGGGAGAAATACCAAATCCCTGATGCATGTTATGGAACGTTAGGAGAAGAGAAAAGTTATTCTAGCCGGGAATCTCCAGAGCCATTTTTTTGAAAGAGGTCTCGGGCAATAAATTGGATTTGGATATAGCTCTCTTCAATGAGGTGCTGAAGGTAAACTAAAATACAGAGAACAGAAGAGGCCAGTGAATGAAAATCATTCAATAACATTCTTCTTAATTGGATGCATGCTTCTGATCTCCAACTGCACAATCTATCAAGTGGTTTTGCCTAATTAGATTGTCTTAAGATAAATTTGGTATTTCTGAACCTGAGTGATTGACTAGAGGAAAATATTCTTTATTGCTGTGATCAATCTTAATTCTTCATCAGTGTTTACTTAGCTGGTTGAACCACCATATTTTCCTTATGCCATAATGCTATATTATAGTAAAAGGGTTATAGAATTATTCAATGATGTTTGTTTCCTTTGGTTTGTAAGAGAGATTTTTATTTTGAGAGTATTCCTGAAACTATATGAATCTTACTTAATATGAGTATTTAAAATTTCAGCCTTTATGGAGACTGATTTATCATTTCTAAATTAGATATTTAAGCTAATTTTTAGTGATACTGAGAAAATGTTCACATTCTTTTTGCCTTTTGGTCAAAGAGCTGTTGATTGGAATGGGGGGTAAATTTATTCGCTAATTATTTTATATTAATTAGAGTCAAACTACAGTTATGATCACCTATTGCAATATTTAGTTATATTTAAATGAGACTTTAAAATAGTGCCACCATGATCCAATCCTTTTGCATTCCAAGTATGATTATCTTGTGATTAAATTATAGACCAAAATGGCTTGAAAATAGTAAATCTTGACTTCCAGTTTTGCATGGCATTGCCAATTATATTTTCACTTACTTTTATGTAAGAATATTAGCAGATGTGGGTTATCTCAACTGGGTAACTGGGACTTAAGCTGCCTGCCCTTAAAAGTTTTGTAACTAATAGGGAAACAAACACTTTTAAACCAATGAGTATATTATAGCAGCTACTGTCACCTCTGGTGTCTGAATTGGTGGTTATATAAGCTGTAAGATGCATGAGAGTCCGTTGTAAAACGTGTATACAAGTGAGATTAACTAACAATAGCTAAAGTGAAAGATTTGGTTTTAAAATTGTTTTTAATTCATGGGCGTAGGTTAAAAACCATGCCTGTAAGAACATCACTCTCTGACGTTTTCAAAGTTAAATTTGTGTTTCAAATTGCCAACAGGAGTGGAAGGTAAAGGCTGTAGAATGACTAGGGGCCCCTGAGAATGTGTTCTGTAATGTGTCACGTGGTGAACCGCATTGTACAGATTACAGGAAAAGAATAAACACACAGAAGTACTCAGTGTCCTGAGTGCTATGGCAGGATGTATCCATGCAGAACCTTCGGGGCATATAAAAGAAGACAGTCTTCAAAATTAGACCAGAGAGAGGGTCAAGACTTCACAGAATAGAAGCACTTGTACATTGATACGAAAAAGTAGGCATCTTTAAAAAACATTGAGCCTTTGGTCCTTAGAGATAATAGATGTGTATGGTTTAGGCTATAGGTACTGGGGTTGAACAGGCAAGGGTCAGTCATCATGAATATTAGTCCAATTATCTATTGCTGCATAATATTAATAGACCACACCAAAACTTACAGGCTTAAAACAATATTTATTGTTATATATTATTTTGTGAGTTAAGGATTTGGAAGGTAACTAGGCATCTCTGCTCTGCAATGTCTGTGACCTCACAAAAGATAAACAAAAGGTACTGAAAGAACTGGGGGTTGTTTAGATCTCTCTCTCTCTCTCTCTCTCACTCTCTCTCTCTCTCTCTCCATGCAGCATCCCCAAGTGGCTAGCATGTGCTTCCTTGCCTCAAGATAGGCCCCGCTAGGAAGAAAGTGGAAACTGTCTACTCTCTTGCAAGCTGGGCCTACAGTTAGTATAGTGTCACTTCTGCCATATTGTTTGGTTAAAGTTATCATAAATTCATGCCACTTCTCGATGAAAGAACCATCAAAGAATGTGTGGCCATCTTTAATCAATTGCAAGTATTCTTTCACTCAACAATTTATTTTGAGTACCCCCTGTGTAGCAGCCACTGTTCTACTTGATCTTACTGGCATGGAAAATAAAACAAAATCTGCAGTCACATAAATGAATTTTTTTAGTGAAGGGAGAGAGGGGAGAGAAGCAAATAAATATAGACTCTTTTGTGAGATAGTGTGGCAGAGATAGTGCTTACCAAAGGTACGTGTGCTCTTCTGCATTCCCCTGCATTATTTGCAATTAGATTAGCACCACCTGACTACTTCTGGTCAGTTGACTGGTGAACAAAAGTGATGCATGTCACTTTCAAGCCAAGCCAGTGGAGAGCCTCTTCCATCTCTTCTTGCCATTTCTCTTTAGAGATTACATTTTCCACATCACACAGCAATGCGGTAGAGGAGGAAGATACGATGCATATCAAACTCTAATGAAAGCATGAAAAAAAAATGTATTATGATAACCAACTGAGGTTTGAGTTTCATTTATTTCCATAGAACAATATAGCATTACTTAACCTGACTAATACAGTTAATTAGTATTATGAAGAAAAAATAACTCAGGCTAAAGGATACAAAATAACTGTGGAGATACGTGCACAGCTGTAGACAGGATGGCCAGGGAATTAAGAAATGTTTCTGTAAGAGTGTGCTAAAAACTTTCAAGCCTTGTTGTTTTTCCCACCATGTAAGTAGCCCCCCTCCCTGTATTGGAGAGCTGCAGATGACTGTGATTGCTGCATTTACATGACATGAGCAGAAACTTATTTCTTAAAATGGTCTGATGAGCTTTAAAGGGGAATGAGAAAAGATGAGATGTGAATTAATTAACGGATAAATAACTTGAAAGTCAGACTACGGAGGGCAGATTTTATTAGCAAATGAATTTGGTAGCTGCTCTAGACTCTCGGACAGGAGGTTAGCTTTAGAATAATATGTGACAATTATTTTGGCACGTGGAATTAGATTGGATTGACAAAACAACAGACTAAAATCAAATAGGTCAGCAAGATGAGGCTTTTCTCAAATATAATCTTCTCAGATAGATACTTTTCTAGCACTGGGAGTGATGATACATTTGGAGTCAGAGAAAACTTGGCTCTTCTGCTTTCTATTTATGTAAATGAGACTCACCATTCAAGTCTCTGTGACTCTATTTCCTCGTGTGTTAAACATCATACCTCCTTAGCTGCGTTATTGTAGGAAGTATCAATTATATGTGTACAAGACTCACCAGAATGTCTATCACATAGAAAACACGCAATAAAATGGTAGCTATCATTTGGTTATAAGCCATATTGAAGACACGGCATCCATAAGATATCTGTGCCAATCATTGCACGGTAAGCACTGTGGAAGATTGCTAGAGATCTGTGACATAGTCTTCAACCTTCTGCTCAGTCTTGTTAAAAAGATAAGACCAAAAACATCGCGAAGAGGTAAATGAATGTGCTGGCAAGAAAAGCCTTTGAAAAAGAGATGCCACAATGTGCCAAACAAATTGCCACACATGATATAATAAACGCTATCTATTTTGCCAATAAGATAATATGTTTTCAACCTGTTGGAACTTTCTATTACAACTTTTTAAAATATATCATTATTAATAAGCACCCATGGAGATACTTTCTCAGGCAGAGAAGGCGACAGTCCTCAAATTGCACCTCTTATATTTTGTGACTTTAGGGTCACGCTTTATAGTGTGAGGGGGCAGCAGACTTCGTCTTAAAACAAACAACAGTAATAAAAGTATATAAATTAGCCAGTAACTGGCTGGGCGCGGTGACGCCTGTAATCCCAGCACTTTGGAAGGACAAGGAGGGTGGATCACCTGAGGTGGAAGTTCGAGACCAGCCTGACCAACATGGAGAAACCACATCTCTAGTAAAAATGCAAAATTAGCCGGGTGTGGTGGCACATTCCTGTAATCCCAGCTACTTGGGGGCCTGAGGCAGGAGACTCGCTTGAACCCGGGAAGCAGAGGTTGCAGTGAGCCGAAATTGCGCCATTGCACTCCAGCCTGGGTGACAAGGGCGAAACTCCATCTCAAAAAATAATAATAATAATAATAAAATAAAAGTAAAAAATACAATAAAAAATTAACTAGTAACTCTGTCCCTCAAACGTTTCCGTTTTTCTCAAATAGAATATTCCGTGGCTTTATTTAAAAGTCTAGATCCTAACTTCTACTCTACTTATCACTCTGACTTTGAAACTCCAAAACAGAAATGTCAAAGCCTAAAGAATCGATATCTTTACAGCCAGGACAAAAATTGTGCGGAGAAAAGGATGTATGTTGTATAAGATATTTCAGCAAAATACTAAGGGCTCAGGTGATTCCAGCGGCTCATCCCTCCTCTTAACCAGCATCCAGGGTTTTGATTCTTTCTTGTACTGGTTCCCCTTTGGGTTTTAGAAATATGCGGAGCCATCCTCTATGATTTTCCTCATTCTTTGGCCCAAACTAAACAGCAGTGTTTTCTTACTAGAAATCATTATAATCCCGCGTCATATTACTCTTTACATTTGCATCACATTCAAAATAAGTCATTGTGAATGAATCCTTTTCTGACTGTCTTTTGAATTCCAGTCAGCACAGGTAATCCCAATAAATGCATTTAAATTGTGTTGATATTGTGACAGCCCCATCAAACACCTTGCCAACCATATCAAATTAAAATTTCCCATTCTCCTATTTAAGGGTACCTACCATTTCACAGTTGAAAAAAATCCAGTTAAGGTAATGTCTTATAGCACAAAACAAGGCAGGATCTGTCTGAGTTTATCAAATTACTCTGATAATAACTCATTTCCAGAACATTTCATTACTCATGAAATAAGATGCCTGCCACAAAGAAAGTACTTAATAAATGGCAGGTATTATTTCTATTTAAAAGGCAAATTATGTTTTTAATACTGTATTCATGTTTTTCCTCTTTAGGTTTCTCTGTTTATTTTTCCGTGATTCAGTTTTCCTAATAAATAAAATATGCATTGGAGAGCTATGACTTTATGGCAGCTGTGCTGAGTGGGTCTTAAATGTGTCCTTCATCTAAACTTCTACACAATCTACGTTCAGTGGGATCAAGAGGAGAGTAGCACAGAAAACCAAGAGAGTTGTCAGCAATTTTGTCTTTGACTCTTTTTAATTGGGTGAGACCTGTTTTGCTTGGGAATCAAGCTTGAGTAAATAAATAAAAGCTAACGAAAAATGGAAGAAAGGAAATACTTTGAAACAAAGCAGATCACGAAGATTAGGAATTGCTTGTGATATTCTAGGGTTTTGCTACTCAAAGTGTGGTCCATGGACCAGCAAAATCAGCATCATCTGGGAGCTTGTTAGAAATGCAGAACATTAGGTCCCACCCCAGACTTACTGAATTAATCGGCATTTTACCAAAATCCCCAGAGGATTGTTTGATTCTAGAGAGCCTTACAAACAGAGATGCTTGCTTGCTTCTTTATGGCTAAACCTGTAATTTACTAGTTTGCAGGAATAAAAGAGGGAATTGAACATCCCTGTAGGACACACTGTAGATCTCTTGTTCATAGAGGAACATGAAGTAAAATAAAGTACTATTCCCAAAGTAAACATAAAGGCAAAAATTATGCATTCCCATAGCTGGAGAATGCATGCATCTCTTAATGAATAATGAGGATATCTTACATTCTTGTATTCCTTCACTGGTCCCTTCCACATCTAAGATCTCGTTTATCCTTACTACAAACCAGGGAAGCGTGCGTTGTGACAGTCATCCTGATGTTTTAAAGGTGCTTCCTAGTTGGTGAAAGGAACGGGTGGTCCCTAACCTAATCGCTAGCTACATATCCATGACCCCTGAGTGCTGAAGGGTAGGAGAGGATGCCCCTGGACATGGAAATTCACAGATTGATCAGAGTGGCTTAGATAGTAGAGAAGGATGGGAACGAGAGGGAAGAGCAAGAGTCCCAGGAGGCACCTGGCTGCAGCCTAGCAAGTTGATGTGGAAGTAAATACTGGTAGAGTACATGATTGGACTTCTTGCTCTGGAAGCATGTGGAGTCAGTCTGCATTCTGTTCAATAAGGGAAATGGGCCAGGCATGGTGGCTCATTCCTGTAATCCCAGCACTTTGGGAGCCCGAGGTCAGTAGATCACGAGGTCAAGAGATTGAGACCATCCTGGCCAATATGGTGAAACCTGTCTACTAAAATTAGCCTACAATTAGTAATTGTCAACTACAAAATTTACCCAGGCATGGTGGCGCACATCTTCAGTCCCAGCTACTCGGGAGGCTGAAGTATGAGAATCACTTGAACCCGGGAAGTGGAGGTTGCAGTGAGCCAAGATCACACCATTGCACTCCAGCCTGGGAGACAGAGCAAGACTCCATCTCAAAAAAAAAAAAAAAAAAAAAAATTGGTGGGGGGGAAGTGGATAGGATTCAGGTGCAGCCTGTTTAGGAGGTAATTACTGGTGAGAAAACAGTCCATAAGACAATCTACTGGAGAATTCAAATAAGCGTACTACAACAGTGATGTGGAGAAGATGGTAGTGGAGATGAGAGTGAGCAGAATGGGTAAAAAGCTGGCAACTGCCCCTTCCAGGAGCTGCTAGGGCTTCTCTTCAGATTGTCCAGCTGTGAGTGGGGCCAGTCATAAAGTGTTCAGATGTTTGACAAGTCAAAGCTGCCAGGACTCTGGAGTAGAACTTCTACTCCAGAATTATGACGCGGGATCTAATCCCATTGTATTCCTAATTCACCCAATGGAAACCAATGGCATTTTGCTGTAAGTTTTTAAAGGCAATTTGGACAATATAGGACGATGGTGACACACAGTGGCTTCTGTGTTTAATGGATTTGAGGTTCTGATTCTTTTCAGCAAGTTTCCCTTTTCATGCTTCAGCTTCCTCAGGTCACATGAGGATTAAGTGACATAATGGATGCAAAGCATTTGGCATACTATGTGATACATAACTGGTTATTTCTGATATTATTATTTATCTGAAAAAATAGCAGTTTCTGGCATATATTAGCAACCAAAAACATTGCTTCTACTTTCTTCTTCTATCAAGTATCTAAAAAACAAACACAGGGCCGGGTACGGTGGCTCACGGCTGTCATCCCAGCACTTGGGAGGCCAAGGCGGGCAGATCACTTGAGGTCAGAAGTTCGAGACCAGCCTGGCCAACATGGCAAAATCCCACCTCTACCAAAAATACCAAAAAAAGAAAAAAAAATTAGCTGGGCATGGTAGTGCACTCCTGTAGTCCCAGCTACTAGAGAGGCTGAGGTGGGAGAATTGCTTGAACCCGGGAGGCAGATGTTGCAGTGTGTTGAGATTGCACCATTGTACTCCAGCCTGGATGACAGAGTGAGACTCCATCACAAACAAACAAACAAACAGAAAAAACAAATGCAAATAAAACATAGCCTTAAGAAGCATATCTCAGTGTCATGATCCACTTGTATTCTTTTATTTCAATGGAATTAGTTCAACGAGAATCTTTTTCCACATTACATAAATCTGAGGATGACAGAGACGGTCTTGTTGTCACAGGTCAAGAGAACTTTCTTTCTTGACAACGTGGTTTTCTCCTGATGCTTAAAAACACCTCCAGTAATTATTTGCTAAATAAGCTGCACAATGTAACAGAATAGAGGAATACATGGAATGTTCCTCCAGGTAGCCTAAAGATAATAGAGCCTTCAAAGCACTGGGCAAGAACTGACCAATTTGCCTAGACAGCAAATTCTTCATTGTTAAAATATGTTCATGTCATTTAGAACTCTGATTGCTCCCCTTTAAAAGAAATCTACTTCTGCCCCTGTCTGGTTGCATAATGTTTATTATTCTTTTTTCCCCCCAAAGAAAATTATAGCATAATGGAGACACATTCTCACCTTCCTTTTGTATATTCATGATTGACATATAATAATTGTACATACTTATGGGGTACAACATGATGTTTCAAAACATGTATAAGTTGTGCACGATCAAATCAGAGTAATCGGCATTTATCATTTCTTCATGATTAGATCATTCCTAAATGTCTCTCCTAGCTAGCTTTAAATATGCAATGCATTATTGTTAACTGTAATCACCTCACACTGCAATAGACCACCAGAACTTATCGCTCCTATCAAATTGTAGCTTCGTAGCCATTGACCAAGTGCCTACTACCTCTCCTCCTGCTCCGCTTCACATCCTCTGGTAACTATTATTCTTCTGCTCTCCACTTCTATGAAAGCAACTTTTTAGATTCCATATGCAAGAGATCATACAACATTTGTCTTTCTGTGTCTGGCTAATTTCACTTAACTTCATGCTCATCCATGTTGTCACAAATGACAGAACTCTAACTTTTTAATGCTCGGATAATATTTCATTGTGTATATAGATCAAATTTTATTTATTCATTCATCTGTTGATAGACTCTTAGGTTGATTCCATATCTTAGCTTTCGTGAGTAGTGCCACAATTAACATAGGAGTGTATTTTCAACTTACTGATGTCATTTCCTTTGGATATATACCCAGTACTGGGGTTGTTGGATGACCTTCCTTTGAGAATCACAGGGAAATGCCCGACACCCTTAAGGTGGCTCCCATCTCACAGATGTGAAAACTGACACCTAGATCAATCCAGAGATGACAGAATGCTATTCTCTGAGCATGCCCTGATGGAAGTGTCATTCTGGCTGCTTGCACAGGCCTGGGTCACCTAATCCAATCCTTGCAGCATCCTTGTACAAGAAAGTTTGGTATTTTGTCTTTATTTTTATAGATAAGATCACAGCAGCAAGTGGCAGGGCTAACATCAAACACAGTTCTAGTGATGCATACATCTTCTGCTTCACACTGATTTTATCATGGAAGCTGTTGGCTGCCAAACCCACAATGTGTTTCATTTAGATAAATAATATTTGCCTCCCAGGCATGTGTGGTATGCTGCCTGCTTATGCCCTCATGATTTCTCCAAAATTGTTTTTCTTCTAGTGACTATCCAAACAAAAAAGCTTAGTGTCTTGTCATCACCAAAAGTTGATTTTTAGCTCTTGCATTTCATTAGGATGAGTTTCTATCTGATTGCAATTAAATTGTGCTCAGCAACAAATAGAACAAAGAAAGTGAAATTTTATTTGTGTCTTTCCCAGATGTGGGGATTTTGAAGTATAAACAGTAACTTATTTGAGAAGATCCTTCTTTTGTCTTGCGTGTACTATAATCCAAACACATTTACTTTAATTGGAAATTGTTTTATGTGGCTACTTTTTCGAAATGTGAAGGTAAATCTTTAAGTTGGAAACCACCTGAGAAATCTCTAATAGCATACTTTAATGAGCAAGGAAAGCAGATAGAGTGCACACAATAATTGTGCCAGTTATTATTGTTGACAGGCCAGTTATCCATGAAATACACAGGCCAATAAAGAAGCCCCAGTGAAACAATTTTCATGTGTGTGTTTGCGTGTGTGTGTGTGTGTGTGTGTGTGTGTGAAATATGTATCATTCACTGAGAGCCAACTGTATCTCTACCACATGTCACATGCTCATATATGTTATCTGAAAGCCTCACTATTATATGTGTCATCACTATTTAATATCTGCAGATACTCATATACATTTCCAGAAATCCTCACTAGGAAACTGCAGGGTAGAAGCAAAAGGGATGTTGGGGGTTAAAGGCTAAAGAAGACAAACCACACTAATAGAAGTATATAAAGCATTGATGGGTCTGGTCTTATATGGTAATTTTTATGTTTTTTTAACTCTGTTTCATTAAGTCAAAAAAATGCACTTATCACATGAAGACAGTTAACCAAAATCATGTAATAAGTGAGAGGGTAAAAAATTCCACTTAGAAAAAAAAATGCTTCTTATATTTTGGATAAGGCATTTTAAAGCCACTCTAGTCATTTTCATCTTCATACTTTTCATCATGTTTACGTGTTTCAGGTGCCTGGGATCCCATTCGTGAGTCCTTAGTTACTTGAAACTTGTGATTTAGTCAAGGCTGAGTTGAAGTACAGATCATATAGGTTTCTTTAAATTCTCATTTTTATATATACTTTGCCTGAAGTAGCATTGCAGTAAAGAAGGAAGGTTATATTATAAAGGTACTGTGTCAATTTTAGATTTGAGACAACTTAGAAAATTTAGTGGTAAAAAACAAAACGCACTTTTAAAATATTTTGATAGTAAACTTGACTTCTAACACCAATTAAGAAACCCAAATCCAGTTTTCTGAAGCCTCAGATTAATATTTCTTTTTAATTATCTTTAATTATTTCTGGAAAACAGCCACCTGTAACCTTGTTCACCATAAGATGTTCGTGAGAAGTGGCTACTAGCAGAAAATGTGTCAGAATAGTCTGTCTCTCATTATGGGAACACCAAATGTATCAAAGAGAGAATGTCTGAAAGCATTTTAGCTTCAGTTTCAAAAAGAAAAAAATGGGCTTTCCTTTGAGCTACTTATTTCTGTTCTAGCAATTCGTTGAAGCATGATATGGTTAGGCTTTGTTTCCCTGCCCAAATCTCATCTCGAAATGTACCATGTGTCCAGGGAGAGACCTGGTAGGAGGTGGTGATTGGATCATGGGGCAGCATCCCACATGCTGTTCTTGTGATGGTGAGTGAGTTCTCATGAGATCTGATGGTTTTATAAGTGTCTGACAGTTCCTCCACACACTTGCTCTCTCTCTCCCGCCTGCCGCCATGTAAGACGCGCCTCTTCCCCTTCCACCTTGATTGTAAGTTTCCTGAGGCCTCCCCAGTCATGAGGCACTGTGAGTCGATTAAACCTCTTTTCTTTATAAATTATCCAGTCTCAGGCAGTTCTTTATAGCAGTATGAGAACAGATGAATATAGAGCACATCATTGAGAGGCTGCTTTATATGTTCACTCATCTATTCATTAACTAAATGAGCATTTATTGAGGATCTAAAATTAGCTAGACATTAGAGATATAAAGAAGAATAAAAAACAAAAGTATCACTCCCAGGAGCTCACATGGTCTGTAAATGAAAGCGGTTACATAAACAAATAAGAGCAATTAAATGTTACTCTGCATTGTCACACTCTGTTTATTTCATTAGTAACAGTTATAACAACTGGAAATTTTCCAGTTTGTTTGTGTCTCCCATTAGATTTTAAGTGCTTTGAGGGTGGGGATCTGGCACATTTTAGTCACCCTATGAGAATGAATTTAATAAATAGAGTACTATAAAGTAGAACAAGAGTTTCTTGAAGAGGAGAACTTTAGAGCCCTTAAATTAAGTCTATCTGAGGCTTATGATACTTCTGGCTACTCTCTCGATGCTTCTTTCTTTCTTTCTTTCTTTTTTTTTTCCTTTTTTGAGACAGAGTCTTACTCCATCGCCCAGGCTGGAGTGTAGTGGCATGATCTCAGCTCACTGCAACCTCCACCTCCCTGGTTCGAGCAATTCCCCTGCCTCAGCCTCCCGAGTAGCTGGCATTACAGGCACATGCCACCACGTCCAGCTAACTTTTTTGTATTTTTAGTAGAGACGGGATTTCACCATGTTGGCCAGACTGGTCTCAAACTCCTGACCTCAGGCAATCCGCCTGCCTCAGCCTCCCCAAATGCTGGGATTACAGACATGAGCCACCGCGCCCAGCCTCTTGATGCTTATTTCGAAAGATACAGCTATCCCATGTCTGCCTTTTCTATCTTCACTCTCAATCTGGTGCAGTTGGAAAAACCGCCTGCAGTGAATTCTCAAAAACATGAGAACGATGTGGTTGCCAGCCTCCACAGGATGCCTTTTTCACTGTGGACCTCTGAGCCCAGCGGAACACTGTGAAGGAGCTGGAACACTGAGTTTAGATTGGAGATTCCAGCTGTGAATCTCAACTCTTTCACTTACTGGAGTGAGCAAATTAACAAACCCTCTCAACCTCAGACTTCTATGAAATGGATTAAAATATCTTTCCTCATAAACTAGATATTTGTAAAATACTTGGAATTTAATAGGTGCTAGTTGAATCCACATATGGAAAGCTAATATTTATAACTTATCCTATTTTCTGAGACCTTAATTCCTTGTCAGTCATTCCTCCAAATGCTTCCTAGAACTCAGACCTTAGGACTTTTGTTTCCCTACATTGCCGTTGCTGGATGTTAGTGAAGGGATTCGAAACCTTCCTTCAACCAAAGGGGAACTGGGCAGTATTTGTGTGTATGACCTGGACGCTCCAGGAAAGTGGAGGAAGGAGGCCAGGCTACCAGTTCTAGCCTCATGAGACTGTTGGTAGTGCTTCTGCTATGAGTCATAAACTGTCCTACATCTGTGGCATCTCTGAATTCCCCAAGCACCAAAGGTAATAATAATTTAAAAGGTAAGAGATAATGGAATCTTTGGGTTAAATTTAGTGATAATCTGAGAATAATATTTCATTGTGGAAGTTACAGAAAGCATTTTGTGGCTGGGTGTGGTGGCTTACGCCTGTAATCCCAGCACTTTAGGAGGCCAAGACGGGTTTATCACGAGGTCGGGAGATCGAGACCATCTGGCCAATGTGGTGAAACCTCGTTTCTACTAAAAATTAAAAAAAATTATCTGGGCGTGGTGGCATGTGCCTGTAATCCCTGCTACTTGGGAGGCTGAGGCAGGAGAATCGCTTGAACAAGGGAGGTGGAGGTTGCAGTGAACTGCGCCACAGCACTCCAGCCAGGCAACGGAGCAAGACTCTGCCTCAAAGGAAAAAAAAAACAGAAGACAGCATTTTGTTTGTTTGTTTTCAGGGCTATTTTATAAACTAATTGTGGGAGAAACACAGTGGAAGTTATTAATGAGAAAGATCAAGCTAAATGCTGACTATAATTCTCTTCATTTGAGGCCATTGATTTAAACTAATTTGCTATTTAAAAAATCCAAGTTGAAGGTTTGCAGGACCTTTTTTCTGTGAAGCTTCTGAACTTCCTTTGTGGATGGCAAAGGAGGATTTTATTGATTTACTGTTTACAAACATTCATTGGTTTCTAGCAAAGACCGCGTGTGATACTGGATCTAGCCACTTTTGATACAAGTACAGTCATGTCTCACTTAACAATGAAAATACATTGTGAGAAATGCATCATTAGGCAATTTTGTCATTGTGTGAACATCATAGAGCATACTTACACAAACCTGGGTGGTGTAGCCTACTACATGTCTAAGCTATATGGTACAGCCCATTGCTATACTGGAAATAGACAACCTATTGTATGAGTATCACAGGCAACCGTAATACAATGGTAAGTATTTGTGTATCTAAACAGAGAAAAGATACAGTAAAAATGTGGTATAAAAGATAAGAAATGGTAGAACTATATAGGGCACTTACCATGAATGGAGCTTGCCGAACTGGAAGTGGTTCTGGGTGAGCCAGGAAGTGGTGAGTGAACGTTTAGGCCCAGGACATTACTGGACACTCCTGTAGACTTTATACACACTGTACATGTTGGCTACATTACATTTATAAAAGTATTTTTTCTTCAATGTAAATTAACCTTAGCTAATTATAATTTTTACTTTATAAACAATAATTGTTTAAACTTTTGACTCTTTCATGATAACCACACTTAGCTTGAAACACACACATTGTACAGCTGTACAAAAATAGTTTCTTTCTTCATATTCTTATTGTATAATTTTTTTTTCATTTTACTTCTTTATTTTTACTTTTAAAGAGTTTTGTTAAAACAAAGACACACACACACACATTAGCCAAGGCCTACTCAGGGCCAGGATCATCAGATCTTCCACCTCCACATTTTGTCCCACTGAAAGGTCTACAATGTCACTAAGGTGGTATAAATTTTTAGTTTAATTATAATCTTATGGGACCATCATCATACATGTGGTCTGTTGTTGACCAAAGCATCATTATGCATTGCATGAGTATTCTTTATTTTACGAAGCGGTCATGAAACAAGTCACATAGCAGGTTTGTGGTTTGTTTGTTTTTTGAGATGGAGTCTCACTCTGTCTCCAGGCTGGAGTGCAGTGGTGCCATCTCAGCTGACTGCAACCTCCGCCTCCCCCGTTCAAGCGATTCTCCTGCCTCAGCCTCCCAAGTAGCTGGGAATACAGGCACGTGCCACCACACCCAGCTAATCACATAGCAGTTTTTAAGACTCATTTGCTCCCAGTGCCAAAATAGAGTACTCTTCATGCTTGATGTATTTTCAGCAAAACAAACCTGCACTTATCTTTTCCTTCTCAAATGATGTCTTTTGCGTAAGAAGTTAGTATTCAGGTCTAGTTTGCAGGAGCAAACTATCTCCAAATGCCTTTATTCCCTGAATTGGATCTATGTATTCCATATCCCTCACCTATGCTTAGCATAAAATGTAATAAATTAAGGGATGAGACTTGAGTTCAAGTCCATCTAATCCCTCTATGATATTGAACAGGTTAATTGATCTCTCTGATCCTGAATTTCCTAGCAGAATTTTTGTGCAGATTAAATATACAGTGTACATAAAAGGCATAACATATGTAATACAGTATATGTAGAAAGCATTGCACAAGCATGTTCCAAGCAGACTCTGTGGTGAGGATTATAGAGCAAGTGATTTATTGAGAAAGTGTTCCCAGGAGAAAGGAGGAACAGAGTATGGAGAGAAGTCAAGCAAGGTTATAATTTTAGGCACAGTCCTAGTCTCAGAGTGATCCTGCAGAGAGGAAATGTCTTGTGCAAATTACACTCCAGATTTTATTGTGACTTAAGGCAAGAGAGCTAGGCTGTCTTCCTCCCTCAACTAATCAATCTGGTTACAAGATATTATGAAGCTGTAAACTCTCAAGCACTTCCCACTCTCTGCCTCTTGGTTGCACACCGGGGTTCCATCAATGCAAGGACCATCCTCGCTCCCAAGCTGAGCCACAGATGCAGGCCATAAGATGAAGGAAAAGCTTAGCAAGGCAGCAAGAGGCACTAGAAAATGTAAACAGGAACCCAAGGGAATATGAGCAGAGCCCACTACAGTCGTACATTTTAAAGCCTCAGTAAATATGAGTTTCTTTTCCTTTCTTTTCCTAAACAGTCTCCACTCTGTCATATATACTTGTCTCCTAGTTAATGAAGACTCGAGGTCAAAAATGGCATACTTTTTGTTGTCCAATGGCTAGACATCACCAGCAATGAAAATTTGCTAGACCCAAAGGAATATGAAACATGAGTCATAACTTGTGAAACTAAGATTGTTATGTATTTGTTTTGCTGTAAATCTCAGAGCCATATAGGAGTGGTAGGACAAAGCTGGCAAAGGTAACAACTGCTTGTTATTGTTGCTGCAGAGAACAGTGGTGATTTCAACCACTCTACTTTTTTTCATTTGAATGATTAGTAGGATATCACATTCTAATCCTAAAATATTTTTCATATATATTAAAATTAGCTTTGGAAATTGCAGGCAATGCCAAAGATGCATTAGAAACTAGCAGTTCTGACAAAAATCATCAAAGGCAACTGTTCTTCAGTATATTTAAGATGAAAATAAGAACCAACTAGCAATTTAGATAAGAAATGAAGCTTGAGGCTCTCCCATAAAACATTGCATTCCAGGATCTTTTAGCAACTGCCAGCCTGGACTCATGTCCATTAAAAGCAAATGTAGTTGAGAGGCAAGGACAAGAGAAGGACATTGCTTTGGATCCTTACTGGGTTGTCTTATTGATCATGCTGGACAGTAAAGTACTGTCACGTAGGCATCCACCTCTGGGCTCTGCAAAATTGACAGGGAGAAAGAACTGTCAGTGATCCATACCTTAGGGGGCAGGACAGCTGTCCAGCAATGTACGTTTCTGCAGGTGTAAACCATGTCTGAAAGCGCCACGTTACCTAACTCCAAGAGCTGTCACTCAAGCAAAAGGAAATATTTCCCCAAGCTGTGTTTACCGGGCTAAGTTTTAGGAAGCGACATTTACTTTAATTCATTCAGTAACTCTTTTCCCTGGCATGTAATCTCCACAAACACTTAGGATAACAGATGGAACTTACACTATGCCTTGAAAATTAATGGGCCCCTTCATTGGTGACTGACAGAAACCATCACTTCAACTAAAGATTTTTCAGGCTGTCCCCAGTCACCCAGAACTCAACTTTGGGAAGCATCACAGGCTACCATGCTAAGGAAGATGAGGGGAAAAGACAAGGGTGCCCCAGTCATAGGGCATTAGAGACCTTGGCTGAAGCTAAAGGCCATTCCAATCGTATTCACTCTGCCTTTGAAAGGAGAAACAAAACAGAAAGAACATAAAGAGCCCAGAGAGAACATTTTCAACACAGCTTGGGTTATTTAAGAGGCAAACTACATCCTTCCATACAGCTAAACCCTCCAGGCTGATTTGTTTTCAATACTGATCTGTAAACAAATACCAATGATTCTCTTGATGAAGCTTCAGGGTTATATATAATTCACTTTGGCTCTGTTGTCTGCCAGAATTCTAGGGTTTAGGGGAAAGGAACTCTTCTATAAGTGTGCACTGAATCCTAATAATGATATGTAAAAAATTTCTTTCTTTTCTCCTCTGCCAACTGCTTAGGTTTTATACTTAAAACAGATTTTTCAATGTCTCTCTTTTTTGTGCGTGCTATAGCCCCTTTTGCAAATATTTGAAATATTAATTACTTGGAAAATCAAATAGAATTATATTTGTTTATCATGTAATTATGTGTATATAATACTTGCAATACACAAATAATTATTTTTAACATAAATTCACTAGATTTTGCCAGAGAGACCATATGTGGTTTTCTTCAGAACCCACACAATAAATACAAGTCAATATCTTCCACTGTTTGTGGTTTTCGTATAAGCAGAATGCCTGCTTATTGCTGTAAAGTTTGTTGCTAGAAATAGATTTCCAACATTATTATTAAAATCCATATCAGCCCAATATTTAAATCAAATGATAGTTGCTTCAAAATTTTTTTATAGAAGAATTTATAGGGTGTCTATAATCATGGCCTCAATCATTCATTCAGTAAATTTTTATCAGGTACCTATGATAACTGATATATGTTTGATACTAATATTGTCAGGCTTTTCTGAATTCCACGTTCATACCTTCATGCTTTTCACTGTCTCCTCTGACTGTATCCTCCTTTAAGAGAATCAGCTATGAAAGTTATGTGAGGACATAGCACAAAGAGTGTGCATGCCCCTAGGGCCAAGAAGCAATAGACCAATGGATATTTACTAAAGGTTTCCTTTTATCCCCGAAGGGCTGAGTTCTCAATAAACATAGCTCTGCTTGACTTTTGAAGAGTTTACTTATTAATGATGGTCAAAATTCTAAACCTGATGGCTATTCCTTGTAAATGGAAAACCTATGAAGAATTTTCTACTCTTCTATCAAATATAGCTGTTAAATGTATCTAGAATAAAAAATCTCATGTTTGTTTTGTGGATATCAGAGAGATACTGAGAGGAAGACAGACAAGGATGAGTTCTTATTCGGAATGTGTCAAAGCCTACTTGTAGAAACTTTAAAATCTTAAGATTAACATAATTCAAGATCTCAATTTCCAGTGGTTTCAATTTTATTTATTTATTTATTTTATTCATTCATTTTGTTAGTATTAGTAGTAGAATACTTTCTTCCCAAGAAAGCCTCCTAACTGTCTCATATGTAAAAGAGTAAATCCAAATTTTTCCAGTTCAAAGAGGAGAGAGGAGAAAAGGGAGAATATAGAAGCCTTATACCTTGTTCCTCTCCTTCCCTTGTTTCTCCCTCACAGGTAGGGAGGTGGGTCTCTGCAGAGTCTATTTTCTTAATCTTTCAACTGATGTGCAATCTCTGAACAGCATCATTGGTGGGTGGTTGTTCAATTTCTGCTTGATTACATGTAATGACAAGGAGCTCATTGCTTCACAAGCCAGCCTGTATCACTTTTCCCCAACTCGAAGATAGTTGTCAAGGTTTCCTGAACTATCATTAATTACAAATCACCAGCCCAGGAGAGATGTTCAATACAAATGGGATCAGAAATAATGTTTGACCATGTTTACGCATTCTCAGCTCACAAAACCCACTAGAAGTTCAAACATGAGGCAGCATTTTTTTTTCTAGGATTTTCTGGGCTCCCTAAAACAGATTCAGGAAGTTTTCTATGAAAAGTTTATACAAAGAAATGTATTCCTTGAATAACATCAAGAATGCCAGATTCAACCTCAAAAGAATGTTTGCTCTGAGTCATACGTTCTTTGAAAAGGCTTGGTATTAGAGGGGTTATAACAAAAATGCCAATAACAGACCCTTAGTAAGCAAACTTGTGCAGAAAGGTTGATTGTTCAAGAGGAAAGTACATTCCAAATGCAATATTTATATATTCCCCAGCTCTCCAGACAACACCCCCATTGGGTATTGACTCCTCTCATCCTCTAAGCCCAGTGCAAACACAACACAAAACATTCCACGTCAAATAGAAGCCACTCGGGCTCATGTAAGAAAGAAGCAGAAAAGCTTTCTTTATCCTTTGTTTCTTTGAGAAGCTATGTGAGAAATATCTTCAAAGTTTCCAGGAGGACAGTTAGACAGAGAATACAAGCAATGTTTGAAATTTTCCTGTCATTCCTCATCTGCCATGTCTTGGCGCATGGGCCTTCGAGGCTGTTCTCTGTGCAACACTGAGCACGTCTAGTGGCTTTGCTGTCTATTGACATAAATAATTTCGTTGGAACACAGCCACACTCATTCATTTACATATTGTCTTTTGTGTTACAATGCAAAATTGAGAAATTACAACAGACACCTTATGGCTTGAAATTCCTAAAATATTTTCTATCCGGCACTTTATAGAAAAGGTTTGCTTTAGAAGTTGTTATAAAGATAATTCAGCATAAAACAAAAAGCTAGAGATGTAGAGTTGGCTGGAGGGACCAGACTACATAACTCGAGTTTGTATAAAGTTAGCTTTTCAGTGGATCCTAAAACTCATTTAGCCCAAGGCATTTCATTTTCCATTTGAGGAAACTGAAGCCAAAAATGAGAGCAGATGAGTTTAAGCCAAGCCAAGCGGATATTGTACGGTGGAGAGAAGCCTTCTTTGCATGTGTAACAACAAAAAGACACACCTCTACATCCCTTAGATCAAAATTCACCCAGAGATTTGAATTTTACAGAATGTCACAGTATAACAGAATTTAGTCTCTTCTTTGTTTTGTCAATCTGAATTCACAGAGTAAAGGTAAAAGATATCAATCAAACAATAGAAGCAATTGAAGAATGGAAATTGACTAGGTTTTGCCACTCACTGTGATTTGTAAATTATTTAATATCTCTCTAAACATTAATTTATCACAAAAATGGGTACAAAAATAGGAGCTACTATTTCATAAATGAAAGATGTCTGGCACAGAGTGAGAATTCAATGGATCTCAACTGAAAAATTAACAAGTGTTTCGTTAAGGCATGCCAGACTCTATGACAAGCAAATAGGTGCAAGGAGCTTGGGAAGTAATTCCAGAAAGCCATGTGAAGAAGTGGGAATGGGGAACAAGGAAGAGAGGAAAGCTAAGGAAGATTGTATAGTCATGGGAGGCATAGTCTCTTGAGGTCCCTCTTGGAGACCAGATGGAAAGTGGAACCTGACCCAGAAATGGACAATTCCTATCTTTTGTTGGATGAGGGTTACTTCTGTGCCATGCTCTCTCCTTTGCAGGTGTTTCTCTGGGCCTGGGGAATGCCTTCAGGCAGAGCTGTGGACAGCCATAACTCTGAATGAGACTGTCTTTGATGGCTCCCAGGGTGGGTCAAGGAGACATGGTTGGGACATCATATTTCTGCTACAGTAAATAAATACACAAATCATACTGAAGTCCCATTTATCCTCGTTCCACTACACAAATTCTAACCCACAAACATATCAATTTAGTAGTGATTATGAACTATGCACTTCATTGAGCTTCTGAGATTTTTCTCAAAGTCTGGTAATTTATTGTTATTGTTAGTGTTATTATAAGTTATGATGATGATGATAAAAGCAACCTGCATAAGTCCTGAACACTTCTAGTTAAACAAAGCATTTCTGAAGTCAGTCAGTGTGGTATGATTTGATTAAAAGTAAGAAACAGTTTGTTAAACCCCTTAGATAAATGGTCCCCAACATTTTTTTGGCACCAGAGATCAATTTCATGAAGGCAATTTTTCCATGGATGTGGGGAGCCAGGGATGGTTTTGGGATGATTCAAGCACATTACATTTATTGTGCACTTTATTTCTATTATTATTACATAGTAATATATAATGAAATAATTATACAACTCACCATAATATAGAATGAGTAGGAGCCTTGAGCTTGTTTTCCTACCACTAGATAGTCCCATCTGAAGGTAATGGGAGACAGTGACAGATCATCAGGCATTAGATTCTCGTAAGGAGCACGCAACCAAGATCCTTGCATGCACCATTCACAATAGGGTTTGTGCTCCTAAGAGAATCTAATGGCACTGCTTATCTGACAGGAGGCGGAGCTCCAGCAGTAACACAAACAATGGGGAACTGCTGTAATACAGATGAAGCTTTGCTCGCTAGCCTGCCACTCACCTCCTGCTGTGTAGCCCAGTTTCTAACAGGCCACTGACAGGTTCTGGTCCATGGCCCAAGGGTTGGGGACCCCTGCCTTAGATAGTAAAGAGAGTCTCCAACTGAACTATCTTTTAAAATACCTCCAAGTTTTGTTTTTATTGAGAGACCTCAATATTGAGTATTTTGGACATAGAAGAAACCATGTAAACTATTGAGACTAAGGATTTTTGTATAGTAGGGATTCAAGTAAATCGCCAATGGAAACATTGGAATGGAAAAAGTCATTATTTTATTACATTAAGTCAAAGACCTCTATGCAGTTAAAGGCTCTCAAGTTGGTGTAGGAACATAAAGGCCGACATAGGCCACTCACCTTCCATAATGATGCTCAACAACCAGTGTAAACAGACGCAATGCTGACAGCAACCTCTTTTGAAGAGTCAAGTAGTATCCAACAACAGAGGCCCCGATGGCAGGTAGTACCCTCAACAGCTTCCCTCCAATGGTGTTGTTGGTGATAGACAACTCTTGGACTTTACAGGACAGAAAGCATTTCCACCCACATAATTGGCAACCTCTACCTCCCAAAAGTAATTCTAAAGTGCATTTTCATCCATATCCAGTTTTGACCAGATCATTTAATAGTCCATAACTTTGAATTTGTAGCTAATAGAATAGGTTGACTGTGGGGCATTGGAGAAACTAACAATTACTACACCACTAGTACAGCATAAAAAGTGTCCTACACGTTATAGATATTGTCTCTTTTACTGCTCAGAGCAATCTTATGAGGTAGGAATGAATATAACAACTTTGTACTCAGGAAACCTAATGTTTGGGAAAAAAATTAAGTCAGAGCCCTTGCTCAGCTGTGTGCCCTTGGGTAGAGTTCTTAGTGTCTCTGTAGTCTTTGCTTCAATATTGAACTTACCCTCATCTTAGAAAGAAGGTGATCTGATAGAGTGATTTAACAAATGTAGGCTTCTCTTAGAAAGGCTGCATTTACATTTCAAACATATAGATAATTAAGTCAAATCTATTCTTGGTATAGTGTTTATGTCTCAAGTTGGGAAGCATTTTGAAAAAAAGAGGAATTTATATTGCTCTTAAACTGTGACAAAAGGAATATAATTCAGCGTTAACCACTCATGTTCCACACAAGAGCACAGGCCTGGTTACTATGGAAATACTTTATGTAGAGCCACATGAAGTTCCCTAGATAATTTAGAATGCTTTGGGTTCTTCCAAACCACATTGGTTGGAATGACCTTGCATTCATCGTATGGAATCTCTATCCTTCCCAACTTAGACATGATGAGTTTTTAAAAATTACATCCCATCATTTCTATTCCTGCACTTCTTACATTGTCTTGCATTGGTTGATTTCCATATCATTTTTCCCTACCAGATTGTGCGTTCCTATGTTTTATGAATTTTCCTATCACTGGCATCTAGCAGTCATGTAACACATGTTAGAATGTACTAAATGTTTTGCTAAATAACTTATGCCAGGATGGAAGGAAGGAAGAGAGTATGGGAGGGAATGGATACCTCCAACCATGTCACTAACTGCCTCTGGGAATCATGTTTACTTTTCACTCCTTTATTACAGTACATTGGATCAGGAACATGTTAATTCAAGGAGGCTCTATGATTTGGTGGAGTGAATAAAACATACTGGAAGCCAGAGGAATATGGAAGCCAGATTATGTAAGGTCGTGTGTGCAATTTTAAGTACTTTGAGCAAGTAAAAATCAGAGGCTGTTGGAGAGTTTTGAGTAGAGAGGTGACATGATCTGACTTTCATTTTAAAAGGTTCACTCTACTGCTTTGAAAATAGACGATAGCGGGTGGGCCAAGGATAGAAGCAGGTAGACCTGTTAGGAAACTATTACAGAAATTCAGCCTGGGAAAGATGACATCTCTGATCAGGACAGTGACAATGCGGGTGGAGGGGAGAGATGGTGGGGTTCTGGATATATTCTGAAGGTAGAAGCAACATAGTTCCTAATGGAGGATCCCAGTGGCGTTGGCCTGAATGACTGAAAGGATGGCACTTTCATCAACTGAAATGGGAAAACTGTGAGTAGATCTACTTAAGGGGAAGACAAGAATTCAGTTAAGGACACAGTGATTGTGAGATGTCCATTAGAAATCCAAGTGGGGATGTTGAGAAGGTAATTAATTATTTGTCTGGAATTTGAGAGGTTCGGGCTAGAAATATAAACTATGAGTTGTCATCATTTTAATTTATTTAGAGCCATGAGGTTGGATAAGATTTAAAAAAAAAAAAGAGTGAATATACATAAATAAGAGAAGAGAACTGAGCCCTGAGACATTCTAACAAAATTAGAAAAATGGTCCTTTCCCTTGTGAATTAATGTTTTCTTTACTTCTTTTCTTCAAAAGGAAAACTAGACTTTTGCAATTAAAACAAAAGAACAGTAGAAGTCTTATTCAGCAATGGGATGATTTGGTGGCAAATACAAGAAGATTACATATCTTTTCATATTGTGTATCTATATATAATATATATTTATAATATATATAACATACATTTTATATATATATTATAAATCTCAAAATTATGCACCTAAAATAAGATTATCACTGTCAAAGAAGGGCTTCTGTGCTCATATCTCCTCCATCCCTGACTCTCCTGGCTCCCTTTTTTTCCCTCAACCCCATATCTAATCTAATGCCAAATGCTCTTGATTTAACCCAGGGGTGACAAAGTTTTTCTTAAAGCCCAGGAGAGTAAGTATTTAAGTAAGTATTTAAGACTTGGTGGGCCATACAGTTTCCGTTCCAACGACTTTACTCTGCTGTTGTACCCATAGACAATACATAATAAATAGGTGTGGCCACGTGCCAATAAAACATTATTTACAATGACAGCCAACCCACAGGCCATACTTTGTTGACCCCGATTAAACCTTTCATTTTCTTTTAGTCTACCTCCATTACCAATACCTTAGTCTAATTAATCATCAGCTCTATGTCAGCCTGTTCAAAAAGCTCTTAAGAAACGGATCTATCCACACCCACTGTTGATATTCCCCAACATGTTTTTCTCAACACAGTCAGAATAAGCTTTTGAAAATTAAAACCTGATAAGTTATAGTCTGACTTAAAACCTTCAGAAATTCTTTTATAATAGAGACAAAACCCCCCAAATGACCCATATGTTTGCATAATCCAACTCTTGCCTAAGTCTCCTGCCTCATGCCAGATTGTTTGTGTCCCCTGTTCCAGACACACTCACCTATGACGGGCCATCACCACCTCTACCTCAGATGCTGTTTCATATTGTTAGTCTGCCTTTACCCAGGTTTCACCTAACTGACCCTCAGCCATCGTCCTTGCAGGAAAGAGAAGGGTATATCCCAATCACATTCTAAAAAGAAATTAACGAAGGTGTTACCATGGACCCTTTTTTATTTTATTTTATTTTTATTTTTTTGAGACAGTATCTCACTGTGTCCTCCCAGGCTGGAGTGCAGTGGCACGATCTCAGCTCACTGCAACCTCTGCCGCCTGAGCTCAAACAATTCTCCCACCTCAGCCTCCTGAGTAGCTGGGACCACAGGCACATGCCACCACACCTGGCTAATTTTTATATTTTTTGTTGAGAAGGGGTTTCACCTTGTTGCCCCAGCTGGTCTCCAACTCCTGGTTCAGCTGAGCAACCTAACTTGGCCTCCCAAAGTGCTGGGATTACAGGTGTGAGCCACTGCAGCAGGCCAGCCCATGAACCCTTTCATCTGGAGCCATCCAGATACTAACCATAGCAAGAGCTATGAGAACAAGAGCTGGAACCATGAAGAGAATATGGTCAGAGCTGCTGGGGATGTACACGCTTCTCTAAGAACTAGAAAGCCATAATCGACAGGAGGCAGAGGAAACAGTATCTAGATCTCAGTCTCTTTCTGCTGTCTCCTCTGGTACTGGTTCCTCCCATTGGTCAAATCTGACCAGAAACCAAAAGGCAAGGGACCCTGAGACATCAGGTTGCCTCATGATGGGTTATCAGAGCAACTTTGTCCTTTATTACACTCTTCATGATTGTAACAATTTTCATGGCCATTAGACTAATATTTCTCTCTTTCTCTTAGAATCGATGTTCCATGTTGGCAAAGACTGTGCCAGTTTTGTTTACATTTGTATCACTGAAGCCTAATCTAGTCCTGGCTTACTGAAAGAATTCGGTAAATAGTTATTAAATCATTAAAAGAAATTTTAAAAAACAGTATCAAGCCGGGCGCAGTGGCTCACGCCTGTAATCCCAGCACTTTGGGAGGCCGAGGTGGGTAGATCACGAGGCCAGGAGATCGAGACCATCCTGGCTAAGACGGTGAAACCCCGTTTCTTCCAAAAATACAAAAAAATTAGCCGGGCGTGGTGGTGGGCGCCTGTAGTCCCAGCTACTCGGGAGGCTGAGGCAGGAGAATGGCGTGAACCCAGGAGGCGGAGCTTGCAGTGAGTGGAGATCGTGCCGCTGCACTCCAGCCTGGGCGACAGAGCGAGACTCCGTCTCAAAAAAATAACAGCATCAATGAGAGAACTTTCTGCAGTTTCTCTCTCTCTTTGTCTCTCTCTCTCTCTCTCTCTCTCTCTCTCTCTCTCTCTCTCTCTCTCTGTCTCTCACTACATGCACCGTGATGGTGTTCACTTGACTTCTGGCAGCAGTTTTGTTTGTCTCTCTAAGTCCCTTGCTATATACACTCGGACTAAGAACAGAATTTGGCTCCAACTGCTTTGACAATTGGCCCATCCTCACACACGTTTCTTAACTCTTACAACTACTCAGTATGGTTCATCTCCTAAGTTCTGACCACCTAAGCAGGCACCTGAGATGGACCTACCTTCTCTCTTCTTCCTCCCCTGCCTCACCTGTATGGGGGTCAGACAAACCCTAAATGACAAATCTTAAATTGTGACAGTTAGCAGTTTAAATGATGCTGACTATAAAACTTTAGCATGTAAAATCTTACATTTTTCTTGTCTTGGGAAATTATTGATATTCTTAACTTAAAGTAAAGCTTCTTTGACCTACTGGTAAATCTCCTCTCAGGTTCTATGTGGTCTCATAGTCTCATTCTATTTTAATGTAGTTCAATAAGCTCTATGTATTTAAACAAATAAACATATCACATAAAATAAGATGATCACTCCTCTCCTTCCTCTTAAAATTTGTAAAATTAATAAATGAAAAAAAATTAATGAAGCATTGTACACTTTAAGAATATCACACACTTACTTGATCCAAAAATACATTTTCTAAGATTTGAGATAGAATTATTTTCTCATCAGGATAAAGTCAATAACAATATGATCTATTGAAAAAAACAGAAAGCACAGCCCTGTATTAAGTATCTTGACATTCACTAAATGTCAGCGGGCAGAGTTGAAATTTTAAAGAGACCGTTAAAGGAAACTTTCTATTCAGCCTAAGTATAGCAAATTAGTACAGATAATAATAGACTCGTTGCTGGGTGTTTAATGACAATTTTAGAAGCGATTCAAACACATAGGGGTTTCATTAGAAATATATACATATGAAAATGTAAGCTTTAAAAATCTTTCTGTAAACTCTACTATCTGGCAGACTAAATCAGATATTTCAGTTGTTGGGGAATGACTATGAGCACTATTCAAGGTTTGCCTAAATTACAAGAATAAAATGACTTAATAAAACATGGTACTAAATATAATTAAATATTTCACTGATGGTTTGGAAGGAACTGCAGAGTCATGCCTGAATCCCATGTCAACCTCACACACATTAATTGCCTTGAACTAGAGAATTGGCTAAAGAGAGGACTCTGGTTGATAAGAGTGGTGGCTACTACTGACTGATATTCAAAAACTCATAGTACTAGCTAATGATGTCGCAAGGGAAAAAGCATTACTTTACTTGGTTTCAAAATATGTTAAGTTGTCTAATTTTATCACTAAAATAAATTTGTTAAATTTTGTCAGTAAAATAAATGAATTAAAATCGTGCAACAGAAACCATTATACAAAATCACTTACTTTCTAAATCATGAGGTAACTCTTTGTTTAACTGGGTAATTACTAGAAGGTTTTCCAAAGCCATTTCCCTTCCCACCAACAGTGCAGGAGGGTTCCAATTTCTTTGCATGCTTCCCAGTACTTATTCTGCTGTGCTTCTGATTATAGTCATCCTGCTGAGTGTGAAGTGCTAACTCATTGTGATTTTTCTTTTTTTCTTTTTTTTTTTTTTTTTGAGACAAAGTTTCACTCGGTTGCCCAGGCTGGAGTGCAGTGGCAGGATCATAACTCATGGCAACCTCAAACTCCTGGGTTCAAGTGATCCTCCTGCCTTAGCCTCCTGAGTAGCTAGACCTACAGGCATGCACCACCATGACTGGTTAACTTTATAATTTTTTAGTAGAGATAGGGTCTCAAATTCCTGGCCTCAAGTAATCCTCCTGCCTGGGCCTCCCAAAGCACTAGGATCACAGGCATGAGCCACCATGCTTGGTAGTCATTGTGAGTTTGTTTTTCATTTTCCTAATGTCTTAAAGATGTTGAGCATCTTTTTATGTGCATATTGGTCATTTGCATACTTTTTGAAGAAGTTTATATTCAGATCCTTTCTTAATTTTTCAATTGAGTGATCTTTCTTTTGATTATTAAGCTGTAGAAATTCTTTATATATTTTGGATAAAAGTCCCATGTCAGACAAATGATTTACAAATATTTTCCCCCATTTTGTGGGTTGTCTTTTCACTTTCTGCTAGTGAATTTTTTATTTTGGTTATTATATTTTTCAATTCAAGCATTTCCAGATGGTTCTTTTTAAAATAATGTCTGTATCTTCATTGATATTCTCTCTTTGCTGAAATGTTGTTGTCATGGCTTTCTCTGTTTCTATAAGCGTGATTTCATTTAGGTCTTTATATTTATAATGACTACTAGTTAATGTCTTCATTGTTTTATATTGCCTTTCCTGAGGCATTTATTTTCTTATTCACATTTTATGGGGTAATTATGGGATAAAAACTTATCCTAGCACTTTGGGAGGTCAAGGCAGGTGGATCACCTAAGGTCAAGCGTTCGAGACCAGCCTGGCCAACATGGTGAAACTCTGTCTCTACTAAAAATACAAAAATTAGCCAGGCATGGTGGTGAGTGCCTGTAATCCCAGGTACTCAGGAGACTGAGGCAGAATCACTTGAATCTGGGAGTCTGAGGTTGCAGTGAGCTGAGATCACACCACTGCACTCCAGACTGGGCAAAAAAGCAAGACTCCATCTCAAAAGAACAAAAACAAAAACAAAAAGACTTAGAGGATAGCAGTATAAGACACATTAGATGATGATTAGGATCATTTGAAACCGATAATTTGTGATTCTTAAAGGACAAAATAAAGTTTAGAACTCATTTATAGTAACTTGAGTAAGGATTAGATGAATACTTTTTGAACTTCCTTTATTGTATTATTGTTAATATACTATTTCTGGCATGCATCAGAAAGAAATCAAATTTTCTTGCTCATATGTTCTAACTCTAGATTTAAATTCCTGTGGATTTTCATCTCATGCTAAGGGATGACAAAATCAGTGCAAAGGCACCGCCTTGTATACAGTCAAAATGGTAAAAACTATCTTGAAAATACTTGAAGTATTAACCTGCCACCACCGGCTATAATATGGTTTTGCATCAGCAGATCTTTTTAATAGCATCAAATGAAATATTTGGATTGTGTTTAAAGTTTATGTAATGGAAAAAAGAATGGGTCTGAGTTTGTTTTTAAGATGGTTACACAGAATAAATGTACATCATCTGTGTGCACCACTGATGTGATTTTATGAATTGTGAGGTTTTGCTGCATTCTCCTAGGATCAGGAGTGTCATAAGAAAATTTAGAATGACTAAGAAAATTGGAACAGCAAAGCAGCCTAAATATACACTTACTTGCTGCATAACAATGCTTGGGCCAACAATGGACTGAAAATACAATGGTGGTCTCAAGGTTTTAATGGAACTGAAATAAAACTATCGCATAGTGAAATTATAGCTGCCGTAACATCATAGCTCAGTGTTTTTGATGATGTTGGTGTAGAGAAACCTACTGTGCTGCTAGTCTGATCAAAGCATAGCACACACCATTACGCACAATACATAATATTTGCTAATGATGATACATGACTTTATTACTGGTTTATGTACTACACTATATGACATTTTTCTTCTTATTATTATTATTATACTTTAAGTTCTAGGGTACATGTGCATAACGTGCAGGTTTGTTACATATGTATACTTGTGCCATGTTGGTGTGCTGCACCCATCAACTCGTCAGCACCCATCAACTCGTCATTTACATCAGGTATAACTCCCAGTGTAATCCCTCTCCCCTCCCCCCTCCCCATGATAGGCCCCGGTGTGTGATGTTCCCCTTCCCGAGTCCAAGTGATCTCATTGTTCAGTTCCCACCTATGAGTGAGAACATGTGGTGTTTGGTTTTCTGTTCTTGTGATAGTTTGCTAAGAAATATGACACTTTTCATTATTATTTTATTTATTTTTCCAAAAGGGAAGTAACTGTAAAATAGCCTCAGGGAGGCCCTTTAGGAAGTCTTCCAGAAGAAGGCATTGTCATCATAGAAGACAACAGCTCCACAGGTGTTATTGCCCCTAAAGACCTTCCAACCGGACAAGATGTGGAGGTGGAAGACAGTGATATTGATGATCCTGGCCCTGTATAGGCCTAGGCTAATGTGTTTGTGTCTTAGCCTTTAACAAACAATTTCTTTTTAAAGTAAAAAAAAAAAATTAATAGAAAAAAGTTGATAGAATAAGAATATAAAGAAAGAAAACATTTTTGTACAACTATACAATGTGTTTGTGTCTGAAGCTAGTGTTATCACAAGAGTCGAAATGCTTTTAAAAAATTAAAAAGTAACAAAGTTGCAAGCAAGCTAATTTATTATTGAAGAAAGAAATTTTAAGTTAAATTTAGTGTAACCTCAGTGTACAGTGTTTATTATAAAGTCTTCAATGTTTATAAAGTAATATTCACTGACCACTGACTCACTGACTCACTCAAAGCAACTTCCAGTCCTATAAGCTCCATTCATAGTAAATATGCTATACAGGTATATTATTTTTGGACTTGCAGATAGTATTCATACCGTACTTCTTCTATGTTCAGGTATGTGAAAATACACAAATACTTAAAATTGTGTCACAGTTGCCTATAGTATTCAATACAGTAACATGCTGTACAGGTTTGTTACCTAGGAGCAATAGGCCATATCACATCATGTAGGTGTGTAGTCGGCTATGCCATCTAGGTTTGTGGAGGTACACTCCGTGATCTTCGCACAACAACCGAATCCCCTAAGGACACATTTCTCAGAACGCATCCTCATCATTAAGCAAAGCATGACTGCGTTTAAAAAGCTTAGCAAGTTTCTGTAGAGATTCTCATTCTTGACCTACTCAAATTATTTAGTCTCAGGAAGGCAATTTGGGAACTCTTCCTCCCAACTTCTCTTTGGCTTTGCTACTTAACCATACAAGTTATTTTATTCATTTCTTTAAAATTGTCTATATTCCTTCACTCAATCTTTTCATAACCATCTGGAGGAGCGAATCATAATAATAGTTTCGATTTACCTTATAATCTTGATCATGAAAAATAATGCAATGAAAGTTTGAAAACTACCCTATTTTCTTCTGGATACCAGATTCCTGAAGTAATTGTTTTTAAAAAGCAAGCTTATATAGCCGAAGAACGGCGATGCCATCAAGCATCTAGAGGAAAACTCTGTGTACTCTGAAGATCATGTCCTTTTAGGGTAGGGACATCATGAAGTTTGGTAAATCTGGGGTGCAGAGGGTGTTTACCTATCTACAGACAGAAGAGGGACTATCATCCCACATAGTCTCTGTTTAAAGTAGAGGGTGCATGTCGCTAAAGACGCTTGGCACATCCCACTATTTGTTACTTTGTTGATGAATATTTATTGGTGGCATGGGGAGCAGCCTTAGATGATTGTAGGAGGAATTTGTGGATATTGAAGAAACGTGAGCATCCCTAGAGGATAACAATGTAGCGGCATTTGTATCTTTCTCAGATAATTTAGATAATATGGTAGAAAATATGTTCTTTTGAGAGTAGTCAAGGACATAGAAGCAGTATATTTTGAACCTCTGGTCTGAGCTTCCAAGATTGTCCATTTAAAAGCTTTTAAGGGCTAGATAAGTATTACACCTGTATAATGTGACCATGTGTTAGGGATATGAAAAACTGTGAAAAACTGCAGGAGCATGCTTTATTTAAAGGCATTTCTATTCTGATTTTAAAAATACTGTCTGGAAAATCACAGACATTTTTAGGCCAAATGTGCCTCTTAGCTATCAATTTCTGAACTCTGGTGTATAGCTTACATAAATACGCCGGGCTGAGAATCATAGAACTGTCATATCATAAACATGAAGCTATGCAATCAGACACTCTATACTTATTTCCTCTTCCTTTTCAACCTTATCATATAATTCTACTTTATATAGCTGTGAGACACACCTCTGACAATAGAACCCCTATATAAATGAATTCTAAATAAAGTAATGGCAATGATTTTATTAAATTGGGAGGATTTTTTTAATGACGATTGCCTTATATGTACCAGTGGCATTATATATGTCACTGTATTTAATTTGAACAAAATAATATGGTAGATATTATCCTCTATTTTACAGACTAAGGCTCTGTAAAGTCAAGTGACTGGCTCAAAGTTATTCAGGTGGTGCTATGGGCTAAATTGTGTTCCTCTAAAAGTCAAATGTTGAAGTCCTCACTCCCAGTACCTTAGAATGTTTCTGTATTTGAAGACGGGGTATTTAAATTGGTAATTCAGTTAATATGAGGCTATTGGCTGGGCACGGTGGCTCATGCCTGTAATCCCAGCACTTTGGAAGGCCAAGGCAGGCAGATTGCCTGAGTTCAAGGGTTCGAGACCAGTGTGGCCAACATGGTGAAACTCCATCTTTACTAAAAATACAAAAAAATTAGCTGGACGTGGTGGCCTGCGCCTGTAATCCCAGCTACTCAGGAAGCTGAGGCAGAGGAATTGCTTGAACCAGGGAGGTGGAGGTTGCATTGAGCCGAGATCACGCCACTGCACTCCAGCATGGGTGACAGAGTGAGACAGAGACACACACAGAAGGAAGACGATGTGTAGACACAGGGAGAAGATCACAATCTTTAAGCCAAGGAGGGAGGCCTCAGAAGAAATCAACCCTAGGGACACTTACTAAACTCAGATTTTTAGCTGCTAGAAGAGTGAGAAAATACACTTCTGTGGTTTAAGCCACCCAATGTGTGGTATTTTGTTATGGCAACCCCAGTAAACTAATACAACTAAGTAATTCAGAAATTCAACTCAGCACCGTCTGAATTCAGAATTAGCCCTATCCAAACTCTCATAGACAAATTCAGCTTGAAATATCTCTAACATTTATGTAGTTCTCACTAATACTTTCTATGTTAGTCCAAGTATCCCAAGAAGCATGTCAGCATTATATATACACTTGATTAAGAAAAAATGCCTCCAAAAAATGAGGAGAGAAAGAGTGGGAGAACAGTCAATGAAATTATGATGCAAGTCTGACCCTAAGTGAAGGAGAGAGGGAAGGGAAGTTGGTGGAAGTGATCTACACCACTGTGTAGTGTCAATAGGTTCAGCAATCTTTCAACAAATTCTGAAACCAAAGTTGGCTATGACAGGAGTTCCGTGTTGCCTAGAGATAAGCCTTCCTTCGCATCCTCTACAGATTCAGTCATTGGCTGAAAGAGTCTGTGGGAGGTGTGGCCTTAGTGCAAACATTCAGGAGTACAGGAGCCCTGACCCAGAATCAATTGCCTCCTTGTCCTTGAAGGTCTGCAAGGTGGAATCTCATGGACATCTCACCTTCCAATGTTACAACTTTATGAAATAGCTTTCACTTTACAAGGGAAGATAATATGTGCCATCTCAGAAGCAGCAGGTGTATCTATTCAACAGATACTTGTTGAATATGGTGAGAGCTTGACAATCGTCAAGGAGGTAAGAAACACAAAATGATGACAACAAAGAAAACAGGGAGTTTACAGAGTTGCTTTTAGAGAGTGCGAAAGCTTGTTGAGGAATCAGAGTTGTCTATGCAGGACCCTGGAGAATAATTCAAGAAAGTAATCAATCATATATTCAAATTGATTTTTCAAAGCATAATTTACATACCACATAGTACAAGAAAATGACTTTAAGTGGTACATCTGTGAGTTTTTATTGTACTAGTTAATTATTTATTTTAATGTACTAAAAATATATAAACAACATGTCAAAACTGTGATTTGCACTGATCATTAGAGAAATGCAAATCAAAACCACAATGAGATACCATCTCATGCCAGTCAGAGTGGCGGTTATTAAAAAGTCAAGAAGCAACAGAGTGACTTATTTTTATTTTTATCAAGACGTGGACTCATTATGCTGCCCAGGCTGGTCTTGAACTCCTGGACTCAAGCGATCCCCTTGCCTCGGCCTCTTAAAGTGCTGGGATTACAGACATGAGCCACTGTGCTGGCCATGTTTAGATTCTTTACTTTGAACCCCAAACTACATTTTCTCCCTGGGAGAGCCTAGATTAAATTATATTCAAATGTTTATTGAACACCTACTATATGCCAAGCACAATGCTGGGTGTGCTGGACACAACAGGAACCACAAGGCTTGACTCTGTTCTCTATGAGCCCATGTCCTATTGGAGTGGTAGGATGATGTGTGGGAACAATACGATTGGACACCCTTGTTTAATTGTGACACCCTTGCTTCCCTTGCAAATTAGCTTAGCACATTCTTATCATGCTTTTGTTTCTTCTTTGTGAAAGACTCCAAACATCAAAACTATTTAAAGACCAGTTAGAGCTTCTTTCATTAGAATTCAGTTAAGAGACAATTCATCCAGCTTGTCTTGATTATGCCACAGAAGCTAAGTGAAAAAAATCAGAATCTGAAAAGAAGAAACAAAAGCATTAAGTGCATCCAAAAATAAACTTGTTGAACCTAGGGACAGTGTAAGAGTGGGGGACTTTCTGAAAGCCACTTTGGAAATAGGATTTTAATGAGATTGGATTAATGACCTTAATCCTTTAAGGTCAAAGTTGCAAGAGTAGTCTATCTGGCTAATATCAAAGAGGTTTAATTTTTGTTGATTTGGAGATAAAGCAAGGATAAGCTTTTCATTATAAATACGTTTCTATACTTGGAAAATAAGAAATAGAAGCAATCAGTAGTCACATATGTGCCCTGTGATCTGGTTCCTGTGAATATTTTCTATAAATTTAAATTATAAATAATCATTTATAGTCCAGAAGCAGGTACAATGTGAATATGCAAAGCTGTTGAAATGCTGTTTTTCCAAAGTTGGCTGGAAATAATACCATACACAGGAGAATAGAAAAGTACCGATGGAAATAATATTATTGTCCAAGTATCCCAGACCCTTCAAGGACTTTCAGAACAATAACAACTTCAGAATTGTTACTCTTATGCTCAGAAGGCATTTCAGAAACAAGAATTGTATGAAATCTTGAGTCAGTCACACAAGTTGCAAACAGATCTCCTGCAATGCCACTAGGAAGTGACTATGGTAGAAACAGCACTTCTAAAGTTAATGAGAAAGAATCACGTTGTGGGGCTAGCATATTTCACAAGAAAGCAAAGAGGCCAATTACTTATATATGTTTTTAATGACTGTGCTTTCTTCCTCTTCTCTCGTTGCCCCCAATTACAATCAAAATTATTAGTCATCTTTTGCCCAATTATTTCCCGACTATGCATATATTGTTGCTACTGATTTCATCTGGAGGCACTGAGTAGAATAAATGAGACATATGTGCAGGTTATGTTTTCCAAAAGGTAAATCTCAACACAGGGTGATCCAACTTAAAGTCACTCGAAACTGTTTGGTTTCATGAACTCTTGAAGTGGTAACATCAGTTAGTATGAGTTTCAAATTGGTCAAATTTTCAAATAAAAATCCAGTGTGCAAAGACAGTTTTGGAAAGCTTAAACGGAAAAATAGGATTCCTTAGGCTTTCAAATATATCTTGTGTTTCAATATTTTTACCTTAATTTACACACTAACCATACTATGCTCTTATTGCTAAAAATCAGTTTGAAAAGGTCTGTATTGTAATTGATCTCAAGACAAGTTTTACAAGCCTGGTGGTGAGGGCATTCTTATTAGTCTATTATCTGTCCCAGTTTCGTTCCCAGAGCAGAATTCTCTGGTGTGATCACTTAACTTGATTGCAAAACTTGTCTCCAAATGCAATTTTGCTATTTCCCAAAATCAAATTCATCGCATAAAGGTCAGGGATTTTCCTGGCAGTGGACGTTCAAAAGAACACGCCACAAAGACTGCAGGCATTTTCTTTGGGGAATTAAAAAAGGTGCTCTGCCTTTCAGAAGCATCATTAGACTAAGAGTGTGGTTCCCCAAGGGACTTCTTGAAAAGGCACCATATTTTCTTTAAATGTACAATTTCTTTTTTATTTTAAATGTTAAAAATTGGAAACATCACTTTATAGTCACATCCTGTATTCTTTCAGTGAATGGCCAAGGGGAGGGAGGGAAGTGTGGACATGTTCCTGTAACAACGAATCAAACGAATTGTGAAAAAAGCACAAGGCATCTTGTTTGCTGTTAGTGACATTTGTGACCCCCTACAGCTTTCAGAGACATCCCTAAGTAGCAGTAGGTGTGTGACCTACTGTTGAAGTCCTAACCTCCAGTGTGAGGGTATTTCAAGATGAGTCTTTTGGGAGGTAATTAGGATTGGGTTAGGTCATGAGAGTGGGACCCTCGCCAGGGACTAAACTGGCCATCATCTTCATTGTGGACTTGCCAACCTCCAGAACTGTGAGAAACACCTGTTGTTTAAGCCACCCGGTCTTTGGTATTTTGTTATGGCAGCTGTAGCTGACAAAGAAAGTAGGCACACAAGCCTTTTAAAATGGCACAGACAAAATCAGGATGGTTGAATGAGAAGGAAGGTGAACGGAATTTTTCCCTGTGTGAACGTCTTTTCAGAACGCGTGCCTGAAGACGCTCAGTGGAGGCAACCTATTCCAGCAGCAGAGAAGGGACATATCCTTTGTCAAGACATGTACTAAAATGCCCTAGGAACTTGGAAAAAAAAGGGAGAAAATGGTGTCTTCTGAGAATGAAGCTGTAATAATAAAATGCATTACATTAGACATGTGCCAGAAAAACTATGAGATAGTAGTTAAATGCATTACAGAGGAGTTTAGGAATAACCAAATAGCCCATCAAGGAAACCTCCAGTAACTTCCATGAGACAGGCTGGAAGTAATTGTAATTCTCTAAATGAAAACTTAATCAAACATATATGCCCTCCATACATTTTAATAGTTTGGAAAGGAAGGAGATGGCCAACCCTTAACACAGTAAAGGAAAGACAGCCTCTAGGGCCAAAAGAAATCAGGAGAATTCAATTTCGTAAATATTTCATTCATAGTGGAGGCTCTGAACCCAGGGTTTATTGAGAGTAACTTTCAAGGCCATCCAAATCCATCCTGAAATTTTATTTACTCATTTATTCATTGGATAAATATGTATTTGCCCATTTGCTGTTCACTGGAACAAATGCTATGTATTCATAACACGAGTCACACTCCTCATGCTTAGTGTTATGATGTGTGTAATAGTGTGTGTATATTTGTCTTTTCTAAAAGTTCTACCCCTTTAATCGGATTTTCAAATGACAAGGAATCACAGATCAATGAGCAATTTAGCTCACTCTATTTGATCATTACGATCCAGAAAACATCTGCCTCTTTATTATTTGTGAAAGATTTTTTTTTTCTAGCGCAATAGTTAGCTTGCAAAATATATAAGGCAGACAGAAGAAATCCTGTGATCCTGAATTTGGGGGAGGGTGAAAGGGAAGTGGGAGCCTAAGAACAAAGTGCTTGGAGAATTAGATTTTTTAAATGTGTCTCCTAATGAAATACCCAATGATTAGCACTTTACAGTTTCTTAAAAAGAAAATGCCCATAGCTGCAAGATGAAGTCACATTTATTCTAATCCATATGTATTAATAATTTTGTAAATAATTTTTAATAAAGATTTTATAGCACAGAGCAGCTCTTTGGCAAACGTAGTAGCCTAATTTCAGACAGAAACGCTGGTAAAACTTAATGGCTCCCCAAAATTGTTTATCACACTTTCTAAATGACAAACCAACTAGAGAACAAAAAGGGTGGAGGAGTGTTTAAAAGACAGAATGGGGAGACAGTTTGGTAGCAAATCTTGAGAAGTGAATGCAGTTCTCAGGTGGATTCTTTAATAAAATATAACCCAGATAATTGGACGTGATTTGTTTGCTTGTTTGTTTTTGAACTGGAAAAATTAGCAGATTTCTCTCTCCTAATCCTGCCTGCAGGTCTCAATTCTGAGCAGTATTGCCTGGTGGAAACATTTTGGCAGCTACTGTATATTGTATGCTTAACCAGGTTTTTAATCATCCCAGACAGGGGGGACATTTTATTTCAGACTAAGAGCAGGCTATGAAATGGGAGGCTCATTAGGAACAAAAACAGATGAGCTCCAATTAAACTAACTGTTCTCTGGCAAACCCCCAGTGTCTTGGAGGGTAAGTTTGTTTAACTAAGGTTTACAGAATAAACAAGTGTGCTTCAGGTGTCATTATGGAAAAGAAAGTCGAGGGATGACTCTCCATTGGTTTCTTAGTCAGATTACTTCTCATTTACTGTCGCTTGGGACTGTTCAAAATCAGGGCTTCCCTTTGGCGCCATTGTTTTCTTCTGAGATAATTACTGAGGAGTGTTTAGAGCGCCATTAAATTCAGATCTCACCATTAGACTTCGGAGTTTGGCTGCCTAATGATTACATTTCTTTCAGTAGCTCTGCTTTCAGAATGACTTTCTCTAAAGTAAAAAGATGGCTACCAGAGACTGGGAAGGGAAGTTGGTGGGTGGGTGGGGGGCAGAGTAGAGATGGTTTAACGGTTACAGAAACACCTGGAAAGAATGAATAAGATCTAGTTTTTGAAAGCATGACAGGGCGACAATAGTCTATCTAAATATCCCATGTAGTCCATAAATATATACATCTACTATGTAAACACAACAATTTAAAAAATGACTTTTTCTAAACCCTGGAACATGGACACTGCCAGTCCTCAGATCAGTTCTTGCCAATTCCTTGTCCTTTCTTGAATGACTTCTTTCTGTACAGGTGCTGCCATATACGGCATCTCAGGCCTTCAGAAAAACTCAGTTTCCCTTCCAAGACTTCTAGAAATAGTGACTTTCAACATTCCATGCCCATTACGTTCACCTGAAGATCTTTAAAAACCACCAATGTGCAAACCCCATTCCCAGACCTGCTGATTTTAATTGATTTTAATTTTAATTGTGTTTTTCAAAGTTTTAAATTTATAGTCATATTATTTTACGTTCTACTGGTGATTCTACTGAGAACCACTGATTCAGTGTTCCCTCTACCTTATTCAGCAAGAGACCTTGGAAACTCAGCCAGGCACTGCCAGGAAATTCACTTGAAGTATAGTCAGTGACATTTGTCCTCAAGAACAGAGAGAAGAATTTGTTGTGAGACCTTGCCAAGCTGAATTATTTCCAGGTGCTACATCTTGTTCAGAACATCCCCTGTCACACCCCATTCTAAACCCCAAGTTAGGTCTGCTATGACAATACAACTGCCAATGTCATCCTTCATCAGACCTCCATGCTGCGTCACATGACACAGACACATCTCCCAGACACGGCTTGCACTTACCCATTCCCTGTCCCATGTCCTGGGCAAAATCCTATTTCTTCAAGATCAACTTTACTCCCATCTTTACCTCTGAAACACTCATTCTACCAACAGCAAATTTGCATTCTTCCGTGCTTCTGTAGAATCCTGAACACATCTCCATCATAGCTCTTGATGTATAACAACATCATATATAATTTGGGTATCTGTTTTCACAGTAGATTATGGTCCCTTAAAAAGAGACACCTAGAGCTTACAATGAGGAGTGGCAATGTCTGATTTATAGTTGGTCAAAAGCAAGTTTCTTTCTATCTTACAGCTTAGGCAAGTCCTCCTCTTTTACATGGTATGTGCTGTTGCCAAATTTTACAAGAATGGGAAGAAATTCAAATGTTACCTCTTGGAAGAAAAATTCAAATGTTACCTCTTGTTTTACTTCCTTTGTAGAATTTATGGAGCATCTAAATTTCTCTTATCTACTTGTTTATTATTTAGTGTCCATTTTCTCCTCTGCATGCAGGTTTCTTAAGGGCAGACGCTATCTTATCAGGACCCAGCATAGTGCCTTCATCTACATAGCAAAGATTGTCTCTTGACCAGCTTTCAAAGTAGATAGACCTGAGTTCAAATTCTGGCTCTGCTAATTCCGGTGTGTGTACCTTGTTGAGATGCATAGTCTCTCTATGCCTCGATTGCCTCCATTTTAAGGCTCTCTATTGCTCTCCTATTGATATAAACACTTTTAAGGGCATGAAGTGGGAAAGATAAACACTATTTTTAGTGAGTAGATCAACCAAAATTTGCATGCAAATTTCAGGAAAATGTAAATGTCAGGGGACAGAGTATGTTTTAGAATAAAAATAATTGGATAATACTCCCCTGGTAGAGATGCTACTGTGATTAAATGAGAAGGTATTCGAGACACCTAAGTGAGGGCCTGTCCTTCCTCCTTCGCGATAACCAAAGTCACTCTGCATTCAAACTATGTAAGCATTCCGGATATGAGGCCTCTTCAATTCTATCCTTCTATTTTCAAATAAAGTTGTGCCAAACCATATTTATGGTGAAATTCATCAAACTTGTCCTACTCTCCAGCATCATTTGGGAACCCATTTGGTCTGAGTTCTCAGGCAGGTTATATGTAGAAAAAAAATGGTAGATAGATACTGTGTTTTAAGGAAGTTCACTTAATAAATATGAAATATAAATTACCTTAATCATCTCCATTAGAATTGAGCCAATTAAAGCTTTCTATGATTAGGCTTTTTGCTATTTATTCAGAAAACACTTCAATAAGTGGGAAAACGTGAGAAGGCCCCAATGATGACTTGTTAGTTTTATCTGCATGATGCCCATACTGCCAAAGGTTATATTCTCCTGATTATTCGAGAAGCAGGTAACTGGATTACCAAAGCAGGGAAAACATGTGGCTGGCTTTGCCTGTGTACTGAGCCACTCCATGTGACCGGGTGGATGTCAGGGGAAACTCGTGGACTTTCCAAACATCTGATCTGCAGCTCACATTATAACCTGGGAACCTCTGTTTTCATTGGGTTTGTTTGTTTGTTTGTTTGTTTGTTTTTACAAGGAACCTCTGGCTGTCATATAAGCATTAACTCCCATAATAGTACAATATTTTATATGAAAAGGTCTATACTTTTGTTATTCACATGAGTTTAAGTTTTTCTAAGCCAAAGCCAAATAATACCTTATTGGTCCCTCCACATTCAGAGATGTTCCACCACTTGTCTCCTCTCTCTCTACATTCACTTCTTCCTCTCTGCTTGCTCTTCAATATGTGTTTATGTCATACTTGCACCACTCTGTTCCTACGTCCTGTCCTCTCCCCTTTAACATTTTTAATCCCATAAAACAGAAACACACGTCTCCACGTGATTGCGTTTCCATCCTTACTGATCTTCTGTACCAGTGACACCCATATTGCAAAAATGAAGTCACTTTTAACTTTCATGGAACTCTATGCATTTGAAGCTAATTATAATTCATGAAGTGTGAAAAAGAAAATTATTTTTGGCTTTTGACACAAGGCATTCCCTCTCTGCTTCCAACTCCTTTGTTCTCTCCCACAGTAATTGTGGTAGGTGCCTCCTCTTCTGTAACATTCTCCAGAACTCTCACCTTGACTGTGTTACTCCTTTGCCTAGGGGAGTCTCACACATTGCAATGGTGTGCACCATCGCCTCTGTGTGGACTGTTTCTCCAGGATATCTTGACAGCGATGGTGCAGGGATACAGCGAACTCGATACTAGTTGTACTATTTCCACTTGGCCCAATGTATTCCTCTTTGGTCTCCCTATCTCATTACCATCCATCAATTGTCCAAGGTAGAAATTTGGGAGTCGCCCATATACTCTCTCCTTTCTCATTGAATCAAGCACTGAGTTGTGGTCATTTTACCTCTCAAAAAATCTTTTGAGTCTTCCTCTTCTACTTCATTGCTTGTAAAATTGACATTGCACAGACTTTACCATTTGCTGCCTGGAATATTATAAGCCCAACTCATCTCACTATTTTTAGTCTTGGATGTTGTATCTTCCTCCTTTCCTCACCCCTTAAATTCATACTATAGTCAAAGCAAGCTAAGATACAAATCTATTTGTGCCATTCTCTTGCATCAATTCTTTAGCAACTCCTTATGAACATCAAATGCCTTGAGATGACGTATGCAGTCCTTCGTAACCTCAATACTCCATACCTCTCCAGGCTCATTTCCAACTGCTTCCTGATTTGTATGTATTCATTGTTTAGTAATATGGAATTTCTGATAGTTCCTCAAACACACCATGTGATTCTGGACCCCCATACCTTTGCTTTAGGCTCTTGTCTTTGCCCAGAATTAGCATCTTAACTTTATTGGTGTGAGTAATTCTGGCTTATCATTGAAGAATCTGCACTACCACACTTCTTTATAAGCTTCCTCTGAAGATGATTATATGAATTTGTGCCCACTCTTGAAAAAACAATATCCAGTTTCATTTAATAAAATAATACCAGCAATAACACCAACTCAGGCAGGCAATAAGCTACATTCTGACCATATTTCTGCCACTAACCAGCTGTGTGACCTTAAATAAATTGCTAGACTTCTCCAGTTCTAAATTTCCTTTTGCCTATGGTAACCTCATTAAAGTAGAAGCTTTCCAAAGTTCTCTCCAGTTTCTATTTTTTGTCTTTTCACCAGGGACAAAATATCTCAGAGTTGTCAATAAATCAGCAGTTTAGTACAACTACAAGCAAGCTTTGTTGTTTATTGATCACTCGTAGGTAAAGTGGCTTTTATATGAAATCAATATGTGTGTTAAATGTATTCAAAGTAATTGCTTTACACACTTAAAGGAATCACACTCTTCACAGAAATGAGGTCTGCTTAGCCCCACCTTGTGGATTGTGGTGTTTTGTTTTGTTTTGTTTTGTTTTTCTTCCTTTCATTAATGAAAGTTACCAGTTCCGGGAAGATCGACTTTGGTAGAAAGGAAGGAGCAGATTTTGAAATCAGACCTGGGTTCAAATTTCAGCCCTGTAATTTACTTTCTTTGTGACCTTCAGGAAGTGACATAAGCTCTCTCAGTATTAAACTGGAGATATTACTACTAGAGGACATCAACAGATCAAACATGTTAAACTTGGGGAAATGGTACACGAACCCAGGAGGCCCTCCCATGATGTTTTTGCTGTGATTGTCATTATTACAGTAGCTAGAAGAAATAAGAGCAGTCAGAAAATGATACTCAAATTTTTCATTATGTGAGGGATGTTTATACCAGTGTCAGGTAACCATGATATGCTCTGATAATAGGTTAAGGTGCGATCCAGGATTAAAATGGTTCGATTTCTTTATTTTATAGACAAGAAACACAAAAGCCAGAGAGGTTAAAGGACCTGTCTCAAAATAATTGTCTGTCAGTTGATGTTCCAGTGACCTGAATCCCATTGTTCTGGGCTCAGGTGGAATTCCTTCCCTTTAGTATATGCTTCCCAAACTTGAGCTTGCATTGCAATCATCTAGAGTACTTGTAAAACAGATTGCTGCACCCACCCCAGAGATTCTGATTGAGTAGGTCTGGGGTGGGCCCAAGAATTTGCATTTTTAACACTCTCCCACGTATTGCTGATGCCACACTTCCAATAGCATTGCTGCAGACAACCCCGTTCTGAATTGGCCAGGAAGAGTTCTCAGCTTTCTTAAACACCTCACTCTTGGGAAGTGGCAAAGAAAGATGAGGCCATATGTGTTGATTATGCCCTACCAGATTTTGTATGGGATTCAGCACTGCCAATGAATGGAGTACGAGTGTTCTCCTCTTACTGCCTTTTCTGCTTTTTCTCTTAGACAAAAGGTGTTAAGCTTCAGCAAAACATACTCTGAGGCTTATTTTATAAAAATTACAGTTTGTTTTGGTTGATGTGTTTATAGTCATATTCAAAGCTTTCAGAATGCACATTGAAAACTGCAGCGTCTGAGATGAGAAATTGGCTCTAGGCTCATCATTTACTTTGTGCAGTGAAAAACCAGGCAGCTTTTGTACTTCAATGGTGGGAAAAAATAAAACAGGGCTAAATGCTATCTGGAAAGAGGAAACACAGAATGAGTTTGAGTAATTGAACAGTGCTGCCTATCTATCTCCTCTGAGAAGAGGGAAACAGATTATATCCCCAAAGTTCATTTGTTAAGTCTGCAGTTTAAAGCTCCCAGCTCACATTTCCATAGAAACAATCTTGCTCTTTCAACTGTATTATAGGTTACAAAGGGTTTTAATGAACGTACCTGGAAACAAAATTATTATTCCTAAAGTTATTTCTGAAGAAAAATGCCTTCTACTTTGTGGTGAGAAGGAAAGAGAGGGTCCAAGAACAAATAAGCATGATTTAATGGAGAAAGAGGGTCTTACGGCAGTCAGATTAGATTCAATTCCAGCACCAGTAAATTGTGTGCAAAACCAAAAGCACTTCAAACTTCTCTCAATTTCCTTATCTGCTAAGTCCAGATAATATACACCTAACAGAGTCCTTGCGACAGTTAAGTGGGATAATATATGTGAGGACTCTGCTACCATATCTTTAACAGAGTAGGCACTCAATAAATTACTGTTGTCATTGCTTAAGGAGAATGCATTCTTTGGTTCCTGTTTCTTCATTTTTATCCCTTTTTTCATCCATAGAACCAAGTCAGCTCCACCCAGAAAACAGGAGGAGGTAGGACACTTGAAATCCCATCTTTCTCAATTATGCAGGGCAATTCATCCTCACCCAGTTCAAATCCAAAATGAACTGGCCAAATCTATCTTATCACCCAAATAAACATAAAGAAATAAACGTAAAGAGCTTTCCATTTCAGGACCCACCTGCCTTGGAGGGCAGGTTCAAGGGGTTTTGTTGTCAAATTTTTTTAGAACTTTAGTTACTTATTACATTTTCAGTTTCTTCATAAACAATTAATGAAGCAATTTCATTGTGTTTTCTTCCAAGGGGAAATTGAACTTTTTTCTCTATTAACATAGCAATACAAAATATTTAGGGGTGATGTATTCTATCTATGTATGTTAACTAAGGGGAAACCACGTGTACTCATGAAGGTCAATGTTTGTTGCTTTCAGTAGATATTTCAGCAACATTCATTCACTCTTTATCTACCTCCTTCTACAAGTCAAATCTGTTCTCAGTACTGGGAATCATGAATAAAGCTGATAAAAATTCTGCCTAATGGTGTTTAGAGCCCAGTGGGAAAAACAAGATAAATAAAAACAATATGTAGTTTATATGATAGTGATAATTGCTAAAAAGTATAAAAGGGTTGGGAAGAGGTGAGTAAGAATTGGGAGTGGAAGCATGTAATTTGGGAGAAGGTCGCTGCTGGACTTACTGAGGTCTAGGAAGAGGAAACCACAAGTGCTAAATCCATGAGATAGAAGCATGTCTGTATGATCAAGGCACATAGCAGAGTCCCCTGTGGCTGGAGTAAGAGGTGCATAGTGAGAGATAAAAATCAAAGAGTTATCATGAAAGACACACATCCCATTTTGAATGGGCTTTTATCTTTTTTTTTTTTTTTTTTTTTTTTTTTTTGAGACGAAGTTATGCTCTTTTCACACAGGCTAGAGTGCAATGGCACAATCTTGGCTCACTGCAACCTCTACCTCCCAGGTTCAAGCAATTCTCCTGCCTCAGCCTCCCTAGTAGCTGGGATTACTGGCATGCGCCAGCACACCTGGCTAATTTTTGTATTTTTAGTAGAGACAGGGTTCCACCATGTTGGCCAGGCTGGTCTCGAACTCCTGACCTCAAGCGATCTACCTGCCTCAGCCTCCCAAACTGTTGGGATTACAGGTGTGAGCCACCTTGCTTTTTCTTTTTTTTTTTCTTAAAAGCTATTGGAAGGTTTGAAGCAGAGGAGTCACATGACTTGAGCTATGCTTTAAAACGTTTACTCTATCTTTTTTTTCTGTAGAATAGAATATGGGGAGGCAAGGGCAGCAGCTGAGATGACTTATTAGAGGAGTCATGAAGGAGAGGATGGTGGCTTTGGTCTGGAGTTGGCAGTAGGACTGAGAATTAGCCAAATACATTTGCTAATAATTTGCATGTTAGCTGCAGATCCTTCTGCTTGGCACCTGCTGGAATCGATGGTTTACGCCTACCTGGAAAATTTACCATTCTAAGACAAGGGACGTAGGAAGGGTCTACACTGCAGAAGCATTGGATTTTAAATGGTCATAAACAAATACTCACATGGCACATATTCTCAATTCTTTTTGTCCTCCATTCCTTGGCAATGACTGGATGTCCCAAACATGGAGAGGAATACTCTGGGAAGATCAAGTTGCCTCTACCAGAAAATTCTAAGTTGTGACGTGCACGTTCTGTTTCCTTCTTGCTTCAAATCTTTGCATACTTTGTTAGTCTTTTATCCTGTAATTAGTTTTGCAAACAACCTCTTAATTTTCAGCTAGAAATGATAATTTTTTTTCTGGAAACTTGAATATCATCTTGTACTCTTTTCCTCTCCAGGCCTAGTGGTTCATTGGCTTTCAGTATCTATAGATTTCATCACGTCTGTATCTGTCACATCCATCCAAGTCTATCCAGTCAGTTTGCCACATTCCTAAGTCATCTCTTCCTGAATTTCTGGAACAGCCTCTTAATTAGTCCCTTTACCTTCAGACCAGCCACCCTCTCCCCCAAGGCCCCAATCACTTGTCCACACAGTAACCATGGTGATCATTCTGAAGGACACATTTGATGATGTGTGCCTCTGATTACAACCTCTTAGTGGTTCCCGCATGCTCTCAAGATTTTTTTTTTTAAAAAAAAAGCAAAAAGAAAAAAACTGCTTTTTGGGTGCTCTACAGATCCTTCGTGATCTGTGTCCTATTTACGTTAATAGCCCTGTATCTTGAAATATGATTTATTCCTGTCTAATTCATCAACTTTGTGTTGTTCCTACCCAAACACACTCAGGAAACTGAGCTCTTGCCTATGTCTAAAATGAAGTGTGATCTCCTTCTAGGTTCCAAGCTGTTGAAACTACTGTTTGCTCTATAAGTAACAGATTTTTTCCTATCTTTGTCTGACCCTGCTCATACTTAAGATCTCTGCTCAGATGATGTATTTTTGTCATAAAACCTGTCTAGAATCAAGGGTAAGTTAAGTGTCTGTGAAATGAGCTCCCATGATGAACCACCTTTGCTCTCACTACAATATTTAAAGACTGCCTCTTTATTTTTCTGCATTTCCCATTTGACTGTAGGCTCCAAGAAAGCAAGAACTGGCTCATTTGTACCTATCATATTCCCAGCTCCTGCATCAATGTTGGGAACTTACTGGATGCTCAATAATACTCGTTGAATTGACCTGGATTGAATAAAAAAGCATAAGAACTTTAAGATTAAGTGCACCGACTGTGCAATTTATTCTCACTAGTGTCAAGACATTGAGTCATCTTCCATTTGGGGTACATCTTTGCAAAGAGCTATTATCCTTCTTCAGATCTATGACCCTGTTCTCATCTTCTGTCACAGATGAAAAGACAAGTGTTTTCTTATTTTTAAGTCAGACTATTAAAAGAAATAAGATGTGAATTAAATCAGCCCTTCATTCTTTCAGATTTGAAGACAACTTTGGTAGACCAACGGACCTCAGATCTACTTTCTCTTATCTATTCATGAACCATGTCAAAATAATGTAAGTCTAGTTGCCTTATGAGAGTTTTCCCTGATAAAGTAATCAATAGTGTGGCTATAGACTTTTATTGTAGATTACATGTTACAGTTGAAAATCCCTTTAACCATTATATTTACATTCCACCCCTGCCCTTCAGGCCTCTGGGCATGTACACACACATAGAAATGCCCCCTGTACACACACTTGCCTAAGGCTAATTGGTGCTAGGACCAAACTTTCACTTGAGATTGATAGGGCTGCTACAGTGAACCCAGTGATCCAGCTTCTCTGAAGCTCTATCCTCTCTTGACTCCCATGAAACATTACTTTCTAGGGTCTCCTTAGATCTCACTTACTAATCCTGCTCTGGCACTCTTGGCTCCCCTTGCTCCTAGAAGTTTGATTCTTTGCTCTTTTCTCTTTCTCTGTCTCTTCTCTGAATACCTCATTTACTACTGTCACTTCAATTATCTCCTTTATGTGGATGAATCCCAGATTATCTTCCCTCTCGCTCTGGCCCTTCTCCCAAGGCATAGCTCCACATTTTAAGTTATCAGCTCAGGAGCTCTACCTGGATTACCTGATGGTTTCTCAAACACAACTTTATCAAAAGTTCAGTTACCTTCACCTCCCTACACGTTCCTGTTTCCAATTTCACCCGAGGTGACTTGAAGCAGTTGTATGGCCTTTCAAGAGTTTTCTTTGTCCTAAAAGGACCTCAGTCATTAGGAGTGGGTCCCTTGTGCTCTTTTGTAGTTGGCAATAACACATTGATCCAGACAATAACAGACTGATCCAGCAGCATTCGTCTGACCTACATACAGGATCTTCCTCGTTGATGTTTGAAACTTGAAGATTGGGATTCGGGTAGATGCCATGGTCAAGAACACCTGGAGAGAAGCATGCTAAGGGCGGCCCTCTCAGGTAGAGGTCAGCAAGCTCCTTCTGCAGGTCACTCACAGCGTCCCCTTTCCCAGCCCTTCCTAAGTTTTGGTTGTGCAGTTTTTTCTTCGTGTTAATGAGTTATCCCAGATTCCTTACAATACCTTTTAATTCTTTCACTAGTCAGAGCCAGTGGTATGTTGAGGAATAAGTCCAACATGTTTCACAATCAGTTAAGATCACCTTTGATGCCTCCTCTCCTCAACTTCTGCTTCACATAGGCTACTATGCTCTGCTGGGTTCAGCTTTGCAGCTTTGCTGGTTTCTGTGTCCAGTCCCTTTCTGCCCACTGATAGGACGTCTGGCTTAGACCATTACAATAACCTACTCACTGGTTTTCCTGTCTCTTGTTTCTTTTCTCTTTTCTTTCATGGTTGTGGTTGCTTATATTTTCACTATTACCAGATGAAATGGACCGGACGCTGCTAAGATCATGCCTATCAACTGCCTGAAACAATCATTACATCTTCCTCATTCCACTCTCTTATGGATATTGCAGGTCTTCGTAGTTTTCCCCCTATCCTAGTCTAATGAATTCCCTCTTGAATCCACTACACTACTTAATAAAGTTATTTGCCAGTCTCTGATTATGACTTTGCTGATGCAGTTCATGAGATTCAAATGCCTGCGTGAGGAAAGAACCCTGTCTTATGCCATCATTCATTCAACAAATCATTATACAAAGCCTGTAACTGACAACCTCTCTCCTAGCTCCTGGAGACAGTGAGATGAATGAGATCGGTAAAGGGCCCGCATGTGAGGAGCATCTACACAAGTGGGATGAGATAGGAAATGAACGTGCTAAGAGGCATGTAAAAAAATAGGTTCAGGGAGGTTGGTGAGTGCTATGGAGAAAATTAAATAAAAAACAGCAATTTGATCAAGAGTAACCAGAGAATGGTGACAAAAACACAGAATCCTTCTGATAGAGTGGTCAGGAAAGGCCTCTCTGAGAAGACAGCATTTGAGCTTAGAAGTGAGTGGCAAGAAAGAGAAAAGAATAAGGAGACAGTCTAAGAAATAAGGGGACAGTCTTGGGGTAAAGAATGTCACATGGGGATCACAAAGTACAAAGACCAGAGGCAGGAATAGTCTTAGTTTATTTAATGAATTGAAAGACTATGTGGGCAGATAAATGTGATAAGGAGGTGTGGGACAGGATTAAATTGGTCTGAATTGAGATCAAAGAGGACCCAAAACACAGTGAGGAGTTTGAATGTTATCCCGAATATAATGGACAGTTATTGAGGGGCTGTAAGCAGGGAAATTATATGAAATATATGCTCTAAATCTGACTGCTGTGTAAAAATAGATCTTAGGGGTATGAGAGCAAAAGTAACAAAATTAGACTGGAGTTTGCTGAATGGTGGCTTGGGCCTAGGACTATGTTAGCAGGGTTGGTGAGAATTGGTCAGATACAGAATGTACGTTGGAGGTGGAACCAATAGGATTTGTTGATTGGATTGTATTTGGGGATCTTGCCTATTCTAGCATTGAGCAGACATAAGTGTTGTTGACTGACTCATTAAACTAATGATTGAGCTGCCACTCATGGTCAAGTTCAGACTGCATGCAACATTCCCTGACTAACATCAACCCTTCCACTTTCTTGCTCCTCTCCTGCCCCTGAAATCCTACCACATTTTAAACACATTTTCTCATGGACACTAATGTTTTTCCTTGGATTTAGTAACTTATGTACATTCCTTCCCTTTTCTTCTGGGCTGTAAGCTTCTTCACACCCTTCATGCCCCACAGTCCCTGGCGTATTTTGCATGGCGCATAACCGGTGTTAACGTTTTTCTGCACAAATGCAGTGAGGTGGAAATTATGCAAAGGTCAAAGTCCTCAAATAAAGAAGAGATTACCGAGAGATGGCATCTGAAATCTGAGGATCTTGTCAAATGGGTTAAGTATAATAATACAGCTCAGTTAGTTTAGGCTCTGCCTTGTTTGGAAGCCAAGAACTAACTGAGTGACTGAGAGTGGTTCTTTGAAACCAGAAAGGCAAAGTGAGTGTGGCTTGTGCAAATGGGAATGAGTTCTCACAGCAAGACTGAGTTCCAGGCTCACCTACCACCTTTGTAACAAGTGTCTTAACCATTCTGGATCACAGTTTATTTGTCAAATGGACATAATAATCGACAGGCCTCAGAGATGGCTACTAAAATATTATAATTACTCTTAGAAACAGAGAGAAACAGAGTGTTTGCTTTGTGCCTGCTCTGAATACTTTAACTACATTAACCCATTCATTGCCCCTGACAGCACTGTGAGATAGGTGCTTTTATTATCCCCATTTTATAAGTCACTGATATAAAGCACTTCCCACAGCACCCAACAGAGAAAAGATCTCTGTAAGACTAGAAAAGAAAAAAATCTAAAATTGGCATGAAGCCAGAATACCTGTTTTTAAACCCTGTTTTGCAGCTATTTTTGATCTCAGATCATGCAAACCTTTTTAGTCTCAGTTTTCTCATTTTTAAAATGGTCTACCGTAAAGAAAAAGTGAGAGAAAGCCTGTAAAAGTGTAAATATAGGTAAACTTACTCCGGGAAAATCATGAATAAATGTAGACATTCAGAAGGTGTTAGAGCTGATGTTTAGCTGAAATGTATAAGATGCAAGCACATTTAAAGGCAGTGTTAGGAGAAAGTGTCTTATGGATCTTCAAAGGATAAAGCCCCTCATTTCCTAGAGTTTAATTGCTACCATGAACAGTCTTGGAAAGTCATACTCTATGGCGTTCTCATGTTCAGAGCATTGCACACTTGAACTAAAAATGAACAGTTCAGTAGCTGAAGAGTTTAGTTCATTTTTGGTTTTATCCATCCTTCTTAAAGGCTGAATTCGCTGATGGGACTGACGACATGTGAATGCCTTTTCTCTATTACGCAGTAGTTCCTCCTCCATTTTCTTTTGTAATCCTCCAGGAAATTTCTTTGTGAGAAGAACACATCCCAGTTCTGGGTGCTGCAGGGTTCCCTCCCTGGAACTCCTAGTCCATGTCTAGGCTTGCACCTAATTGTTTCTGACCACTAAAATGAAAGGAGAGTGTCCTTCAGTCTGATCATTAGTTTATAATTCTAAATTGTTTAGTGTTCCCTTTTAAATATTTTGAAATGTACGTTCCTAAGAGTCCTTTCTCTGTGACAATTAGTTCAGAAATAGGAATGCTAATTAAAGCTGCCCTTTCCTTCTCAAAGACAAAGTTCTTTTTCTATACATTAAAAACGACACACACACACACTCATTCTCACACTCACGTGCACTTACCTCAACTGGTTTGTTCCTAACAAAGTGGACTCTATCTTCGTGAGCTTCAGTTTACGTTGTTTTTTCTTCTTATTTAAAGAGTGTTTCCTGTTAAAAATAACTAATATATTACATCTACATGGCAGGCAGAATAAAAAGCCCCAAAGATGTCCATATCCTAAACCCAGGAATTGTGAAATAATAAATTTATGTTGTTTTGGGTTATGTGACACAACGTAATCAGTATTGCAAATGAAATTAAGGTTGCTCATCAGATGACCCTAAAATAAGAATAATATCATGGATTTTTTAAGTGGGCCCAATGTAATCACAAGGATAAAGGAAAGAGGAGGTAGATGGGTCAGTGTCAGAGCAATGGAATGTGAGAAAGACTTAACTGGTCATTGCTGGCACTAACAATGGAAGGGGCCACAAGCCAAGATAAGCAGGCAGCCTCTAAAAGCTGGAAAAGGCAAGAAAATTGATTCCCTCCTAGATCCTCCAATAGGAACGTGGTCTTGCCAACACCTTGATTTAAGCCCAATGAGAACCATTTCAAACTTCTGACCTCTAGAACTCTAACGTAATAAATTTGTGTCCTTTTTAGCCACCAGGCTTGTGGTAATTTACTATAGCAGCAACGGGAAACAAATACAAACTGATTTCAGCATTATAGTAATGGGTACAATAACAGAAAATAAGCAATCTCAGGCAGATAAGCTGCAACACTGACTGTGAGTTCTAGGAAACCTTATCCTCAGAAGAAGGATTTTGTTTCCAGTTCTCTGGGCCTCTGTATTTGAAGCTGAGGTAGGGGAAACTTTTCTTCTTTCTCTACTTCTATTAATAAAGCTTAGTCCCTTTTGTCAAAGTGATTCATTGGGATGTGACCAGTAGCTTCACTGATTGCTGGGTTACGATGAATCTTGGATGCTATTCATAGATGCTTCTGATTCAGGAAGCACTATCAAGAGTCTGCATTCATGAACAGTAATATGGACACAGGTAATATTAATCCTGGCCTTCACAGCCAGTTCATATGTCTTCTCTTTGGGATTTTCCTGATCTTCTCACTATAAGAAATCTCTTCTTTAGTGCATAGTCCCTTCTTGCTTGTAACTTAGCTATTATGCAGACATCTTCATACCCTGTTGTAGTGGAAAGAGAACTGGACTAACGGTCCAAAAACCAGGCTACACATCTGGCTGCTAGTCCTGTGCCATGACCTCATATAGCTAGCACTTAGAGAGTGAAGTCCTACCATGATCCATGCCCTGTATTCTAGCAGGCATTCTCTAAACATTTGTTCTGTGCTATCTTTTTTTTCTTTTTTTGTTTTTGAAATGGAATCTCACTATGTCACCCGGGCTGGAGTGCAATGGCACGATCTCGGCTCGCTGTAACCTCCACCCCCCCTGGGTTCAAGCGATTCTCCTGCCTCAGCCTCCAGAGTAGCTGGGATCACAGGTGCCCGCCAGCACGCCCAGCTGATTTTTGTGTTTTTAGTAGAGACAGGGTTTCACCATGTTGGCCAGGCTTGTCTTGAACTACTGACTTTAGGTGATCCACCCGCCTTGGCCTCCCAAAGTGCTGGGATTACAGGTATGAGCCACCATGCTCAGCCTACTCTGTGCTTCCTTTGTTCATCATCCATTGAGAATGTGCAGGGAATCTAAGGTTGGTGCAAAGGGGACTTCCAAGTCATTGAGACTTCACCCATTCTAATCTCATAGATAAGGAAAATGATCCTGGTGATAATTGTATGTGGGGTGGGGTAGAGGGAGAAAAGGAGGAAGAGAGGAGAAAGCACATGGATAAACATGGCAATTTGGAATTATTAGGGGAGGAGAATTTTGGGAACTATATGAAATATTCTTTCCATATAATCTTGATTTGGTTTGGCTGTGTTCCCACCCAAAATCTCATCTTGAATTGTAATCCCCATAATTTCCATAATCCCCACATATCAAGGGCGGGACCAGGTGGAGGTAATTGGATCATAGAAGTGGTTTCCCCCAAGCTGTTCTCATGATAATGAGTGAGTTCTCACGAAATGAAGTATCCAACATTTCCCCTGCTTGCACCCACACCATCCTGCCGTCCTGTGAAGAAGGTGCCTGCTTCTCCTTTGTCTTCTGCCATAATTGCAAATTTCCTGAGGACTCCCCAGCAATGAGGAAATGTGAGTCAATTAAACCTCTTTCCTTCATGAATTACCCAGTCTCGAGTATTTCTTCATAGTAGTATGAGAACGGACTAACACAGTCTCTGCAACTCTTATACAACAAAATATGCTAAAAATATTCATTCAGTTTCTCTGCAGAACTGGAAGGCATTTAAGCCAAAGCCTGCTGGGTTCTGTTTCCCAAGTACTGTTGTGGTGCAAGAAATGAGCTTACACAGCTCTGAGAACACCCAAGCCAGTCTCTGGGAATCTCGTGCCCAAGAACTGGGAGGATCCAAGCTGATGAACTGGTGTATCTATGGCAGCAAGACCCTGGCCCAGATGAGCAGGAAAGTATCACAGGGCCTAGGAACAGAACTAGAAGTAGGGCCAAGACCCAGCCATGGCTACAACATCCATGGAGATGCCATTTGTCATACTTTTAAAACCACTTGTTCCATTTCCAAGGTCATCTGAAGCTGTGACTGACAAAATGAAGCTGAAGAGATATTCTGTATTTCTAGTTATAAGAGACCCAGAGACTGGTGGACCAGGGAGGTAGGATTAATTGAAGGAGAAATAGCCCCTTGATTGGCCCTTTCCTGGAGCCCTCTTTTATGCATTTTAGATCACATCTCCCTGGCCATCTATGAGAATCTCACAAACAGAACACAGGCCCCATTCATCTATGTATCCTTAGATTTCTCAGTGCCTGGAGTAAAGGACTGCCTGTTTCTTCTCTTTCTCATTTCTCCCTCTCCCTTTTCTTCCTCTCTTCTCCCCTCCCTTCTTCTTTTCTCCTTCCTCTCACCTCTATCCTGAGCTCCTTCTCTTATCTCATTTGTGTTTTCATTGTTCTCTTAACCTTGTTCCCAGGAAAGAACTTGTTACTAAATATTTACACTTCAGTATGAGGTTAAGGTCATATCCTACTTTTCTGAAGGTCATTTGCATTTTATATCTTGTTTCTCTTTGTGTAATGGGGCTGCAGCAAAAAAATAAAACAAAACAAAAATGATGACTTTGACACATACTTCCCCTCTGATGTAAGAACCCTGGCTCTTGAGTGAGAATTCTTGAAGTCAAGTCCCAGCTCCTCAACTGCTAACACTGTAGTTTTGGGCAAGTTACTTAAGCTTTTGCATGTCAGCATTCTGATCTATATAATGGGGTTAATAATTAGTTATTCTATTGAGATATTGTGACAACTCAATGAGACAGTTTATGTAATGCACACAGCACACTGTGTGTCACGTGGTAGGAACTCAGTATTATTGTACTACAAACTATAATATATAAAAGGGATAATGATTATTATTATCCTGGAGAATCACTGCCCTAAAGCCAACCCAGTGTGGTGGAATGTGACAGACACTTATTATAGAGAGATTACATCAAAAGGGATATGACAGGAGAGCCACAAATTGCATATTGGATTAAATGGGTAAACCCAGGAACTCATTCAGGTTAGGCCACAAAGGCTGGGAAAAAGAAATTATGGCAAAAATGTCATAAATCCTAAGGAAAGCTTATATTCTAAAGCAAATTTTCTAGTTGAACTTCCAAATAGTCTACTTATTTGTTTATGTGAAGATTACGTACTACACATGCTTTGATCATAAGATTCATGAGAACTATTTTCAAGATACATTAGTGCAATATTGCTGGAAGTGTCTTAGGATGGGAGGTAGTTTTTTTCCCCTCAGCTTTCTATTTGAAAATCCAGTCGACCTTGTGGATTCAATAGGGCATTCAAAACAGAAGACTGCAGTGCTTAATAGTTTAATGGATGTCCATATACATATTTTAAAGAAGTCCATTCAAGACACATTTACTAACCTTTCAGAATGAGCCTTCAGCTAAGTGAAACCACTTGAGTCTGATCATGTTTGAGCAGAAAGTTCATCTGGAGAACATTTAGGAATTTTCAAAGTAATTGAGAAACCCCAAAATAGAAAGGCTTGATATACTTTAATGTGGAGGTGATGTGGAGGGTAGAGTAGAGGGTGGCTGAGGTTGAATAACTTTCATCATTTTGGTGAGAAAATCTTACAATGTGAAGAGACTTGAAGGGTCATACACCGACCTTGTCTTTGTTACTTGCCCCATCAAGTCCTGATGTTAAGTGGCATCTTTCACCAACTATCCAATCTCATTTTTCTCTGCTGACTTGGAGGTTTCAATCTGGCTTTACCACCTCGTGAATGCTGTCTCTTGTTTTGTTTTTGTTTTGTTTTTGAGACAGGGTCTCATTCTGTTGCCCAGGCTGGAGTGCAGTGTCACAGGCAGCCTCTGCCTTTTGGGTTCAAGCAATCCTCCTACTTCAGCTGCCCAAGTAACTGAGACTACAGGCCCATGTCACCATGCCCAGCTAATTTTTGTAATTTTTGTAGAGATACGGTTTTTCCATGTTCCCCAGGCTGGTCTTGAACTTGTGAGCTCAAGCAATCTACCTACCTCAACTTCCCAAAGTGCTAGAATTATAGGCGTGAACCACGGTGCCTGGCCAATGCTGTCTTTGTGTGTGCCCATTTATGTTCCTGGGAAAGTCACTTCTCTCCAAACTCATTTTCAATGACCTAGATTAGGTTTCTCTCTTCAATGCAACCTTCCAGATGATGCCAACTATCCTGTTGGCTTGCTTCTCTTAGCTCCTGTTGACTGAGAGAATAAATTTTCCTTCTAGAGCTTTACTTCTTTTTAATTTTTCAGCGTATCATCCTGATTTTTCTGTACTAAGCAAGTCAAGGATTATGAAAAGCTAGAGGATTCAAAGCCACCTGTGTCCACTTTCAAGTCCCTGACCTTGAATAAGCCACCTCTGCTCTCTATACCTCCTTTTTATGCATTTGTAAATTTTTTAAAAATAGTATTTTATCTTTAAATGATTTCTAAAAGATTGTACAAATATGGATATAGGGGTGAAAAAAACTTTCTCTGCTTCCTTCTTAGGTTTAGTAGTTGGACCCTGTAAATTAAACTGACAAAGGACAGATTGATGGGAAAAATAGATAATAGAGTTTATGTACATGTGCAGTGCACATACACATGTGAGAACTTAACAAAGAGTAACTCAAAGGGGTGCTTAGCATTGGGGGATTATATAATCATCCTAACAAGGGTGATAAATTGTGAAGTGACAAGACAAAGAGAAAAGGATTTGGGCTTCTAGGGTGGTAAATTGTGGAAAGAAAAATATATGGGGGAAATTAATGGAATATAAGGCTTATTTGTAAGGCTTCTTATACAAAACCCACTGGTGCCAACTTTCTGCCCAGTGATTATAGTCGTTTCATCCTTTTCATACAGGAGAGCAGAAGGGAATACTTTACAAAGAGAAATTTACATATCTATCTCCTGCCTTGAGGCAGACAGGGGGGAAGGTAGAGAGTTTTTCCTGAGTCTCCTAATTCAGTTGCATTCAATTGAAAATAACCCTTATGCCAAAGTGATGTATTTTGGAGTAACATTTTCTGATTCCCTTCATAGGCTAATCATCTTACATTTAAATTTGACTTAACTCATTTCTATATGCATTGTAATTCTATGCATTTGAAGAGAGAACAGGTAGATTGTAAATATATCTAATTTTAACGTTTTTCCTCAATCTTGCTACACTTATTTTTGCATTTATTATAATGTCAACAAACAGTATGAGGAACATTTCTTAACTGAGACTATCACCTGGTGAAATTTCAAAATGAAGCTATAACAAAGAAGGAAAAATGATCAATTTCCGGTTTAAGATAAATCATTTAGATAAATCATTAAAGGATTTAAATAATCCTTTAAATTTGAGATTATTTAAAGGATCACAGTGGATTGGGGCAAGGAAATGTAAGTCTACTGACCCTCTCTCTTTAACAGACTGGTCAATTGATTTGGACATGCCTCCTTGGAGTGAGTTTTTAGTTCTCTAAGAGTTTCTGTCAATATTTTCCTTTCGGAGTCTCTTATCCAGTTAAAGAGCCCTATGCAACATGGTGCAGAGGATGCTGAGAGTCAAGTGGTGAATGATAAAGTAGGCAGAACCTGGTACCAAGTATACCCACATTCAAATCTCAGTTCTACCAAGTGCCATCTATGAGGCTTCGGGCAAGTGACTTAACCTTTTAAAGCCTGAATTTCCTTCTTGAAACCAAATTATTTCAGGGAACTATAAAAGGATTAAATTAGTTAATCTCTATAAAGATTTTAGAGTAGTACCTGACACTTAAAGGTTCTCCATAAATTTTGGTAGCTACTATTTTTGGAGTAAATCAGGTAAAAGTCCTGGTTATGTCCCTTTTTGAATGTAATTTCATGAAAATAAATTAATCCCAATGCACCTTAGTTTTTTTTTTTGTTCTTCTTTGAAATAGTGATAATAACACCTAACCTATTGATTTGGGGTGACCTATTGATTAATTTATACATGTAAACTATGTAATACAGTGCCTGGCTTAGAATCAATGGGTAAAAGCCACTAGTGTACCTTTGGTATTCCCTTCCTTTGGTGTGAAAGACAGACCTCTACTGGACACTCATTACAATGTAAAGAAAGGGGTGAGCATGTAAATGAGGGAGGAAGCCAGCGTGTTTTAATATGACAAACTGGGTTGGAGCTGGCAAATTACTGCAATAAAATGGTTGAGCCATGATCTGGAGTTACTTTTTAAATTTTTTAAATATTAAAAATAGAAGTCGAGTCTCACTGTGTTCCCCAGGCTGGTCTCAAACTCCTGAGCTCAAGTTATCCTCCCACCTCAGCCTCCCAAAGCGCTATGCAGGCAACTCTTCTTTCCCCGAGTGGCCCTAGATAAACATCGTTCCCCAGAGGTCCCCTGCTTCCCTAGACTTTTCAGACGAAGCATGAAACTGTCGCCTTACAAAATCTCACAGCTGGGGGTGCATGTGAAAGAGCCCCCGCATACTTGGGAGCCAGCAGATTCGATCCGGTAGCCACAGCTGACAGAGCTCAGAAAGCAGGTGGTAAATGTAACTAATGCAGATAGGAAAGGGCTGGACCTCCAATCAGCGGGCAGATTCTAAGTTGAGAATGCTGTTGTCCTGAAGGGAAATTCTATCTGAAACCAACAAAATCATATTCATGGGACTTTATGTGAATTTCAAAAAGGATAGGAATTTCATTCCTGGAAAAGATGTGGCAATTTTACGATGTGTCTTTTTTTTTTTTTTTTTTTTTTTTTTTTTTTTGAGACAAAGTCTCGTTCTGTTCCCTAGGCTGGACTGCAGTGGCATGGTCTATGCTCACGGCAAGCTCCACCTCCAGGTTCTTATCATCCTCCTGCCTCAGCCTCCCGAGTAGCTGGCACTACAGGCACCTGCCACTACGCCCGGCTAATTTTTTATATTTTTAGTAGAGACAGGGTTTCGCTGTGTTAGCCAGGATGGTCTCGATTTCCTGACCTCGTGATCCGCCCGCCTCGGCCTCCCAAAGTGCTGGGATTACAGGCTTGAGCCACCACGCCCGGCCGAGAGGTGGCAAATTTAAAATATTTTACCAACTCTCTAAACCAAGAGATCAACTGGCAAATATTTGCTGAAATCTGCTGATAGAAATAAAGGGAAAACCATGATTTTGGAAGCCAGACAAAGTAATGATTGAATTCTGGGATTTCTAACCATGTGACCCCCTCTCAGCCCTTTAGTTGTTTTCAACTACAATATGGTATGATGTAGGATTAAAAGGCATGTTTACATTTAACTTGACCTCATTAATTTCTGTAATTTTTTTTAACTTTGGACTTTCTGTAGCTAAACGTTGGAGGAAATTTCAGAAAATGGTTACCTAAAATATTTTTTTTCCCCGCTAATTATTAAAACCTGCTTCCCCTCCACAGGCTTGCCAGCATAACTGAGAAGAAAATGTTTGGAAGGATGGGTGATTGGGCAGATGGATACAAGGATATCTCTTATAAATATGTTATCCAAAATGAAAAGCACCTTTGGCACGACCAGCGTATTTCTAGGACTCAAGGGAAAGAAATCACCCTGTGGGTTGAGACGATCAGCAGGTCTTCATGGGAAAAACACTGGAACTAGACCTGGGAGCGGGGGTGACGGGACCAGGGAAGAGCAGAGTCGTTTCATCCAAGCAGACCTTGCAGAGCCTCTAAAGAGTTGGAACTTCCGTCATCACCCCACAACTACCATATGCTGGGCAGGGACCCCAGGGACTGGGCTCAACTCCCCACAGACTTAGTTAATTCTTACATCAACCATGAGAAGGGGGCATTCCCGTTTAAAACTGAGATTCAGAGATGGAGCGGATTCTCTAAGGTCATGGAGCAAGCAAGGGCAAGGCTAGGATTGTACCCAGGTCTACCAACCTCAAAACTTGAGCATGGTATACTATAATATTTCTAGTAATGATTCAAGTTACCGTTATGGACGGTTACTTCCTCTATAAAGTCTCCTTCCTCATACCACCATACCCTTTCCCAAATAGAGTTGCCTTTCCCTCCTCGTGTTCCCATTGTGCTGCGCAGGCATCTATCCGAGTGTTGGTGCGTTTACTGGTCACATTTTACTTCATGCCTGCCTCCCCATTAAACTATAAGCTCCCAAAAGCAGAGGTGAGCAATATTCATCATTGGATCATTCACGTACCATTTATAGTTCATCGTAGCAGCTTAATAAATGCTAATGAATGACTGACTGAATGAAAGCGTGTTGCCTTCCAGTCACTATGTCCACTGCTTGGCAAGTTAGTTAACCTCTTCATGCTTTATTTTCCCCATCTGCAAAGTTAAAATTATTAGAATTAACTTATAATCTGCCACTTTTGTGGTAGATTAACTTATCTACCACGTACAGATGTAGGGATAAGTTAATTTTTGAAAAGTCACTACAATATTGATGAGCACATAGTAAATGCTTATTTAGTACATGGTAACTATTACTGTGATCACATTTTATTCCCATAATTCCCTTTAAACGGAGAACTTTAAATGAAGTATTATGATCTTGACATCATAGAATAGGACCTGTTATTAGAATGGTTAAGTGTCTTGCACAAGATCACATAGGGAGAAAGAAGCAGAACTTGCACATGTCCCTGGGGGTCTGAGATATTACTCACAAACCCTTATATTTCCAGTTCACATACAGGGTCCCTGTTGATTCTCTTCACCTCCATTTTTAGGTTGGGCTTCAGCAGAGTGGAGATAACCAACAAAGTGATTCAGCCAGTATGGTCCTGGCACAGCACAGGGTCTGTTTGGAGTGGTTTGTACTAGCACACCTGATGGCATCTTTGCGACGGTGCTGTCCACACTTCCCAGTTGATAGGAGTTACCTGGGCTTCTTTCTTAATAACACACACTCCAGGCTCCTCTGATGAGCGTGGTTTTAACAAACAAGCCCAGGTTGTTTTTATCATCAGGGAAGTTTGTGAAACTTTGCTTTGAGAGAGACTGAGGCCAGACTTCAAAGGACGATGGTGGTGCCCATCTTCCAGGGGGCAGTTATGAACATCTTAGTTGTTACTGGGTACTGCTCCACCACGCCCTCCGTCCATGTTTGTAAATATAATATAAGGACTAAATCAGTCTCCCTGGTAATGCACCCAACGTGATAGCGGAGACCAGAACAAGGAGTGGCGTGGCGGGGGAGGCTCAGGTGTTCTCCTTTGACAAAGTCATTGAATCACGGAGCTTTGCTCCTGCACGTTTCTCCCTGGAAAAGCTGCTTATAGACTTCCACGGGGGCTTTCAGAAAGGACCTGTAGGCACCAGCCACCAGAACTGATTATTTCCTAGCATTCAGAGAGGGGGCTGAGCTGTCTCCCAGAGGAGGCTCTAGGAAGACAGAGCAGCAGCTTTGGCAAAAAGGGGCCATTCGCAAGCTTCCCAGGAAGCAAACTAGCGCGCGGATCTGCCCAGCCTCGAGTCCTCAGCGAGGCAGGCGCGCGGTGCTCTCCCGGGCAAGTTTTTTAGGAGTGTCCCTTCTCGCCACGGACACGGCAAAGTCTCCAGTTCTCCGACAGACGTTTCCCTCGCAGCTCTGAAGTCGAATTACTCGCCCGCTGGCTGCAGCGTAGAGTGGAGAGGTCCGTGCGCTGTGGTTGCGGGGGGAGCCCCGCCAGCCAAATGCCAGGATCAGCATGAAAGGCTGGACTTTAGTCCAGGTCTGTCCTCACCCCGGGGGACCGCCGGCTTTGCAGGGTGCCTCTGCGAGGAACTGCTCACTTTTTCCCCTTGCAAGTCTTTGTTCCAAGCCTGACGTTGCTACGACTCTGTAATTAACTCCCTCCACTCCAAAGGGGTCTGGAGGCTGGGATGCTCTGCCAGCTCAGAGGATGTTGACTCTGGAGTGGGAGTCCGAAGGACTGCAAACAGTGGGTATTGTTGTGATTATATGTGCATCTCTGAAGCTGCTTCATTTGCTGGGACTGATTGATTTTTCGGAAGGTAAAGTGGTCGCTCCCAGTCTGTGCTGTTGGGCAGGTCTGGTTTAGAAGTAGATAGATGCTGCAGAAGTTAAGAGGGCTTAATACTCAAAGTAAAAGTTTTAAAATATGCATGTTTGGCATAGAGCATCTAGTGACTGGACAGTTCATTTTGGTTTATCCAGATATTTTATATTAGAAGGGAAGGGATATTGTACCATTATCTTTCTATTTGAAATCTACTTGGGTTTAGCATTTTGTGGGTTAAATATTTTTCTAAGGTGGGAAGTTAGGACTCCTATGAGGTGATAATACGGGTTGGTATTTGGTTGTCAAGTTCATGTTGGCTACCACGCCTTAATGTCATTAGTGATTTCATCCTATGAAAGAGTATCTTGATTTGTGAAGAGAATATCTGTGTGTGCCTCATTAGTTAGGAGGTGTGAGGGTGAACCCGGGTGGGTTATTATGATATAAAATGGGTAAGCTTTTGCTATGAAATTGAGTTAATGGGTGCTCAGCAAAAATGTGCTTGGAACACTTGATTTGCAAGTGTTTCATTTGCATTCCCCAGTGAGTCTCATTGCTCATGTGTCTCCTGAGTGGGAACTCATACACACGAGACAGGACTGTTGCTATCAATAAAAATTAGATCCATCTAACATAAATTTTACTCTTGCTGTCCAAAATGAATTTTGTTATTCAAAGATCGGAGAGTTTTAAAAAGTTGATTAACTTTGCTTTAACTATTTGAATGTATATGTATGTATCAAACACACACAGACACATTTTTTTTATAAAATAATGCTTTTACTAAAATAATACCCTTTGAATCATTTAAACCTAAATCATTTGATATCAATTCTACATGCAAGCCTTTCTCTCTTCTTAAGTGAAAGAATGGCGTCCCTGAGATACTTACTAATATTTCTTCCAGATATGGATATGATCTTTTATTGCCAAGTTATGAATATTTACCTCTCACATTGTGTTTAATGTGGGGAGATGGAAATATTTAAACTTGCCTATGCTTTCTGTAATCTTTCTAACTATAGGAGCTAAGACCTGATAGCTATGATGACATCATCCCAAAGCACATCCGGTATACAGGTTGTTTCTGTTAATATGTTAATAACAGTCAATGTATCTTATCTTCAGAAAGGCCTTTTATTCTGCAAAGTAGGTTCATTAGATTCAAACTGTTTAGACAATATAAGAACATACATTCTCTTGTAATCTTCATATCTTCTTTAAAGTGTTCTCAATCAGTTCTGCTTTGACACAATACAAATAATATTGTAATGGGATTAAAACCTCAGAATTTAGTTCTTTTTCATTTTCTTATATTTCACAGTAATTTTATTTAACCCCTGAAGGAAAATAATGCATAAGCAGGCTTCTCCAATGTTACACAATTTTCCATTCTCTTGTGATTTCTGCCTCAGTGCACTAAATGCTAGTGTCTTAATACAGTACAAGTAATTTCAATTTCTATGATTGGAATACTTTGCTTCTATTTTATTTTGTCACCACGTTTTTGTTCTCTGGACTTAGTTGAGCCATAGCCCCCAACTTTAGTGCATTGTAATGGAGCTGACTTAGTTTCAGAGCTGGGTTCTAAAGGACAACCCTCACGAATGTATTGAGGAAGTCAACTTTCACAGTGCTATGAGGATAGCGCACAGTTCTTATATTGTCAATGTTAATAATGTAGAAATTTAAGATCAAAAGTCCCAAGTGTAAGGCCCCTGGCAATGATTCAGCTTTTATTCTTCAAGGTCTGTTTCATATCACTTAAAGTTGAAGGTTTGCAGATTCAAACTTCAAATTTGAGTTTCAACAAAATGAAAATTAGAATTGTAAACCTGACTCCCCCAAATAGAATCACAGAAATTTTGAGTTGATCTGAAATATCTTCCTTGGGAGAGAGATCTAAATCATATTCCTATCCATATCTGAATCTATATTTCTATATCTACACACACACACATAAACATAGAGATATACATAAATATTTTTAGATATTATGTGAAATGTTCAGTAAGCTGGAGAAAGTTTTGATTCCATATAGAATCCACGATCATGCTGAACCACAAGGATGCAGGTTATCCCCATACATGAGGGAAGACCCGCATATACTTGTTGAGCGAGTCCCTTTTTCCTCTGAAATACATGTTAGGAAATATTAGTCTGGGCCAACTCTTATTTTGCATAGGAGACAACTACAATCCAGTGAGGTTAACTGACTTGTCATAAGGCAAATGTCACTGGGAGCAGAAGCAGGATCAAAAAATAAAGACTACTGAATCCTATACAGTGCTTTTCCTACTGCAACATACTTTTCTACATCTTCCTTAATGTTGGGAAAAGGAATAAATGAAAATGCACATGGAAAGTTTCTGGAATTCTTGAGCCTTTTCCTGAATTGACTGTTAATATCATGTGAAATATTTGTGGCAGATGCATTTAAAAGAAAATCACATAATGGGCATATAATTTCTACAAAGTTTTGACCTCAATCTAGGAATGGAACCCAAGCATGGGATATAAATGAGCTAAGCCAGACCGCTGACTTTTGTCATAAATTAGAGGCAAGATTAGGACAAAAGCAAGCCAAGCTGTCTCCCCAGCCCCTTGCAAACCTCTACGATCTGCACTGAATTTTGACCAAATGTGACTTACATTCAATCATGATGAATGTCCAGTTCAAGCAGAGTCCAAGGATGAAGTCCAGTGAGAAGATGACACCTCTATCCTAGGCCTCCTGCCTGTTTCTTTAGACTATGACATTGTCTAAGCAGAAAGAGAACCTGGACTTTTTGATCAGTAGCCAAGTAAAGGATTAAGAAAAAATTGCAGCTAAAGTGCAAACCACCATAAAAATTAGATTATCAGAGCCTTCATTCTTTCTAGTTGCAAATAATAAAGGCTGACAGGGTTATCCCAATGCAAATTGCTAAATTCTTCATTAAGATTACATCACCTAGAAAATATAACCCACAAGAGGCCAGAGAATTAGCCTCTTTTTTATGGTGGAGAAGTGCAGGTGAAAAGGCCCAGAGTAGAAGTTTGAGCTTCTTTTAGGCAGCATTGAGCTTACATGCTGTCCTCAGGAAGCAGTGGTACATCAATGGTACCATCATGGAATATTTTCTCCAGTGTGATTTTCTATATAATACATTAGAAAGTACTTCTGAGTTGATTTGAATGAGAGAGTCCATATTAATGTTGAGATAAAGCAGTATTGCCTTAATATTTTCATCTCTAATGTTGACTAGAATTAGACATAGAAAAGGGTTAAGGGAAACAATTCTTTGTTTTGGTTTCCAATTTTGATGGTCTTATTTTTTAAAAAAAGTTTTAATTGAAATTCATGACTTAGGACTCAAAAGCAATTTGTAAAGAAGATCAAAATAACCAATGTGATTTTAATATAGGGATTTGAAATTTTGCATGTATCCACTCATTAGTAAGGGGAAGGAGAAAGAACACTCATGAGATTAAGCGCATCATTCCATACTTTAGCTTGTGATCTTGTCATATTGAATTGTAACGTGTGCAGGGTACCCTGTTGGGTATTGACTGAGAGGGTGGGAAAGTGAGATGAACATTGAAGTGCCCTCAACAAACTTCCATTCTAGTAAAGGAGACTACTTACTAAACAAGACAACAGGAAATAATGCTGGGCATAGGCCCAAGCCATGGCCGGTAGACGCACAGGTAGAAAGGTTCATTCTGGAAAGGACTCCAGGGAAGGTTTAATGGAGAAGAAAAACTAGTTGTACAGGACCTTGGAGTGAGAGAAGCATTTCCCAAATTGGAAAATCCAGGAAGAAGATTCCAGGCTGAGCAAAGAAATTGAGCTGTGACTCTAGGCGCAGACAATGGGTGGCTTGCATGGATTAGGGCAGTGAATTGAGTATGGCTCGTAGCACATGGGTCTGAGAACATTAAAATAAAATATTGGCTGGATAAGTTACTTGGGGTTCAACACTAGAAGTGCACAATTATTGCCTAGCCATTGAAGAGCCGTTGACTCAAAGACTTCAACTCTCGGGGAGCAAGTGGTACAGATCCATGTTTTAGGTCGGTCAACCTAGGAGTAGGTGAAGATGAGTTCAAAGGTAAGAAGGTGGAAGCAGAGATACTAGTTATGCTTTTGTAGCAATTCAGATGGGAGATTAGAAGGACAAAAATCCACAGAATTCCCTCCTCAGTAAACTACTTGGGGAGAACTGTTCATTTCCAGTTTTTCCAGAAGTTCTTATTTAATATGATATCCAATGACATGCAGCTCTTTGGAAACAATATATTTCTACTTTATTTCAGAACCACTTTGTTTGGCTTTATTAAATATCCTTTTTTATGAGAAAAGAAAGAAATGTAGAGTATGCAGAGATCATAACTATAGGTATAGTGGAAGGAACTTAAAACTTTAGATAGATTTATCTGCTGTCTTACAAGGTCTTCAATTATCGTAAACTTTTTATTTTGAAAAATTTTACACCTAAAACAAGTATAGAAAATAGTGTAATGAATTGTCATATATTCATTATCTAGCTTCAATAATTATCAGTACTTTGCCATTTGTTATCACATGGCTTGCATTTAATAAATATTTATTGATTGTCTACAGTATGTCAGGCACTAGGCTAGGCTCTAGAATATAAAGATCTATTAAAGATAGTTGCTGCCTTCAAGAAACCCTCCGTTGCATAGGAAGAAAAATAACAAATATAATACATCATGGTAAATAGACCAGTACAAAAAAATCCAAGAAGAATGTAAGGTAATTAAGTCCAAGTGGAGGAGATGAAAGCAATCAGAGATGACTCCATAGTGGAGGTGACCTCTAATCCTGGTTTTTATGGATGAAGAGAAGCATATAAGATTGATATGTAAGAATGGTGCTTATGCAAGTACTATATGTAAAACACTGGGTGAGGTAACACCATGTACAAGCACAGGGTCATGATACACCATGTGAAATTCCTGGAACAACAATAAAATGTAGGAGAGGAGTTGACAGTTTTACTCCTTCTCCTTAATTGTACAATTATCCTTGCTGTTTAGCACAGTGCTTGGTATATAGAAGTTACTGAAGAAAATTATGGCCTGAATGCCATTTGCCTCCATACAGGAATAGTGCCAGTACACATCTGCTTATCCCACATAATAAATAACTTCCAGTATCACTTTCAGGTTTCCAAAGTAGCCTAAAACTATCGATTCATTAAGATTTTTGTTATATATATTTTTTCTGTTAGTAACATTTCACATCAAAATCCCCTCGCAAAGTGAAGATACCTGCACAGCAAACACATCTGTTTGTTAGAACTCCTGAGCCAGGGAGATAATTTCAATTAAGATAACCAACAATGAGCTGCAGAATCCCAGCTTATAGGAACTCTGGTTTGCTGGAAAAGCAACACTTTCAATTCTGTAACTGGAAAAACGTTTAGATTTATTGCTAAAATATAACAAATATGTATTACTGTGTGGAAGGGAAGGGAGGATAGTCAGGTGTTTTACTGCCTTCAAGAAATTTCCAAATTGGTTAGAGGCCAAACAGCTCATGAGTAACTAATCCAAGATGAAAAAGTATTGTGAGAGGGAGTAAGGCCTTTAGAAAACTGAAAAAGAAGAGCCATCTAGAAGATTCTGGCGAAGGCTGCATAAAGATGGTAACATTTTAAATCTCAAGACTTGAGAGATCCAAGACTTTGACAGGCAGAGACTAGAAATTAAAAGCAGAAATTTGAACTATATTTTTAAAAGACAGGCAGTTTCCTGAAACCATTTTTGTAATCAGATTGGCACTAAAAATTTCATTATTTAAAATACCAAGTTTCTGCTTGGACCTGGCCAATGTGCTTGATACTGATTTGTTTGGGGACTATTATTTTCCAGTTCTAATTAGTTTTACTTGCTTTGGTAACTTGTGCCTCATCCAATCTGGAAGAGGAGAGCTATAATTTTAAGTGGGCAGTCAGGGGAGTGGAAGGGGAATGTCTTCCAGTCAAAAATCATCAGGAAACACACCTGTGGTTGAATAATTTTCTTTTATTATTCATTGCAGAAAGAGAGAATACACGCTGCAGAGAAAGGTGGAATGTCTCAGAGAGTGTTAGGATTTATTACAGGGTTTGAGCTCATTTTGGTGCCTTTGGAGAAGGTTTAAGGGAGCAAGACATTGGCCTGGACAGGAAGCTGTCAAGAAGCCAGAGTCATGCTGTGATTGGGTAGCTTGTATCTACAAGTAGTGAAGACTAGACAGAGGTGAAAGCTCTAATAGGTAAAGCAGCAGCAGTTACTTGTATTAGCTGGGATAGGATATATTTGATTATTTTTGTGGTTTAAAGTTCATGCTAGGCCAGGTGCGGTGGCTCATGCCTGTAATCCCAGCACCTTGGGAAACCGAGGTGTGCGGATCACCTGAGATCAGGAGTTCGAGACCAGCCTGACCAACATGGAGAAACCCTGTCTCTACTAAAAATACAAAATTAGCAGGGTGCGGTGGTACATGCCTCTAATCCCAGCTACTCTGGAGTCTGAGGTGGGAGAATCGCTTGAATCCAGGAGGCGGAGGATACAGTGAGCCAAGATCATGCCACTGCACTCCAGCCTGGGCAACAAGAGCAAAACTCCATCTCAAAAAAAAAGAAAAAGTTCATGTGTTTGCTTCTGTTCAAACGTGAGTATAGAGTGCTCTTGTTGTTATATTAATCAACCGTGGGTCCACAGTGGTGTTTTCTGATGTCCATATTCTATGAAATGGCTTATAATCAGCAAGAAAACAACAAGACCTAACTAATAAACCAGCTCAGCTCCTTCCGGGTGCCCACAGGTGCTTTTCATCGTCTCTCACATAACAAGGGAGAAGGCAGAATAAGGCAAGAGGGAAGAGTATAGGCTATAAAGCAGACAGATTTGAGTTTAACTCCTAATTCACTAACTGTAAATAAGTTACTTAATCCTCCCAAGCTTCGATTTCCTTTTCCTATAATGGGGTTAATAATCCCAGTCTTTGAAGATTATTGTAGGGAATACTAAAATATAACTGGAATATCTAGCTCTATTCTTCATCCACAAATAGGAGCCAATCAGTGCCTTTCTTGTGATTGTGTTGAAACAACAGTTGCCACATTCCAATTTCTTGAGTTTGACTAGCCGTTCTCTGAAGAATGCTTCAGAATCACCTAGCTGACCTGTTAGACCCAGATTGTTGGGCCCAACCCATGGGGTTTCCAATTCAGTAAATCTGGGGTTGGGGTCTGGAATTCACATTTCTAGTGGGTTCTTACTTGAGGATCATGCTGCTGGTCCAGGGGCCAAACTTTGAGAACCATTGAGTTAGGTAATAAATTAGAAAGGCCAAACCCATGATATCTGCAGTGTGTTCTGCGCCAAGTGGTCTGACGCCTGCTGAGCTTGATTCTCAAGCAGTGGCCAGCCAGCTTTTTCAGCAGTAAACATTTTAGATTTTGTGGGCCATGCAGTCTGTCACAACTCCTCAACTCTGTTGTAGCACAAAAGCAGCCATAGATAATATGCATACAGATAGGTGTGGCCATGTTCTAATAAAACCTTGTAGATGTTCTTTGAATCTCATACGATTTTCATATGTCACAATATATTTATTCAATGTCTGCCTTTTTAACCATGATTTTACATGTGAAACAATGTTTAGCTGGCAGGTGATACTAAAATTGACAACAGACTAGATTTGGCCTACCACTGTATGTTGCCAGCCCTTGTTCTAGAGTTGGCAATAAAGGGAATCATTGAGAACGGGGTCTCAGGTTGATGACTTATTGTTTTTTGGAAATTTAACTAGATTTTTCTGTCCTTTCTGTATTATTGAGGGGATGGAGGTCTAGTCTCTTTTTAGGGGATTGGTGGAATTGTCTGCCAAATTGTCAAGTGATTTAAATTAACACATATGTGTTTGTTCAATAAAACGACTTCCTTTTCCCTGACTTCACACTGCTGGACCAACTTAGATAGTTGTTATATAAATTAAGCCATCTGCCTGGTATTGTCATACAAGGAATCAATGCTTGTGTGCCCTGTCCTACTGGTTTTCATTTTCAGTATTATTGTCTCTTGGAAAAGTTGATAATATACTCTTTTCATTGAGTTTGCCAACTCTTATTTCATAGATTTGTTAAAGACCCATTTCAATTTTTAAAATTACATTGCTATTCACACCGAGCCTTTTGAGTCTAGGACACATACATTCAATCAACAAATAGTAAAAAATAAAATCACCTTAAGTCTACACTCTCTTAAAAATAAAAGATCCATAAGTAGTGGATAAGATCATGGTCTTTGAAGTGAGACAGACCTAGAGTTCATTTCCAGCTTTTCTTTTTACTGGCTGTGATCTTGGAGAAGATATAACCACCTGAACCCCAGTTCTCTCATTTGTAAAATGGAATACTAGTCGTAGCTACCTCACGGCATCATTGTGAAATTTAAATTAAATGATACTTGTTAAAACTCTCCTTAGCACAGTGCCTATCACACAGAGCTCAATAAATATTGGGTATTATTTATAGTGTTAACATCATTGCTTTCTTTGCTTTGCATAGTCATCATACCTATTATTAGCATAATCATTTATTCAGTCATCCAGGAAAGAAAGGTTTTCGAGTGTGATCTGTGTACCAAGAACTGTACTAGTTATTGAGAACATAAAGATGTAATTTTTACTATGTTGGGTTTATATATAAATGAACATACCAATAAATTAGTTTAGCAAATTGCCTGGGCCTCACATCTATGTAGATTTTAGAGAGACATAAAAGAAAGATTGACCAATCCTATTTAGAAAGTGGAGAGCATCAGAAAGGACTCAAAGAGGTGATCTTTGAGCTGCATCTGAGCAACACTTTTAGCACTCAGCATAAAGCAGACTTGAGAACCACTGGCAATTGATAAATCCTACTTTAGCATTTCCAAGAACACCTCATGCTGATCTCAGTTTCAAATTCCTGGCTCATATTATTCACAGAACTCCTTCTCCTACACAAATGCCACTCCTCTTTCCCCATTTCAGCTTTAAGTGAAACCCACCCTCTCTTTAATACCACCCTTTCTTCCTAATCTGAATTCAGTTACTCCTGATGTATGTAGTACAGCAAATACAACACTTAATAATGAACCCTGATGCCCTGTCCCTGAAATCACTTAATTTGTGTTCATTCATTTTCTCTCCAGCTGAACAAGAGAGAACACCCTACCTCAGTACAGTGTGACTTTTCCCTGTGTTTCCACGGTCTCCAGAGCTGTATGGAGTGTGTTACCCAGGCTCGATGATACAGGCATAAACAGATACCTTGTGTTCTTGCACTTCACATTGTTGTGCTTTGCAGACAATGTGCTTTTTACAAAGTGAAGGCTTCTGGCAACCCTGCTGAGCAAGCCTTTTGGTGCTGTTTTTCCAACAGCATGTGCTCACTTTGTGTCTTTGTGTCACATTTTGGAAATTTTTACAGTATTTCAAACATTTTCATTATTATTGTATCTGTTTTGGCGATCTTTGACTAGTGATCTTTGGTGTTACTAGAGAAATTTTTGTACCACATACACCAGCAATAATCGAGATCAGATTAGGAGCACCATGAACCACATCCATATAAGATTGCAAACTTAATCTATAAATATTGTGTGTGTTCTGACTGCTCCACTGACCGGCCATTCCCCAATCTCTCTCCCTCTCTACAGGGCCAGCCTGTTCCCTGAAATACAGCAATATTGAAATTATGCCAATTAATAATCCTACAATGGCCTCTAAGTGTTCAAGTAAAGGGAATATCATATATCTCTCACTTTAAATCAAAAGCTAGAAAGCATTAAGCTTTAGTGAGGAAGGCATGTTGAAAGTCAAGATTGGCCGAAAGCTAAGCCTCTTGTGCCAGTTAGCCAAATTGTGAATACAAAGAAATCGTTCTCAAAGGAAATAAAAAGTGCTACCTCACTGAACACATGAAGGATAAGAAAGCAAAACAGCCTTATTGCTAATATGGAGAAAGTTTTAGGGATCTGAATAGAAGATCAAACCAGCCATAGCCTTCCCTTAATTCAAAGCTTAACCCAGAACAAGGCCCTAACTCTCTTCATCTCTGTGAAGGCTGAGAGAGGTAAGGAAGCTATAGAAGAAAAGTCTGAAGCTAGCAGATGTTGGTTCATGAGGTTTAAGGTAAGAAGTCATCTCCATAACATAAGAATGCAAGGTGAAGCAGCAAATACTAATGTAGTAGCTACAGCAAGTTACCTAGAAGGTCTAGCTAAGGTAACTACACCAAACAACAGCTTTTCAATGTAGATGAAACAATCTTATATTGGGAGAAGATGCTATCTAAAAGTTTCATAGCTAGAGAGGAGAAGTCAATGTCTGGTTTTAAAGCCTCAAAGGACGTGCTGACTCTCTTAGCAGCTAATGCAGCTGATGACTTTAAGTTGAAGCCAGTCCTCATTTACCATTCCAACCTAGATTTCACCAGGATTCTATTCCATCTCAAGAAACCACTTTCTTTGCCCATCTAGAAGAAGTTACTCCTCATTTGCTCTAGTTTGATCATGAGATTGTAGTAGTTCAGTTAAATGTTCAGGGTCTACTTCTAAGTCTAGTTCTCTTGCTATTTCCACCACATTTACAGTTACTTCCTCTACTGAATTATTGAACCCCTCAAAATCATTCATGAGAGTTAAAGTCAACTTTTTGGCTGATTGAAAAATTATGCTAAATCTACTCTTCCTGTGCTCTATAAGTGGAACAACAAAGCCTGAACGACAAAACATCTGTTTACAGCATGGTTTCCTGAAAGTTTTAAACCCATTCTTGAGACCTACTGCTCACAAACAGATTCCTTTCAAAATATTAGTGCTCAGTGACAATGCACCTGGTCATCCAGGAGCTCTGATGGAGATGTATTAATGTTGTTGTTATGCCTCTGAACACAACATCCATTCTGCAGCCCTTACATCAAGGAGTAATTTTGACTTTCACATCTTATTATTTAAGAAATACATTTTGTAAAGCTATAGCTGCCATAAAGAGTGATTCTTGTGATAGATCTAGACAAAGTAAATTGAAAACCTTCTGGAAAGGATTTGCCATTCTATATGCCATTAAGAACTTTCACAATTCATTATTGGAGGTTAAAATAACACAGGAGTTTGGAAAAAGTTGACTTCAACTCTCATGAATGATTTTCGGGGGTTCAAGAATTCAGTAGAGGAAGTAACTGCAAATGTGGTAGAAATAGCAAGGGAACTAGAAGTCGAATGGGGAGCCTGAATATTTAACTGAACTACTACAATCTCATGATCAAACTAGAACAAATGAGGAGTACCATCTTCTAGATGAGCAAAGAAAATGGTTTCTTGAGATGGAATCGACTTCTGGTGAAGATGCTATGAACATCATTGAATTGATAACTAAGAATTTAGAATACTACATAAACTTAATTGAGAAAGCAGCAGCAGGATTTGAGAGGATTGAGTCTAATTTTGAAAGAAGTTCTACAGTAGATAAAATATCAACAGCATCACATGCTACAGAGAAATCTCTTGCGAAAGGAAGAGTTCAATCAATGAGGCAAATTTCATTGTCTTATTTTAAGAAATTGCCACAATTACTCCAAACTTCAGCAACTATCACCTTGATCAGTCAGCAGCCAACAACATTAAGGCCAGTTCTACCAGCAAAAATATTATACTTGCTAATCTTTTCGCAATATTGCTGAAGAATCAAATGATTGTTAGCAATTTTTAACAGTAAAGTATTTTTAAAGTACAGGTTGCACATTGTTTTTTAGACATAATACTACTGCACACTTAATAGACTACAGTACTGTGTAAACATAACTTTTATATTCACAGGAAAACCATAAAAGGAAAGTGTGATTTGCTTGATTGTGATTATTTTTATTGTAGTGGTCTGGAACAGAACCCACACTATCTTTGAGGTATGGCTGTATTTATCAGTGAGTTCCTCAATTGCATCTTTAATAGATTGTTCTTTTAAATCAATATACTTGTCCTTTTAAACCAACATGCTTTTTAAATCAATATACTTGTCTTATCTCAACCTCATCCCCGTACTGGGAAGTATACGTTGACTTAGGCAGAAAAAAAGAGGCTCTGACTCTGAAACTTCTATAGCTCCTTCTCCCTTTCTTCTGTGCCTATCTTATGCTCTAGTGCTAGCAAACTCCCCATCGTTTTCCAAACACTCTCTACTGTTTCATCTTCATGCCTTTTTTGAAGTATGAACGCTCCTCCTTCTAGAACACATCTCTCAGGTGTTCACATGATTCCGATTAACTCCTTCTTATCCTTTAAGGTCAGCTTAGGAGGTGTTTTTTCCAGAAAACCTCCTTTGAACCACCTAGTTAGATCAAGTGCCTATTTCATAGTACTTCAAAGTGCATTAAACTCTTGATTTCTATGTCTTTCTCTTTTGATAAATTTCAAGCATCACGTAGGTAGAACACTTATCTTTCTATCCTTAACGCCCTGTGGGAGTGAGTGAACTGTTAGGTGGATCATGGACAGGCAAGTTTATTCAGAGGCTCTGGTAATATAATAGGTTACTCAGAATTTACACAACAGGCTTGAATTAGTATATTAATAATTTTTAAACATTTTGTTTTAGGCAGGGATTCTCAACATTGGCACTATGAACACTTGGGTCTGGATAATTCTTTGAGTTATGTGCTGTCTTCTGCACTATAGGATGATTGACAGCATCCCTGGTCTCTACCAACTAAATGCCAATAGCACTTTTCTGGGAGTTATGACAAGGGAAAGTGTTTCAAGGCACTGCCAAATGTCCAGTGGGTGTAGAATAGGTGAGATCACTCTCCCAACCCTCATTGAGAACCACAGATTTGAGGTATAACCAAACACAATTTGTAAGCCTTTATATATACATGCTTTCATAAATTACAAAACTAAATTTGAAAACATCAAAGCACTGAAAATTATTGGAAACCAAACCCGAGTGTTGGGGAAGTATATGATTTTCTACTACAGAGGTAATAAACAATCATTGAGGAAAACGTATAAATACAAAAGAAAGAAATATGAGGAAAATACCCCCAGTCCCACCATTCTAACAATAATAACAATAACCACTGATAATATTTTCATTTGTTTATTTTCAATATTTTTCTCCATGTATATCTGATCGCTTAAACTTAATAATATTGTATTACTATGAAATTTTATACAGATTTAAATTCAATATTAGAACACAGGTATTTTACATTAGATTACAGATTTTTCATAAATATTTTAATACCTATATTATAGTCTATAAATGTGTGTAATATAGTTTACTAATCCTGATTTTAGAATAAATTTCTTTATTTGGAAAATTATGTAATAAATTATCTGTGTGAAGTTCCTTATATATTTAGAATTGTGTTCTTAAGATGGAGTCATAGAGTGGAATTAATGGAACGAGAGAATGAACTGTTTCAAGTCTTTTCACACACACACACACAAACACACACACAAACACACACACACACAGACACGGCAAATTTGCATTTCAAAAGAGACACACAAATTTACCTGTCCCACTGTAATGTGGGGGAGTAACCAGTGGTTTGGGCTCACTGCAGTGTCAGGATATGCTATTGATTAGGGTACACTTGGAAGGTGAGCCCTAATGACATGCTGACAAGCTCAATGTTAATGGGTGTTAGTGATTCCAAGAACCTTTGTCTTAGGGATGGACTGCTAATGGCTTTTAAACCAATATTAGGAATTTTAATTTTCTGTAAGTATGAAATTCTCATTAGAGCTTGAAAATACTTTTCCTGTTCTCCTCTTTTGTCAATCCAGATCCATCCCTTTATGAAAAGGGCCAACACTTTTATCAATTATCACATCCATTTTGACCATCAAGCCTGGTACTAAGCAGGCGTTAGATTATTCATGGAAAGAAAAAATAATATACTTTTGTACCAGATGAAGTATTTCCCGGGTCTGTGTATTTAGGAGGAAAATTGGCATGCATAAAATTATTGCTATGCATATTCAAATAAATATTTCCTGGGACTTAGTAGTAGATGTGGTTTACTTAGATGAATTTAAATAGCAGGGAGGCAGTAGAGAGAGTAGTATCTCTATTTATTTTTATACTTTAAATTCTAGGGTACATGTGCACAATGTGCAGGTTTGTTACATAGGTATATATGTCCCAGGTTGGTTTGCTTCACCCATCAATTCGTCATTTACATTAGGTATTTATCCTAGTACTATCCCTCCGCCAGCACCCCACCTCCAACAGGCCCTAGTGTATGATGTTCCCTGTCCTGTGTCCATGTGTGTTCTCATTGTTCAGCTCCCACCTATGAGTGAGAACATGCAGTGTTTGGTTTTCTGTCCTTGTGATGGTTTGCTAACAATGATGGTTTCCGGCTTCATCTATGTCCCTGCAAAGGACATGAACTCATCCTTTTTTATGGCTGGATAGTATTCCATGGTGTATATGTGCCACATTTTCTTAATCCAGTCTATCATTGATGGAGATTTGGGTTGATTCCAAGTCTTCACTATTGTGAATAGTGCCGCAGTATACATACGTGTGCGTGTGCATGTGTCTTTATAGTAGCATGTTTTATAATCCTTTGGGTATATACCCGGTAATGGGATTGTTGGGTCAAATGGTATTTCTAGTTCTAGATCCTTGAGGAATCGCCACATTGTCTTCCACAATGGTTGAGCTAATTTACACTCCCACCAACAGTGTAAAAGCATTCCTATTTCTCCACATCCTCTCCAGCATCTGTTGTTTCCCAGCTTTTTAATTATTGCCATTCTAACTGGTGTGAAATGGTATCTCATTGTGCTTTTGATTTGCATTTCTCCGATGACCAGTGATGATGAGCATTTTTTTCATGTGTCTGTTGGCTGCATAAATGTCTTCTTTTGAGAAGTGTCTGTTCATATCCTTTGCCCACTTTTTGACAGGGTTGTTTTTTTCTTAAATTTGTTTAGGTTCTTTCTAGATTCTGGATATTAGCCCTTTGTCAGATGGTAGATTACAAAAGTTTTCTCCCATTCTGTAGGTTGCCTGTTCACTCTGATGATAGTTTCTTTTGCTGTGCAGAAGCTCTTTTGTTTAATTAGATCCCATTTGTCTATTCTGGCTTTTGTTGCCATTGCTTTTGGTGTTTTAGTCATGAAGTCTTTGCCCATGCCTATGACCTGAATAGTATTGCCTAGGTTTTCTTGTAGGTTTTTTATGGTTTTAGGTCTTACATTTAAGTCTTTAATCCATCTTTAGTTAATTTTTGTATAAGGTGTAAGGAAGGGATCCAGTTTCAGCTTTCTACATCTAGCTAGCCAGTTTTCCCAGCACCACTTATTAAATAGGGAATCCTTTGCCCATTGCTTGTTTTTGTCAGGTTTGTCAAAGATCAGATAGTTGTAGATGTGTGGTGTTATTTCTGAGGCCTCTGTTCTGTTCCATTGGTTTATATATCTGTTTTGGTACCAGTACTATGCTGTTTTGGTTACTGTAGCCTTGTAGTATAGTTTGAAGTCAGGTAGTGTGATGCCTCCAGCTTTTGGTTTAGGATTGTTCTTTTGGCTTAGGATTGTCTTGGCAATGCGGGCTCTTTTTTGGTTCCATATGAACTTTAAAGTAGTGTTTTTCCAATTCTGTAAAGAAAGTTATTGGTAGCTTGATGGGGATGGCATTGAATCTATAAATTACCTTGGGCAGTATGGCAATTTTCATGATATTGATGCTTCCAATCCATGAGCATGGAATGTTCTTCCATTTGTTTATGTCAAGAGAGTAATATCTTTCATAAGAGGCATGCCCATGTTCATCTCAAGTAAATGTGTGGGGTATCTTGTTCATGTGACAAAGTTGAAGACCAATAGTCATAGATATTTTGAGCAAGAAGACATGAAAGCTCATTCAATCTTCTCCAAGATATAAGTCATGATAAAGTAATGAGTTGCCCAGGGTCCCTTTGTGACTTAATAGTAGAACTTAGTTGTAGAGGCAGAATGGTACTAGGGTTAGGATACACTGAGCTTTGAAGATAGGTCAAATTTTTCCAGAAATGCTGCTGACTGTGGTCCTATGCAAATCACCAAACCTCTCTGATCCTCAGTTCCCCTGCCCATAAGATGAAAATCGTCATAATACCAACTTCACAGAGTGCTTCTGAGACACAGAATAATTTTGATACAAACCACATACCTAGTATTCATTTCAATGGTAAGCACTCATTAAAAGTGCCTAGTATTGTAGCCTAGATTTTCTAATGGTTACTTTAGTGTGTCTTCTTCATACATAACTATTGGTAGGAAGAATCCCAAACATTGTGAATAGGATATTGCCAAAAACATTATTTTCTTTCTGCTGATTTTGAGTAAGCATAGTTCTGTTACATATGAGATAATCCATAGGTATTTTCCATTTTTATAGATAAAGAAATTTCTTCAAATTTGCTAAGTAACTTGACTACATTGTGAACTAGCAATCGGTAGAACTAGAATCAACCACAATCTTCTGAAGTTAGAGCTCAAGTTTTTCTATGTTAATCTTCCTTTTAGTACTAAGTGTTCTTTTTTATTTTCTAAATATGATAAGTGAAGACATACTCTAAGGTACCTGGATTAGTAAGATCAGGATAGTACATTTAGAATCAAGTACTTTCCCCAGACATCTAATTGAACAGAATTAAGGATATGTGACTTTATATGTCAGCAGATGCATAGTTATTAATGGCCTGTCACAGAAATTCTCTAACAAATAAACAAGAGAATATTGAAAACCAGACAGCAATGAAGTAATTGGTGATGTGATTCCAAATTTAAACAAATTACAGGGGAAAATGCATAATGAAAAAATAATTAGAAGACTGAGGCACCTGAACAAATATCCAACTCCTACATCTGTCTTCACAATATTCAGCAATCCCTGCATATCTCTGGTGCATTGAGGTTGGAATTAGCAGAAACTTCTAAACATTACTTTAGTGAAAAGTCAGTGTTAACTTTTTCCTGTTACTGCGAAGTTTCAAGGAGACACAGAGGAAATTAGCCAAATGAATTTATTCATGACAACAGAGGTTATATAGCTAAAGCTCTCTTTGAAAATGTACCTCATTAAGAATGTGCACAGATGAGATTTTAGTCTAAAAGTTTAATGCTCAAAATAATAAGTTAGCCTCAGTATTATTGTGTCTCTCTTCTGTAATGCATCAACAATAAAACTAACATGTAGCTCAGCATTTAAAGCTATATTTAAGGAAAAATACAAAATCAGCAAAGAAATTCTGTAGTTGCAAAATCTTTGTGAAGTTCAGAGTCGACCTGCCTAGCTAATATATTTCAAATACACACATTTTACAATAATAGGAACTATTCTTGCCAACGGCTGATTAAACTGAGTGGAGAAATTTTTCCATGAAAACAAATCTTCTCACTCTCCACACTCCAGAGAGACCTGAATATGTCTATTCTCTAGGGCACAACTTAAGTCCTGGAATAATTATTTAAGGAAAGTTGATCAGTTTCTTTGTAAAATTGCTATGATTGGAAGTGGAAGGAAATGTTTTAAGTGGGAAGGGCTGGCTTGAGACCTTGTACCATGAGTTATACCATGAGATGCCTCTTCTTAGAGAACACATTTGTTTCATTATAAATGGTGTCAGTGGTGAGATTTCCTTATGGTGCCATGGTCTTCAGTCATGGACATGGCTCATGTGTTACGTGAAAACCAAAGAAATACTGCTAGTGTATCAAAAGTAGCATGGACTCTGAGATAGCAAGGGTATTGTTTTGAGGCCACTCCTAGATATTGGCAGGAATATAGGATAGGCAGTGAATATTTCGATTTATTCTTTCCTTCCTTTGCTTCTTTTTGAGGCCGCTTCTAAATATGAATGAGGACTACCTTCACACTTAACTATGGTGTGAAAGAATACAGGCAAATACCAAGCAGAAGGTTAAAAGTTAAACTTAATTATATTCTTATATTGCTTTCTCTCCATCTTCTCTTTGGTTAAATAGAATTATTTAAAGTTTGTCTTGAAAGAAAGGAAGCAGCTCAGAGATTTACCCCTCTTCCTGAACCCATACACTACTAGCCAATATTCGTTTAATGTGCCTCTTAATTAAAAAAAAAAAAAAAAACTCTCCAAAACATTTTCTAACACAATAAAGAAATCTTCCTCTGTAGGTGAAAATTAAGAGCCTTGAAATTGCACTTGGATCTGTCCTATCTCATCACCAATTACTCCATATTAGCTCTAGATTTTCTTCAAAGGCTAAGAAAATTGGATATTTTAAGTAAGCCAAAGATGATTATTTCCCTGGTGCAGCTAAGCACGTTAAATATAGTCAGCATTCACAATACTGCTGTCTAAGGAAAATAAATGTAGTGAACATCAAACAGGCTAAACAAATGGCTCAGGATAATTTTTGTGACAGAAGCTTAACCCTGAGTAGCTAGGGAAATCATCAGAAAAGTGGATGAAGGCCAGGGTACTCAGTTAATTACCACCTCCCCCCCCAAAAAAGATGACTTGCTGAGCTTCAGGCTGAAGTGTACCTTCTGTGAATGTTGCCACAGTAATATCTTTCTTCTCTAAAGAGAATACGGATCGCAACCATAAAGAATGATGCTCCCAGAATGATTAAATATTTGAACCACCTACTTTAACTATGTTTTTACCTTCATGTCAAAATCTAATTTCCACCCCCATCAATGGATACTATGGTCAGGGGTTGACTGTATTGTGGACAAGCATGTAAGTCAGATGTGGGTTTGAATTCTTGTTCCACCATTTACACAATCTGTGTTCTCTCACGAGTGATTCCATTTTCCTGAAACTGAAGCAGGGGATGTAAAATAGCAACTGATTTTCATAGGGTTGTCTTGAAGCCTGAGGACCTCACATGTATAAGTATGTAAAATACTTACAGGTTCTAGAACATTGATAAAGCCCATAAATGGCAATTCTTTCGTAGTGTATGATCATCGATATTCAACTATTTTTATACTTAGAGTATAAGTTGGAAATTCATAGAATTTTTTACATAGATTTTAAAAACTACACTTTTGCCACATCTAACCAAATACCATGTGCAGAAGTTGGCACCCATCTTTTTGTTTTTCTTTTTTACCTTGAAGCAATAGAACAAAGCTCGATGAGCTGTTAAACGGAGAGTAGAGAATCAATTTGCCCGTCTGCTCCAGCGCTCTCACCATGCTCGTTCTTGTCTAATCTTTCCCACTTATTTGCCTCCCCTGAAATCACTGGCCTGCTCTCCTACATCCATCTGAGCTCAGTTATCCTTAAAATCACGTCTAGTGCCCTCTTATTTTTTTTTTTTTAACCTCTTCTTTTCTTATGATGTTTACGGCACAAAATCCACTCTAATGTCTTTTTACTTAGTTTCCACAGTGTTTATTGCATCTCTTCTCTTAAATAAAAGCTTCTTGAATGTGGGAAACATGCACTACTTTCTTTTAATCCATAGTACATGTAGCACCTTTCCTAAGAGCATGCAGGAGTTTGTTAATAAATCATTGTTATTTTACTTGAAGAAATACGTATAGCAGAGTTACATGACTCCCTGAGTAAAAAAAAAAAAAACTGTTCCTATAACAGGAATAATAATAGTTCACAAAAGGGATGATCATTCATAATAGTGTGTTATTTTATTATTTATACTTTCTTTTTTTGTTGTTTTTTGTTTTTTGAGACGGAGTCTCACTTTGTTGCCTAGGCTGGAGTACAGTGGTGCAATCTCGGCTCACTGCAACCTCTGGCTCCTGGGTTCAAGAAATTCTCATGCCTCACGCTCCCCAGCAGCTGGGACTACAGGTGTGTGCCACCATGCCCAGCTAATTTTTTTTTTTTGTATTTTTAGTAGAGACGGGATTTCACCATGTTGGCCAGGCTGGTCTCGAACCCCTGACCTCAAGTGATCTGCCCACCTTGCCTCCCAAAGTGCTGGGATTACAGATGTGAGCCACCATGTCTGGCCTATTTGGAAATCACTATATGTGCTCCCATTTCATTTTTGTACAACTTAAGAGAAGAGAAAGAATTTTTTTATCACCATTTTACAGACAAAGTGAAGGTTAGAGAAGCTGAATGACTCGCCTATTCTAACTAGATGTTTATACTTTATGATAAACCCAATTCAAATGGATAAAAGATGAGTTGAACAACACTTTAAGGCTTTTAGAGATTTCACAATTTAAACGTCCTAAAACTGAGATTGTCACTGAGTTATAAATCCTGTTATCGCCCATCTATACATTTTTCTTCATATATTTTTCAACGCTGCAACATGTCATTTGATGGTGTGCATTTTCATGTTTTTAAAATTTATTTTCAAATGAACAAAATGATAAAATAAGTAAAAATTTAAGGTATGTTTTTGAAGTAAATGGGATAGACAAACCTGGCTTGTTGGTTTTAATGCTTCCATCCATGCCCAATGTTAGTACTGTGATGTCTGTATGTATATCTGACAACATCTCTTGTTCTGACTATCAGGGTCCCTTATAGAGAGCCAGTAAATAACATCACCTTTACCCCTACTCGGTTCTGTACAAATAAGGACTAAAGCAGAAACATGGGTGACGAGGAGAAAATGTGGTCTCTGTTAATGATGGAAGCCAGGTGGGAGGCTTTGCTTAGTGCAAGAAGCACAAGGGCCTGCAAGCTAGGTCCACAATTAGGCAGACTCAGCCTCTCAGTCAGGAATGATGCGACACTCCAATTCAGTGTGTGCAATTAGGTGTCAGTCACACAATTCGGTGTGTGCAATTAGGTGTCAGGAGTGATACCGACCGGGATGGATACCCAGTTTACAGTGTAGGGGACAGTGGTCCTGCCCAGGGACACTCAGGCTTGGAAGCAGGGGAAAATTCTGCTTCTTTGGCAATTTGCTTCCAGAAAGACAAAGATGAGAAATTGCGCAAAGCAGGAAAGAAATTGAGCACAGCAGGAAATTTATCCTTCCTAAATTTACCCATCAGAAAAGTCATTCTTCCCCAAGGAGGAAGAAAGTGAGTTAAGTGATGCCAGGGTGGTTTAGGAAAGATACGTAGTCATGGAAACTGAAGGAGTGGGAGAAAAGTGCCTTTGGCTATCACTGACCTCTTGATAATCTCCCATAAGAAGTGTTAGTATTATGAGTTAATGCACATGAGCATTGTTCATTATAAAGTCACTTCTAATCAAAGTACGTGCAGATATTCCCAAGTTGTATGTACGGTGCATTGATATCTCTTTATATAGAAGTGGATATGGATATTTTGTCTATTTCTTTTCATGGCATTCCAAGGACCACTGTTTTCTGTCCAGGGACCCCTGAGATCAGAATTTTCAGGGTAATTGATTCCTATGTTAATTTTTCTGGTTCTACTTTTACCTTCTCATCTTGGAACCACACCAGCACCTTGTGGTTTATACAAGCACCCAGTTGATCACAAGGCAATTTAAGTTTATGAAACACTAATGGAAACCGAGTTATCTATATCAATTTCCTTTTCTCTTTTTTCTAAACTCTGAGTATGTTTGAAATGCACACTCTTTTTCATTTCCTGTGGTAGTTTGAATTGCTGCCTCTGCTGAGTTTTGGGGCTTTTTCATTCTTCACAAGAAATCAGTGTATTCATTTCTCAAAACCATAAGATTCTTTTAAACTCTCAGAAATCAGGCCTTTTTGCACAGAGCCATGATCTGTGATAGAACATTAGGATGGTGGCTGGATAAAGTTAGATAGCTTTCTAATTCAGGATGTTTTCTTTATTTGAGCTACCTACCAGAGATTTTTTTTTTTTAACATTCCTTTTGTTTGTTAAGTAATCCAAAAATAAAAATAATTTTTGTTCTTTCATATTTTGTGATTTGCCTTGCATATTATTTTTGAAAAGATAGAAAAAATAAACTTATTTTTTACTGAACTCTTACGTTCTATTTCACTTTTGCTTAGGCCTTTTGTTTTTGTCTAAGGAATTCATATTTAATTATGAAGTGGAAAAGCAATAGAAAAATATCCCTCAGTAGACAGAAAGTTATTAAATAAGCAAATATTTAAGAGCATCCCTTGTTCGTGAAGTAAGTTACACCAAAGTGCAGAATGCATTTTTAAAACTGCAAAAACTCCTACTCATCAGTCTCCAATGTCTTATTGGAGACTTTCTTGATCTTTCCATTTAAAACTGCACACCTCTTGCCCGTTCTTACAGGACAATCTGACTCCCTTTCTTTTATCTTGATAGTACCTCATTACCTTCTAATAGACTGATTTTGTTTAACATCCGTTTAGTTGTTGTTTTCATTTCTGGTTCACTAATGGATTCCTAGCACCTAAAACAATACCAGCACTTTGTAGGTGCTCCATATTTATTGAATGCATGAGTATATTTTCGTCAGAGTTTAATGGATGGTCGCCCCTGCTAAATGGGGTCCTTCTCAGGATGAGGGAATTGCCTTGCACAGATTTCCATTCCTTGCAAACTTCCTTGTGTGAGTTCCCACTCCCTGTGCATGTGGTGAAATCTTTCCTGGTGCATCCTCTGGCAGACTGGGCACAGGGGGCAGATCAACAACAAGAGCCAAGTGTCCACGAGCAGAAGGCAAGAAGAGGCAGCTAATGGCGTTTTCAGCAAATGAGAAACAACAGATTTTTTGCTGCTTTCCAGGCTGTGCCTAATTTTGTCAAAGAGCTTCTGAAGAAAGTCATTTGATAGAAACCTGGCCAACCATATCCACCTCTTCTTGCTTGAATTCTTTTTTAAAAACTCTGCAGGGCATAAGCATGCTTACAAATACTTTTAACTACTTATAAAATACTGAAGTAAAATAAGGGGAGGCTTATTGAAGACACTCCAATTTGGGATAAGGGGACATTCCAACTCAGTCCCTGAACACATGTTTTTATCATGTGTGCTCCTCATTTCATCCTAACTATCTGAAGAACTAGGAAAGAAATATGCAAAAAAAAAAAAAACCACTTTAGACACATTATTTGTTATGGAACTTTTCTTTTGTTTCTTTTTCTTTTTTCTTTTCTTTTTTTTTTTTTTTTTTTTTTTTTTTTTTTTTTTTTTTGTGAGACAGAGTCTCACTCTGTTGCCCAGGCTGGAGTGCAATGGCATAATCTCGGCTCACTGCAAAATCCACCTCCTGGGTTCACGCCATTCTCCTGCCTCAGCCTCCCGAGTAGCTGGGACTACAGGTGCCCACTGCCACACCGCTCTAATTTTTTGTATTTTAGGTAGAGACAGGGTTTAACTGTGTTATCCAGGATGGTCTCCATCTCCTGACCTCATGATCCACCCACCTTGGCCTCCCAAAGTGCTGGGATTACAGGTGTGAGTCATCGCACCCGGCCCAGAACTTTTCTTATTTTTTCTGCACAGTCTGTCTACTCTATGTCTGATAGTAAGCCAGACAATGGTGATATTAAAAATGAAATAATGGCAAACACTTAACTGAGCATGGTGCTTGGTGCTTTTCAAAGCACTTTGTATTTTATTATCTTGTTTAATCCTTACAATAATTCAAAGAAGTGGATATTCCCATTTTCCTCATCTTACAGATTATATTAAGGATTGCACCCAAGGTTACACAGCTGTGAAATCAAGGTTTGAGCATAAGTAGTCTCCTTGCAGAGCTTATTATGAACAACCACATCCAGCTCCATTAAAGATAAGGTCTTGTGCTGAAGGGTTCAAGGTGGGAACAGAGATACACAAACAGAAACCTCATAAAATGTGATGATAGTGGTGCAATTAAAACGAAAGATATAGCAACTAACTCTGTTTACTGGAGCTGGGGAAAGCATCAGAGAGAGAGTGTGTGTGTGTCATAAGATTTTAGGGATGATTAAAAGTTTTCCAAGTAGAAAAAGAAGAAAAATACCTAGGATAGAAGGAGGGAGAATTTTAATAATCTGTCTCCTCTGTGAATTAGCATATACTAGCTTTCAACAATTCTCATCCATACCCTTTCTTGCAGATACAATTTTAGCATTTTGGGGCCAAGCCTTAAACCTGTGTACAATGTCAGCATTTTGGAGCCAAGCCTTAAACCTGTGTCACTGTCTGAAACCATAGCAAGTTAAATGCTGTCTAAGTACATTATAGGGTAGCAATTAGAATAACAGAATGCAGTAAACACATGCTGCTAAAGGCAATTATTTCAAAGTACAGTCATTTATTTTGGCTACTTGTAGTCGGGGCCAAGAGGCATGTCACCCATTTGGCCTGTGACTATCCTCTCTTACGCTACTCTCGGATAGTGGCTTCAGTGCACATGAAACATACCTCATTTTCAGGCCGGGCGCGGTGGCTCAAGCCTGTAATCCCAGCACTTTGGGAGGCCGAGACGGGCGGATCACGAGGTCAGGAGATCAAGACCATCCTGGCTAAACCCGGTGAAACCCCGTCTCTACTAAAAAATACAAAAAACTAGCCGGGCGAGGTGGCAGCGCCTGTAGTCCCAGCTACTCGGGAGGCTGAGGCTGGAGAATGGCGTGAACCCGGGAGGCGGAACTTGCAGTGAGCTGAGATCCGGCCACTCACTCCAGCCTGGGCGACAGAGCGAGACTCCGTCTCAAAAAAAAAAAAAAAAAGAAACATACCTCATTTTCAATCTTCCTTCGCTCTTCAGTGTTGCTGACTAAACCTCCTCCAGCAGGCGATAAATGGAACCTTTTCCATCGGGCCACAGTAATAATTTAGAGATTTCTGTACACCCACTGATTTCAACATGTTCCACAATGGTTGGATTTCAATTTTGCTTGACATCCCACAGCTGTAAAGGATGAATCCCCAGCGCTGTACTCAGCAATGTCAATTTTTTCACAGGCTGTGCCTGTCCCTCAGTTTACTCTCCTGGAAAGAAGGTATCTGCCACTGCTGGTATGCATGCTGGTGAAAATCAACGCACCTCTTCCAGGCACTGTTTGATGTCAGAGATACAAAGCCTCTTGTCAGCTACAGATACTTTCTAATTAGCTTAGATTATTTTAGAGGTTTGTGTATCTCCCAAATAGTAGAGCTCTTTAAGTGGTTCTGTGACAAACGCCTAGAAAGATGCTTTTACTTACTCCCACAAAATCAGTGACATTTAGGAAAATGATTGGCCTAAAAGTCTCCATTTCTCTCTAAGTTTAGTTGAAAGTTCTTCTATGTATAATGCTACTTCCACTGAGCTCTGCCTAAAGGGAAACCACACTCTACATGTTCCTCTTCATCAATTTTTATTATAAAGAAATAGGGAAAAAAGGTCTGTGCTTATGTTACCCTCCAGAGGAATCTGTAACTTTCCGAACTCACTCCACAGCGTGACGTCGTTAGAGAGAATGCACAGGGTTTCTATTGCCCTTTGATTTTAGTAGAAGTCTGACTTTTCCATGCATTTAGCCATTGAGCACCCCACTTTCTACATGAAGGAATAAGTACAGTGGTAGATTTTGCAGAATTCATTTTGGATTTGTGTTCTCCCAAAGAGGAACTTCACTGGCCATTAGGAACTTTGCCTACCACATCCTCTGAGCCATGAAAGTGAATCTTCTCAGTCTGGTGGATTTCACAGGAGTCCTTTCTATAACACTGCTGATAAGAAACTTTCCTATTAATGCTTGTTGAGGAAGGTTACTAAGGAAACAAGAGACCCAGGTAGTAGCAATTCGTATCAAGGTTAACAAAATATACAAATGTTATCTTTGCCTGGCTCGATGATTTGCATCATTTTCTCAGAAGATGGAGTTAAGACTCGTTTCACAAGTATCTTTTAAGAGGGCTCCAGGCCAAACGCCTGCCTTCTGTCTTTTGCCCTGTCAAGCCTGCACCTCTGAAGGGATGTGAGGCCAGAAAGCAGAGAATACCATGAGAAGAGCCAAAGCTATCTCCTATAACATATGCAAATTATACCATTATTTTTAGATAATTCTATATTTTATCAGTTTGGTGATTAAATTACAATTATTAATGTTCTTAATATATGGTGTGATTAGTGTACTTAAAATAACTATAATAGTATCCAAAATGTCTTCCATATGCCTCTCCTTATTTGACCGCATTCTGAAGGTCATGGGCACTGAAATGAATGAGCGTAAACAGCTCGTTCCAGGTCATATGGTTGGTTGGTGAGGAGGCTACAGACTAGCGGCAGGACATAGGCTTTGAAACCAAGCAAATCTGGAATGAAATAATATCCCTCTGCCATATACTAGATATGAGATCTCGGGCTTAAATTCCTGATCAACTACTTATAAGCTGTATGTCTTGGACCCTTTCCTTAGCCTCTCTGAACCTTAGTTTCCAGAACTATAAAATGGGATCATACATTATACAGTTGTTAAAACCACAGATGATGAGTATAGTGTGTCTGATTCAAGCATACATTGCTAATCATAACGATTCAATAAGCTATATTTATATGATTATAAATCAACAGTGGTGTCAGTGGCAAGAACTAGATAGAACATCCAGTCTCAAGAGGGTCACTGGGGTGTCGAAGGAAGAATGTGGAATCTGAAGAAAGAAAACTGAGAAAGCAGTTCTTGGTCTTTTACTTCATGCATCTGTTATGCTGAGTGAGTTATTTAGCCCTGATAAGTCTGTTTTTCTTCTCTCCTTTTATTCTTTTCTTTTTCCTTTCTTTTCTTCCACTTTTTCTGTGTTTTTCTATTCTTTCTTTTTTCTTATCTTCCTTCCCTTTAATGTTCTTTTTATCTTTCTTTAAAAAATGTAACACTACTAATCAAACTATATACATCAGAATTGTGAGGCTGAGTGAACTTTAATTTATATAAAAATGTTTTGATATAATAGATGCTATGCAAATGCTAGCAGTTGTTTGTGTTATTCTAACTTCGGATACATGTTCTTTTCACCATTTTATTCTATTCAGTTCTGTTAAAAGCTATCCTGCTTAGCATCTTATCAATTTGTAAATAGCGGCCTTTGGTTTTTTTGTAAGAGGTTGTTTAACTTCTTGCCTTGGCAGTTAGGATGCTCAAAGTCTAATTTAAAACCCATATTTATTAATCATAAAAAGGTTTAGAATACATTCCTTTAACCTGCTTTTATTTTCTTTCTTAGAGTCCTCTCTCATTTTTTATCTATTGTTTTATTCTTCTGCAGTGAGTATATTTTTTGAGCATCACCTTAAATAAAGTGGCAAGAGATGAATAAAACCATAAGCCATAACTATGTAATAATAATAAACTAAGAGTAAACTTTTTTTTTTTTTTTTTTGAGACGAAGTCTCGCACTGTCACCCAGGCTGGAGTGCAGTGGCACAATCTCGGCTCACTGCAAGCTCCACCTCCCGGGTTCATGCCATTCTCCTGCCTCAGCCTCCTGAGTAGCTGGGACCACAGGCGCCCACCACCACTCCCGGCCAATTTTTTTTTGTATTTTTGGTAGAGATGGCATTTCACTGTGTTACCCAGGGTGGTCTCGATCTCCTGACCTTGTGATCCGCCCGCCTCAGCCTCCCAAGAGAAAACTTTTAAACATTATGAATTTTCATACATCTGATTTCTTACAGGGGTGAAAGTTTATTTTCTCCTAAGGGTAATTCAACTGAATACTGGTAAACATTTACTGAATGCCCAGATAATGTAAGGCTCATAGAGGATTCCTGAGAGTGAAAGACAGATCCCTGTCAAAAAAAAAAGGTCTAATCAAATATAGAAAATCACACATAGGTGTGAAGCGTTAGGTGTTAGAAGGTCAGTAAGTGTCAAGAATATACAAGAAGGCTTGGCACAAGGGCTGGTCACATAGCTGATGAGCATTGCTGAGAAATAATGTAAATTGCCGTTTACCTTCTTCATTCCATTCCAACCATAAGCACTATAACCTTTCCATTTGCTCTGAAATGAAGTAATAAAAGGAGGATATTACTTAATATGGAACTAAAAGAACTGAATGCCATCCCATAGATGTGTGAATTTAGGCAAATAATTCATCCAGTTTCCACATCTATGAAATGAAATTGGACTACCTAAAGTTTTTTTAAACTGTAAGGTTTCTATCTCAGAAATAGCTTCAACTTACCTCTCTCAAATAATCAACTATGTCTACTCAAAATTTTTCTTCACGCTATTCAAGGAAGTTTCTTAGAAGATGATAAGTAGATTTTTCAATATCTTGGATGGAATGGGACTCGTTGGAAAATCATTTTATCAAGTTGAAAGAGTGCTCAAGATAGAAGTCGCCCCAGCGTTAATCAGAACCAATCCCTTCATTTGACAGATGAGGAACCTGAGACTCAGAAGACACGAGGGAACCACACAAGGGCAGACTGTTAGTTGCAGAATTGATGATTGGAGGCTTCCAATACCTAACAGGGTATCAGTGTTTGTTCCCAGAGACCTAGTTTCTAGATAAGAGGAAAATAGAGACCCACTGTACTCTGTTCTGGGAAGACTTCATATTAATAGCTGTTTGAGAGACAAAGGCTGTATTTATTAGGACTTAGTTACAGACCATAGACACATTTTGCCACGTTTAAGAAAGGGTTGTATTATCACAGTTTAAGTGGCATAGAAGCTAGTCGGAAGGGCTGGATGAAAAGGCTGCAGGTGAGCCTTCTAGTAACAAGCCCTAGCCACCAGACCTCTGCCATGCTCAAGGAAGCTGCCACTGCAATACGACAACCCTCCACCCCAGGAATTATAATCACAGAACCATGCTTCCTCTACCCTGGGCCTGCCTCTCTCCCCTCCATGCCAAATTCAAGTGGAGCTGAAATCCAGAATACTACCTGCAAAGGGATTGAAAGTAGTGTTTCACTTTCCAGTCTCTGCAATAAAGGATGACCCTGAAGATGGAGGTTGAAAAAGATGAGTCAATTCAGATCATTTCCCAGAAATCAAAGAGGGTGGCACATAATAGGATTACACGACCCAAACCATGGCATGTGAGGAATAGCATAAGGCAGGGATGACAAATAGACTTTATCTTGCCAGCCAGCTGTAGCTAATTGGCTGCCAAAATCACAAAATTGAGAAAGATTTTGAGGATGCGCCTGGGCCCAGAAGGATAAAGCCCTGTGACTAATTAGTGACATCTGCCAGAAGTATGGGCATGAAGCTATCAGAGTTATATGAATGCCTCATGTATCCTATAATCAGTTGCTGCCTGACCCGCTTAGCAGATTATTTTGTAATGTCTTGTGGCACTCTTCTTGTTGTTGTTGTTTCATTATACCTTGATCGATTTATTTACATTATCATGATGATTATACCTTCTTGACTAAGGTGAACTATAAATTATTTGTGATTTTAATCATCTCTACACCTGCAGAGTACTTGATACACCTTAAATAAGTGTCTATTGATTTGACTTAAAAATTTCAACTATTCCATCAACAAAACACTAATGTAATGTTCACTTTGCACTAAACCACATTGATTTCATGGTCTCAGGCTGAGTGAGACCCAAGATTTTAAGAAATCTTTCCAATTCTCCTCTATGAAAATAACATGTTTCTTTCTTAGAGAATCCTAAGAAGTTGATTTTGAACACCTTAGGTGTGCTTGTTTTTGGATTGTGAACTCTGTTTGTTACTTTGAGCTTCTCCAGGTTTCTTGCCATCATTTTTGATCTTGAGCTCTTGTGTTCACTTGAGCTAATACTCATTCTTAAAGATAACTTTGCTCTGAGACATACATCACATGGAATGGATATGCTCATAGCTTGGAAATGGGGACGTTAATTTGTGATTCCTGCACAATGCCTTTTTAAAAAATCCTGCACAGAAAGGATACCTGTTTCTTGAGAAAAACACAGGGAAGTGTTCCCCATGACTCTACTTGCTAACCTGCATGGCCCACTCTCAATAGGGTGGGCCTATTGAATGAAATTCTCCTAGAATTACATTTCTAGGAGAAGAAGAAGAATCAGGGCTGGTCAATTTTGATAATCTCTTTTGATAGCTCTTCATGGAGAAGAGTTCTTGAGTTTGGGGGAACATCAATAAGGTGAGAATGACCATGTGTGTCTATAAAATGCAGAGATGACCCTTACTAACAGCATTCATTCATTCAGTAAATTACGGTGTATTTATTGAATATTTATTTATTTTTGAGACGGAGTCTCACTCTGTCACCCAAGATGGAGTGCGATCTCAGCTCACTGCAACCTCTGCCTCCCGGGCTCAAACAATCCTCTTGCCTCGGCCTCTCAAGTCGCTGGGACCACAGATGTCCACCATCATGCCGGGCTAATTTTTGTATACTGAGTAGAGATGGGATTTCACCATGTTACCCAGGCTGGTTTCAAACTCCTGAGCTCAAGTGATCCGCCCACCTCAGCCTCCCAAAGTGTTGAGATTACACGTGTGAGCCACTGCACCCACTCCATTTATTGAATATTTATTATGCACTGTGCTAGGTTCCAACCATATAGAAGTCTCAAGTTGCTTTTAATCATTATAAGCTCAAACAGATAGATACTACAAAAAGGTAAATGTGTAATCAGTGACTAAGCCACTGTGAGGTTCCCTGAAGAGAGACACAGAAGCTCTTAGAGTGGATAATAGAGGAGGAACAGGTAACTCACACTTGACTGCAAGGAAAGACAGTTGAGTGAAACAGACAAAGATTCAAATGCAGACTCATTGTGAAACCTTAGCAAGGGGTCTGATCTGGATGTTTGTATCCCTCCAAAATTCATATTTTCAAACTTTAATTCTCAAGATGGTGGTATTAAGAGGTGAGGGTTTTGGGAAGTGACTAAGTCATGAGGGCTCCATTCTCATAAATGGGATTAGTGCCCTTATTAAAAGAGGACTTGGGAAGCTTATTCAGCCATTCCACCATGGAAAGGCACAGCAAGACGGTGTCATCTATGAGCAACAGGTCCTTACCAGACACAGAATCTCCCAGCACTTGATCTTAGACTTCCCAGCCTCCAGAATTGTGAGCAATAAATTCTGTTTTTCATTAATTACTTATTCAAAGGTATTTTATGATAACAGCCTAAACAAACCAAGACAGTAAGTTAGACAATGTCAGAGTCCTCACATCCGAAGAATGCTTTCCTATTAAATTAATAATTAATTTTTTAGATCTGGCATGAAATTATTATGACAGACCAGTTATTCAAAAGTGTTATAAAGCCAGGTGATGGGAAGAGTTATGGTTTCTGTTAACATAAATGATTTATAATGGCAAATCAGTCTCAATATTTCTGAACTTTACATGGTTTCTTATGACTTTGAACATATAGTTTTGTTTCAGCAAAATTTACGTCTTGTCAAGGTATCAATTACTAGATAGTAAAATTTTATATTTCAGAGGGAAAGAATAAGTATGATAATAACTTTAGTATGTACATTGTGATAATTGAATTCAGAATCACTATTATATAAAGGAGTTTTGAGATAATGAATATGTCATTCTAAATCTGGATAAAATTAAATGCCCTTTGTTCTTTGAATATTTAAATACATATACATGCCCAGATATAATCTCTTTCTTTACTTTCTTCTTTTGTGAGTCACCATCATTTTGAGAAAAAAAAAATACCTTGATAAAGATTATGGTTGAAATATTTAATATTATATCAATCTCTTGTACTTCAAGTTTATTGTAGATCAATAATAAAAGCAGAAGTCACTTTTTTTATTTTTTCTGTTAATAAATGTATTTGTAGTCCAGCTAGATATTTCCTTGATAATATTTTTTCATCAACATATCACTTATAAATATTTCCCTTATATTTTATTGTGTACCCACTCCGTGCTAGGCACCATATCATTGGAAGAGGTGTAGCAGTAAGCAAAGCATATATTATTATTGTTGCTGGAGAAACGCCACCTTTGCCTTTTAACAAATTTACTTTATATCTAAAACAAGAAACAAAGAAAGAAGAGAAAAGAAGCCAGCCATCCTGGGTCCTTTAGAATAAATAGTTTTTGACTGGTCAGTTTTAAAATCTATTGTGCTATCTCCAACTACTTAAGTAAACCCAGATTTTTCTCCCCTCATTTTCTTGCTTTCTTCCATAAGATAAGTAAATTAATTAACTCAGTAAAACAGTGTCGTCCAGATCCAACACTCAGACACTTGGAATATATTGTTAGTTAGGTCTCAATTATATAGAAACATTTCTACCTTTAAACAGACTTAGATGGCACCTATTCAAAAAACATGTATGAGTGTGTGTATGGAAGTGTGTGGGGAGGGGGAATAGAATTTAGTCTTTTATTAAGAAGGAAACTGCATGACCAGAAGCTGCTGGTTCTCATTTAAGACTTAAAAAATATCTTTTACTTAATCATTTCTAGAGGATCAAACATTTTCTCCTTAGTATTAATTTCTTACAAATCCCATTTCCAAGGATTTTTGAAAAATTCATCTAATACTTCTACCAAATTTCTTAAAATATTTAGAATTTCCTGGATTAACTGTGTTAGTCAACTTGGGCTTCTATAAAATATGACAGAGTAGGTAGCTTAAACAACTTATTTTTCACCATTCTGGAGGCTGCATGTCAGACCAGGGTACCAGCATGGTTGGTTTGTGGTGAGGGCTCGCTTCCTGGCTGGCTGATGGCTGCCTTCCCACTGTGTGCTCACATGATCTCACTTCTGTGCATGTATAGGCAGGGGCGAGGGGTGGGGGTGGGGAGAGACACAGAGAGAGCTCTCTGATGTGTCTTCTTATAAAGATAATCATCCTATTAGATCAGTGTCCCAACCTTAGGACCTTATGCAACCTTAATTACTTTCTTAGAGGCCCCATCTTCAAATATGGGGTCTCTAAGCCACACTGGGGGTTAGGGCTTCAATATATGAATTTTTGGGGAATGCAAATGCTCGTGTAACTTTAGAATGGTATTCTGTGAAAGAGCGTATTTTAAAATGGAGAATGGGGGAAAAAAAACGGTAAGCAAAAACAGCAGAGAGTGCACTCTGCGTTTAATGTTACTTTTCTTTTTGACCATTTCAGCATCAAATTGGTTTGAAAAAGTCCAGTTGGTTTTGTAAGAGTCCTGGAGTAAAAGGCTGTGATTGCATTAATAAGTATGAAATCTGATTCAGAGGCTATAATCTCATCGGCTTCTACATTGCATGCCTCTCTACTGCTTGCAAAAGCTAAGTTTGGGAACCTACAAAGGGGGAAAAGCCTTTAATGGCATCACACTCGCCTGTGCAGAGTACTGATTGCATCAACTTGGAGTTAAATTGCCACCAAAAATCTGGTTAGATCTCTCCTCAGTGGCTTGGGGATTTTGACTGCAGATTGACTGTGAGTAGAATGTTTTCCAGTATCAAAGAACAGCAAAGGAGATTAAAAGGAACTCAGGCTTATTCATTCTGTCCAGGAAAAAGTGGACAGAATGAAATATCCGCAACAATGGAATCAAATGAACCCCTCAGCAAGTTTTTCACTTTCTACTCAACATCATGGCTCAAAGTCAAGGGCAAAGGCAAAAGATTAAAAAGACGAATGAGCTAAGATAATAGGGAGCCATGCTAGCTAATAGCTGTAGATCTTCGTGGTAAGGAAGGCATGTACTCTCCTTTCCATGCTAGCTAATAGCTGTAGGTCTTCCTGGTAAGGAAGGCATGTATTCTCCTTTCTCTGAGAACCAGTATTTTCTTTGTTAGCAGATAAAATCTTTGCATCATCCGATTAATGTAGCTTATAGACAGAAAGTCTAAAGGGATAACCCTATCATCAGCTCTGCTGCAAAGAATCTGTTAGAGCAATATGTAGGGGTACTGGTACTATTTTTTTAAACTAGTACAAGCATAATACATTTTATTCAGGACTTTCAAGATGCTACAGAAAACATTGTGACTATGCCTCAGTATGTGCAAAGGATTTTTTTTTTCAAAGTGGCCTAAATCTCAGCCTCTCCCTCTCGTCCGAGCAGTTGCTGTTACCATACTCTCACTTATTCAGAAAGGATGTGAGGAATAGCAGGAGAAAGGCCACATTTATATGAAATCATGTGCTCAAAAAATCACTGTCACCTGCCAACAGCGTGACCCATGGGGAGTTACTCCCTGTCCTTGACTTTCAGTTCCAGCCATACAAAAGGGGTGGTAGGGATTCCATGAAATGGTGCAGTGAAAGGGGCTTACATGTGGCTTGGAATGTATTCTGTAAAGGCCCATAAGTTCCTTCTTGTCAGAAAAAGGAACCAATTGGTAAATTGGTTCTATGATATTAATATGTTATATATTACCATTCTTGGGGATAGGACTGTTATCATTTTTTAAATAATAGGAGAAAATGAAAGAAAGGAAGTCATCTCCAATAATCAAATTTTTGAACAACAGTGATTCTGATATTGTTGGTAAGGTGACTAATAGGTTTTCCTGACTCCATTCAAATGATACTGGCCCATTCCTTGGGAGACTCCCAGGCCACATCCTGAACAGTGTGCTTAAGCAAAGCTGCACCAGGCAGAAAGCTTGTTTCCCACAGAATATGAGGCCATTTGCTGGCAGTCAGCAGGCTGCAGGAGTGTAATGAAGATGCTCCCTCCAACCACATGGGGTGGGCAATATCTCTCCTCTCCAGAATAAGAGCCCCCTCAAAGCTGGCTGGAAAGACAGGAGCAGAGACAATGACTGAGCTCTAGGTCCTGCAAAGTCCAGCTTGGTATTTGACTCAGGGAAACTCTGGCTGAATTAATTGAAAAATAAAGGTTATTGTCAAATTGCACTAGAAATGAAAGATTTGGGTCAATACTTATTGAATTTTGCTTTGCTGGGCTTTTCAGGCATCCAATATCACATTGACTCACATTCTCTTTCACTTACTACCTATTTCTTAGATAAGTTCAGATTTAACCAGCAACTTGGAAATGTTGCAAATGAATAAGGTCCACATTGGGGGCAGAAAAGTCAATGGTCTGCTGCTTCTGAAATTCTGGCATTGCCTCAGAAGCAGGAGTTATTTTTCTTCTTCATGTAACGAGTGTTTTCACAGCACTGACTGTATCGCCTCATTGGCTTTCCAAGACAACCCTGGAAAAGAGAAAAGGCAAGAGTTTACCATCTCATTTTCCACATATGTAAACTGAGGCTCGGAGAGATTAAAAGGGACCATACTATTAATCAGTGTTGAGTTGGAACTGGGATCCAAGTTCACTAAGGACATTTCCCACCAAGCTGGGCCTCTTAGGGTCAAATCCAGGGAACTGAATGTAGAGATGTAATGAGGAATAACAGATTATGAGCTGCCGTGTGTAGTCAGCCTAGTATGTGCACATGGTAAGTGTTCAGACAATTTCAGTGTCAGTGTTGATTGTTGTTGTTGTTATGATTCATTGTCCTTATCTCAGAAGGAACCAAAATAAAGTTAAGGAGCATCCATACACTTTCAGGCTTCTCTCTATTGAGGTTATTTTAATCAGCAGCAATAATCATTTGCATATAAAAAATTCATGTAAAGTAGGCTAAGTACTAGGAGGATGAAATGAAAAGGAATCAGCTCAAGTCCTCAAGGAGCTTACCTCTAGCTGAGCACGAGTAATTGGTGAGGGCTTAACAACTAGGAATATCGGCCGTGTGCGGTGGCTCACACCTGTGTTCCCAGCACTTTGGGAGGCCAAGGTGGGTGGACCACATGAGGCCAAGAGTTTGAGACCAGCCTGGGCAACATGATGAAACCCTATCTCTACTAAAAAATACAAAAATTAGGCGGGAGTCTTGGTGTGTGCCTGTAATCCCAGCTACTCAGAAGGCTGAGATGGGAGGATCACTTGAACCTGGGAGGCAGAGGTTGCGGTGAGCCAAGATGGCACCACTGCGCTCCACCCTGGGCAGCAGAGCGAGACTCCGTCTCAAAACTAAAACTAAACAACAAAAACTAGGAATATCAGGCAAAGTCACATAAGTTAGAGAGACTTGATAACAGAGGAAAGAGACTTTGCACTGATCCCTCAAGACTAAGGGGAGCTTAGGGGAGCAAAGAATATATGCCAGGTATCCCAGAGAAAGGCTCAAGAAGAGGATACTCACAGGTCTCAGCATCACTTACAAAGTATATTAAAGCTACATATAGGCAGGCTCATCCTCAAAGATGCTTATTTAATACATCTGGATGGAATCCTAGTATTTTTGCATATAACAAGGTCTTCAGCGTGACAATCTGCAATTAAGAGCCAGTGCTGTTGGCAATAGGGGCCCACAGATTAGGACCCCATTTCATTAGGGGCCCACATTTAATTAGATTTGAGTAGGTTTCCTGTACTAACTCACACCAACGAATGTGTTTTAACTTCATAAGAAGGTTAGTCCATTGCTCACTGAGACACAGTGCCTGACATATAATAAGAATTTGATAACCTGAAGGGAGGAAAGGATCAAGGACAGAAAGAAAAATGAGAAAAGACACTCCCGTTTTCCTGCTTTCAGTCTATTAACCTGTGCTGTGTGCTAAGATTCCAAGATTCCAATGTCTACATCTCAGTGGATCACTAGATGGGCTGGCAGTGACGTTCCACTGCACTCAGACAGGTGTCTGCATTCCTAATGACACACAGACCCTGTATGATCCAACCTAGCTCAACCTTGCCAAACTCGTCTCCTGCCTTTGCTCACCACTGTCTGACCACTCAGGCCTTCTGTCTGTTTCTCGAAACTCCCCAGCTCATTCTCACCTCGGAGCATTCACGTTGCCTGGGAAGCTCCTCCCCCTGGTCTACACATGGCTTCTTCTCCTTAAGGTTTCATTTGAATTTCCACCTCAGAGTAGTCACTCTGGCTCTCCAACCATAAGCAGAACCTGCGCAGTAACTAGGTTTCTCAAAACATGTTTTCCTACCCCAAGCTTTCCTGGATATATGTTTGCTTTTCAATTTGTCGTCCTAAGCACCACCACCAGAACATAAGCCATACATGGTCAGGACCCTTGCTGGTCTTGTTCATGACCGTGTCCAAAATACTTAGAGCAGTGTCTGACATATATAAACCTCTCAATAACTATTTATATAATGAGTGGATACTATCAACAGCAGCCTTCTCCCTATGTGTATCCTCTTTCTCTTCTCTCAGTCCTTATATTTACCTTTCTCATTCCCTTTTTCTACTCAACTACAGTTGATTTGAGTTGCTGCCACGATTTAAAGTTAAAAATACAAAGGGCTGCTCACCTCTAACCTGTTACGTGTCCTCGTGAGCTCATGTCCCCAAATCTAACACCTTCTGAAATAAAACCCGGTGATCTCAGGCTGCCTGAACTCTAACAGTGGAAACATGTTGGGGAGTCCCTGGGGGCCCATCCATTTTAAGAACTGTTTTGAGAGTTGGAGGAGGAAGGATTCTTTTTTTGGCAAGCAGTCTGAGAATTAGGTTACATTCTGAATTAAGTAGGGCAAAATGTGTCATATATGGCCCAGTTCTGTACCTAGAACTCCTGCTCACACACACACTCACACACGTACGCATCTTTTGAGATTCAAGTGAGTTTGGTTGGATATAACCGTAGACATATTTGTTTGCAAAAGGCTTTGAAATAAATAAAATGCTTTCATATATATTATCACATTGTAGACCAAGAAGGAAGCAAGGCAGTTGTGAATGTCCCCATTTTACTGTTACGGAAACAAAGGTCCAGAGGACTTCAAGATAGCGCCAAATGTTCTTGCCAAACACAATTGAATGCGAGTCCTGGAATTCTGACTGGACCCTGCTGTGGGATGTTCTGGAAAGTCACTTGGCAGTTTCCCTCTCTGGAAAATGAGAGGGTTGAATGACCTCCAAACCAGTACTTTGCAAACTTCAGTGTGTTCACAAGTCACCTGGATTCTTGTTAGGTTGCTGACCTGAATCAGTAGGTCTGGGTAGGACCTGCTATTCTGCATTTTTAAGAATTAGTCACAGCTCCCAAAGGATGGCCAAGCTGCTGGTTCATGAACCACACTCTGGAGAGTGAGGCATTGGAACCAAATGGACTTTTGATGGGCCAAGATCTCCTGAGATTCAAAGGCGTGTGGTAGAATTCAAGAACAGCTGCTCTTCTGAACTGCAGCTCTGCGGCTAAGATTTTCTTCCCAGGTGCATTCTTATTTTGGCTAGGATCATTGGGGAAGCTATTAGGTCTGATTGAGCTGGTTTGTGGAGATCTAACTGTACCTAAGAGAGGCAATAAATAAGTAATAAACATGTGCTCGGAAAACAGAAATTTGAATTTGCCAGATATAGGTGGCATTTTTACATATGAGTTAGTGAATAGATCTTGTGCCCAAAGCTTCCCGGCTCCTCCAAAACAGATTTGTTTTAGGATGAAGGCAGAAGGAGGCCTACCTGGCAGCAGATAGATAGCCTGAGGCTTAGATAGGTGTCTACTTTTCCCAAAGCCGATGCAAAGCCTCGGGCGAGCCGCCACGCAAACCCACAAACTTTCTTTGTCTCTGCCACAGTGAGTGCAGAGCCTCATCACAGTGGGGAAGCCTCTGTGGATTTGCATTTAGTAAGAACATGTTTGACTGACAAAGAGAAAACAAATCGTTGCATTTTAGTTTTTCATCATGTGTGAAGTGAAGCACAAGTGAATTTTCTATTATGCCTTGTTAGGATCAGAATCCTCAGTCATGAAGGGGTGTGTAATCGTAGCTGATTGCTCACTAATCACCTTGAGTGAAAGGGACAGTGGCTCATTAGTCTTTGGTCTACAGAAATGCAACTGCAGTCCCTTTCAAGGTGTCTCTGTTGTCCTTCTGACGCCCATGGCATGGATGGAAATCACCCTCAGCATAGACATGAAAGTCCTCCTCCTGATCACTCATGGTGACCAGAGATTCCCTTTCAGGGGCACTACAGCTGAGAAGTATGGAGCATGTTCAACGTGGGGTTGAGTTGAGGGCCATGGTCAATATGTGCATACACAGGAATGGAGAGAGGGACTGGTCTTATTTTCACACTTTTGATCATAATCACCCAATGAACTAGGTATGATAATTTCTACTTTACAGAAGCTGGAGGAAACTGAGTTTCAGTTACAGCAACTGGTCAAGGCCTCCTGTGATTACCTTGATTAACCTAGCTAATCCATTCCCTATTTTAGACTCTCAGAATCAACCTTCCATTCTTGTAACATTCAGAGCCTTCCTTGTGCTCTCAATAATATGTCCTTTGCACATTTTATTTTTGATTGGACTACAAATCAAAATTGTCAATAGTTTGATAGAACGGAGGAAACAGTGCCTTGTTGAGCTAGTATGGGATCTAAATGCTTAGCCCTGATTACAAAGCTGACTCTGTTTCTCATATAGTCTCAATACTGTTTCTCATTGGTCCTGCAGTGTCATGTAGTGGAGGAAACTGTTAAATCAGAGACACCTGGGGTTCAAAAGCCAGCTCAGCAGTTTATTAATTGTACAGTCATTCATGATTTATTTTTCCTCTCTGAGCTCAGTTTCCTCCTCCCTAAAATGGGGATAGCCATCCATCCTGGGATTATTAGAAGGATTAAATTTAAAGTGCACAGAATAGTCCCTGGCCCATAATGAGTATCAGCAATATGGTGAGCATTTGACAAAAAGCTTCAGTAGGCAGCAAGTAATTGATAGTAAATTGCAGAGCAAGGATTTGAAACCCAGCTCTGAAGCATTAAAATATTGCCTCTGCCACAAATGGGAGCTTCAGCTATTAATAGATGTTCAACCTTCATAAGAGAATACAGTCTTATAGGCTATGAACTCGTTGGCATGCACACTGCTGCTTTTTAAGAGCATTTGTAGCTGATGCTTCGCAAACCACTGTCCTGGCAGCCACACATCTTCGGAAGAACAGAGACCATTATAACATCACTGAATTCCTCACCAAATTCAGTTGGTTATATTTTGAAGGATATGTAATAATAAATGTCAACATAAATAATTATAGGTTGAATAAAAAATGCAATGCCTGCATTTATAAATTCTCCACCTGTACTCTGGGATTTCCTTATTTTGATCAATGCATTTCTTAATCAAACATTGATCTTGATTCATGGTTGAAGTCAACAATCTCAAAGAAAAACACATAAGCTCCTTAGAATGAAATAGCAGAGGCTGGGCACAGTGGCTCACGCCTGTAATCCCAGCACTTTGGGAGGCCGAGGCAGGTGGATCAGCTGAGGTCAGGAGTTTGAGACCAGCCTGGTCAACAGGGTGAAACCCCGTCTCTACTAAAAATACAAAAATTAGTTGGGCGTGGTGGTGTGTGCTTGTAATCCCAGCTATTTGGGAGGCTGAGGCAGGAGAATTGCTTGAACCCGGGAGGCAGAAGTTGCAGTGAGTTGGACTCCAGCCTGGGCAACAAGTGCAAAACTCTGTCTCAAAAAAGAAAAAAAATAAAAACAAAAAGAATGAAATAGCAGAGATTTGTTTGTATTACAGACCTACCATCACTTTAAACAAATTATTTAACCCTCCCTCAGTATCAGTTTTGTTATCTGAGCACTGTGGATAATAACGTCCCTACCTCATACTTGTGTGGTGGAGACTAAAGAAGATAATAACACAAACCAGCTGGTGCTTATTCTGCACGCCATAAAGGAGAAGCAATGCAGCTACTTCTGTGATTCACTGCCCCTGGGCATTCTTGGAGATGCTCTATTTGCGCAGACTTTGGGTCAGAGAAACTGCATTAACAGTTTACCAGCTGAGAGACCTGGGCTGAGTTCCTTCAGTTTCCTAAATCCCAGTTGTTTTATCTGGAGGATGGAGGTGGTTCAGGCTGCCTTACAGGTTGGTTAAGATGGGGAAATTATCCAGTGCCTACCATGTAATTCTTAATTCTCCCCACACTCACTGAATCACTCACTCATTGTAGCAGTGGCCAGGGAATGCATTGAGAGAACCCCAGTCAAATGTTTCCATTATTACTATGCTGGGCAGTCAGGAAAACAGCAATCTCTAAACTGTCTGTCTTCCTCGTGTTGGTTACTACTGGATATCACATTACACTACAATTTCCCTATTTCAAGTCCTCCCCTGCTAGAATCCCCATGTGGGGCCAGAAACCTTAACCTATTTTATTCACTGTGCTTCCTCAGTGCTTAGCACATAGCAGGCCCTCAATGCATATATTGTGGGGGTGTTTTCAAATCTGCCTAGGGTCAGGTCTGCCCTAAGCCAAAATAACTCTGGTCCTAAATTAAATGTGAATATTTCAAATGAAGGATAAAAATGTATTGTAATATTTTTCTCATTTCTCTATATACTGGACAACTAATAAAAGATTCTGCCTCACTCTCTGGAACATGTATTCATTTCTGTTTTGTCAGTGAGCTCTATTACAAAACTAATAACAATGACATTTTAAATACAAGAATAGATAACATTTTTTAAAATAGTTAACCTTTCTGTGTGGCATTTCATTGGATGTCTAATTAGCAGTAACATTTTGTTGTTTGCCGTCTTAAACTTACCAGGATCATAAGCCTCGAAAAATTAACCTTGTTTAAATAATCAATCATCATAATGAGAATTTCTATCTTTAAAAGTTCTTCTTCTTTTGTCCTTCTTCTGCATTCCTTTGGCACCCCCCATTTGGAACTTCGTTTCTGTACTAGCTTTTCTATTAAGAAGCAGAAAACTTCTCTTTCGCAACTTTTCTTTGGAGTGGATTTTTTTTGCCAATTAAGAAAAGTTCACCTAATTTCATATCGTCAAGGAAAAACTTTGGCAACTAGTCAAGTAGAGCAGAAATAAGTTCACTACTAAGGTTGGAAAAATCATTCCAACCTTATACCATATCAAAGGCAGCCATATCATTCTTGCCTTTATATTGTTTTACTGAGAATTCATCTTTTGAGAAGCCCTGTTGTCATTATACATGTAAATAGAAATTAGAGAGCATGCAAATAGTTAAATACTGAAACATGTGTTTAGTTCCTTTAGGCTTTCCTATCCAGTAGGTGCATGTCAACTCTCATGGGGAAAGGGAAAATCAAATTATTATGCCAGGTATTTTAAAGGCATTAACTCATGTCATCTCAAAATAATTATACTGAGTAACACTGTTATTCCCATTTTGAAAAACATGAAATGGCACCAAGAGTGGCTGAGAAATGTGCTCATTGTCACTCAGGCATTAAATGGTTTAGACTGGAACCCAGTGTGTCCACCTCTAAGCCCATATTTTCTCCACAGTCTTTCTCCACCTTCTTACAGCAGGGGTTCAGCTGATGTCCACGTTCTCCTCTACTAATTAATTAGCAGAACAACATGGACAAAGGTAGCTTAAAGACTGATACAAGAAGTAATGATAAGAATAATTCTCTGGATCAATAGTTCTAGCCTGGATAAAATTTCTGCTTGAAATAAAGTCTGAATTCGATGATAATCCAAATAAGTTATTTTCTAAGAAATTTTAGTTTCTGAAGAGCCAACAGGCAGAATATCCCTTATAGGAAATTACTACACAAGAAATTTATTTCATAAGTTTTATATTCTGAATGTTTAAAGATCTTCAGAAATATCCCACGAATTTCATCAATCTCTGAACATGAAAAACACAGTTTATCCCTGTTTTTCATGAACAAAAGAAAATTAAAATTGGATCACTTCCTAAGTTGTCAATTTAAGATTTTTATTGACTGTTCAGCAACTTGCATATGCTGTGTTCAGCAACTTGCATATGCTGACACTACTTAGATAAATGAGATACAACCACCTTCCTCAAAGAACTCAAAGGCTGTTGAGGAGACAGACATAAGATCAAATAAATACAAAATAGTTAAGTGACAGCTATAATAATTGCTCATTTTAGAAAAACTGATAAATGTCATCTAATGCAAGAAGGGAAGGTCAGGGAGCCTTCCTAGAAGAAATGATAGCTGTGCCTATGGACAGATGAAGAATAGCTGATTGCAAGTAGAAATAACAGAAAGGCATCCTAGGTGGAGAAGACCACCACAAAACCAGAGGCACATCATTGTGAAATAGCTGATGGATTGAGAGATCTACATAAGTACAAGTCCGGCAGTTGTGAGAAATGAGTCTAGGAGTGGAACGACATAGTCATTTGTGTACCTTCATAGGGCATTGCCTAGGAGTTTATATGAGAAGAATAAGGCTCGAGGTTGAGAACTAAGTTCGGTGCTATTTCAGGAGTTTCGACATTGCTAAAAGTTTGGACCAGAACACTGGTCTTTGGATAAAGTTGAAAACACCAGATTCTATACATATTTTAGAGCTAAAATGTACAGTATTTGGTGATTTGTTCAAAGCCTGGTTGCAGATGATCCAAGATGCCTCCAGTGTGGGTGACTGGGTAAGAAAGTGGCATATTCAATTCAGATAAGAAGCCCAGACGTGTGTGCTGTTTAGTGTAAAAGATCATGGGCTGAGGCCGGGCGCGGTGGTTCACGCTTGTAATCCCAGCACTTTGGGAGGCCAAGGCGGGCAGATCATGAGGCCAAGAAATCGAGACCACCCTGGCCAACATGATGAAAACCTGTCTCTACTAAAGACACAAAAATTAGTTGGGTATGGTGGCACGTGCCTGTAATCCCAGGTACTTGGGAGACTGAGGCAGGAGAATCGCTCGAACCTGGGAGGCAGAGGTTGCAGTGAGCTGGGATCGCGCCACTGCACTCCAGCCTGGCGACAGAGATTCCATCTCAAAAAAAAAAAAGAAAAGAAAAAGATTATGGGCTGAAAGTTTAACACCTAGCAATGAGGGAAGCATCGGAAATCTGGAAGAATCGGCCAAGCAAGCTGTGAGATGAGCAAGTTTCAGTAAGGAGATAGCAAATAGGAATGTAGAGTTGGGAGGCAATAGCTCCAGGAAACCTACGGAGTGAGATCAAGGATGACATAATGAATCAAATCTACATTTAAAGGTGAGGAAGGGTAGGAAGGAATGGTGAGAGATTTAGAGCAACATATCGGGAAAGTTTAGAGATTTCAGAATTTCCACAATGTCTAATGCAATAGGATAGTCTGATTAAAAACAATGTGAAAAATGAGTCACTGAGTTTGAAAATTAGGTGATCATAGATATGTGTATCAAAAACTGTTTGCTAGAGTGATAAAGGGTAAAATCATTTCTAGTTGGCTGCATAGTGGATGAGAAATAGGAGAAATAAGCATAAAATAATATTTCAAAAATTTCTATATGAAGTTTAGGATAAAGAGGTTGAAGTATAGCTCTCAGGGCAGGAGTCTTCAGAGGTATGTGTGTCTTTTATTTGGGACTGGACTAAGTCATGTGTCAGTAAAAAATAAGCAACAGAGAGACTGTTCTATACAATTAGAGAATATGTAAGGGGGGTTGTTTCTTTGTTTTGTTTCATTTTTATGATGAAATGTAGGCCTCAGAAATGTCAGTGGAAAGGGTTTGATAGGGAGGCATTGGAGAAGTTTGTGAAGCTGTTAGGGGCTCAGTCTAGGCAGTTTAGAGGCAGTTAAGTAATCAAAGAGTGGGAAGGGCCAGTTTTGTGCTCAATGACCGACAACAGTACACGTAAGAGACATGACTGGAAATACCTGCTCTTAAATATTCTGACTCGAAGCCCAATCATTTTGATGCTTCAGCTAATCAAGGATGCTAGTCATCAACACAGAGCAGTGATGGAGACTGATAAAAAGGATCAGTGGTGACCCCAGTTATTAAGAGGTGACAAGCACAGTCATAGGACCCTGGCTGAATTGGTTTTGTCTTCATGAAATATAGCTGGTCTCTGAGTCAGCCAATACCAAAAGTAAACACAAGAGATTTTCTGGGCTCCTCTTTGCCTTTCTTTCTTCTGATTCTGCACCAACCTTTAACTGAGCGGTGAACTGATGCTGGGGGAAAAAAAAAAAAACTAGCAAAATTTTGTGTATGAGAAAATCTAGAGAAGATTCAATGTAACCATATCAAGAACTCCATTTAGCATTCAAAGTGACAGTTTCATTAGCTCTGTCTCTTTGAAACTTAAAGATGTATATTTATGAGAAACCCTATTCATGTTTGCTTGGCTATTTCTTTGGTTGTAATTTAAAATTGATAATGACTAAACAAGATAGAGTCACCTATTCTAGAATTTCTAAAGTCGTTGTATAGAACTTTCAAGGCAATAAATGGAATTATTTTTCTGTAAAATAGCCATTATAGTTAAACATGAGAATTGAAAGAAAGAAAGTTAAACCTATGACTAGGCTTTATTAATTTGCATAAAAAATTATGGCCTAATTACTTATCTCTGAAATGCCCTGGACAGACTTATAGCTGGGCTGTAAATAAGGAAGAGTCTGCCTGAGTGAGGAACAGGTAGCTTCATCCAAGGCAGGTTCTAATTTTTACTTAAAGTTGGGCCATGTGAAAACTTTTTCAAGTCCTAAAACTTGGAGAGGTTTTGGTGCTTTCTCCGTATGTGATAAGAATCAATTTTAAATAATAAAGACAAAAATTTCACATGTCCTCCTGATTTTCCTATGATGATCACATTTTTTTCTTCCGGTATCAAATATCAAATGCTTTCAAAAGACTCCTTGGGGGCCTTTTGCTCATGCCCTAAGAATGTGTTTATGAGATTATGCAGCACTAAATAAAGACTTTCCCTACAAGTCATAGCAGTGGTCAAACACTCTAGGCAGGTGTTTCAGCACCAAAAGCCAGCTCTTCTTGGAGGCTTCTACCCCTCTTCTTTCCTTTCATACTGCCAAACCTGTGCTGGAGAGGAGAACAGACACCAAGAACATTACACCTTTTCCCTTCAGCCAACAGATCAGCATACTGATCTAAGATCATGCCCTAGACAGTTCTGAGGCCTCAGAGTAGCCACAGGGCAGACGCGCAGAATAACTATTATTCTTATTGCAACCTGCACTCTGTCTTTAATAACTGTGGTTTATTACTAGCCATTTTTCAGGTACCAGCCTCTGGCTAAATTTTATTTTATTTTACTTTGTGCTCTGTGGGAAACGGTGAGGGATTGAAAAATAAACAAGAAGCACGCCTTTTCCATCCTGTTGCTTGTGGATGAGCTCAGGATACAGACACATGCAAATAATACAGGAGAATGAAGGGACGAGTGAAGACTCATCGGATATGGAGAATATTGTACAGTCCGAGCATGGACATCGTAAACCTCTCCCTGGTAAATTAGAATTTTGGAATTATTTTTGTACTTACTAGAGTACTAGACTCAGAATAAATGTTCAGTATTTGTAGAAGGAGTAAAGTTATGATTGATTTATAGAGTCATATAGCAGTACACCTGTATGCATGATGAAATCTTTAGGACAGGGCCATTTTTTAGGAAAAAAAAAAAAAAGTACCTTTTAATCTTAGTACCTGGTATCTGAAAGATCTGGAATAAATGTTTGCTAAATGAATAAATGATTGGCGCAATCTCCCTTCAACCTGTTTTCTACACTATGGTTGCATTAGGTAGTCCCTCCTGAATCTAAGGGCTGAAGCTCTGCCAGGATGGAAACAGCAGTTCTTTAATCATGTTATAGGCTCAGGACCAACTTTATGACAGGCAGCCCCTTTTCCTTCAGCACCACTTTGTCTTCTATGAAAAGATTATAGAGTGTAGTGATCCTTGTTAAATGAACTCTCTGAATAACAGTTCAATAGAGTAGATACTGTTAGCTCCAATTTGTAGATTTAAAAAAAACTGTATCTTTCGTATGATCAAGAATCTTGCAGGAAAGAAACTTAAGCTCTTGTATCCCAGTTTTCTCATGTATAACCTGGGAATCATAAGACCTCCATCATTAGAGTTGTTAAGTGAATTAAAAATTACATTCACAAAGTGCCTAAACACTATCAGATACATTGTTGATGCTCATGAAGAGGTGCGAGTCATGGTGATAGCAACCAAAGCAGGCTGGAAAGTAGCAGCTGGTTGAGTATGGCTGGTTTGAGGAATGTTTGGATAGATGTGGTAGGAGAAGAACTAAGATTATTGGTTGGTGCAGGACGAAAAAGGTTTATGGAAGCCACAGAAAAGGACTTTTGAGTCATTAGAACTTCTTTAGTTGCATCTGCTAAGAAAAACTGCATGGAATTTCTATTTACTTGTAAAGCAAACTATAGTTTATGTCAAATATTGGAGAGTTGTTATAGGATATTTTACAAAGAGGTGACATGATAAGATTGTTCTTGTTAGAAGTTTCCTTTAAGGCAGTGTAGAGAATTGGGGTGGAAAACTTGGACAGAAATAAGAATGGCCTAGACAGAGGTGGTAGAATTAGGTATGGAGATATCTTGACACATTTCTAAGAGGTAGGATTGACAGGGTTTGGAGTTTGTTAGGAAATGGAGATAGTTTGAGTATCTCAGATTATCTCCATGTTTCTAGCCAAGGAACAGCATTTGGCAAGCACTAGGAAGCTGGTTTTAAGAGACAATCATGACAACATCAATTTTGGACATGTTGAGTTTGAAATGCCTATGAGCTATTTGGATAGAGATACCTCACCGACTTCTTCATCCTCCCCATCAACCTCTGCAACAAGCATTTTTTAGTCTCTCTAGTTAGTGGAATAGTGTATCTCAAAAATGTATGTTCACCCAGAACCTATGACTATGACCTTTTTTGGAAATAGAGTCTCTTTAGGTGCAATCAAATTAAGATGAAGTCATATTGGATTTGGTTGGGTTTTGAATCCAATGACTGTGTCCTCAAGGGACATTTGGAGACATGGAGACATGGAAGAGATGGACATACACAGGGAACAAGGTCGTGTGAAGATGGAGGCGGAGACTGGAGTGATGTTGCTCAAAGTCAGGAAATGCCTGGAGTCACTAGAAGATGAAGAGGCAAAGAATAATTTTTCCTTAGAGCTTTTAAAGGAAGTACATCCCTGCTGACACCTTGATTTCAGACTTCTGGCCTCCAGGGCTGTGAGAGAATAAATTGCAGTTGTTTTAAATAGCCAAGAGAATGGTCATTTGTCAAGGCAGCTCTATGAGTATAATACAGCCTCCTTCCTCGCTTTATTTTTCTCCATAGCACTTAGAGCCATATGATAAACTATTTCTATTTTTTACTTATTTTTTGTTTCTTTCTCCTCACTAGAACTTAAGCTCCATGATGATAGAAATTTTTGTCTTAAAAAAACATTCACTGTTGTATCTGCAATGACTGCACAGTGTGTGGATTAAAGAGAGAAACAAATCAATGACAAAACTCCCAGGAATATAACTATTTAAATTTAAGGGTGAGTGAAATAAGGGGAGCCCAAGAACAGATAGGCAAAAAGTGGCCAAGGATTTGATAGAGGAAAACCAGGAGGGTGTTATGTCAAGAAATCAAGATAGGGGAGAGATTCAAGGAGGGAATCGTCTCCAGTGGCACATGATGTGGAATGATCTAGTAAATTGAGACTAGATATAGAAATTCATGGGTGAGGTGGCCACCATGCTACATGGGTTAAAGAACATATTGTTCTGTTTTGATAAGATGTAGGAGGAGTGGAGTGAATGTGTGGGTATGTGGGTTTATGAAGCAGAAAAACATGGACAGGAGGAAATTGGAGGACAAGAACTCCAAGTAAAATTATTTTATAAACTTCAACTTTACTTTAAATTTTTACATCAATTATATCATCACTTCCTAGATTTGTCTTCTATGATTTTTCCTTTTTTTGTGCATGCTTTCATACTTCAATAAAGTACCTGCTTCTGATCCTTGAGGTGACATAACTTTACCACAACCTTTCTTCACTTCAATGCACACATGCAAATAGATGTGTGGAAATATATCACATTGGTTGAGAAGAGCCAATGGATAGAATGGCCAATCATCCATTTTGCTGAAACTTAGAGTTTTTCCAGTACCTGGAAGTTCGATAAAATGCCAAGAGATGCTGAACAAACCAGAATGGGTAGCCACCCTACTTGAGAACATTATGGAGTAATTTCAGTTCAGGACTGGCTAAATGTCTTTTTTTCTTTTTCAGCTAGACATGATATCTAAAGTTATGGGAAAAGAAGGAAATGAAGAGTCAAGTCCATATAATTTTAGCTTAAAGTAACAATTGTTTGGGCTAATATTTTGAACATTTACTAATGCTGAGTATGCCAGATTTTACTTTGAAATTGTTTTAAAATATAAGAAATTGTGGATAATCACAAGTCAAAGTGTGATATACAAGAAACCATGTAATGATAGTCCAACTTCTGTATTACCCCCTTGGAAAGCCTTCATAAAATTAGCACCTTCTATTGGTAGATTTAGGTGCTTCTCTATGGATTTCCACAGTATTCTCATTAACTTAGAACATTTACTTATCAGATTATATTATCACTATCTATTTACTTGTATGTATCCACGACTAAAATTGGAAATTTTATTTAACAACTGTTATATGTTTACTAGGCATTTAATAAATATCGATACAATTAGTTGTTTATACTCTATTTTTATTTATTTTTTCTTTTGAGACAGAATCTCACTCTGTCACCCAGGCTGGAATGCAATGGCACGATCTCAGCTCACTGCAACCTCTGCCTTCCAGGTTGAAGCGATTCTCCTGCCTCAGTCTCCTGAGTAGCTGGGATTACAGGCACCTGCCATCATGCCCAGCTAATTTTTGTATTTTTAGTAGAGACAGGGTTTCTCCATGTTGGCCAGGCTGTTCTCAAACTCCTGACCTCAGGTGATCCACCTACCTGAGCCTCCCAAAGTGCTGGAATTGCAGGCGTGAGCCACCATGCCTGGTCATCTACTTTGTATTTTTATAAACAATAGTTCCAGTACTTAAACTATGAAGATTTCTCTAAATTCCAGTTACGCAAACACATAATTTTAAAAGCAAACCCTATATTTTGCCATATAAGTGAACTATATAATGGCCTGACAAGTTTTTTCTCATTTGTTTCTTTGTATTAATGTATATTATAGCAAAATAGTTAAAATTTATTTATGTTAAATTTTTTACAAGCTAAAAGTTGAATCTGTAAGCATATTTTGACAAGTACACTGTTTAAAAATAAATTTCCTTGTGTATATCTGAGGTTTACAAATTATGAAATACCTGCAGATAGTAAAATGGTTACTATGGTGAATCAAATTAATGTATCTATCATCTCGCATAGTTATCTTTGGGTGGGGGTTGAGGAAAAAGCAGCTAAAATCTACTTATTTAACAAAAATCCTTAACCTAATACAGAAGACTATTATAGTCTTCTATATTAGACTATTATAGACTATTAATTAGCGTCTTGTGTTGTACATTAGACCTCTAGACTTGTTCATCCTACCTATATGCTACTTCATATACTTCAACCTTCATCTCTCCTCATTTCTTCCCCACCCAACATCCCTGGGAACCACTTATTGTCTACCTCTGCATATATGACCTTTTTTAAGATTCTACATTAATTGAAATGCAGTACAGTCATGAGCCCCGTAATGATGTTTCAATCAATGATAAGCCACATACATGATGGTAGTCCCACAAGATTATAATACCATATGTTTACTATACATTTTCTATTTTTAGATAAGTTTCCATGCACAAATATTTCCCATTGTGTTACAATTGTGTACAGTATTCAGTACAGTAATATACTGTTCAGGTTTGTGTCCTGAGAGCAATAGGCTATACCACGTAGACTAGTTGCATAGTAGGATATACCATTTCGGCTTGTGTAAGTCCACTCTGTGTTGCTTACATGATGACAAAATCAGCCAATGACGTTGCGTTTTTCAGAACCTATCCTTGCTGTTAAATGATACACAACTCTATTTTTCTTACTATCTGGCTTATTTCATTTAGCATAATATTTTTCAGGTACATCCATGTTGTGGCAAATGGCAGGATCGCTTTTTTTTATGGCTGAAGAATATTCAGTGTGTGTGTGTGTGTGTGTGTGTGTGTACCACATTTTCTTTATACATTCATCTGTCAACCGACTCTTAGGTTGTTTCCATATGTTGACTGTTGTGAATAGATGCAATGAGCATGGGAGCGCAGATGTCTTTACAAGGTTTTTTATCACCTTTGGTTACATACTCAAAAGACAAATTGCTGGGTCAATCCCCAAAAAAGGTATGGTTGGATCATTACTGGTCTATTTTTAATTCCTTTAGGAACCTCAACACAGTTTTCCATAATGACTACACAAGTCTACATTCCTACCAACAGTGTATTATATTTCCCTTTTCCCTACACCCTCACCAGCAGTAACCTCTTGTCTTTTTTTAATAATAACCATCCTAATGGGTGTAGGGTGGTATTTCACAGTTATTTTCATTTGTGTTTCCCTAATGATGAATGATGTTGTATACCTTTTCATCTCCTGTTAGCCATTTTTATTTCTTCTTTGGAGAAAGGTATGTTCAGGTCCCTTGCCTGTTTTTAATTGAGCTGTCTGTTGTTTCTGTTACTGATTTGTAAGTGTTCTTCACAAATGTTGAATATTAGCCTCATGAGATATGCTGTATGAAAATAAATTTCCCAGTCTATACGTTGCCTTTTTATTTTGTTGATTGTTTCCTTTACTGTGCAGACACTTTTTAGTTTGATGTAGTCCCATTTATTTATTTTTGATTCTGTAGCCTAAGCTTTGGGTGTAATATCCAAAAATCATCTCCAAGGCCAATATCAAAGAATTTTCCCCCTATGTCCTTCTCTAGGAGTTTTATGGTTTCACATCTTACATTTAGGTCTCCTATCTATTTTGAGTCCGTTTTTGTATATGGTGCAAGCTAAGGGTCCAATTTCATTCTTCTGCATGTTGCAATACAATTTTCCCAGAATCATTTATTGAAGAAACTATCTTTACTTCAGGGTGTCCTCTTGGTACCCTTGTTGAAAATTAGTTAACAGTTTCTGTCTTTCCATATTCTGTTTCATTGGTCCACATTTTTGTTTCATGCCATTTGTATACAATTTTAATTAACCTTGCAATGTAATTTTAATTTAGGAAGTGTGATGCCTCAAGCTTTGTTTTGCTTTCTAATTGTTCCTTTGCCTATTCTGTTTTTATGTGTCTATTGTTCCATATGAATTTCAAGAATTTTTTTTCTATTTCTGTGAAGAATATCCTTGAAATTTTGATAGAAATTGCATTGAATGTGTATATTGCTTTGGGTAATACAGATATTTTAACATTATTAAATTTTTTTATGAACACAGGATATCATTCCATTTATTTGTGTCCCCTTCAACTTTTTCTTTTTTTTTTTTTTTTTTTTTTTTTTTTTTGAGGCAGAGTCTTGCTCTGTCGCCCAGGCTGGAGTGCAGTGGCACTATCTCGGCTCACTGCAAGCTCCGCCTCCTGGGTTCACGCCATTCTCCTGCCTCAGCCTCCCGAGTAGCAGGGACTACAGGCGCCTGCCACCACGCCCGGCTAATTTTTTTGTATTTTTAGTAGAGATGGGGTTTCACCATGTTAGCCAGGATGGTCTCGATCTCCTGACCTCGTGATCCACCCATCTCGGCCTCCCAAAGTGCTGGGATTACAGGCTTGAGCCACCGCGCCCGGCCGCCCCCTTCAACTTTTTCATCAATGGTTTATAGTTAGCGGTGTACTTTAATCTTTGGTTAAATTTATTTCTAACTGTTTTTCATGCTTTCATAACTGGTATTTTTAAAAATGTCTTTTTGAGATATGTTGTTATTAGTGTATAAAAATGCTACTGATTTTTGTATTTTAATTTTTGTATCCTTCAAGTTTACTGAATTAATTTATTCTGTCAGTTTTTGTGGAATCTTTAGGGTTTTCTACATAAGGGATTATATCATCTGCAAATAGAGATAATTTCACTTGTTCTTCTTTCTAACTTACATGCTTTTTCTTTCTTTCTCTGGTCTGATTGCTCTTGCTAGTACTTCCAATATTATGTGGAACAGAAGTAGCAAAAGTGGTCATTCCTTCTTTGCACTGGATCTTAATGAAAAAGCTTTTAATTGTTTCCCATTGATTATGATGTTAGCTGCGGATTTTTCATAAATCGCCTTTATTATATTATGTTAAGAAACTTTCTTTCTATACATAAACTGTTAAGAGTTTTTATCAGGAAAGGATGTTGAACTTTGTCAAATGCTTTTTCTGTGTTGATTGAGATAATCACACATTAATCCTGTTAATGTGATGTGTCACATTGTTTCATTTGTGTATATTAAACCAGCCTTGCATGCTAGGGATAAATCCTACTTGGTCATGATGTATAATCTTTTTGATGTGATGTTGAATTTTGTTTGTTAATATTTTATTGAGAATCTTTCCATCAATGTTCATCAGAGATAATGGCCTATAGTTTTCTTTTTTGTGGTATCATTGGCTTAGGTATCAAGGTGATGCTCTCCTTGTAAAATGTGTTTGCAGGTATTTCTTCTACCTCTATTTGTTGGGAGAATTTAAATATTGGTAATACTTCTTCTTTGAATGTTTAGTAGAATTCATTCATGAAACCATCTAGTCCTGGGCTTTTATTTGTTGCAAGGTTTTAAATTCATATTTAAATCTCTTAATTTTTATTGATCTGTTCAAGCTTTCTATTTCTTCCTGATTAAATATTGCGCATAATTGTTTATAATAGCCCTTTATAATCATTTTTATTTCTGAAGTTTCCATTGCAGTATTTCTACTTTTATTTCTGATTTTATTTATTTGAGTCTTTTTCCTTAGGTAGTTAGGAGTTTGTGAATTTTGTTTGCCTGTCCATACAACTAATTCTTGGTTTTACTATTTTTAAATGTTTTTTCTGCTCCCTTTTATTTTGTTCTGGTCTTTATTATTTTCTTTTTTCCACTAACTTTGGGTTTAGTTTGCTCTTCTTTTTTTTAGTTTCTTGAGACATATTGTTGGGCTGTTTGGAATCTACCTTCTTTTTCAATGTAGGCATTTATTGTTATAAACTTTTCTCCTGGAACTGTTTTTGCTGCTTCCCATAGGTTTTGATATGTTGTGTTGTCATCTGTTTCAAAATATTTTTTAACTTCCCTTTTGAGTTTTTCTTTAACTTATTGGTCATTTAGGAGCATGTGGTTTAATTTTCATGTATTTGTGGATTTTCCAAGATTCCCCATGTTATTGATTTCTAGTTTCGTATCTTGGTAAATCAAGGTAGGATAGGAAGAATAAAATACAATAAAAAAAGAAACTATCTTAGAAATTTGTATTAGCCTGTTTAGATGATCAATGAATAGTCCCAATAAGGATAATATAATTTATAGATTATAAGTAGTTTTATAAGTGACATTTAAAATGCCATATATTTTTCATACTCTGAAAAAAATGCATTTGAACACTTTTATGCCTCTAATTGTTCTTTGTGTCCAATTTCACACACAGACACATATCCATAAAGTAATTTGCTTTTATTCTATTATTTCCTACCATTCCTCCTAGAATTGAATAAATTAGTCCCCTAGAAATAAATCATGTCTTCAAGATTAACAAGCCTTAGAAACAATAGGCATTTTAATATAACAGTGCTTAGACAAAAATAGTTTGGATAGATGTTGTTACATTGTTATCTAGCTCTAAAAATACACTTTAAAAAATCTAGATAAATGTAGCATTTATGATGACAGTGTTACTATTCAGTTGTATACAACATAAACGGTATAAGGACATTATGAATAAACCCCACACATATTTTAATTTAAACTGTAACACATACTAAATACAAATAGTTAGAATTCAGTCTCAAATCTTCCTCCAGAATTTAAAATCCTAGCAAGAAAAAATATTTTTTGCCTTTTTTTTTAAAATTTTGTTGGGGAGGTAAAGTTACTCCATGAAAGGATTAATGTTGAATCAAGAAAATATCTTTTTACTTTTGATATTTCAAAGAACTACAAATGTAAACCATTATGGTCTTCAAAATATTTTAAGGTAGAGATAAATATCCTTGAATTTTCTAAATATTGTAGTCCTGGCAGCTGCATGCACTATTATAGCTGCAAAGAAAACAGCAATTTAAATATTTTATTCCCACACACTTCTTTTTCTTTTGCCACTCCCTAAAATAATAACTCACTTTCACCGATAAGGGCCATTTAGCCACATTCCTAAAATAAAACCGGCAAGAGTATCTTCAGAAAACTTCAAAAAGGGCAAGGTGCGGTGGCTCATGCCTGTCATCCCAGGACTTTGGGAGGCCAAGGCTGGCAGATCACGAGGTCAAGAGCTCGAGACCAGCCTGGTCCATAGGATGAAACCCTATCTCTACTAAAAATACAAAAATTAGCCAGGTGTGATGGCGTGCACCTGTAGTTTTAGCTACTCGGGAGGCTAAGTAGGAAGAATCGCTTGAACTCAGGAGGCGGAGGTTGCAGTGAGCCGAGATCACACCTGCACTCCAGCCTGGATGACAGAACACGACTCGAGACTCCATCTCAAAAAAACAAAAACAAAACAAACAAACAAAAACTATGATGAGATTTCATGATGCTAATTGTGGATTTTATGGTTTCTTGCTTTGTTTAGAGAGGTGCAAAAATTTATTTTTGACTGTGCAATTCTATCCAGTGTTCAGAAGCTAAATATTTGAGCAAGAGAAACTAAGTTGAAAGCACAAATACCATATAGTAACAAGAAATCCAGGAGAAGCTTTTCTAAATTCAGTAATGTCCAGGCAGTTCAGTATGTTGGAGTGACTCATGTGGAAACTCAGCTGTAAAAAGTTCCAGTACCCCACAAGTGTGCCTTACTTTAAAGAATCTCAGAACATTAAATTCTGAACTTGCAGGATGAATGACTTAAGAAGTGAACCTTATAAATCGATTTCTCACTTTACCAAAGAGTTCTGCAGTGGTTGATTTTAAATTGCAAGCTCCAGTACATGCAGAGCACAGAAATACAACACAAACAGCACTTTTCAGGAATGCAGCTGAAATTGTCTTGCAATGTACTGGAGTTTTAAAATCACCTCTGTTCTCTCTCTGATGAATACTGTGATAAGCAGCAAAATCAGAAAGGCAGGCAAGCAGATGACATAGTTAAATCTATTGTCCAATCTTTCACCTGTTTTTGCCCAGAGAAGGGGAGGGGATAAAGAGTTGCATCCTATTCCTGCACCTCCCACCTGTCAAGCTTTCCTTTCGCAAGCATTGCAAATACCCCAAAAGGTCAGGTGTCTTTTTCAATCAAATACCCTTAGGCATTGTGTAGAAAAGCATTAACAGAGCAGGCCTGAAACAGCTAAACAGATAGATCTGCTTTCAAGATCGACTTTTGTCTGTTATCTGGGAACCTGGATTTTGGGAGGATTTACTTTATTTGCTGTCTGATAAGAGTAATTTGCTGTGTATAAAAAATATGTTTGTATTAAAAAATATAATTGATACTGAACACCTGATTTCCTTCTGGGAGTCTGAAATCTTGGGTAGAGAGTGCCTACGTGACCAGTCCCCAAAATCAACTTTGGGCACTTTGTCTCTAATGAGCTTTTATCAGGAACAATATTTCAAGGTGTTGTAACAACTCGTTGCTGGTAGAATTAAGTGAGTCCTATGTGACTCCACTCAGAGAGAGTCACTGGAATTCTGTGCTTAACTGTTTCCTCTGAACTTCGCCCCTTATCCCTTTTTCCTTTGCTGATTTTGTTTTGTGTCCTCCTGCTACGTAAGAATACATTGTAACCATGTAATAAATCATAGCCATGTAATAAGTCATAGTGCTACTGAAAAGGGGTCCCGATCCAGACCCCAAGAGAGGGTTCTTGGATCTCGCCCAAGAAAGAATTCAGGGCAAGTCCACAGAGTAAAGTGAAAGCAAATTCATTAAGAAAGTAGAGAAATGAAAGAATGGCTACTCTACAGACAGCAGCCCCCAAGGGCTGCCAGTTGCCCATTTTTATGGTTATTTTTTGATTACATGCTAAACAAGAGGTGGATTATGTATGTCTCCCCTTTTTAGAACATATAGGGTAACTTCCTGATGTTGCCATGGCATTTGTAAACTGTCATGGCGCTGGTGGGAGTGTAGCAGTGAGGAAGACCAGAGGTCATTCTCCTCGCCATCTTGGTTTTGTAGGTTTTAGCTGGCTTCTTTACTGCAAACTGTTTGATGAGCAAGTTCTTTATGATCTGTAACTTGTGCCAACCCCCTATCTTATCCAGTGACTTCAAATGCCCTAACCATCTGGGAATGAAGCCAGTAGGTTTCAGTCTTATTTTTACCCAGTTCCTATTCAGGATGGAGTTGTTCCGATTCAAATAGCCAATAGCCACGGATATGACTTATGAATCCTCATAGTGACTCACTGAGTGGATATTTGGGACTTCCAACACAGGTAACCTTTGAATATAATGAATTAGCCTCTCTCTTATGCAACAAGCATGGTACTAGCTCTGTTTTATGAGAAAACAGTGATTCAGAAAATTTTCACATTTCAAAAAAAGATGTTAAAATAGTTTAGCAAATCATTTTAACATTTCAAAAGTGCTTTTTTGAATATTTTAAGGCTGAGTAGGCATGGATTCCTATGCACTGAGTCCATACAAATCTGGGAAGCAGGCATTACTAACCCACCTGAAGGTAAAGAAATAGACTTAGAGTGTTTATCATGCACTGTCTCTTACACTGTCTCTTACATTAAACTATGAGCTACTAGAAAACATTTTTTCCACTTATGTGTTTCCACTGTCTAGAGCAGTCCATGCCAGAGTTAAATTAATGAATGAAAGAATGCATTAATTTAAAAGTTAATTTTGAAGTTTCTACAAGATGATAAATTGTGGATCTGGGACGCGAACTGATTCCTTTCTATTCCCAAGTTAATGCATTTCATTACCCCAAATTGCTAAGCATTTTGACATGTATGCTTACTAATGAGGAGATTACAGTATATAGAGGCTTAGAGACTGGCCCAAAGTCATTCATGCATTCAACATTTATTTTTGACTATGTTCTGGGCTTGTGCTAGGTTGTAGGATATAGGTTAAAAAGTAGGCAAAGAGAAAACTTTCATATTGTAATATATTGAAATAGACTCTATTAAAAATGTATAAAGGGGGATGAAACTGGAGGATTCTCTGACTACATAAACACATACACTAATATTTGGAAGAAATCATGAGCATCCCAAAGTTTGTCTGACACAAAGATTGTGCTTGGACTTGGTAGGACCATTCAGAGGATTTCCACTCTTGGCATTACTGATACATGGCACTTCTGGTAGTGAGAATGATAAGTGGATTTCTCACACTGAAGCAATGGCCTTGAAATAATGAAACATAATGTAGACTGTTTCATGCTCTCAATCAGATCAGACTAATTTGACTCCAAGTGCAAAAGCTTCAAGACTGCTTATCAAGTGGCTAGCATTCAATGTCCCAATAATTCCAGCCACACACACTCAAAATTAATTAGGATGTATCAGTCATTTTCATATATCCCTGAGTGAGAATGACTTCAGATCTAAAATGAGAAAAGATTAAATCATATGTGATACTCTCTCTATGGGCTAGGAGGTAAACAATGAAGAATATGGAGTGAAACAATGAAAATCTTTGATGTTGAGTATATGACATGTAATTGAGTACAGGACAAGCCACCACAGATATATTGAATATACTGGAGTGTAACTGGAGTTCATTGAACTTTGAAAAAAAAATTTTAACGCAATGTGAAAGTGGAGTGAGTCAGACACTGCTTCTTTCCATTCTCTTTTCTTCCCCTAAAGATATAGTAGCCATTTTTGAGCATGAGAAAATAAGTCACAGTTTGACAAGACAAACAAAATAAGAAGGCTTAAATCGGACCAGGTACTTCTGAACTTACTGTTTTGTAGCAATAAATGCGTATTTGCTTAAGTCACCATAGTCCATGGAAAGGTGCAAACCAGTCCTAACTCATGCACTGGTGCTTCTCTAGTATATAAACTTTTGCTTCTTTCAAAAGATTATTCTAAGACTGTCCCACACTAAAGCTATCTTAGAGTCACTGTTACAAATTACGAACTATGTATCAATGAGCTTTTTTGTGATGCATCTATATAAGTGAGTACAATGAAGAAACTAGGCAGAGTTCCATGCAGAAGGTATTGATGATTCAGTATCAACTGCAGATATCTCATTCTCAAGACAGAAAAAAAAATGACGAGAAAATGGTAGGAATGGTGTGAACATTTATAAGCTGACACAATAGTTGAGTTCGTGAAGTGAATTTTAAATTTGTTTCAAATATCATCATGTAGCTAGTCTGCTTATGGTGTTAGTTCAGTGCCAGGTATGACTTGAAGTGTTTTCTCTTGCAAGAAAACGAAAGAAGAGAATACAACTTGTGACTGTGAAACCAAGACAAACTTTTAGCAAACACAGCAGGATTTCTACAGGTAAATGATTCTTGGCCTTTAAAATTATGGCCTTTAAGAACTGTTCTCTGATTTTGGTGATACTGCTGTAGTCTTTTGACACATCACTCCTTTTGAAATTATCTACTGAGGAAGTTCATGATCCAAAGAGAAAAATCCATCTTTTTTACTCTGTTGTCACACACACACACACACACTCACAAGTTTAACTATAAACTGTAAAAATTATGTTTTTATAAGGTTTTTAGAGACAGCAGAGGGGATATTTTGTACAACAGAAGAATATAACTTGAAAAAGAAATTCTATAAACAATATTTTTAAAAGCATTTAATGCATTTGAAGAATTCTACATCTTAGGCTGTAGGCATCTTGCAAGAAATATTTCCAAGTAGTTTTCTTGGTTGGCTATTCCATATTTTATACTTGAGTACATTATAGTTTCTAAGAACTTTTCTATATTTATTTTCATGCTCTAATTTTCCAGATAAAGAAATTGAAGTTCAGAGACATTAAGTAAATGTATTTACTGTATCAGTCAGGGTTCTCCAGAGAAATAGAACCAATAGGAGAGAGAGAGAGAGAAAGATGGATGGATGGATGGATGGATGGATGAATGGATGGATGGATACATACACTATTATGAGGTCTAGAAGTCCCACCATGTGCCATCTGCAAGCTGGCAAACCAGGATAGCCAGTAGAGTAATCATTCCTAGTCTGAAGGCCCATGAACCAGATGCTACAATGTCTGGGAGTAGGAGACGATGGATATTACATCTCCAAAGAGAGAGATGATTTGCCTTTCCTCCACCTTTTTGTTCTATTCAGGCCCTCAATGGATTGGATGATGCCCACTCACATTAGCAAGTCTACTGATACAAATACTAATCTCTCCCAGTTAACACCCTCGCAGATATACCCAGAAGGAATGTTTGACTAGCCATGTGAGCATCTCTTAGGCCAGTCAAGTTGCCATATAAAGTTAACCATCACAGTTACCAAGGTCCTAAATCCGATGACAGTCACAAATCTGGGCTTGGAATATGGGTCTCCTGCATTCAAGTCTACTGTTATTTAACTGATGTTTCTTTTGCCATTTATTTTTGCCCACATCATCTGAAATAAGTTTAAGCAATTATGTATGTATTTGCATATTTTTAATTGAGATCCAAAATGTTTTCATCTTAAGTTTAATTATTATAGTTATGGATGTCATAAATCTAGCATACTATAAAGGAAATAGCCTCATGATAAATATAATAGACATAGTCATTCATTAATATTCAACTTGTTAACGTCACCCACATAGACTTACCAATAGTTGTTTTTAGAATTCAACAAAGCTTATTCATTATTGCTCTTATTTCAAAAGGATAAAATGTTCTATGCAGAACCATACACACAAAAAAGGATATTATGTATTAGCAATTGAATTTATTTGCAATCACAGTTTTACATAATTTAAATTCTGCAGTTCTATTTTTTAAATTAAATAATGGATATTAAGCATCTACAGCAGATATTTCATAAATGTTCAAATGTGAAATAGCTTTATTCCTACCTATAGCTTTATTTCACTGATTTTGTTTAATAAAAAGTAACATGACATAATAAACAAAGAATCTGACAATTAATACCATGTGACTTTACCCAACTGTGACTTGACTTCTCTGAGCCTTTCTTCTCTAATCTGCATATCTACCTATTTTACAGAGTTATTGCGTGACTCTAACCAGAAAATATATCGAAAGTGCTGTGAAATTTTAAACACTTATTAACAGTTCTCATCATTAATCCATGGTGGATCTCTTTTGATTCAAATATTGCAAATGGCAGCCACAGTAACCTACATCTCATCTTCCACGCTCTCACTGCATCCTCATCAGCACTATATTACAAGCTTTTAAACATTGGTGTCAACTTAGAATTCTCTATCTCCAATCCTGTCAATTTTGCCTTGGGAACATCTCTTGAGTCAGGTGTCTTACTATTTTTCCCATCACCGGTACCTTTTCTTGTTCAGTTCTTCATCAACTCTTAACTGGACTATAGAAACAACCCCTTCTCTAGTATTCCTGTTTCCAGTTCTTTTCGGCTCAAACTCCTCCTCTATCCTGTGGCAAAGCTTATCTTTTTTATTTTATTTTTGTTTTTTGAGATGGAGTCTCGCTCTGTGGCCAGGCTTGAGTGTAGTGGCGCGACTTGGCTCACTGCAACCTCCACCTCCTGGGTTCAAGCAATTCTCCTGCCTCAGCCTCCTGAGTAGCTGAGATTACAGGAATGCACCACCACACCTGGCTAACTTTGTATTTTTAGTAGAGACGGGGTTTCACCATATTGGCCAGACTGGTCTCGTACTCCTGACCTCGTGATCCACCACCTCGGCCTCGGCCTCCCAAAGTGCTGGGATTACAGGCGTGGGCCACCGCGTCCGGCCCTAAGCTTATCTTTTTTAAAATGCAAGTGGATCATTGTCATTCTCAGTCACTCTCCATTGTCCACGGGGATCACTTGGCTCCTCCATGTATCGTGCATGTCTCATAAAAACATGACCAGACAACATTCCAGTCTGCAACCCTGCCTCTCCCCATTGTGTATCTTTTGCCCCAGCTACCTTAAACTTCATATGGTTCCACAATGTTCCTTTTCATGATTGTGAGCCTGTGCTCTGTTATCCTCTCCTTGCAGAATGTTCATAATGTGTCTGGGTTGCATGAAGATGGAAATGAAAGTCCTTCAAGATGAGAAGTACTGTACTTTGCAATGATTATTCATGTTATTGTACAAGTTTTAATCATTTCAAAATCTTAGTACAGATATACAATGACAATTAATTTTTTCCTAGTCTGTATCTGCAGGACTGTTCAGGAATTGTTCAGTCCATCATTTAGCCTGCGAGAATTAAAGAATCTTGTGAAATGAATGGTTTTAAAACTGAATAACTTTGGCAAAATAGAAAATTTAAATAGATTTCTCCCTCATCTCTCTTGGAAATTTCATCTAATTGCATATAATTTGATATTATAAATTTCAATATATGAAAATTACATTCTGAAGTAATTTAATTACTTAAGAATGGTGTAATAATACTGTAATATAAATTTTTTATACTTGTCTCATTTCAAATGGCCTAGAGCCATTCAATAAACATTTCCATAGTCGAAATAAGTAGAGAGCAGTTCCTCTTCAGACTTCAAAGCAAGACCCAGAAAGTGAAGAGGATTCTAACTACCAATACAGGGTTATGTGTTAGCCAGAAACTGGGTTTCTGAAGCCAGTTCCACTAAAGTTTGGTGGTAAGTAAATGGAGTCAGAGATAATAATAAAGCTTTAAAGTAATACATTTATTGAGCACCTACTATGTGCTAGGCACTTTCTCATTTGATGCCCCGCCCCAACCAAACAATATAAAAACATACATATTTATCTATTTTTTTAATGTGGAAAAAATGAGAGTAAGAAAAGAGAAAGGACTCTTCCACTAACAAACTGCCCAAAGGCAGCCGAGCAAGGACTCATCCATCATTCATACCCATTCATGGAATGCCTTTCAGTGCTCCTGGTTCAGTACTAGGAGCCTGGAATGCAAATGAGAATACCAGAGTCTCTACTCTCCAAGGGCTAATGTCTACTAGACTGAAACTCAGGTCTGCCTGACTCCTTTTCACTGCAACACACTGAATAAGGCATGTCAAGTTGTAAAATATGATATACCTGTTGCTGTTATGTTTATAACTATTATAATCTTTTCCTCTCACATCAGCCCTGCTAATAATCCTAATCACTATAACTTTCTGTATCATTTTATGTAAAAGAGAAAAGAAGAAAATAGGTGAAAAGAAGATAGGTTATTCTTACCATTGGGCCTTTATACCTGGATACCTCGCCTAAAGGCCCCTTTGGTATGTTAGCACCTTAGCAAAAGGGAGCTTTAGTCTGCAATACCTGTGCCCAGATTATATCTTATTTACAGTTGGCCTATTTGCCATTGACATTTTTGCTCACAGATTTGGTTTTCGTAATTCTCTAGACTTCCCTTGTGGATTTTTGGATTGAGTCTCGACTCTGTTATACAGTCTCTGATTTTGATGTAAAGTGCATTCCTGGATAATAGACCACCTCCTCCATTTCTAAACCGATGATGTATTACAGAGGGAGGAGAGGAAAAGAGAAGAGGGCAGGGGGAGACCACTCTTGCTGCAGGCTTCAGGAAGATAGGAAACATGGTTGTCTTGTTTCTGCCAAATTCCAGTTCCTAGCACGACATCTGGAATCCAGTAGGTTCTTAATTATGTGTCGAGAGACTAGGAAGAGCAAGGAGAACCATGGAGAGTTCCTATGATTACGGAGTACTTTTTCATCTTCTCAGAGGAAATAAAATGAAAAGCCCATAAAAAGTATTAAAAGAGAAAAAGGATGTCTGGTTTGACGTTAATCCACACCATCTAGACTTGGATCTGCTCCTGTATCTGGTACCTATGACTTCTTTTAATATCAGAGAAACCAATTATTATCAAGTATGTGAAGAGTTCTTCATCTATACTTAAAGAGGAATATGGACCTAGAGTGCAAAATGAAGATGTTGAATAGCTTCCCAGTGGAGAGGCTGTGAAGCCCTAGAACATTTTACAGAGAAAACTCTGTAAGATTAGCACCTCATCTGTTTGACAGTTTAGCAGAGTAGTCCTGTCTGGAGGAAACAGCAGAGATGAGCTTGTTTCCCATTCCTTCCAACTCTGCAACCTATTGATTTTGAATCATTCATCCCAGTGTAAATAATTCACAAAGAAGAAAAATTCCACCAGAAGAGTTTCAGCACTTTGGCCTTTAATAATGCTCAAGACTTTTCTTGGAAAGGAGGAAAATTCAAATAAAAAGGTCTTACTTGCAAAAAGCTAGAGCTATGTCATGTGAAAATTGGCTCTAATCCTGAGGAAGGCCAAGTTGGACACATTGAAACAAAAGGTCTGCAGCATGGCGATCTCTTCCCCACACCTGTCGTTTATTGGGTTTTACTCAAATGTGTTCGCTAGCTGACTAGAAGAGGCTTTCACAGAAGAATCACACTTTATCTCTGCCTCCAGATACAGGCATTGCCGCCTCGGTCTCCCAAAGTGCTGGGATTACAGGCGTGAGCCACCGCGCCTGGCCAGATTTGTTTTTCAAGAATAACCTACTCAGCTCTGAGATGTCAACTTAGACTGTGCTTTCGATCTTTTTTTCAATGTCTCAGTCCTGGCCCATTTAAAAAAAATTCTTTCTCAAAAACCTCATTTATTTTCTTTTAGGACATTGTCTCATTTGAGGTTATAGAATGATTAATGTGAATGAGGTACCCACTTTTACTAGGCCATAAGCTTCCTAAGGGCAGGACCACGTCTGGTCTTGCTCACTATCCCATTTTAAGGTGAAGCAGTTTAGCATGGGGGTGCTTGATAGACATTTTGTAAAACAGAGAAATTTACATAACTACATGTTATTTAAATGTAACCTAGGGAAAAGAGTTGAAGCAAGAGTCATTCAAAAAATATAAATCATGGCCGGGCAGGGTGGTTCACGCCTGTAATCCCAGCACTTTGGGAGGCCAAGGTGGGCGGATAACGAGGTTAGGACCATCCTGGCCAACATGGTGAAACCTCGTCTCTACTAAAATACAAAAATTAGCTGGGTGTGGTTGTGGTTGCCTGTAATCTCAGCTACTCAGGAGGCTGAGGCAGGAGTATAGCTTGAGCCAGGGAGTCGGAGGTTGCAGTGAGCTGAGATCGTGCCACTGCACTCCAGCCTGGTGACAGAGCGAGACTCTGTCTCAAAAACAACAACAACAACAACAACAAATATATATATGTGTGTGTGTATATATATGTGTGTGTGTATATATATAAAATACGTGTGTGTATATATATCATAAACATAAGATGGTCAATGGTGGAAGAACCAAAAAAGAAAAAAAAATGGAAAGGAGAGGAGGGGAGATAAGGAAAAATGAAATGACTGTGACCACCATTAAGTTAACTGGGATTAAGCTAAAACAGTTTAGGACTTTGGAGAAGCTAATTATATCAGAGCTTATTAGGAAAATGTTCCTCCATTACGGATTTGGCTTAACTGTTGCTGCAAGAGAGTTAAGACTCAAAACAAATGGCTTTGATAGCTGAACAGCCAAGCTTTCTGTGAGCAAATCTGCCCAGGGGGAGGGAAAAAGATTTTTGCAATTTTAAACTAGATTTCTATTTAGCTAACAGAAACTACATCCAGAACATGCTGTGATTATCAGTATTATTATTTCCGATTTTTTGAGTGGATGCTAAGGGCTACCAATTAAAATGAACTTCCAAAATCTCTTGAACCTCATGTGTTCATGGGAAATTCATTTCCCCTTCCCACTGTTTCACTGCTCTATTTCATAATGGTACTCTTTTTCCTCCTAGATTGCACACAGAGACCACACATATATTTTCTATTAGCGTGTGAAGCTACTGAAAATCTCATGAGAAAAATAGGCAACATTGCCACAATTGTACAGGATGAGGCAAGTGTACTATAAGAACTACAAAGAGGTAAACACTTCTAAAAAGCCACTCTGAGGTTACGTGGGCAGGAAATGTGGGTGGAGGTCAGAGAAGAGAGCTCTCTGGGGCAGAAATAATAGAACCTGAGAGAGTTAGGGAACATTTTATAAGAGAGGAGATTCTGAGTGCAGGTGGGCAGAGCTGATTGTGGTATGACCACAAAAGCACCTGGAAGGACTGGAGGAGGTAGGGGAACATGCAACATTGAAAATTGAACTCATTCATTTTTTTTTTTTTTTTTTCCTCTGAAGCTGTCTGCTTCAGGAATAAACTCAAAAACATACATTTTGGGGCATCATAAAATGTATTCCCCTTTTCCAGCCATATGGGAAAAGAATGAAAAAGGGAGAACGTAAAAATGCAGTTTGAAAGGTCGTTCAACTCCAATGTGCCTAAAGGTCTTTTTTGTTGGTTTTTGTTTTCTGGCATTAAAGAAACATTGAATCTCATTGATTGCTCTCAATGTTAAACTGAGGGAAAGCTCTTTATTATTTTTCTGTGTAAAGAAGATAAAATTAGAGTGATGTCAATACGTCTGTGCCAAATAGTGTATCTATAATCAAAACATTTCTTCACTGACTAGTAGATCAAATACTATTGTTTCATTTATTATGTGTGTATATATACTAATATATATATACACATATAATTATATATTTTCTTCCTTGTTTCACATTAGACAACATCAAACCCTTTATTGAAGAAAGAAGAAAATTTAGTATGTCCTAGAGTGGCTTGAAGCTAACATTAGTAGATTGTTGTTATAGAAAAACCTAGTGACTATATAGGCATTTTCTGTATTTTACAGAACAAAATTAATATGTTGTATTAATCGAAGTATTTTAATAGATTGCTTGTAAAGCTACACATATAAAAAAATTATCTTTTAGTTACTTTTGCTGAGTCTGAATATATGTCACCTAAGGAAAATATTTTTGTGCTTTTAATTTTCTTTCTAGAACTCATCCTCCCTAAAAAAAAGTAATGAACCACTTTCTCATCTTGCTTTGCACTCCTGCTGAGTAGATGTGAGGGTGAACTTCAAAAAGCACTGCTTACGGCTCAGTTGCCAGGGCTGGCATATAGGACGAGAAGCTGAACTCATTTGAGTATAATATTTTATTTCCTGGAGTACATAAATGTTCATGTAGAGAATAAATAGCATTTGTTGGCACTTTGAAAAATATATGTCATGCTAGAAGATTATAAACTGATGAGTAAAAAACAGTCACTTGGAGAGAGAAGACTTCAGGATAGGGAACACAAGCAATGATAGAACTTTTTTTCTTCGTAGATTCTCTTACTGCAAGGATGTGTAAGTGTTCTTTCAGGCATCCAAAAAAACTAAGCCTTTTCACAGAACTGTTGTCTCTCAGAACTTTCTATTAATTTCCAAAGACCGTAGTGCAAAAGCAGGTTTCTTTCCTTCTGTGGTCATTGGAGCAAATGTATTTTAGAAGAAGCAGATTGCAACATTCTTGGTATATTTTCAACTACTTAGGGTTTGAAACCTTGGTAAGATCCGAACCCACCATGTTGTTTATTTCTATACTGTTTGGCCAAAGATATCATTACCAGACTATAATTGAGTTGCTGAGCCTGAAGAGGCACGAGTGACTTCAATTAGACCCTGGGACCAGTCATTCAAAAACCACACATCTCTCAGTGCCTACAGTGATAGACAGTAGGGTACAATGTTAGAGAGACATACCAAATAATAATTATAATTATTTTAGTGTGGACTGCTATATAATAAAATATCATAAACTGGGTGGGTTATAAACAACAGAAATTTATTTCCCACAATTCTGAAAGCTGGGAAGCCCCAAATTAAGGAACTGGTAGATTTGGTGTCTGGTGAGGACCATTTTCTTGATGCATCTTCACATGCAGAAAGGATGTGGGATCTCTCTGGGGTCTCTTTTATGAGAGCACTAATTGCATTTTGAGGACTCCATCCTGATGACCTAATCATCTACCAAAGTCCCTACCTCCTAATACAATCACCTTGGGGTTAGGGTTTGAACATATGAATTTCAGGGGGAATGTTTATAGCAATCATAATAATAGATATAACAATTGCCTTAATGACAATAGTACATTTATTAAGTGCTTATTGAATGCCTGGTACTGTTTCTTTCTTTCTTTCTTTTTTTTGAGACAGAGTTTCGCTCTTGTTGCCCAAGCTAGAGTGCAATGGTGCAATCTTGGCTCACAGCAACCTCCACTTCCCAGGTTCAAGCGATTCTCCTGCCTCAGCCTCCTGAGTAGCTGGGATTACAGGCACCCACCACCACACCTGGCTAATGTTTTGTATTTGCAGTAGAAACGGGGTTTCACTATGGTAACCAGGCTGATCTCGAACTCCTGTTCTTAGGTGATCCGCCCATCTCGGCCTCCCAAAGCACTGGGATTACAGGCGTGAGCCACCGCGCCTGGCCATGCTTGGTACTGTTTCAAGTGCTTTGCAATATTGATTCACATAATTTTCAAAACAACCCTATGAGTAAGGTATATTATTATTCCATTTTACAGATGAGGAAGTTGAGGCCCAGTGAGATTAAATAACTTGCTCACAATTGTTCAGCTAGAGAGGAATTTTAAGAAAGGCATTCATTCTGTCCAGCTGCTTAACCACTACACTAAATTGCCTAGAACTATGAGCTGCAGTAGTGTAACTGGAGAAGGAGTCCCGGGAGTGGCCTTAGAAGTGAGGAAAGTTTGCCTAGAGAACCTAACAGATAAGCTGAATTTATTTTTAAATTGAGATACAATTCACATAACATAAATTTTACTATTTTAAAATATACAATCCAGTGTTTCTTAGTATATTCACAAGGTTGTGCAGTTATTACCACTAGCTAATTCTAGAACGTTTTTATCACACCAAAAAGAAACCCCATTCCCATTAGCAGCCACTTACTATTCCCTCTTTCCCTCAGTTCCTGACTAACAATCAACTTTCTATCTTTATGGATTTTCCTACCCTGGACACTTCATATAAGTGGAATTCTAAAATATGTGGCATTTTGAGTTGGGCTTTTTTTTTTTTTTTTTTCTGGTGTATTGTTTTCAAGATCCACCTCTGTGGAAGCATATATCACTATTCATTTTTTTTGGATGAAAATACTATCTTTTGTTTATTCATTTATCAGTTAATGGACATTGTGGTTGTTTCCACTTTTTGGCTACTGTGAATAATAATGCGGCTATGAACATTTGTATACAAGTTTTGGTGGGAACATATATTTTCACTGTTCTTCAGGATATAACTAGGATCAAAATGTCAGGGTCATATGGTAACTCTACGTTTAACATGTTTAGTAACTTCCGAAATGTTTTCAAAAAAGGCCACACCATTTTCCATTCTCACCAGCAGTAATAAGAGTTCCAGTATGTTCACATCTTTACCCACACAAATTGTTGTCCTCCTTTTTTATTATAGCCTTACCCATGAGTATAAAATGGTCTCTTGTGGCTTTGATTTTAATTTTCCTAATGACTAATGATTCTGAGTATCCTTACAGGTGCTTATTGGCCATTTGCATATCTTCTTTGGATAAATCTATTCAAATTTCTTTCCATTTTTAAAATTAGGTTATTTGAAACTTTTTATTGTTAAGATGTAACAGTTTTTTATATATTTTGGATACTAAATTCTTACCAGACGTATGATTTGCAAAAACATTCTCCCATCCTGTGGGTTGTCCTTTCACTTTCTTGATGGCGTCCTTTGAAGCACGAAAGTTTTATAGTTTTACGATGTTCAATGTATGTGTTTGTTTGATTGGTTGCTTGCTTACTTATGCTTTCGTTGTTATATATAAAAAGCCTACTTGTTATGTTACAGGTGTGAGCCACTGCGCCCAGCCTATAAATGAATTTCTGTAAGTTTCATTTTTGTATTATTCATTGCAAGCACATAGAAATGCATGTATTTTTGCATATGGATCTTGTATCCTAAAACTTGCCGAATTCATTTTTTTTCAATCTCTGATTTCTTTGTGTGTGGCTCTCTCAGGATTTTCTTCTTCTTTTTCTTTTTTTTTTTTTTTTTTTTTTTTACGGAGTCTCACTCTCACCCAGACTGGAGTGCAGTGGTGTGATCTGGGCTCACTTCAAGCTCCACCTCTCGAGTTCATGCCACTCTCCTGCCTCAGCTTCCAGAGTAGCTGGGACTACAGGCGCCCACCACCACGCCTGGCTAATTTTTTGTATTTTTTTTTAGTAGAGACGGGGTTTCACCATGTTAGTCAGGATGATCTCGATCTCCTGACCTCATGATCCACCCGCCTCGGCCTTCCAGAGTGCTGGGATTACAGGCATGAGCCATGGTGCCCGGCCAGGATTTTCTACATGCAAGGTCATGTCATCAGCAAATGAAAATAATTTTGCTTCTTCCTTTTTAATCTGGATATTTCTGAGTTTTAAAAACATATCTGTTAATAGAACTTAACCTGAAGGATAAGCAGAGGAGTAATTCTAGTCAGAGTCCCAGAAATGTAAAATAAGTTGCCTTCTTGTAACCAGACTAGTGCAAGATTATGAAGGCCTTACTTTGGGAAATTATATGGCAAATAATGAGAATTGCAAAGTAAACAACGGGCAAAATTAGAGAGGACCTTATCACTAAGCATAGTAGTACTGAGGAAGCATTGATGCATTGTGAACTGGATTAAAAAGTGATCGGATTATTGCTTCAGAAATTTCAGTGTGGTATCCACATGGACAATTATTTGAAGTCAAAAATTCTTCCATAATGATTCCAAGTTTTCTGGTTTCTGCCACCTGGGGGATAATAGAGTCATTCAAAAATCTGTTTGATGGATTTGTAAACTTGTTTATAAATTACTTGGAATAAAAAATGTTAGAATGTATTTTCTGGGTTTAAAATAGTGTGAATCCAATGAGTGAAGGCCATTTCTACACTGAGTTATTTATAACGGAGAAAAGGAATAGCCTGGGGAGTAAACCCCCAGTTAATCTCCACCAACCTAGGTCATCAAGGTGTCACGAAGACGGTAGAACAATGCAATTTAGCCTCACTGAACTCGTCTTTTAAAATGAATCATGGGGTCAGAAAATACTAAAGTTGCCAAAACTATTACCAGAAATTTACCCATCTTTTTCTCCTTTGTGTATAATCTTTGAAAATTAATTTAACCCATCTCAAGCCACCAGAGATGGTAAAGTAAAGCCAATCTATTTCTATACACACTTTTTTAGGGTTCTTTCTATTATATAAAATTTGCAAGCATGGTTCTTAAATAATGAACCATGAAAACTGAACACTATGGACAAAGTAAATGCTGTAAGCAAACAGGTTACATGACAGTAAACTGGGCACTTATTTAATAATATTCATAATGGTCATCTTGCTACATTGTAATGTCGATCATAAAATAAGGTCATTTCTACACACAAGAGTAATTTGTAATTGTCAGAGTCAAGCAAGGTATTTCCTTGTTAATAAGAAGAAAGGGTAGCCCTGCAAGAAACTGACTGACAATTCTGCTAAAACAAACTAGATTTGTTTCACTTTTCTCTTAATCTGTCTGATGTAGCTTTCTCTTATGTTAGAAATATCCATTCCACTGGAGTATATTTTTTCTCTTTCTGGGTAAAAATCTTCAATGTGAGTTTGCCGGATTATTAAAGGTGAAGACATCTCTTTTTTTTTAATATGTGGGGATAAAAATCAAGTTCTTATGTTAAAGGAGGAGGAAAAGCTTCTGTTAATAACCAGGTCCAAAGGCTGCCTCTAGGAGCTGTGTCACACTCAAAGTGGCATAAGCAGAGCTAGAGGATCAAGACAAAACCAAGGGTAACTACATCTTCAGTGCAATGCCATCAGATTGCTTTCCAAACACTAACAAGAGGGAAGTTTTATTGGAGATAATTATGTTGGAACAGAGTTTAACATGGGGATGGATAACATTGGTAAGACATTGCACATTTCAGTGAATCAGAGGCTGCTGTGAAACTACTGAACTCCTGGACAAAAGGACCAGGGAGATGTTAGAATTTAGGAAAGGGAAAAAGAACTAAGAACTTTCTCTGATATTTCTGTTAGGCTCGTTCTGCTTCATTTCTTCTTTGAAACATTGATTATGATCACTATTCTTGCCATATTCAGCCCTATGTTTTACTTTCCTCATCCTGGAGTGGTGTTGAAGGAGACTAGGCAGAAGACAAAGGAAAAAGTGAACGAGGCAGTGTGATAGATCTATTGGGTAAAGATGGTTGAGAGGGCGTAATTGTACTTGGCCATGTACTATTGACAAAGGTGTACGTTATTATTCAAAGCTTCCTCCCCTTCATGTAACATGCACACACACACACACACACACACACACACACAAACGATCACACACAAAAATTCCTTCCCTGTTTTTTAAAAAATAAGTCTTTTGGTGCTAGATTTACTACTCTAAAGTGAAGTGAGCCAGTAGGAAAACTCCAAGCTAATTTAGAATGAAGAAAATCATTATTATAGCAAAATATTAGAAAGAGATACACATTAGGTCTGGACCCCAGTGGTATTAAGTAAGAAAAACGTATCTATTAAGAATATTTTGGGGTTACAGTGATCGAAAAACTGCCTAGTGGCTGCTTAAACCTATAGAAATTTATTTTCCTCACTTAATGAGAAGACTAGAAATAAGAAGTTTTGTTCACATTGATTTAGCGGCTCAGTAATATCAGTGAGGGCAGCTGTGGGAATCTTTTGGCCTTTCCCTTAAGGCTGTAAGATAAATGCAGTGGCTCAATTGCACCTACTCTCTAGAAAAGTAAGAGAGAAGGATGTACTAGTCATGATTGTCATTTTATCACAAAAGCACAAGCTTTCATCCATCCATGAAAACAAAAATGAAACAGACATTGGTAAGCATCTCATTGTATTTCTTCACCTGTCCTGAATAGAAAGAAGACAGGGAGATGAGTATTAAGTTTTTTCAATCTTTATAGTGGAGGCAGGCATAAAAACATAAGGTTGGGATAGGTAGGTCTTAATGCGTCCAAACTAATGTGTCCCAAACAACAGAATGGCTGAGGGGAGAATGTGAGCATGCCTGTTTCTGTCATCGTGGACTCCAAGCTCCCTAATGGGAGCGTTCATTGGCATGTGTTGGGGGATGATAGTCTGTTCTCTGTGTGGCCTTACATAAGCAATGCAGTCGAAAGTTGTGTGTATCATAAAATCTTAAGATGCTGGGGTAGTAGGCAAGAGAGATAACGCATAACCATTTTCATCATTAACTGAATGTTTAATGATGGGAAGTATGGTACAGAGTGACAAGGGCCACACATTTCTTGTAGATAATATCATCCACTCTAATATGCTCTATGAAATAGCACCCTATGGAAAACAGTGAAGAAAGCAAAAAAAATACAAAAGTAAAATAACAAAAAAATCGAAAATTCCTGCGTTCCAAAGGCAACCACCAGTAACATTTTCATATATGCTTTTCTAGTCTATTCAATAAGCAAACCATTTGTGGCCTACTTTTTAGCTTAGCAGCAGATCTAGAGCATATTAGGAGATTGATATTTATTCTTCTGTAACAGATCATGCAATGGCCACATGATCCTTCTATCATCTGAAGTTACCGTAATGAATTTGGCCAGTCCTGATTGGAGGACGTGAGGTTGTCTCCACTTGCCAATTGTCACCGTTTGCTGTGGTTGAGGTTGTTATGCTCAATAATAACAATAAGTAATATTTACGAGCTCTTCACTAAGCAAGGAGCATTGAGTGAATAAGGCGCTTTTCATGAATTATGTCATTTAACCTCTCAAAGAACTAAATGAGACAAGTACTATTATTATCCTTGCTCTGCCTGTGAGGAAACTGAGCCTTAGCAGCATAAGTAGTGTGCCCAAGCCATGCAACTCTATATTGAGTTCTACAAATAACAGCTATTACAATTAGGATCAACTCCGCATAGTAACAGGGATAACAGGGGAAACATCACTGAGTAGATGTCACTAGAACCTGGTCTCTGTTGCAAAATAATGCCTGACCTGTTGTCTTTTGAAAATGGCATATTAAAGCTTGCTCAATATGAATTTTATTCCATCTTTTTTAGAGGACTTTTCACCAGCTTTACAGTAAGTGGGTATTACAGGATGGCTTCAAGACATAAAGAAACAAATCCAAATGAATTTTCAGCATAGTTCATAGTGTAAGATGAGTGTAATGACAATCGTTAGTATTTAAGCTATTAGACTTTCTAAAAGAATGATGAGGCCGGGCACAGTGGTGCACACCTGTAATCCCACTTTGGGAGGCCAAGGCGGGCAGATCACGAGGTCAGGAGTTCGAGACCAGCTTGACCAACATGGTGAAACCCCGCCTCTACTGAAAAAATACAAAAATTAGCTGGTCGTGGTGGTGCGTGCCTGTAATCCCACCTACTCAGGAGGCTGAGATAGGAGAATCACTTGAACCCAGGTGGCAGAGGTTGCAGTGAGCCAAGATGGCGCCATTGCACTCCAGTCTGGGTGATGGAGCGAGACTCCGTCTCAAAAAAAAAAAAAAAGAAAGAATGATGAGAGATTCTGCAATAGAGATAGGAGAACAGCTACATGAAATGTGGTTAATTAGATTAATATCTCCAGTTGGTACACAGGGACATTACAATAATGTGCAGTATTCCGGCTCAGGAATCTCTCTTATCAGAAAAGGTTGTTATGATTAAATGTCCATAAGGAATTAGCTTAAAAAACTTGATGATTAATAATAGTTCAGTTGTTCAAGAAAATTTGATATCATGTGGACGCCTGTAGTCCCAGCTACTCGGGAGGCTGTGGCAGGAGAATGGCATGAACCCAGCAGGCAGAGCTTGCAGTGAGCCGAGATGGCACCACTGCACTCCAGCCTGGGTGACAGAGTAAGACTCTGTTTCAAAATAAATAAATAAATAAATTTAAATTTCTAACAACAGCACAAAAAACAAAAACCAAAGTAAATAATCAGTCATATCTTGAAATTATCCAACTGCCAATCTCTCTTAAATTCTCAGTGAATGTGCTTTTTAACAAATGATTTATTTCCTACCTGAAGTTGTCAACAGCAGTTTACTCAAAAATAACTGTGTCTGTTATTGCCACTATGGTTATATATAAAACCTCAATGATATTTTTAGTTTTGAATATGTTTTGATATTATTTTATTTGCTTTTTTATAATCCCATGAGATAGGTAGATTATCTGTCTACATTTTATAGAGATTTAAACTGATAACTAATAACTGAATCGAAGTTGCAAATCTAGCAATTAACAGTAGCAGAGTTAGAGTTTCTAAATTTCTGGACAAAACTCTTACATTAGTATACATTAGTTGACCCCCCCAAAAAAACATATTAAGGATCCTCTTAATTTCCAAAACACCATAATAAATTTCCTCAGTTCTAACCTGTGTTAACATTTAAAGCTCAGTTTCCATTATCATAAACTTCAAGGGTCAAGTTCTTTTTTGTGGTGCTGGAATTTTGTTATATTTGTGTGTCTTTTGAAATAATGGGGTCACGACTTCTGAGGTAGCATCAGTTTCTTACCAAGGACTACACACATATACTCTCATTAAGCCAAATATGTACTGTGTTACTACTGTGTGACAGAAACTGTTCTATATGCTGAAGATTCAACAAAAAACACATCGGAACAATCTGTTCTCATGCAGTTTCTAAAACTTAGTGCCCCCAACCTTACAAATCCTACTTGTCTTTCACCTTTCTCTGTCTCTGTTGAATGGTTCCTTCCTCATTCTTTCCAGACACTCAGTCCAGAAACATTTAAGTTATCCTTCTTCATTCCATACATCCATGAAGTCTCACTACAATATGCAATGGCAAGGATCTAAAGCTGGAATGGAAGGATATGTAGGTTTTCTATAGGTAAGAGAACAGATAGAAAAGTAGAGAGCATAAAGGCTGTATTGGCTGTAATGTGCAAAATATATTTAGGAGGTTAAAAAATAGCCCTGTGTGAATTCAAGGATAGGGACATTTGAGGAGGTGGGTAAGGTCTAAATACCAAGTGTTATACAAAGGAATTTGGACTTTATCTGGAAGGCAAGGGGGAGCAAATGAAAGTTTTGACTGCTCTCTCTCGTATCTCTTATGTCTAGTGGAGTTCCTGGCAAGGCAGACACGGCAGAAACATGTGTTGCCTGAACTAGTGAAGGACGGTGGGCTTTTTTGTTAGAACTAGGCTTTAGACAGACTGCTCTCATGGAAGGGTGAGACACAGATGAATCTGCAAAACCAGTTATAATTCTATTGCAATAATTCAGTGAAGACGGGGTAAGGGACTGATAAGGGAGGGGGCACATGGATCTTCAGATGATGGGAAGAACTTCAGCATGTTTCACTAGCCAACAGCTCAACAGCAATGTTAAAAAGCAGCCCTATCGGCACAGTTGATAGTAATTTGCCCCATTAAGAGTCAGCAGACATTTATTAAAATTCCCCTGTTGGGCGTCTGTGAGTCCACTCTGGTTCAGGAGGCTGCCTAACAAGAAAGAGAGGAAGAGAAACAGAGAAAGAAAAGAAAGGAAGGAAGGAGGGAAGGAAGGAAGGGAGGGAGGGAGGGAGAAAGGAAGAGGAGGGGAAGGGGAAGGGGAAGAGGAAGGGGAAGAAGAAGGGGAAATCAACCTGTTAGCGGTCCCTCAAAATTTGTATGTTGAAGTTCTAAACCCCAGTACCTCAGAATGCAACTATATTTGGCGATGGGGCCTTTAACAAGGTGGTGAACAAAATATGAATTTAATTAAGCTTTAGCTGTTGTTTTTTTATTACACCTTGATTAGAAAATATTCAACTACTAGGCTGGGGATGGTGGCTCATAGTTGTAATCCCAGCTCTTTGGGAGGCCAAGGCGGGCGAATCACGAGGTCAGGAGTTTGAGACCAGCCCAGCCAATATAGTGAAACCCCCATCTGTACTTTAAAAAAAAAAAAAAGCCAGGCATGGTGGCACGTGTCTGTAGTCCCAGCTACTCGTGCTGGGACTCACTTGAAACTGGGAGGCAGGAGAATCACTTGAAACTAGGAGGCAGAGGTTGCAGTGAGCCGAGATTGTGCCACTGCACTCCAGCCTGGGCAGCAGAGCAGATTCCATCTCAAAAAAAAAAGAAAAAAGAAAGAAAGAAAATGTTCAACTACTTATGTAATATTAAATACCAATAATATTTTAAATTTTATGAAATTCATGCATGGGAACTCTTGATTCGAATTAGATTTTCTTTCAGTCTAAACCAATCTGTGAGGTTGTGATTTTACTCATTAAAGTTAAAATAAGGTCATAAGGGTGACACCCTAGTTCGGTATGGCTGATTTCCTTATACAAAGAGAAAAAGACACCAGGGAGGCACTAGCACAGAGAAAAAGGCATGTGAGGTCGGTGAGAAGGTGTCATCTACAAAAGACAAAAAGAGAGGCCTTGAAACTAACCAAACCTGCGGACAGCTTGATCTTGGATGTCCAGCCTCCAGAACTGTGAGATAAATTTCTGCTGTTTAAGCCACCTGGTCTGTGGTATTTTATTAGAGCAGCCCTAGCAACGTAACACACTTCCTATATGCAAAATGTCATTTCAGCAAGCAGAACGTTTTTCCTTTTAAGTTCTAGTAACATCATCTAATGTCTTGGAATTGGGCTGAAAAAAAAAATACCTCTCTTAAACACTTTTTTCCAAAACTACTCTAGTCTTGATCCTATTCCTACTCCCGTCCCTCATCCTCTTCCTCCTCCTCCTCCTCCTAAAAACACCTTCTGACTACCATCTCTTTCCTGCTGCATCCTCAGATGACCAAGGATAAACATGAGTAAAATTGCTACCTCACAGATTGGTTTAGACAGAAAGGAAATCAAATTTGAATCCAGAGTTCTTGCACGAATTTGAAAAAATTTAAAACATTATTGGTATTCAAGATTACATTATTAGTTGAACATTTTCTGATCAGGGTGTCAGAAAAAAACAGTTAAGGCTTAATTAAATTAGCATTTTGTTAAGGACTCTCCAATCAAGGATGCGAGATAAATTGATGAGTTCTTTCAATGCTGCGCATTAGTTAGGCGTTTTGTATTACATTTAAAAATCAATAATAAAGTTGTTTTCTGAATATTTAAGCACCCATCTTTTTAAAAAAGAGAGATAATATGGAAATTACACTGTTTAATTATTTGTGTTCAGAAAATTACAGGTTTCTGAATCTTCAATGCAAAATTGACAATTCCAAAATGAAAGTTTTGACTCCATGTAACTTTCCTAGGGTTTCAAATAGTATATAATTTTAAATTATTGTTACTATTATAAATCAATAACACCCCATAAAATCAATCACCGATTAAAAAAAAATTTCCCTGGATGCTTGCGTCTCATCTCTGGATGACACCAGCTTGACCATAAATGCACAGAGATATTCTATTAGAGAAGGGTAACACATCAGTCACATAGAGAAATATAGAAAGTTCTCTAGTTAGTTAATTCCATTCTCCTTTCTCTTTTTGCTCTTAGGGCTAAAGAATGATGGAATTCTAACTGAGAGGAAAATTAGCTCAGTGGGTAAACGCCATTCTTTAAAACACTGCTTTTATAAATCTTTGGCAAACTGAGAGGAGCCCATCAAGTAAAGCTAGACACCACCTGCAGCAGTTGATCTAAAATTGATAATGTAAAGGAGTGGGGCAGCAAGGAGGTCTTCAGAGGAGGGAGGCGTAGATGACAGTCTGCTCAAGTAACCTGCTCAGGCAATTAAAGGCATTGCTAGTCTGTCATTAATTTCTGTCGATGAAAAGAGTCAAACTCTGTAAAATATTTGAAGAGGTTTATTCTAAGTCAAATATGAGCGACCATGGCCCATGACACAGCCCTCAGGAGGTCCTGAGAACAGGTGCCCAAGGTGATTGAGGCGCAGCTTGGTTTTATACATTTTAGGGAGGCATGAGATATCAATCAAATACATTTAAGAAGTACATTGGTTTGGTTCAGAAAGGCAAGACAACTCCAAGTGGGGGCTTCCAGGCTATAGGTAAATTTAAACATTTTTTGATTGATAATTGGTTGAGTTTGTCTAAAGACCTGGGATCAATAAACCTGGGATCAATTTAAACATTTTTTGATTGACAATTGGTTGAGTTTGTCTAAAGACCTGGGATCAATAGAAAGGAAATGTTTAGGTTAAGATAAAAGATTGTGGAGACCAAGGTTCTTTTGAAGTCTTATAGTGGCTACCCTGCCCCTGCTTTGAGTTGTCCTGCCTTTCTGAACCAAACCAACATATTTCTTAAATGTATCTGATTGATGTATCCTGTTTAAACATGCGGTAATATATGACCAAAGTGTCATATTTGAAAGTGTCAAAATAATGGTGCAAAATAAACATTTCTACAGAAAGACATAGGATTGCTGTTCAGTCGGAAAGCAAGAAGAGGAACTAAGGTACTTAAATTTCATTTTGCGTTGTTAAATTCCTTGTATGCCTTTGACAGTCTGCAGTGTTTTCAGATCCTTACTCTCAGTCTGTCTTTTAAGAATTTGTTAGCTCTCTAAAGAATAATGATTTTGCATGATGAAAAAGCATCCCGGTATTGGCCTCATATATTTTTACCTTAGTGGTTTATGATATCTAATTTTAAACTGCAAACCACACATATAAGAAATTCTTCCCATATGAGAAACAATGGCACAATATTAACTTCAATAAGTCATCTCTATGTAATACATTTTCATAAAGTATTTTCCATGTTTCTTGTTTCACTCAGAACAAAAGTTGGATCTTCATACTGCCACTACACATACCAGAGAGAACACAGCCATTTAATTTATTATTAGTTCTTTTCTTTAAGGTATTAGGCTGGGCCGGGCACAGTGGCTCACATCTGTAATCCCAGCACTTTGGAGGCCAAGGAGGGTGGGTCATGTGAGGTCAGGAGTTCGAGACCAGCCTGGCCAACATGGTGAAACCCTGTCTCTACTAAAAATACACAAATTAGCCAGGTGTGGTGGCAGATGCCTGTAACCCCAGCTACTTGGGAGGCTGGGGCAAGAGAATCATGTGAACCCAGGAGGTGGTGGTTGCAGTGAGCCAAGATTGTGCCATTGCACTCTAGCCTGGGCAACAAGAGTGAAACTCCATCTCAAAAAATAGCAGTAACAACAAAAACAAAATATTAGGCTGGTGCAATACCAATCACTTTTGCACCAACCTAATACCTTGCTCCATCACCAGGATGGTGCTGGAGGACTAAACTGGGTATGCCGTGGCTCCTTGTTTTCAGCTGACCCTCCTGTAATCAGCTCCTTTTTCTAGGATTCAATTCCCATAGTCTCCCTGTGGCTTCCAGCATCCCTGCACAGATTGCTCTTCCTCTGCCCCCCTTGTCTCCAGGACTCCTGGAAAAGAGAATTTATATGAGCTTCTTTTCAGTTGTTCCACAGATTTTAAGAATAATTTTTGAAGCGTATCAACCCTAGAAGGGCCAGACTTGTATCCAAAAAAGGGAGAGTTCGAGTCACTCCATTACCTAATAATTTTGGCCTCTTAGAATATGAGTAGACATGAGTGATCTCTATGGTGAAAAGTCCAGAAAATGTGTCAAGGTTTTCTTGTGGGATAATTCACTGGAAGCTCATCATGACCTTGTACCACCGCAGAATTCCGTAGATCAAAGCTAACACAAAGCAGGTCTCTATGATAGCATTCAAATGAATGACTTAGTGAAAATCTAAAAGAAACACTTTAAAAGGTTTTGTTTTGTTTTTTTTTAATTTTTCATTTCTTGGAAAGATAGAGTGAATCTCTGTTGCATGTCATACTTAAAGAATAAACATGGCCAGGCTCAGTGACTCACACGTGTAATCCCAGGACTTTGGGAGGCCGAGGCAGGTGGATCATGAGATCAGGAGACAGAGACCATCCTGGCTAACATGGGCTAACACAGTGAAACCCTGTCTCTACTAAAAAATACAAAAAATTAGCCGGGCGTGGTGGCGGGCGCCTGTAGTCCCAGCTACTCGGGAGGCTGAGGCAGGAGAATGACCTGAACCCGGGAGGTGGAGCTTGCAGTGAGCCAAGATCGCACCACTGCACTATGGACTGGGAGACAGAGCGAGACTCTGTCTCAAAAAAAAAAAAACAGAATAAACATGACTGCAAACTCACTGTGTGCCCGCTCTGCATACGCATTTCGTTTGACCTTTACAATAACCTCCTGAGTTTAGTATCCTTATTCTCATTTATAAATGAGGAACTGAAGCTTAAAGATTTAAGAAGTGCTCCCAAAGCCACACAGTAAGTGGCAAAACCAGGATTCAGAGTCTATAACCTTAACCTATATCAGTATCACCGGTGCCATTAATAGTTGAATCTGATTATGTTTCGAGAAGATTCATAGATTGACACCTTATTCTTATGACAGTGCCCTCTACTTATCCCTCATTCATAATGAATTAAGATTCCAAAAACAGAGGCATTTCGGATGACTCATATGACACGATGTAGATAATGCTTTTCACAATTTAATGTGCATACAAATCACCTGAGAATCTTATTAAATGCAAATTCTGATTCAGTAGCTCAAGAGTGAGTTAGAAGATTCTGTATTGCTAGCAAGCTACCGGGTGAGGCTGATGAAACCAATAAGTACCAATGTCCTTATTACATTTTAAATAACAAGGACATAAAGAAAAAGAGAAAACCAGTATGAGAAGACCTGAAAAAAAGAGTTTCAACTAAACAGCAATTGAGCTTTAACATTTTCTGCTTCCTAAACTTTTTCATGCTTATCTCACAGGACTGTTTTCTTTTCATGATTAAATTGGATAGTGCTTTGTAAAGCACTCACAAAGAAAACAAAATGACTTATGTTGCTATCATTGTTAACACGAAGCTCAAACTTCTTCAGTTCAATGTCTCAAAGCCTACATAGATCTCATAAATATTGTTGCTATAAATACATTTATCAGACAAATTGTCCTGCTCTGTTCTATGCACATGTGGTGCTGAGATTGTATTGAATTCAATGTGTTTGCTCAACCACAGAATAGATAGGATCCATAACTTTCCTTACCCAAGAGGTCATTTTCAAAAGCTTCCTATGAAATTTTAGCCTGAGAGCACAATATTGCTTTCTCCGGATATCTTTTCTCAATTTTATATCCTTGGGTCCTTTTTTTTTTTCTTTTTATGACCTGTGAGTGTTTTAACAACACTGTTTTCTTCAACCAATAAAGTCTGTCGACAGTGTTGGGCTCCTTCCCCACTTTCCCCAACTCTCACTAACTAGTAGCCTAAGCTGAGAAGGCTACCAAGTATGAGCTGGCTCTGCTTTTCTGAACACCCTTGTCTCCCAGGGACAGATAGGTTTGCCAGGATCTGGCACTTCAGATAGCTTTAGTGGAACGCTAATTGTTTTGGGAACCTTGAAAAAGTCATGATTTATTTATGAAGAGAAGCCTGCTTCTCTTTCTCCTTTGAAATCCAACCAACAATGATGCATTCATTAAACAGATATGTATTGAACAGTCAATGCTAGGCCTTGTATGTGATGCTGGGGACACAAAGATGAATGAAACATAGTTTATGGGGTGGCCTTGGTAATCCATCCTACCAGGTTAATGTACACACTCCATTAGTTTTTAGACTTCTGATCATCCCTGGGATTCATTTCTTCCTTTATAAATGATTCTTTTGAAGCTTACATATGACAGCATTTATAATGTGCCTTTCTCAATGTTTAGTTATAGCATATTTCTAAAATAGGTGGTCTTGGGTTTCCTAAGGAGCCCTATATTCCATCTCATTGAGATCTGGACGAGCTGGAGAATCTGCTAGATTCAATACAGTATCACATTCTGAATGACAGAGTTAGGCACAGGATGACTTCCAGAGTGAGGTCATTTTTAAAATTATTTTGTTTTATGTCTAAAAAGTTCACCTTCTCTCCAATAAAACCCTGAGATCCTTGGGGAAAGTATCAGTGCAGACTTAATGAGTCCTAAGCATCAGCAGATACTTGTGGAATGGAACTGAGTGATGCTAGCATTTTCAGGATTAAAAATTTAGTTCACTGTGTTTAGGATGAAGCCTAGTCAGAGTGAATTACACAGGGATCATGTTTTATTTGAAGAATATGTTCTTGGAGACCTCAAGTAGTTTAAGGTCTTAGTGGATTTTTCCATAAGGCTAATAAGGATGGCCAGAGTTTATTTGCAAGCTTTAAGGGACATTACCTTAGCACAGTATACTAAAGAGCTCACCATTCATTCAGCCAGCTTTGAAGTTATGAAATTCTTGACAAATGTAACAAAAACTTGTGTATCGCATTATTTTTAAATTGCAAATAGTGTAAGACTTGATTATTTATAGGGTCCTATTTCAAATTTGCATACAAAATGTGGCTTCACTTTGCAAAACTCAAAAGAAACCTCTTAGGCAATATTTTGGTGTGGTCAAGATAGTGATAAGAAGATATCAGAAAACATCTATCAACTTGTCATGGCATTATTTTACTTCATCAGGACATTGCCCCTCAGCTGCTATGGTAAATTTTAACATTAGATTTTCCTGGCCCAATTTCTAATAAATAAAATGTTGAGCAGCAGGCAAAGCTGCCTGTTTGCAAGGACAATATTTCACATTGTGTGCCAGTCTAAAGTACTAGTTACTAAAAATCAAATTAGCGGGAAGAGCTACTCATATCCTTGTTAGGGACATTGATTGGTTGTCCCTTATTTTTCTGTTGTGCTGATAGAGAATTTAGGGTTAAAGCATTAGGGATCTTTCTACCCACACTGTTTTAATAAATACAATTTATCCTGAACCCACATTGATATAATTTGTAGATAACATTGGCACATCAACATGAACAGTTAACAATATCCTAAGTATTCATCATTAAATTTGATAAGTTAGAAATCTGCATTTATGTTATTGTTTAACTGCCAAGAATGTAGAAAAATCTTTTTTGCAATAAGAAATAGAGATCTCAGTTTGAATCTTTAGCTATATGCTGAGGGGTATAGGAGAAGTTACCTAAAATATCTGAGATATTTGGGTCAAGTTAAAAATAGAAACTATAAGCACCTTTCAAAGTTGTTGTAAAAATGAGTGATAACATATGTAAAATGCCTAGTACCCTGCTTAGTCAATAGCAGGTACAAAATAATTGGTAGTCACATTGAGAAAATTGTGTAGATAGATAGATGAGATAGAGATAAATACATAGATAGATAAGATATAGATAGATCAGTGAACATTAAGCACATCTTACAGTTTACACTTATTCAGTTTATTATTATTATTATTATTGAGACTCTACTATGTCCCAGATACTTAGGTGCTAGATATAAAGCAGTAAAAGCACAAAAACCTCTGCCCTCAAGGAATTTACTATCTGGTGGAGAGAGGCCGGCAGCAAACATCTAACTAAATAAAGTGCATTGTGCATTAATCATGATAGGTACTATGGATAAGGCTACCAAATGTCCTGATACACATGGGAAGTTACAGTTTATGCCAAGTGTCTGGATATCATTATTAATAGTATCCCTTTCATTCATTCTTAGTGGTGTTCCAGACTGGACAATAAGTCATGTGGTTAGCTCTGTTGGTTTGCTAGGGCTATGTTGTCTAGCCAAGGTTCTTAAAAGAAACAGAATAGACTATGTATACAACGAGAGAAAGAGAAAGAGGTTGATTTGTTATGGGAATTGGCCCACATGATTATGAAGACCAAAAAGTCCCATGAGACGCCACCTGTAAGCTGGAGAACCAGGAAAGTCAGTGGCATAATCAAGTTGGAGTCTGAAAGGGGCACTGGTGTAAGTTCTGGAGTCCAAAGGCCTGAGAACCAGGATGCTCAAGGGCAGGAGAAGATGGAAGCCCCAGCTGAGGAAGAGAAGGAACTTACCCTCCTATGCCTTCAGATTCCTGCCTTCAAAGGACTGGATGATGTCCACCCACACTGGTTAGGGTGGGTCTTCTTTGCTCAGTCTACTGATTTGAATGCTATCTTCTGGAAACAGACACACCAAGAAATAATACTTGACCAGCTATCTGGGTATCCCTTAACTCAGTCAAGTTGACGTACAAAGTTCACCATCATAGGCTGCCATAACAAAATATCACAGACTGAATGGCTTAAGCAACAGAAATTACTGGCCTCGCAGTTCTGGAGTCTGGACATCCAAGATCAGAACTCCTGACAGAACTGCCAGCAGCATCTTTCCTTCTGAGACCTCTCTCCTTGACCTTCAGATGGCTGCCCTCTCATAGCATCCTCACCTGGCCTTTCCTCTGGGCTTGGACATCACAGTATCTCTTTCTCTTTTAAGGCCACCAATCATGTTGGATTAGGGCCTCACTCTAATGGCCTCATTTTAACTTAATTACCTCTTTAGAAACATTATCTCCAAATATAATCTGAAGTACTGGGAGTTGGAACTTCACTAAATGCATGTGGTGGGGAGGGCGGGGGGGAGCGGAATACAATTTAGGCCATAACATTAGCCAGCCTATGGGGTGAAATAAAATGGGAATAGGAAGTCGTTTTGTGAGGACACGGTTTTAAGTAGGACTGTGAGAGAAGGCCTCGCTGAGATGGTGGCACTGGAAAAAAGAACTGAAGGAGGTAAGGGAGAGATCTTGAAGATTTTTGAGAAGAGACATTTCAGGCACAGTGAACAGCAAGTGGCAAGGCAAGAAATTAAGAGAGGAAAATAGGGGAGGAGACAGACAGATGAGATTCAGGGGTAGCGGTGGTGGGGGAAGGGAGGGTTGTGCACACATCATTGCTCATTACAGGAAATTTAGCTGTTAGTCTCAGTGACGTGGAAAGTCATCGGTTATTCAATAGACATGTGATTAATTGAAACAAAAACTGGATAATATTTATTTTTAGTTCTTTGTGAATGCTCAGCCTCAACTGATATTTACCTAATACTAGCAATACAGAATCTAGAACATGCCAATTTCACACAAGTAGAAATCCACTCCATGGTAGTGTGTGGTGGATTAATTTGCCTGGGATGAGTGAGTTTGGCAGTAATTAAAAACAAAAAACAAAAAAATCTACCAGTACTAATAGGAAGGCACCGTAAGTAGAGTCCCCTGTCTTACATTTTGGGGATTCTGTGTGTCTGCAGTAGGGAAAGAATATATGGACGTGGCTTAGTTTTATTTTCTCTGGTGTTAATCTATTAACTGATGTGTATATTACTTTTCTAGAGTTACTGTAACAAATTTACACAAAGTGAGTGAAAACAAGAGAAATGTATTCTCTCACAGTTTAGGAGGCCAGAAGTCTTCATCGTCTGCAGGGTAGGCTCTTTCTGGAGGCTCTGAAGGAGAACCTATTCGTGTCCCGCTCCTGGTCATTACGGGAAATCCTTGGCATTTCTTGGCTCTTAGCTGGCTTCCCTTCAGTCTTTGCCTCTGTCCTCACGTGGCCTTCTTCCCTCTCTGTGTGTCTGTCTTCTCCTTCCAGAAAGATACCAGTTTGAGTATAGGGCCCATCCTAAACCAATATAACTTTATATGAACGAATTGCATTTGCAAAGATTCTATTTTCCAAATAAAGCCACATTCTGAAGTTCCAGATAAACGTGAATTTTTGAAAGACACAATTCAAACCAGTTACAATGTCCATGTGTAAACAACCAGAGGAGGATAGAAAAGTTAAATTCCTACAGGGGCCAGGTAGCTACTGTAAATGAGTTAAGTGAATCAAGATGAATAGCACTTGACTTGTCTCTTAGTGTTAGGGTGTGATCGGCAACAGAGGAAACTGGCAAACCCAGCATGCATGTCCTGTGTGAGAGGGGCAGCTCCTTACCAGGCCCATCCAATTGCTGCCATATAGAAATGCAGACAGAAGGTTCCCAGATCGTCCAGTTCCTCCTCAGAAGCCAGAAATCCAACGTTTTAAGTGGAATCTGTGTATTTTTAGTTGTTGGTCCAGTTAGTTTAAAAAAAAAAAAAAATGTGTGAGCTAAAAAGCTCCAACCCTAGCCCACCAGGAATCAGCTTGCAATATCAAAAATCTACAGTTCTTAAGAAAACCTATCTGGCATCATATTTTCCCAAAGCAGAACAGTGGTTCTGAGGTTTGGCCTCTCATTAGAGTTACCTGATGCAGTTGGTCTGCAGTGATCAGGCATGGCTAATTTTTTAAAGCCACCTTGGTGATTCTGATGAGCAATCATAGCGAAGTAACGGATATTCACAAGATTGTAAAGACTCTGCTTCTTTGACAATTCAATTTGATTTTCTTCCCAGAGACCTGGCACAGGGTCTACCTTATAATATATACAATACTTATTGGTTAAATTAATGAACAAATACTTTCATTGAATATAAATACGTTGTTAAAAGATGTAAATTAAATACCATGACCCAAAAGAACTCACGAAAGGAAAGTACTATCTCACATTGAAAATTATAATGGATTATATGTTATTTCTTCTGGCATTTGAAGCATGTTGCAGAAACGTTTACTTCATTCATCTCCCAACTTCCTTGAGATTAGTGTCATCTATTATTAGCCCCATTTTTCAGATGAAAGAAATTGGATCTCCTAGTGCGGCTTTCTCCTAAACCACATTATTATTTTTTAATACCACCAGGAATTTGACGGATGTCCTACTGCAAAGAGGTAGCATTTCTAGCAATGGAATGAAAGACACCACGTTTTCAGGACTATATTCAAGACAAGATGGGTCAAGAAGCTTAACTGAAGAGGCAGAGAAGGAAATTAAAACCATGCCACAAAGTGAAACGAATTTTCTGTAGCTAAAAACTACACAATTAGACTCATCCAATAAGTGTTCCATTTTGTGGAGCCATTGTTAGTGCAGTAGAGAAGTCAGAATGTCAGATCCAGGAGTTAGACAGATGAACAAGTGTTCACATTCCTGATACCGCCACTTACAAACTGTGTGCATCTCTACCTTCAATTCCTCTGCTCTAATTCGGCCTTCATAATGTTATCTGCCACAAGTGGGGCTCTTGTGAAGGTTAAATGGTATGATGCTTGTAAAGTACTTGGCACATGGAAGGTTCTCTCTGTCTTAGTGTTGTTAGAGCACTGCATTTTAGGCATTATTTGTCTGCATCTTTTCTTAGAGCAAAACCATGTTCAAGATGAAATTCAGAGGACTTTCTTGTTCTATTGTTTAATTCATTTCTTGTTCTATTGTTAATCCTTCCCCATTAGATTATACATTTCACAAGAGCAAGGACTCTATTTGTTTTCACCAGTGCCAAATAAGTGCTCAATCAATGTTATTGAATAAAGCATTACATGATATCAGTCCTCTGCTAAAAAAATCCTCCTCCATTTTCTCCTTATTTCACTCTGAGTAGAAGCCAAAGCTCTTAGAGTGGACTATGAGATCTGCAGGATTTTATACTTAGAGAAAATAAATAGAATGAACAAAAGGAAACAAGTGACTTTTTTTCCTGAAAATCCTTTCAAACATGTTATTAAAAGGCAGTGGTCAGGTGATTGGCCAGTCATAAAATGAACAGAGTAGCCTAGACAATACCTAAGAATATATACTAGTTACTGTGGGTGACACTGGAGGAGAAGATTCATTATATAATGAACACTCCAACAAGAAAATACACCTTGTAATCCCAAATCCTATTAAGAATTTGTAAATTTTATTTGTGGTCTCTTGCCATCAGAAGAATCAACCCTACTCAACTGTTGCTTGCTTTCTGATTTTAAAGGCATGATTGGCTTATCCCAAAGAAAACTTTGAAGTTAAACACTTGATTGTTAAAAATGTTTCAACCCGGTGCCTCACACCTGTAATCCCAGCACTTTGGGAGGCCGAGTTGTGCAGATCACTTGAGGTCAGGAGTTTGAGACCAGCCTGGCCAACATGGTGAAACCCCATCTCTACTAAAAATACAAAAATTAGCTGGGTGTGGTGGCAGGCACTTGTAATCCCAGCTACTCGAGTGTCTGAGGCAGGTGAATTGCTTGAACCTGGGAAGTGGAGGTTGCAGTGAGCCCAGATCACATCACTGTACTCCAGCATGGGTGACAGAGCAAGACTCTGTCTCAAAAAAGAAAAAAAAAAGGCTGGGTGTGGTGGCTCATGCCTGTAATCCAGGTACTTTGGGAGGCCAGAGTTCAAGACCAGTCTGGCCAACATGGCGAAACCTCATCTCTACTAAAAATACAAAACTTAGCCAGGCATAGTGGTAGGCACCTGTTATCCCAGCTACTTGGGAGGCTGAGGCAGGTGAATCATTTGAACCCAGGAGGCAGAGGTAGCAGTGAGCCAAGATCACGCCACTGTACTCCAGCCTGGGCAACAGAGTAAGACTCTGTCACACAAAATAATAATAATATAATAATAAGAAGAAGAAGAAGAAGAAGAAATAAAACCTCAATTAAAAAATATAAAAATAAATATGGGTTATTTGTGTTAGCTTGATGAAAAGAAATAGTACATTAGGTTTAGGTTATATTCAAAAAGATACTGCTGTCATTTTTGATAATTTCCTTTTTGTTTTGGGTGCTTACCAGGTGAGATCAAAAAGGCAAGGTGTCTGGGTGAGGTGGTTCACACATGTAATCCCAGCACTTTGGGAAGCTGAGTGGGGAGAACTGTTTGAGCCCAGGAGTTTAAGACCAGCCTGGGCAACATCGCAAGACCCCATTTCTACAAAAAAAAAAAAAAAAAAAAAACTGGGGCATGGTGGTGTGTGCCTGTAGTCTCAGCTACTTGGGAGGCTGAAGCAGGAGGATCACTTGAGCCCAGGAGTTCCAGGATGCAGTAAGTTGTGATCAAGCTGCTGCACTCCAGCCTGGGGGAAAGAGCAAGATTCTGTCTCAAAACAAACAAAAAAAGCAGAGGCTCAGTGATGTTGTTACTTTTCCAAAGTCTTACAAACAAAAAGTGGCAGCACTTAGATTCAAACGAGTTCTCCTGAACCCTAACGTTCCGAATCTTTCAATCATAAATGGTAGCTTTAATGTGCTTGCAAAAACATTTTTAGTTTCCTATTTCACGTTCTCTATTAGCTATTTTCAAAACACCAGTTTTTAAAATGAAATTGCGTTATTTACATTGTTTACAGTGCAATGAAGTATTCACTTAGTCGATGACTGTACCTTAGTTTGCGGAACAGACCATACCGGTTGCTAATAGTGCATGACCATATAATTTACCATTTAAACAAGAACATTTTTGAACATGAAAAGGGGGTGCAAACTATGAGATGTTAGGACAACTCTCATAAACTGGCAGTGTCCTGGACAAACTAAGAGGTCTTGTCACCCTATTTATAAGGAACTCCAGATAATTTCCAAGCCCCACACAAAGGATAGCCCTGTAGAAGTAGTTTTGGCAATTTGTTCAGAGGAGCAAGGGAAAATTGGGGTTCAGTGATCAATCTTAAAAGATCCCAAGAAAAATTGATGCCTTTTCCATGTTGTTTTCTGCTAGTATTCTCTGGCTAGTTCTGCCAGTAGAGCAGAGAGGTGACATAAACAAACACACTTAGTAGCGGCTTTATAGAAAGCATTACCGCCTTTGACCTTCCAGTTGTTTGCTAACATCTGCCTCAGATAACATGCAATATTATTCTGCACTCAACTGACCAAAACTCTTCTCTAAATGTTTTGTGAAGGACACAGTCAACACCAGGTTAAAGAAGATTAAATAGGACCCTGCCTTGATTGAGAGAGAGACTGAATCAGGGGTAGAGACAGACAGAAACAGGGCAGAAAAAGAGAGACAGACAGACAGAAACAGGGCAGAAAAAGAAAGGAGAGACACAAACAGAGATGTAGAACAGTGAGACAGAGAGACATCAAGCCAGAGAAACTCAGGGACAGAGAAGAAGAGGGAGACAGAGAGACAAAGATAAAAGCAATGGCACAAAGACTAAGACAGAGTGAGACAGAGACAGAGATAGCGAGATGCAAAGGCTGGCAGAGAGTAGCATTAATTTTATGAGAAACAGGTGGCCACTCTAAGTAGCGTCAAATTCACTCCATTTGCATTTGGCATCTGTAGATTGTTTTCAGCAAATTCAAGCACCTTCTAGCTGCCTTCTTTTGAACCGATAGACAAACTAATTCTTTTATAATCAAGCATAACAAAATAGGTCAATTAAGAAGATCATTTTCTGCCTCCCAAGTTCAAAAAGTTACAAAATGAAATGTAGGTATTTTCCTCATATTCAGTCACGAACAATGTTGCTACTTTTCTTAAAAGTGAATGATTTGGGACTGACTGCAAGATCCAATAACAACTGCATGGTTGGGCAGCAATTATCTGCAAGAATTGTTACCAGCATATGAACCCCAAGTTATTTGGGGCCTTGTATTTTCAGGAATGAATTTGAAAATACTAAATGAATTCTGAGTGTATCTGTTTGTGTGTGTAGTCATGCTAGTATTTATGAACTGTAAGTCCACTTTAAAAATAGGCATCATAGTATTAGGTTGGGGCAAAAGTAATTGTGGTTTTTGCCATTATTTTTCAATGGTAAAAATCACAGTTACTTTTGCCCGAACCTAATAAGTTCACATCTGCAACTAGTAAAAAAATATACTCCCTCTTCCCAGCATCCATGACACTGGTAATGAATCAGCTTGTCACTGGTTCAAAGAAGAACACAGATGGGATCACAGTACCCCTGAAACTCCTGGTGATTTTGGTGTTGTTTTGTTTTTTGAGACGGAGTGTCACTCTGTCTCCAGGCTGGAGTGCTGTGGCACAATCTCTGCTCACTGCAACCTCCACCTCCTGGGTTCAAGCAATTCTCCTGCCTCAGCCTCCTGAGTAGCTGGGACTATGGGCGTCCGCCATCACGCCTGGCTAATTTTTGTATTTTTAGTAGAGACGGAGTTTCAACATGTTGGCCAGGATGGTCTGGATCTCCTAACCACGTGATCAGCCCACCTTGGCCTCCCAAAGTGCTAGGATTACAGGCATGAGCCACCTTGTTCAGCCTGATTTTTGTCGTAGTTATTGATTCATGGGAAGACACCAGATCTGTGGAAACGTTATTTGCCATTTTCTTCCACCAGACTTCCACAGGCTTAAAATCTCCAAAGAAAAATATTGTCTGTGTTTCAAAAGCACAAAATAGAAGCTGATCAGGACTGTGAATTAATGGAGTACGAGCCATTATTTCCAAGTCAACCCACGGGAAATAGAAGTTTTTGCTATCTGCTGTACCGCAAAAAGCAGGAAGATAAGAATAATTCTCATTATGGTGAAATTACCACTTTTATTGCCACTGTCAGTACTTGTTGAATTCATAATTCATGGCCCATCGCTCAGCACTGACACATGACATTGACATGTGATGGCATTTCTTGTGTAACAGAAAAAGCAGCCAGTGAAGAATGACCACTTGCATACACCACTACTGAGGTCTGCATGACCAGAAAAATGGAGCAATCAAGATGACGATGGGCTGATGTGTTTTCAGTAACGACAGGCATTGTAAGATAAAACCTTTCCAATTGGTGAAAACGAATGCATTTTCATTTAGTTTGAGCACATATTTACACACTTACTTTTTATTCTTTTTGTATTGCTTCATTTTATCATCTTTGAAGTACTCGTATACTAGTAGTTTGGTTTGACTTCTAGATGCAGAGATATAGGAGTTGGCTTGAGTTTGAATGATCTTTGAGCTCAGTGATTTATGTAGCCAACTAATTTAAGATATTAATCTGCCCATTGTAGGGAGCAATAAACATTAACTTTAAATTAAAGTGATATGGATCACTCAACAAATATATATTAGTACCTAATATATGTAATACACTGTGTTATTGTTAATAATCGAAATAGGATAAGACACCTTTTCGTCTTATGTAGGTATTTTTGCGCAAAATATCTCTAATGCAACCTTCCCTGGCCACCATATTTAAAAATACGTCTTTCGCCATCCTATTTCTTACCCGTATCCACCAACAGAAGTCTCTAGGCCCTATCCCTGCTTTCTATCTGACATGCTTTATAATTTGCTATGTATTTTGTTGTTTTTTCCTTCCTAACCATAGTGTAAGGTTTGCTAAAATAGAAGTTTTTTGGTTGGCTCATTCAGTACGTTATTGCCAGCATCTGAGACAGTTCCTAGCATATAGTTAGCACTCAACAAATGCTTTTAAATGAGTTAATTCATCAACAAACAGAATCCCCCCCTCAAGGAATTCTGGATTTAGTGACAGAAACTGACAAATAAATTCTGCAGTGTCATAGGTATTATAATACATGTGGATGGTTAGATTCTGGACAGCAGGGATTTTTTTTCGATGTAACCACTGTATATTTATAGTTCTACAAAGAACATCATTTATAATGCTTATAATATATATGTTATAAAGAATGCTTTTTGGACAAATAAATATGACATGAAAAGTAATTAATTTTTCATCTCTTTTTGTATTGCTTTGTTTTATGGTCTTTAAAGTGTTATGTTAGTATACTAATAGTTTGGTTTGACTTCTAGATGAAGAGATACAGGAGTTCACTTAATTTTGTTATTTTTTTTTTTTGAACTTCCAGTTTTTATTTTTTAAACATCATTTAACAAGAAAAGCATTCAACCAAATTAAAACGAATTAGGTTGGATTAATTTACAATAAAATTAAAATAATCAACTTAAAATATCAGCCCTTCTATTTAGGACCAAGGAGGCCAATAGTTCCTATTTAAACAGCAGAATTGCACCATTATTTTTACCTATATTTGATGGCACAAAAAAATAAAATTCTTACAACTTCCACAGACACCCTCCCCGCGCTCCAGAGTAGAGTTCATACAATTGCATCTTATGTCAGTACTCAGGCTTTTGAAAATCATCTTACATTTTGAAATATAATACAACTACTCTGGTAACAAGAATACTTTTAAAACAATTCTTATAGAAAACAACTAAAACAATTCTTTTTTTTTTTTTTTTTTTTTTTTTGAGACGGAGTCTCGCTCTGTCGCCCAGGCTGGAGTGCAGTGGCCGGATCTCAGCTCACTGCAAGCTCCGCCTCCCAGGTTCACGCCATTCTCCTGCCTCAGCCTCCCGAGTAGCTGGGACTACAGGCGCCCGCCACCTCGCCCGGCTAGTTTTTTGTATTTTTAGTAGAGACGGCGTTTCACCATGTTAGCCAGGATGGTCTCGATCTCCTGACCTCGTGATCCGCCCGTCTCGGCCTCCCAAAGTGCTGGGATTACAGGCTTGAGCCACCAAGCTTAGATAATTGTGTGGTGCATTAGACTGCTCAAAGAAACAACAAAGATGAAAAATAATGTACAAGAATTGTAGTCCCTTGTTTATAGAAACCATCCAAATAAAATATTTTCCCTAATTTTTCTTGCTTCTTATAATTGATTAGCAGAGATGAATTACAAGAAGCAGAATGCACCATTTTTTGGTTCTTGGTTGTAGCTGCCAGCTTAGGAGTTCATGACTATAAATATAAAGCAAATATGATTATACTCACAAGTTCTGGAAGGGGAAAAAACGTGGATATCTCTAAAGTGTTTCTCTATCTTTGTTTTCAAGTCATGACAGAAAAAATTCACAGCAATTTAAAGGATGCTGAAAGACTAAACACAAGCCTACTAAAATAGAGATTAATTTTACCTATTACGTTCCTATAGTAAAAATTGTAATAAGCATGATATTGTATTAAGTAACATTCTATAGCAAGCTGTGGGAGCAAATACAACATTTAACAGATGCATTTACAAACCAGGCATGGTAGCCTTTGGACAGAACATCTTATTTTCACACTCTTGAACATGTAACCTTTAAAAAAACCAAAAGGAATATGTAATTTATGACAGCTAGCCAGGCACTTAATTTGGGGAAAGAGAAGGATTTTGAGGTAAACTGAAATTATTTTGACTTAATTTTGAATCCTCTCATTAGGCTCAGTGGTTTATGTAGCCAGTTAATTTAAGATATGAATCGTTGTAGGTGGCAATAAATATTAACTTAATAAATTAATAAAAACAAAGAGTGTTTAGTCTCTGTGAGGGTAAATGTCCTACATACTAAGGCAGTTTGGAGATTGATTCACCTTCACCATCAATTTTCTTTTAGTGTGATTGGCTGGGGAATTCAGTCCCACCCCCTCATTCTGTCGGTGTCATCCTTAGTAGAGTGCCTTCACACACAGCTATCTATTTAGGGGATCGCTTCACTCACACACCGTGAGGAAGCATAGATGCAAATTCTAAATGCATCTGCTAATTACAAGTAGCAAATCTGCACATACTGAGACAGTCATATAAGATACATAGTCTGATTTCATGCTTTCAGTAGATAGTGATTGAATGTTTTATATAGTAAGCACTGTGCAACATACTGTGAATTCAGTAATGAATAAAAAAATACAATTTCTGATTTAATTGTATGGTGGGGTATACATTTACTATCTTATGCATTTTCTACTCATCCCATCTACTTTTTGCCCCTCTATTCCTCTGCCCTGGCTTTCTTTTAAATTAACTAAATATTTTATGTATTCCATTTCAATTCCTCTACTGGAGTTTTGACTCTACCTTCTTATATTATTTTTTACTGTTTCCCTTGTATCTAGGGATTTCGGCATGTCTCCTTCATTTGTTATAGACTATCTTGAGTTCCTATGGTATCACTTCATGTAAAATGTAAGCATCGTGCATTAAAATTCCATTGATCATCCCCCAATCTTCATGTTATTGTCAGAAATTTTACGTCTACAAATGTAATAAACTCCACAATACTTTTTTGTTTTACACAAAGAAAGTAGGAAAGGAAAACAGGACAATACATTTATTCACATATTTTCAATTTCCTGTGCTCTCTATTTCTACCTGTACAGTCAAGTTTCCATATTATGCCATTTAACCTCGGCCTGAGGACATTCCTTTAGCATTTCTTGGAATGCAAGGCTTTTAGCTATGAATTATCACAGATTTGTTTTATCTAAAATTATCTTTATTTCAACTTCATTCTCAAAAATATACATAAAATTCTGGGTTGATAGTCTCTGTATTCCGCTGAGAACTTTAAGGATTCTATTCCACTGTTTTCTGGTGTTTTTGATGAAAAATTATTCTTACATTATATAACCCCTGTATGTACGGGTCCTTTTCTTCTCTTTTCTTTTTAAAGCCTTTTTTCATTTTTGATTTTCAGCATCTTGCCTACAGCTATGTGTGATTCTTCTTTTATTTATCTTCCTTTGGTTCAACAGGTTTCATTTGTGTTTTAAAACATATGTGGAATATTTTGGTCATTATTGCTTCAAAATTTTATCTCACCTGTCATTATGTTCTTTATACCTATGTTGGACTTCTTGATATGATGCACAGATGAGTAAAGATCTTTTTATTTTTAAATCTTTTTCTATTATTCGGATTTCTTCCTTTTCATCTCTATTCAAGCTCATAATCCTTTCTTCCGTAGTTCTCAGTCTGCTGCTAAGTCCATCTAATGAAGTTTTCCTTTTACAATTTTCTTTTTATTTATGGAATTTTCATTTAGTTCCCTTTCGTAGTTTAATTTCTCTTCTGAATTTTTTATTTATCTACTTATTATAACTATCTTTAACATTATTTCTTACAAATTACAACATCTGTGCTATCTAATGTCTGTTTTTATTGACTCCTCTTTTTTCCTGATTATGAGTCACATTTGTTCTGCTTTCTCATGTGTCTAGTAATTTTTTTTATAGTTCAAGCGATGTCATTAGGATACATCGTAAGGAGTTTGGATCATGTTGCCTTCCTTTAAAATATATTGAATATTGTTTAGAAGCATTCCACAGTTCGGCAGCTCTTTTTGGTCTTTCTAGCGTTAGGCCTATTCTTTGATAGGATTGGTCAACTTTAGTGATTACTTCAGTGATACACTGTGGCCCTTACTCTAGGAAATTATCCTTACTCCCAAAATGGTTTTTCTGAGTTCTCAGGGCAATGCCAGAGGTGCTCCGTGAAGGTTTGTTTGGAAGGGTTGGCAGGGCTAGAACTCCAACACCTTGCAGCATTCCAGCTCTACAATGCTTGTGTTATTTCATTCCATTCTCAGGCCTGCCTGCTAAGCATTATAAAGCCTTACCCTGAGCACGCATATCCCAGCCCTTAGTCAGTAACCCACATGTAATTTCACACAAATTTCCCACCTACCAGCTACCCACAGAATACACACACATCAATTCTCTCTTTGTCCTGGTGTACAAATTCCAGCCACTTCAGGAGCCTGGAACTCTAATCTCTGCCACTTCAGCTCAGTGACTATGAGCTCCACCTCCCTGAACTACGGAAGGAACATGTCACGAGGCAGGGAGAGCCAGGGCATTTGTGAAGCACATGTCTGGGGTTTTTCTTCTCTCAAGCATCACAGTTCTACACTGCTTATTGTTTGATTCTTGGAAAGAGTTGCCTCATGTAGCTTGTCCAGTTATATGTTTCCTTACAGTGGTATAGAATATCCAATAACAGTGTGGCGATTCCTCAAGGATCTAGAACTAGAAATACCATTTGACCCAGCCATCCCATTACTGGGTATATATCCAAAGGATTATAAATCATGCTGCTATAAAGACACATGCACACGTATGTTTATTGCAGCACTATTCACAATAGCAAAGACTTGGAATCAACCCAAATGTCCATCAGTGACAGACTGGATTAAGAAAATGTGGCACATCTACACCATGGAATACTATGCAGCCATAAAAAAGGATGAGTTCATGTCCTTTGTAGGGACATGGATGCAGCTGGGAACCACCATTCTCAGCAAACTAACACAGGAACAGAAAACCAAACACCACATGTTCTCACTCATGGATGGGAATTGAACAATGAGATCACTTGGACTTGGGAAGGGGAACATCACACACCGGGGCCTATTGTTGGGAGCGGGGAGCGGGGAGGGATAGCATTAGGAGATATACCTAATGTTAATGACAAGTTAATGGGTGCAGCACACCAACACGGCACATGTACACATATGTAACAAACCTGCACGTTGTGCACATGTACCCTAGAACTTAAAGTATAATAATAATAAAAGAAGAATATCCAATAACATTTATTCTGTAAAGGCTAGAAGTAGACATCTTCCATCTTCCATTTCAGTAAGGAAGACGTGTTAAATATGTAATTGTATCATGAATTGTTTTAATTATACTTGCTATGAAGGAGAAACATAGAAAACTATGGGCATCTATAGTGACTGTTCATAATCTAGTTTGGTTTACCCTATAAGGTTTCCCTCAAAAGTTATCATTGAACTGAAATCTCAGGGATGAACAGGCATTAACTAGATGAAGAGAAAGTAAAGTAAAAGTTTAGATACAGATAACAGCATGTGAAAAGGATCCGAGACAGTCGGAAATATGGTATACTCAAATAAGTGAAACAAAATGAGTATCTAATATTTGTTTGGACTGCATTATGTGGCTGTCACTGTGCTAAATGCTTTATATATTATTTCATCTGATCCTAACTTTTTGAAGTTGATAGTGTAACCTGCCCATTGGGTTCATTTTGCCTGCTGCCCAGATAGAGCTGATTTATGAAGACAAGTACATTGCAGTAAAATGTTTAATTCATACCGAGCCGGCTGAGCCAGAGACCCAGAGTTTTATAATTCCTCAAATCAGCCTCCTTGAAACTTCAGAGGCTAGGGTGTTTCAAGGATAGTTGGTGGGTAATAGAAAGGGTGCTGCTGACTGGTTGGGGATGCAATCCTAGGGGTATGGAAAATGATCCTCATTCTGAGTTGGCGTCTGGGTGGGGTCACAGGACTGGTTGGCATGTCTGGGTGAAGCCATTCATTGTCAGAAATGCAAAAACTTGAAAAGACATCTCAAAAAGCCAATCTTAGATTCTACAATAGTGATGTTATCTGCAAGAGTAACTGGGAAAGTTATGAATCTCATGACCTCAAGAATAACGGCTGGTAATAGCTTATGGCTACACCTTAGCAGAATTCAGGCTCCTCTCATCCTCCTAACCTGGTGGTTTTTCATTAACTTTACAAAGGCGGTTTAGTTTTGGGGAAGGGCTATTATCATTTAAAGTATAAGCTAAATTTCTCCCAAAGTTAGCTTGGGAAGCAGGAGAGGGAGGAAGTCTTTCTTCTCCTAGGCAAGTTGGAGACACAAGAGGGAAAGTTGGCCAGAGGAAGGTGTGTTTGAACTGAGTTTTAAAGGCCTCATGGGGCTGGGTGCAGTAGCTCATGCCTGTAATCCTGGCACTTTGGCAGGCCAAGGTGGGTGGATCACTTGAGGTCAGGAGTTTGAAACCAGCCTGTCGCTAGTAAAAATGCAAAAATTAGCCAGTCATGGTGGCATGCACCTGTAATCCCAGCTACTCATGAGGCTGAGGCAAGAGAATTGCTTGAACCTGGAGGTTGCAGTGAACTGAGATCGTGCCACTGCACTCTGGCCTGGGCAACAGAGTGAGACTGTGCTTCAAAAAAAAAAAAAAAAAAAAGACTGCACAGAAGTTGAGAATTGGTGAACAGCTGACAAGACTGAGGGAACAGCACATATCCTGGCATGGAGGTTTGAAATGGCATAAAGGGGAGGAGCAGAATGCCTGTGTGGGGAGCTAAAGTAAGACCCTCATGTCCTAGAGGAGTTTACAAAGGAGAGGGTAGTTAGATGTCTGCATCCTTCCAGAAATGGAAAACAGAAGGAAAATATAGGGTGTGTTTTATGTAAACCAGATTTATTTTACAAGTTTAAAAGAAGGGGAACATCACACAGAGGGGCCTGTCGGGGTGGGGGTCAAGGGGAGGGAGATATTAAGGACGTTTATAACATTTTTGTCACCCGACCCTACACACACATGTGGAGCTTAAAACCTAGATGATGGCTTCATAGGTGCAGCAAATCACCATGGCACATGTATGCCTATGTAACAAACCTGCACGTTCTGAACATGTATCCCAGAACTTAAAGGAAAATTAAAAGAAAGCTTACTTAGATATTAATCTAGGAAACGAATCAAGTCTTCTTTAGACATCCAAAGTGAATTTATTTTACTCATTTGCCAGACATTTATTGACATTCTGTTACGTGCCAGACCCTCAACCAGCAGTTGAACAAGACATTTCATACCACATAGGTGTTAAGACCAGAAGAGGGCCTGCTTTGTGAGTTCTAGCAAGAAGGGTGGTGTGGCCAATAGTGGATGGCCCAGAAAACAGGGAGAGTGGCTGCAAATGCTGTCAGAGACTCAGGCAGGGCCAGATCATACTTGGCATCCTTGATAGAAAAACAACATGAAGCTTTTAGGGGGCTTTTAATCAGAGGAATGATCTTCTTTAAATTGTGTATTTACTACTTCATTTTGTCACCCCACTCTACACACACACACGAGTTTTAGCCCGTGGACACTGTTGGTGGGTAAAAGAGCCCCAAAGGAAACTAAATCAGTAGGCTTGTGGTCAGGACTTTTTTTATAATTCCAAGATAAGAATTAGAAAAGGAACAAGTCATACATTTGCCAGATTCGTGTTGTAAAGATGGTAGAACCTCGATTTAAATTGGTTTCTGTGCTGATGGTTTATATTTGACATCTTCCATGCTGATCTGGGGGAAGCTAGTTACCTATTAACATGACATCCAACCGTCTGAGACCTCAGGGTGGGTAAATTGATGCTAACTTGGATAGTTGGCTCCTGACATCAAAAGTTGTTTCAGCAGTTTGCAAGCTCACCCGTCCAACCACTTTTGATTTCTCTTGAGTCCTCTCCAGGTATCTGCTGTCACACATACTGCTCTGTCTATTTCTGGGTTAATGTTTGACAAGCTTGCCTTGCTTCTTCCAGAATTACTCTGTTTGAAAAAGTTCCATTCATTAGTGTCCACATGTAAAAAATGGGAAAGATTGTCCCATCTCTGGCCATATCACTATATGCTAATGAAGCTGCATATTACGGACATTTGTTTTCTCATTTTCAGGAAGGCAAAGGTACTAACAGGCGACTGTGGTGTGAATGACTGATGTGAAGTGTCTATCTCTGCTATAATCAAAGATGGGGAGCAATAACAGAAAATTGTCATGTGAGCCCTTAGTGCTGGTTTGAATATTGAAATTTCAGTCCAGTTAACTCTTCTAGTGATACTGGTTTTATCCCTAATCTAAGGGCCAAAAAAAAAAAAAAAAAAAAAAAAAAAACACCAGATTTTTTTTTATGGCTTTTTTTAAATCTTTTGCCATTCAATAGATACATTTTGTGATTCTGCTTTCACTTGTTCATCATTATCTTCAAAACGATATTTAGAAATAAAAACAAAACTAAATGAGAAGAAAACAAACTTTCTTTTTTTTCCTTCCGGGGTCCCAACCCACTGCCTGTGATTGCCTGAGTGGATGGCTGCATCCCTGATCCTTCCTGCCTGGCTTTTCTGATAATCCCCGCAGCACGTCCCGTTTCTTTCTGCAGACAGCATTAACAGAACTGATCCTGTATCTTCTAGGTTTCCTCTACGCTCAGAACAGCACCAAGCGCAGCATTAAAGAGCGGCTCATGAAGCTCTTGCCCTGCTCAGCTGCCAAAACGTCGTCTCCTGCTATTCAAAGCAAGTTTGTTTTTTTGGTTTTTTTTTCCTCTGAAATTCTTGTTTTGTTTCTTTAGGTCTGCATGCATTGCAGTTCTCTGCTTCTACAAAGAATCAATATATTATATTCTACAAAAGCAACTCTATTGATGCATTCGTGTCTACCTAAATACCCAAGAGAACATTTGGGCTATTAGGAGTCATTTTCCATTTGGCAGACTGACAGCACAGTCTTAGTGACAGGAGTCTGTCCTGCAAAACACTGGGACATTTTTGTTTGATGTGAGGGATGGGGACTAGACTCAAGTAACTGTAGGAATTCCTATTGCTTGCCTTGTTAGCAGAGCAGCTGGACACTTTAACTATATTACCTTGTACATTGTTTGACTCTCATCCACTGGGTCTATAATTTAGACACTGCCAAAATTCAAAAATATCACTAGATTAGAAAAAATATTACAGAGGGTCAAACATTTAAATAAATGGGACTTTTCTTCTTTGCTCATTCTCTCCCTGTATCAGTCAAGATTCTGTAGAAAAACAGAACCAATACATACTCACATGCATACACATAAATATATACATATAATATACATACATACACATGCATATACACACACGTACATATGCATATATGCAAACATATGTAAAGAGATTTATTTGAAGGAATTGGCTCACACCATTATGGGGGCTGGCATGTCTGAAATTCATAGAATATGCTGGCAGCTGGAAGCTCAGGAAGGATTTCTTCAGGAAGCCTCAACTGATTGGATGAGGCCCACCTACATTATTCAGGGTAATCTATGCTTAACTTAATGTCAACTGATTATAGATGTTAAGCACATTGACAAAATACCTTCACAGCAACACTTAGATTAGGGTTTGATTAAATAACTGTGTACTGTAGCCTAGCCAACTTGACAGGTAAGGCTAACCATCACATTCTCCATCTTCTCTTTCTCTCCAAATCTGTGGCATTCTTAAAGAGTAGAAAATAGAGGATATCTAAGGGAAGTCCTCAATTTGTTTTATAAAGATGCTATATAACTTAGAATATACATCTACAAATATTCTCTGTGTACAAACATTCTTTATACACAATTTTTTTCAAGCATCAAACAAGTCTTCGAATCAGAGAAGGTGGTATTCTTTGCTAGTGAGAAAATGGAACATTAAAAATCTAGGTGGAATTCCCTAGGTATTGGGGCTATAACCCACATCTCTGCCTACTCTCTTTTTATAATGCTACAACATTTTGTAGGAACTCATGGATTCAATTAGTGATTTAAAAATATGAATGCCCTAAAATGTCATGGGTCTCCACAACACAAATGAAAAATTACGGAAAGAACCACAAACAACATGATACATTCAGTGAAAAGTGCCAGAATAGAATAGCAATTTGTGTCAATGGCACTGACCAAAGGTGATATATCATCATAATAGGATTTAATTAATTCACTTATTCATTCAACAAATATTTATTATATGTCACTGCCTGCTTCTTGTGCTGGGAGATGGAGCAGTGAATAAAACAGATTAAAAACCAAACCAAAACAAAAAAAGCTCTTCTATCAGAGCTTACATTATATTCTCTGGGGAGAGGAGGCAGAACTAAATAACTTTTATTAGTAATAATCCCATACACATACAAAAATTAAAATTATAGTTTAGATACCTTGCCTTGATTTTTTTTTCTTTCATTGCACACACATGCACACCATCTCACAAATAAAACATATCATCAGCAACCTGGAAGACCATAATCTAGAAAAATGCCAGAGCCCTAATCCTACGTGATATTGAAGCTGCAGGCGCTTTTATTGCCACTATTTGTCAGAGATTGTTGGTTATTAGAGCCATCGCTTTTCTCCTTTCAGGTTGGAATCGAAATTGCCAATTTATCAGATATTTGCTGAAAATATAGTCATTGGTACCATGTAGACAGGTAAAATGTAACTTTCAAATGGATCTCTCTATTCACATAGAGAAGCAGAAAATTGTCATGTTAGCACTCTTCGTGCACCAGCGTCTGATAAAGCCATGCCCCCAAATAAATGTTCACGGAGGATACGATGCAATTTTCAACTAACTGTGAGGCAAAAGGATGTGTTGAGAGGAAAAAAAATAGAAAATTCCAAAAAAAAAGATCAGAATGACTTTAAATACTAATGGGAATGTATAGAACTGGCTGATACTGAACCGACGCTAGACTTAGCTCATGATTTGTGGACCCCATAAGACTCCCGCCTTCTCCTCTTCATCTTTTGCCTTCTCCTCCAGGGTTGGAAAGGTGAATGGTTTATTTATCATGTTTGCAAAAGTCTCTCATGTTCAGGACAGTCAATTTGAAAAGTGCAAAGAAAGATAAGAGCCCACACACATGTGCACACCACACACACACAATCTGCTACCTTGAAGTAACTACAAATAACTAGTAATATCTTTTTTACTGTCAGTGTATATGTACTGATGATATCATATCTATACCAAATTTTTATTCATTTACATGGTATACTTTCATAAATATCAACCCTGCTATTAAAATTTGTTGTAAAATCATTTTTAATGGTAAGCATAATACTACATTCCATAGCGCTAGAATATTGTATTTGACCCCATTCTCTGGCTTTGGATATTTAAATTTTTCCCCTGTTTACCTCCCACTCTCAATATAAATAGCACTATGATAAATGACTCTGTGTATGTAGCTATGCTTTTAAAATTACTTTCCCCTAAATTTTGAATTATTGGATAAAAGAACTGAGTTATCAGAATGTAAGCTTCCCAATGTATGTTACAAAATTTTTCCACAAATTGGCCTTTCAAATATTTTTCAGCAAAGCATACATATTTCTTCTTGAGTTCTTTTGTTATTTAGGCATAATACTCTTAATACTTGGAAATTGTATACCTTTTATAGTCATTTGTCAAATACAGATTTAAACTATTAGTTCTGGTGTTTGTGCCTTAAATGAAAACATTAAAAGAAGCAGCATATGACAAAGATTTTCTGCATGAAGAACCGTAAACATTCTTAAATGTTTGAAAATTAAATGTATTTCTCATTTTTAAAATGTCAAAGGCAAAACTTATAAGTCCCAAACTACCGTGTTGAACCACATATCTTGACTTTGATGTTTGAGAAGACTGTCAGACAAATATCAAAAAACACCACTGTCTTGGAAAGGTATCAGGGATCAACACATATGACTTCAAACACAGGAGGTGATGGATCTATACCATAGCCAATGGCCTTCTCCCATCGAGCCACCTGACTGGTAGTTGAACAAGAGTCATAGATACGATCTAATGAGAATTAATTTAGGCCTTAGAATGTCTTCCTCCTGACACTAATATCGCATCAACCAGGGTAAGAAATGAGACAGGGATAGAGGCAGCAATACCTGGGCTTTGAACAAAGAATTGTCTTGTTCACATTTTTGGCCTATCCCACTATCCCCTAGCCAGCCAATTGCCCACAGCTCTTTGAACCTTCATCCCAGGATGCGGATGAACGCACAGCCAGAGGCAGTATCCTGATCACTATCACTCTGTAGCACTCACTCTGAGCTTCTTACATCATTCATTGGCATCAAGAGCTGCCCAGTTGCTGAAGTTGGAATCTTCTCTCTGCTTAATGATCCCCCACCCACCATCTTAATGGCTACTAAACTCTGGTCAGTGTACTCTTTGAATATCTTTTAATTTCACTTCTCCTTTATGTCTCTTGTGCTACAGCTCTGAGGCAGCTCAGACTTTCATGATCTCCTCCAAGAGCTATTGAAAGAGGCAAAGGGGGGCATTGTGGGTTTTAGCATCATGCTGGCATGTGTCTGAATTCCTGTTGTGCCTCTTAGTAAACAAAATGCCTGTTTATCACTGTAAACTTATTTACGTAAATTCTCTGCCCCTTAATTTCTTTATTTGGTCATTCATTCCACAATATTTTTAGAGACCATATAGGGCAGGCATGATACTAGACACTCACTTTCTAGTGAGGAGTGGAACACAGTTTACTACCTTCCTGGAGCTTATGCGGGAAGAGGGAGAATAAACAAGAAAACAAAGGTAATCTTGGGACATGATAAGTGTTATAGCAGAAGTAAACTTGTGGTGATATGATGCAAAGGGAATGTATGCAGGGGAGATATCTTGACTGGGTCAGAGAAAGCTTCATTGAGATGTCTTTTAAGTCCTTAGAATAAAAGGAAGCCAGTAATGTGAAGGTCTGGAGAGAGTGTTCTAGAAGGAGGAAAGGGGCATGGTTTATCGGAGACAGACAAAGAAAGACGATTACGATTATCAGAAAATGGATTGTCATGGGAACTAAATAAGATAATCGATGCAAAGTATTTAGTATAGGAAATATCATGAGCATGAATCAATGACAAGGATGAACTCACTTGATGTTCCCGACCACCTTTTGAGGTAGGTACATAGAATGACTAAAAAAACTGAGGCACCAAGAAACAAAACAAATGCCCCAGTTGGCAGAGCTAGAATTCTGACTCCACGGCCTGCTGTCTTCATCACTTTAGCAGGCTGAGTACACTCATGACCTCTGATATTGATTGAGGGAGCTCTTACAGGTCTGCAGTAGTTGCTGTTTTTCCTAATGTAAATCTTCAAATTGGAAAAAAAAAAAAAAAAAAAAAAAACAGAAAACATTAGATCTGGCCTTTTGCCTGCAGGAGGGTAGGTTTTACCCAATTCACAATTGAGATAGCTGTGGCCTGAAAAGCTTGTAATGATTTGAGCAGAATCCCACACCTGAGAAGTTGAATAAACAAAACGCTATATCCAAAAGAACCTTACTCCAGTGATAACCAATACACTTACTGTCTGATTGCAAGATATGAGACCATCATACTCATAGAAGACTTACTGGAAAAACTCAAGGAGAAGGAAAAACAATTTCACGTGGTTGGCACACAAGAAAGCCAATTGGACTAGATGGTTTCTAAAGAAATAGTTATTGTATTTTAAGTGATTTACAGAGTATTTAAAAAATAGTAGTAATAATAATAGCCTACTATAAGGAATATAGGCTATTTTGTACATGAGAAAACTGAGGACTAGAGAAGGGAGATTATTTGCTCAAAATCACAAAGCTTCTGAAAAAATCTGAAATGAGAAACTCAACTCCAAATCCAGTATTTTCTAACACTGAAATTCTACGATTCAATGTCAGTCAAGGTCCAGGAAGGAAACAAAAGGCATATTTAAATAGGGCAATGGGGGAGAGTTGAATGAAGGAACATTTTGTAAAGGTATGTGTAGGGTTTCTTGAGCCAATAAGGCTGTGAAATATTCAGTGTTAGCAAGAGGAAAAGTTATCATTTCTAGGTTGCTGGTTACCAGAAGCTGGAAAAAGCCATAGCTTTAGCTGCAACAATAAGATAGGGCTCTAGTCCTTGGATGAGAAATGCAGCTATTGTCAACTCACCAAAGAGTGAGCCCAAATAATAAGTACTGTAAGCTCTCTCTTGTCCTCTTCTCCAGTGGCCAAACCCAATGGGAAGCCAGAAGGGCAAGGAGTCCAGATAATATTGTCCTCAAAGGTCAGACTTCCAGAACCACAGCAGCATTGAGAAAGAAGGAGGCTAAATGATGGAAGATGTTTTCCAGAGTCTGTAGATCTTAGGAGCCAGGTGTTGTGATCTACAGGATCAGTGACAATTCTTAGAGTCAGTCACACTTAGCGTCAGTCAGACTTAGAGTCACACTCCTCTTATAAGGTTTCGTCCCAGGCCGGACATGATGGCTCACACCTATAATCCCAGTACTTTGGGAGGCCGAGGTGGACAGATCACAAGGTCAAGAGATCGAGACCATCCTGGCCACCAGGGTGAAACCCTCTCTCTACTAAAAATACAAAAAATAAAAAAAAATAACTGGGCGTGGTGGTCTGCGCCTGCAGTCCCAGCTATTTGGAAGGCTGAGGCAGGAGAATCGCTTGAACCCGGGGGGCAGAAGTTGCAGTGAGCCGAGATCACACCACTGCACTCCAGCCTGGTGACAGAGGGAGACTCGGTCTCGAAAACCAAACAAAAAAAAAGATTGCTTCCCAATTCCAAGACATCTTGGAGGCTGGAGGCTGACAACTGGCTCATGAATGTACATTGATATTGAGTAGCTATTTATAGGATTAAGGAATTTAGCTCCTTTATGGATGACTTAGTGTCAAGAAATTCCTAGCTACTATATTTTATGTCAGCACAAACATTTTTTAAAGAAATAATAAATGCTGTCAAGTCTCTGGTTATATCTCCTCATTGAATAACTCTGAGTAATTCACTTTATCTCTCTATGCCCCAGTTCTTTTACCAAAGAATAAAGTAGTCATGTTCCTTATTCATTCAATGGACATTATTTGACAAAAAGGTACTTACTAGATAATGGTCAGGAAAAAATACAAAAGATAAAACATTCGACACGTGATTATCTGTGTATTTGTATGTGTTCACATTTTTATCTAAATTTGACTAATAACAACATCTACCCAGTACTATCTCAGTGCCCTCATTCAATCAAAATAATTGATTCACTAAGTTAGAGCTTCATTAGGGTTTTTGTTTTTGATTTGAGCAGAAATGGGAGCATAAATATGACAAGGTTATTGTGAGACTAGACCACTCATCAATAAGCCACCATCAGTACATTGCTTTGCAAAACGCAAAACACAATTTCCTAACCGTGTTTCAGGTTTTTGGCATCAAATATAGCATAACATTTCAGTGTGTTTTGTTTTTCCTGGTAGCACATTGATCATAGAAATTTTTAGATGCTTCTGTTGGCAGAGAAACCATCAGCATTTGGCTGTTGGAAGATTTGTTTGCAAAAAGCAACTTGAACGGCCAACATGATGCCAATTAAAAATACAACAGTAACCTCCAGGATTTTTTTTTAATGTTTAACCTCTGACAGTTAATTAATCTCATGCTAACTCTTTGGTGAATTTAGCTAAAGGTTCTGACCTAGGCATGTTGTCAGGAAAATCTGTGGAAGAACAGAGGCATAACCCATGAATGTAAATTTAATATTCATGTATTTCTTAATAGAAAGCAAGATTCATTCAATTTCATTAAGCCCTAAAAGTTTTATGTTCAAAATCTCAGATGTGATTTTTATTTATTTATCAAACATTTAGCACTTACTATGTGCCTGGTACAGTTTTAAGTGGCTTGTACAGTGTAACTCATTATATCCTAAAAATAACTCTGTAAGATGGACACGATTATACCCATTTTACAGAATAGGAAACTGAGGCATGAGGGATTATTTAATTTGCCTGAATCACATCACCAGCAAGAGGTGTGGGAGTTGGGGGAGGGATTGAACACAGCAGTGGAGCTGCAGAGTCTCTGTACTTTACCAGTTCTCTAGTTACGTTCAACGTTCTGGTCAGTTTTACAAAAAAAAAAATGACTAGATCTTTTTCCACTTACCTGCTCAATGTGGGACCCTCATACACAGCACATATTGTGCAGGAAGATGGTGGTAACCCCTTGAATGAGTTTTTTTCTTCTCTCTGGGCCTCTCACCATCCATGAGTAAGAAGTAGAGACTGTGCCCAAGTCTCTTTCCAGATCTAGCTTGCAGCAGCCATCGAGATGGCATTAATTATTCCTGGCTGTGACAAATGGTGGAGGTTTCAAAGCTAACACAGATTTCCTTCTTTTGTGGTATTTCACTTTCCATGAAACGCAGAACATGGGAAACATTAGAAACTCCATTTCACCCCGCTGTAATACCAATTGGCCCTATCATTTAGATATTGGCTGTATGTTTTACCTATTAGAATATTTGTTTCTTACAGGTATATGGCCTTTTACAAGTTTTAAAATTCTTTCTTTTGAATATCTCATTTCATTTTAATAAAACTCCTGTGATAATGGCAGATTACAAGGGTTATAATAAATCTCCATCTTCCAAACTAAAAAAGGAGAGATGAAGTGGCTTGCCCAAAGTCACATAGATATTTAGTGAAAAACGGAAAATCGTGGTTTTTATTTTTCCTGGTCCATTGTATATCTACCAGAGGTCGTCATTAAATCATTCACAGGTTTTAGTATAGGAAAGGTAAAAGGTAGGAGTGTCAGGACAGCTGTTTTCTGTTGACAAATTTAATGAATTTCACTTCAATATGGCAGACATTTATGGAGCACTATTTGAAAAGCAATAGTTTTGGGCACAGGGGAATACACAGATCACTACATCTGAAGACTAACATTGTACTGAAATAAACAGACACATACGTAGATCACTAAGACACAACGAATACAAGTAAAGTGTTGTGAATGCTGTAAGAGGCAAAACTAGAGAGATATTAGAGTTAAAAAGTTGAACGTGATAACTCTGGGATTAGCCTATTTGGTTCAAATCCTCATTCTGTGACTAACTAGTTATAGAAACTTTATTTAAGCTACTTATCCCTTCTGGGCCTCAATTTCCTCATCCATAAGGTAGAAATGATAGTAAATAATCTGTAAGTTTGCTCAAAGGATTGAGCATGTAAAGTGTTTAGAATAGTGCCTGGCTAGTACGTGGTCAGTAAATGTTGACTGCTTTTGCTGTTATTCTCCTGCTGCTACGATGATCACAACTATTGTAGTGATATAGGTGAAATTCAATCTCACCTAGGTGCATTTCACAGAGAGTTAATATTTCAGCAAGGGCCTTTGGAGAAGAATCATTTCATCAGAGGGAGAAAAAGGAGGAGCGTTCTAGGTACTTCAAAAGACAAAGCTTAGACAGTCAGGAGGGGCAAGAAGTCTGCAAGAGAAGCAGCCACCAAAGTGATCTGGGGCCAGATTTTGAAAACTGTCCTGGGCACTATGCTGCATTCACTCTGCAGAGAGGCAATGGGGATTTTAAGTGAGGTTTTTAAGTTGAGGAGTGATTTTTCATCTTGTCTGGCATTTGGGGATGGCTAGTCAGCCAAGAGTAGAGGGAGCTAGATATGAGCCAAATTTTAGAAGGCATGATGTGAACTTGAAGTTAGAGAAAAGACTAGCAAAGGATCAAGAACAATAATTGAAGACAAGAGACAGACAGGGTGTCAAAACTAATAACCAAACTTAGTGGGATACTGGTTTCTGAAACAACGAACCAACTGAAACTCAGAGTGGTAAAATAACACCAAAAATAAGTCAGAAGACAAATTGTTGAGAGAGAAAGAGAAAGAAGACAGGAAAATTAGTTGGAAACTGCTTAAAATGTCTATGCAAGACAGTGTCAATAGCTAACACTTAAGCATAATGCTATTTTAAGCCTGAATAATTACTCTTAATATTTACTGCAAGTCTATGAAGAAGGCACAATTATAATCTCCACTTAAAAGAGAAAAGTAAACAAGGAAATTAAATCCCTCACCCAGCACCTAACAATTATGACACATCAAAGCAGGGATTTTACCTTCAACGATGTAATACCGAAGCTTAGCGTCTTTACCGCTAGACTGTCCTAAACATGGCAATCATGGTGGAAGGGAGAGGATAAATTTGAAACACATGGTGGAATTGTGTGTAATTGGAAATATTGAAAAACAATTTGTGATATTCAGTGAAAGATAGGAAAGAGATGAAGTGACTCCACCAAAATGATAATGGTGAAATTTATCAAGATAAGGCACATAGAGGGAAGGCCATGAAGGCCAGTTAAGAAGAGATGATAGTTTTATTTTAGACATCTTGGCTTTAAATGCTTCAATAACACAAATTTTTGAAACAAGCGTTAAACAAGTTTTGTTGTTGATTAGTGCATCTTTTGTTTTTTTCAGGTTACCTATATGATTAAGTCTTTTGCTTCCCACTTATTTTTCCACTTTTGTTACTGTTCATTTGGGTCACAATGGGTGGAATGATGGCTACTTACAAAATACTGTGTAGACTGTTAGATAAATGAGAGCCTTCTTTGTTTTATGTAGTACTTTCATGATGGTAACCAAGGTAGCTTCTCGTAGGAGCTATACAACCTATTTTCCATTTTCATTGGCCTACGAGGTAATATTTGGGCTAAATGTGAGTCTGGTCAATGAGTCTGGTTTCTGCTGAAATGGGAACCTAATTCTCCAAAGAGCCTCAATTTTCTACTCCACCAGGTCTACAAACTACAAAGCACCGGTTTTCTATCTGCTTAGATTGCAGGGTTCAAGTTTAGCCTTCTTACCTTTCAAATTGCCTTTTGCCAAGCGTTTTGAAGCACCAAGTGTGACAGGCAACAATCCTTTACAGAAATATTAGTCCACCTTTATTCGTAAGGTTTCATTAAAAAGAAGAAATAGAAGAACAAAAGATGAGTTCTGGAGATGAACTGACAGTATAAAACCTTATTTATCTTTCAGCAAACCATTCTCCTTTGAGGCTGTGGAGAAAAACAATCCCATAGCTTATTATGGTGTTTCCAGACTCTGCTTAGAGGTGGACATATTCTTCATTGAGTGTTCCTGAGGATATTCAAAAAATCACATTTATTTCAATAAAAGTGTAAAATTAATGCTTTAGGTGAGCAGATGTTAGAAGGATCAGTGTCAAAATCATATCATTACAGAAAGCCTGTATGCGGATTCATTGCTATGATGCGCCACGCACTATGAAAAATTATTTAATACATTATTCTGCTTACCCTCCAGACTTACTGTTCAAGTGCCACTACTATTGCCAGTTTGCAGATGAAGAGATTAAAAACTTGAGGTTTTAAGTGACTTGTCCTAAATTACATAGCTACTAAATGGCAAAGCTGGGACTCAAGCCCAGGTCGTTTAATCAGTTGACAAATTTTTATCAATGCTGACTACATGGTGCTACCACCTTGGTGCCAGTGATGTAGCCATGAATAAACCAGACATGGATCCAGCCTGCCATGATCTTATACTCTAATGGGAGAGATGGGGGCAGAGTCTGGACAGTACATTTTCATGCTTTGTTTTGCAAAGCATTTTTCCTGTGTTCTCTGAAATCACTTCCAACTCTTTTCACTTGATAATGTTGTGGGAGATTTTATGATGTTTTACCATATGACTGCCACATCTTGGTCACATCAAGATGAGTTTAGGCATCATTATTTGGATGCCATGTTTACATGCAAGCTGCCCCGGACTAAGAGGAAAAAAGAACTCAAAGGCACTGTTTATCCGTGGGCAAATGTTTGAAGACATGAAGAATATGTAAAGACCATGTGGAAACTGTGTCTGTGTTGAATGAATGTTAAATACAGCCATGCTACTTAGTTATTTTCTTGTTGGTGAATACCACCATGAACAGGAAGCTCTGTGACATGCCCCCAGGGGAGGAAACCCACAGGAAAAGTAATTCTTAGAAACTGGTCATTTCTAGGCTTGATCCTGCTTTGGGCTTTCCTACTCTGGAGTCCCTGCCACTCCCTGGCCCTTTTAGTTTTTTTTTAAATGTATTCCTTCATTCCATAAATGAAAGAATTAATGTTATATTTTCTGCCAACGTATACTGCCTTAGTCATCACACTGGGTTTGATGGTCTTAATATTACTTATATAGTGATGACTCTGACATTCACATCTTCAGCCAGACTGTGCTCATCAACTTCAGAACCATGTCTCCATTCCAGCCACTTGACATTGCCACTCAGATGTCTAATTGGTGACTCTTCCATTAGAATTTTAGGCCCATGGGAGAGAGGATTTTGTTGTTTTTGTTCATTTTAGTGTCCATTGTACCTTGACCAATGCCTGGGTCATAATAGGCACTCAATCGATATTTAATAAATAAACGAATAAATGCCAGGCCATACTAGGCATTAGTGGTAATAAGATAATCAAGATAGATCTCTTGCCTCTAAATGTTTATATCACAAAGGAAATGACAGATATTCAAAGAAGTCATTGATATATAAAGCCATCAGAGCTGACAAGTGCACAGAGTGTGTGAATGTCACAGGAGTCTTCTCCTCTGCGAAGCCCCTTCCCCACTGAAATGAGCCTGAGAGAATAGAGACAGAGTAGATTGAGGAGGAAGAACAGCAAGTTCATTTATAGGAGATAGAATAAGCAAAAACACAGAAGTTGACAATTTAGTCTTCATTCAGGGAATAGAAAACCATCCAGGATATTAAATCATAAGGTGTGTGGGAGGAAATGACAGACTATAAAGCTCAGTTATTGTCTCAAATTCTATTCCAAAAGATGGTCTTTATTCCCCTATCAATTCCAAACAGGAAGAGTATAAATGGTCCTCAGGGAGCTGTGTTTTCTAGTGGATCCCATGATTAGCAATTCAACAGCAAATAGTGCCTGCAAAACGAAGCAGCTGGGTACAATTTGGGGGGCAAGTATTTTTTCAAAACAGAATTACCCTTGCCGTGTGTAATAGTTTGTTCTCACACTGCTAGAAAGAACTACCTAAGATTAGGTGATTTATGAAGAAAAGAAGTTTAATTAACTCACAGTTGCACAGGCTGTAGAGGAAGCATGGTTGGGAAGACCTCAGGAAACTTACAATTGTGATGGAAGGGTGAAGGGGAAGCAAGCAGCTTCTTCACATGGTGGAGTGGGAGAGATGGAGTGAAGGGGGCAGTGCTACACACTTTTAACAACTAGATCTCATGAGAACTCACTATCACAAGAACAACAAGGAAGAAATCCACCCCCGTGATCCAGTCACCTCCCACCAGGTCCCTCCCCCAACACTGGGAATTACAATTCAACATGAGATCTGGGTGGGCACACAGAGCCAAACCTTATCACTGTGTGTCTTTGGACAAGTTATTCAATTTCTCTGTATCTCAATGTACCCATCAAAAATGGGCAAAATCATACTCATCTCAAAGAACATTTTCATAATTCAGCGATATAATGAGTATTTTTAACACTATGTGCCAGCCACTATTTTACATGTTTTATTCACATTATTTTATTTCAACCTCCTGACAACATTTTATAGTAGGTCCCATTGCTCTTCCCCTTTTATTGATGAAGAAACCGAGGCATAGACTAAGCACTTTGCCCAAGGTCACACAAAGCTAACAAGAGTCAGAAAAATGATTCAAACTCAGAAAGTGCTGTGTTAGACCCCTCACTCCTAAATGTTCCAGAATAACACCTCAATTAGTGCGTATGCAATAATTATTAGTAGTCATCATTACTGTCATTTATTATTACTGCCTGCCAGTAATTCAATCTCTTAAAACAACTTTAAGAAATTGATACAAATATTATCCCCAGTTTATAGATTTTTAAATTGAGGCTTGGAAAGGTTAAACACATTATCCAGTGCCAGAGTTGGGAAATAGACCCAAGAAGGAAAGCTCAGACGAACTGAATAATTTGTCAGAATTAGCACTCCCAGGCACTGTTCTGCTCCTAGTGTTGAAGGTAACACTAGATATTACTGCAAATAATACTAGTACTACTACACATTATATGAACAACAATATCATTAATCGAATGTTTACTATGTGCCAGACACATGTACCATCTCATTTAATGCCCACAGTTACCTTATTCTAGAATATCAACTACTTTTTTTTTGTCTATTTCTATGCCAGTAAACATGTGGGGGAATTAAGGCCAAGGAGAAAACTAGCTTAAAAGTAGAAGGAACATAACAAAACCCAGAACACTGCTCAGTTTTCCTAATAGCTTTTTAAAACATAGATGGATAAATATTTTAGTGCAGAATACTATTGTCATCACTGATATTAGCTGCAAATCATCCCCCTAATATACCACCAAAAATTTATTATAACTATGCTTATCCAAACTCTATTTAACTCACTAGGTAATCAATTTCATCTGTTTACTGCCTGCTTTCTAAAGCAACACAGTAACATCTTATGAATTAGGCATGACATTTTGCATAAATACATTTTCCATATGTCTATCTCTTTACAATAATGCTCTTCTTTTTCAAATTCCATGTTAGACACAGTGGGTACATGTTCAGATTTGTTACATTGGAGTATTACATCATGCTGAGGTTTGGAATTAGGATCCTGTCACCCTGGCAGAGAGCATAGTACCCAATAGGTAGTTTTTTAACGTCTGCCTGTCCCAGCAGTCTGTAATGTCTGTTCCATATTTATGTCCACGTGTGTTCAATGTTTAACTCCCACTTAGAAGGGAGAACACACAGTATTTGTTTTTTCTAGTCCCATGTTAATTTGCTTGGGATTATGGCTTCCAGCCCCATTCATGTTGCTGCAAAGCACAAGATTTCCTTCTTTTTTATGGCTGCATAGTATTTCATGGTGTCTGTGTACCTCATTTTCTAAATCCAATCTACCACTGATGGGCACCTGGTTTGATTCCACTTCTTTGCTATAGTGAATAGCACGGCAATGAACCTATGAGTGCATGTGTCTTTTTGGTAGAATTATTTGTTTTCTTTTGGGTGTGTACCCAGTAATGAGATTGCTGGGTCAAATGGTAGCCCTGTTTTAAGTTCTTTGAGAAATCTCCAGACTGCTTTCCACAATGGCCAGACCAATTTACATTCCCACCATGTGTAACAATCCCCTTTACTCTTCAGCCTCACCAGTATCTATTTTTGGACTTTCTAATAATAGCCATTCTGACTGATATGAGATGGTATCTCATTGTCATTTTGATTTACATTTCTCTGATGATTAGTAATGCTGAGCATTTTTTCATGTTTGTTGACCAACTCTGTGTCTTCTTTTGAGAAATGTTTATTCATGTCCTTTGCCCAGTTTTAAACGGGGTTATTTGTTTTTTGCTTGTTGATTTAAGTTCTCTACCGTATAGATTCTTGGTATTAGGCCTTTGTTGGGTACATCGTTTGTATCTTCTCCCATTCTGTAAGTTATCTGTTTGCTCTATTGATAGTTTCGTTCTCTGTGCAGCAGCTCTTGAGTTTAATTAGGTCCCACTTGTCTATTTTTGTTTTGTTACAATTGTTTTTGGGAACTTAGCCAAAAATTATTTGCCACTCGATGTTGAGAAAAGTATACCCTAGATTGTCTTCCAGGATTTTTATAGTTTGAGATTTACATTGAAATCTTTAATCCATTTTGAGCTAACTTTTGTATATGGTGAAAGGTAGGGGTCCACTTTCAATCTTCTGCATATAGTTAACCAGTTATCCCAGCTCCATTCATTGAATAGGAAGTCCTTTCCTCATTGCCCGTTTTTGTCAGCCTTGTCAAAGATCAGACAGTGGTAGGTGTGTGACTTTATTTCTGGGTTTTCTATTCTGTTTCATTGGTCTAGGTGTCTGTGTGTAGAGCAGTACCAAGTTCTTTTGGTTACTGTGGCTTTATAGTAGAGTTTAAAATCAGATAGTGTGATATCTTGGGCTTTGTTTCTGTTTTACTTTTTCTTTTGCTTATAGGATTGCTTTGGCTATTCTGGCTGTTTTTTGATTCCATATGAATTTTAGAATAGTTTTCTTCTAATTCTGTGAAGAATGTTCTTAGTAGTTTGACAAGAATAGTATTTAATCTATAAATTGCATTGGGCACTATGGTCATGTTTACAACACTGATTCTTTCAATCTGCAAGCATGAAATGATTTTCCATTTATTTGTGTCACTTTGATTTCTTTCAACAGTATTTTGTAGTACTCCTTGTAGAGATCTTTCACCTCCTTGGTGAGCTGTATTCCTATGTATTTTATTTTCTTTGTGAATACTGTAATCGAGATTGTGTTCTTGATTTCACTTTCAGCCTGGACATCATTGATGTGTAGAAATGCTACTGAGTTTTCTGCATTGATTTTTTTATCCTGAAACTACTAAAGTTATTTATCAATTCTCGTCGCCTTTTGAAAGGGTCTTTAGGATTTTCTCGGTATAGAGTCATATCATCAGTGAAGAGAGATAGTTTGGCTTCTTCCTTTCCTATTTAAATGCCTTTTCTTTCTTTCTCTCACCTGAATGCTCTGGCTAGGACTTCCAATACCATGTTGAATAAAAGTAGTGAGAGTGAGCATCCTTGTCATGTTTCAGTTCCCATGGAGAATGGTTGGAGCTTTTGCCCATTTAGTATGATGTTGGCTGTGGGTTTGTCATAGATGGCTCATATTATTTTGAGCTATGTTCTTTAGATGCCTAGTCTGGTGAGGGTTTTTATCATAAAGGGATATTGGGTGTTACTGAAAGTTTTTTCTGTGTCTATTGAGATGATCATAATGTTCCTGCTTTTGATTCTGTTTATGTAGTGAATCACATTTATTGATTTGCATATGTTGAACCAACCTTTCATTCCAGGAACAAGGCCTACTTCATTGTGGTGTATTAACTTTTAACTTTTTGATATGCTGCTGGATTCAATATGCTAGTATTTTCTTGAGGATTTTTGTGTCTAGGTTCATGAGGGATATTAGTCTGAAATTTTCATTTCTGGTTGAGTCTCTGCCAGACTTTGGTATCAGGCTGATGCTGGCTTCATAGAATGAGTTAGGGAGGGGCTCCTCCTCTTTGATATTTTAGAGTAGTTTTAGTAGGAATGGTATCAGTTCTTAGTATGTCTGGTAGAATTCAGCTGTGAGTCCATTTGGTCCAGGGCTTTTTTTAGTTGGCAGGTTCTTTATTACTGATTCAATTTCAGAAGTTGTATGAACGTTTTGAAATGTTATTATATATATTTATGGTATACAATGTGATGTTTTGATATACATATAGATGGTGAAACAGTTACTATAGTCAAGCAAAGTAACATATTCATTATCTCATGTACCCATTTTTCATATGTAGCAAGAGTACCTAAAATCTATTATTTTAGCAAAGATCCAAAATTCAATATAATATTAACTATAATTTTCATGTTGTAATTTAAGATCTCTAGACTTGTTCATCCTATATGTTACTTTCTATACCTTGACTACATCTCCCTAGTTCCTCCCCACTTTAACCGTTGTTTTATTCTCTATCTCTGTGTATTCAACTTTTTTTTTAACTTTTAAATTCAGGGGTACATGTGCAGGTTTGTTACATAGGTAAACTCATGTCACAGGGGTTCGTTGTACAGATTATTTTGTCTGGTCGTAAATACCTAGGTATGAATGAAACCTCCTTTCCAAAAGTTTAACTGAGGAAATTATGACAGTGAAAGAGATCTCCATCTTGCTTCTAGCTTTAAGCTGTCCTTGTTCATTCCTGGGCATAGGCTGAACTAATCTTGGGAAATAATTTAGTGTATGGTTTGAGTCTGAAACAAAATTGATAATAGCCCTCTCCCGAAAAGACTCCCTTCTTGCCTGGGCACCAATCTGCATTTACAGGACTAACAAATTAGCTACAAGATTGGAAATTACAGTTTAGGGGTCATGGAGCCTCTGGCTGCAAGAGTCTGAACTTCCCCAAATTGCTCCTGGGGATCACATCACTATTGTCAAACCCAAGATCAGGGGTTGAGATATTTTGCAGACCCTGCACTCAGTGGATCAGCTGACACCACCTAGACCGATAATCTGACTCAGCCATTTCTGAGATCCCACTCAGGAACAGAAGACAACAAGAAAACCCCACTTCGAGCCCCCTATGATTCCATCTCCAACCTGACGAATCAGCACTCCCCACTTTCCGAGCCCTACTCACCAAATTATCCTTAAAAACTCCCACCTCTGAATGCTCAGAGAGACTGATTTGAGTAATAATAAAACTCTGGTGTCCCGCAAAGCTGACTCAGCATGAATTACTTTTTCTCCATTGCAATTCCCCTGTCTTGATAAATTGGCTCTGTCTAGGCAGTGGGTAAGGTGAACCCACTTGGCAGTCACATTAAGCCTAGTACTGATAGTTATTTTTCCTAATCCTCTTCCTCCTCCCACCCTCCACACTCCAGTAGGCCCCAGTGTCTGTTGTTCCCCTCTATGTATCCATGTGTTGTTATCTTTTAGCTCCTAATTATAAGTGAGAACATATGTTATTTGGTTGTCTGTTCCTGGATTAATTTGCTAAGGAAATGGCCTCCAACTCCATCCATGTTTCTGCAAATGACATAATCTTGTTCTTTTTCATGGCTGCATAGTATTCCATGGTATATATGCACCACATTTTCTTTATCCAGTCTACCATTGATGGGCATTTAGGTTGATTCCATGCCTTTGCTATTGTGAATAGTGTTGTAATAAATATACACATACGTGTGTCTTAATATTAGATTTTTAGGACAAATAGGAGAAAGTCTATCAAAGTTCAAGAGACACTCCTTGGATAGGGCATTTTTAATTTAATAAACTAATCTGGGCTTTCTTCATCTCTCTCCATGTACCACTGCTTTTTAAAATTTTTCTCTTTGCTCATAATCCCTCTCAGCTTTTGCCTTTCCTGAAGAGAATATCAGTCTCTTCTGGTCTGTCTTTATGTGTAAGTTCAATTAAATTTCTTGTTTCCTTCCTTTGCCCCCTCAGCATTCCTATTGTAGATTTTCTGTCTGTGTATAATGACTAGCAATATAATTTTTGTTTTTCTCATTTACCAAAAATCAGTTGAGACCCCACCACCTAAGAAATAATAACTCATCCAGGCACAGTGGCTGATGTCTGTAATCCCAGCACTTTGGGAGGCCGAGGCAGGAGGATCACAAGGTCAGGAGTTTGAGACCAGCCTGGCCAACAAAGTGAAACCCTTTTCTACTAAAAATACAAAAATTAGCCAGGTGTGGTGGCACGTGCCTATAGTCCCAGCTACTTGGGAGGCTGAGGCAGGAGACTCGCTTGAACTCAGGAGGTGGAGGTTGCAATAAGCTGAGACCACACCATTGCACTCCAGCCTGGGTGACAGAGTAAGACTCCTTCTCAAAATAATAATAATAATAATAATAATAATAATAACTCCTACCATAAGGGGCCATTCATGATGCTGTAGTAATAATATGGTTAATGCTGATAATAAGCATTCCAATTAGGTGATTATTTTTTAAAATCTAAGCTTGTTGAAGAGTTATTTATGTTTACAAATAAGGTAGAGACAATCTATTTCATAAGTGCTGTGACAAATAGCTTCAGCTGTTCACCACTGGGTTGTTATATTTCATAAGTGATTGAATTCAATTATGAAATTGCAAAGCAATTCTCATTCTCCTGGAATGGAAATTGCAATGTCATTGCCAACAAGCACCTATAACAGAAGGCGTTCAAACTAAATGGCCATTTTTAAGAAGTGTTCATTTTCAATGTGATATACAAATATTAAATAAGATAAAGTACTAATTATAAATGTTTTGTTCATTTTTTGGTGTTTGTTTTTGTATTTTGGTTCTAACGTACATTGAGGGCCAGGGTTGCAGAAATACATGTCAAACTAACTAAAACTTCAGGATTCCAATTGCTCAGGATGATCTGGGAAGGCCTAGGACACCCGCAGTGTTTTGAATGGATTGATTGCTCTCTACTTGCAGCCTGTGTGTGATCAGCTTGGAATTAATTGCTTCTATACGCCCCATGTGCACCTGAAAATAATTCTTGGTAGGTGACTGGGTGAATAGTAATAAAGATAGGAAAAGGCAAGGGAGTTCCTAGACCTCTGCGTTCTTGCAATAAAGCATTTAAAACTGTCAAAGCCTAAAGAGTTGCTTACAGAGCCCGGCCCCAGTTTAAACTCTCTATCCAAGGAGGTCAAATGATGTAACAGGAAGAGGAAAGACATGCTTGGGGCAGGTCCTGGCTCCCCCTGCCCACACTCATCAGCCGCACAGCTGTGCGGACTTCAGCACATTCCTCCACCCGAGAAACGATTTCCTCAGCTGATTTTCATGCCACCCTCTTTGAGCTTTGTGAGCGGTGGAATCAAGGCATGGAATGGTAAGTATATTGTCAGCCCCCTGCAAGTTTTTGCAGTAGAAAAGAAGGGCGAAAATAAATTATAACAGGGCCATGAAAATTCGCTTTGGAAATCTTCCTCCAGGCAGCTTTTTCTTTGTCCTGACATATCAGACTTGAACATTAAACAAACAATAGCATCACCTCCTTATCCTAGAGTTTCTCAGGAATAGTATCGAATGCTATGGTCAAGAATCTTTCAGCACTGGAAACCTTCCTCCAGTATCCACCACTGGACCAAGCTTCTAAATATCTAATAATATATAACATATCATTAGAAAGTGGTCAACCTCATTATGACGTTATTGCCATATGGATCAACTCACTATTAGGCCAACTTAATAAAATGTAAACATTAGGAGTCATGGCTCAGAGGGTATTTTTATCAATGAGATAAAGCAATATAAGTCAAGCAGGCTGAAGCTTTGTCTAGACAAATTAATTTCAGCTCAAATAGAATTTTAAAGTTACAATATTTATAATATCTTTAGAATGACAAATGGATACATTTATTTTTAAATAAGAGTCATGTGGTATTTAGAAATGGGGCCAGGTGCGGTGGTTCACACCTATAATCCCAGCACTTTGGGAGGCCGAGGCACGTGGATCACCTGAGGTTAATAGTTTGAGACCAGCCTAATCAACACAGTGAAACCCCATCTCCACTAAATACAAAAATCAGCCAGGTGTGGTGGGGTGTTCCTCTAATTCCAGCTACTTGGGAGGCTGAGGCAGGAGAATTGCTTTAACCTGGAAGGCGGAGCTTGCAGTGAGTCGAGATTGCGCCACTGCACTCCAGTCTGGGCAACAAGAGCGAGACTCCATCTCAAGAAAAAAGAAGAAAAGAAAAAAAAATGAGACTTGCTGTACATACACTCACTGTTCTTGGAATGCTTCAAGTAGTTATTTATTTCACATTATCTTATGCAGCACCTTCAGGGTGCCAAGTAAGATAATCCTTCCAGTCTTTTGGCAGGACCTAAGTAAAAGAATGAAGCCAGCAGCCTCACAGTGCTTCATGCTTTATAGGCAAGGACTCAACCTCTGCGCACATGGCCTGAGTTCTGAATCAGCTTTCTCAAAAAGTGACATTCTTCTTCATAATATGATTTGGTTTCTGCATTAGAAGACTTGTTTCCAAAGCATGTCTTCAGAAGGTAGGACTCACACTCATATCTGTTCGTAAGGCAAGATGTTCTGTAGTCGTGTTCTGGACAGCATGGTTTGACCTCAGAGTCAAATTTGCATAATTATGAGTTGAGCTGTACCAAGCTTCTATTGTACTTTAAGAGAAGTTGTGAGAAAGGGGAGAACGATGCCTATTTTTAAAACTCATTCTGTTGTTCCCAGATGATTTGAATTCCAATTTCTAGCCCAATTGTGTCATGGCCTGAGGGGACTGTTGAGTCAAACTTAGGACAACCTCGGCCCTGAAAGACTGAAATCTAAAGAACAAAGGACAAAAAGAGACAGCCAGGAAGCTCAAGGGTGTCTGGGTTTGGGAATTTGTTGTCTGATTAAAATTAAATTTGTTAGAAGCTCCATGAATTAAAATACTATTTGTATTTCGCTTATCTCTGGATGCAAATACACGTTTGAATTGGCTCCTCTGCAAGATGCCTGAGTGATGATATGTCGGCATGGCCTGGAGATGACTCCAGAGGCCAGAGTTCCATCTGGTTCTGGTTTTTGTCTCAAACGAAACATTCATCTTTCCCAAATCTAAATTTCACAGGGGTAAAATGCAGAGAAACAACTTCCTGTGTTCCTTCCAGCTCTGAGATCCTATCACTTCGTACCTTATTCTACCATGTGTTTCTTATCAGCACAGCTTTGTCGGCTGGTCTGGCTGGTCTGGTGATCTCCTGAAGGTGCCCGAGGCATATTTTCCCTGGAAAGAAATTGAGGCATTGGAGGCTCAGCAGCCAACTAGTTTGTGATTTAAAATATTTTATCCCCTAGGATTTTGAACCAAGTAATTTAATTGTTGCCATCTCTTAAAATAGCATATTGACTAAGCTCATGGTCTTTGGTGTCAAAAAGCCAGGGATTAAATCCCAGCCCTGTCATTTATAAGCTGTGTGACCTTGAGTAAGTTATTTAAGAAATGTGAGTCCCACTTTACTCCTTGTAAAATGAGGGCTACATGACTTCTTGTAAAATGTAGCTATCTCACTGAACTTCTGCCTGTATTAAAATGAGATAATATACAACCAGGCTTAGAGCAAAAGTTCTCCATAGGTGATGGTTGCTATTGACATTCCCAGCACAGTGCTCAGTAACCTGGACTTTGGGCTGCTGAAGACATCTGTCTTCACCTTGTTTGCTAACTAGCTGTTTGGCCAAGGGTTACTTGAGTTATGGCCAAGTTAGACTTTCCAAGCCTCAATTTTCTCATTTATAAAATAGGGATGATAATCCTTCTCTTGAAAGGTGTTGTGAAGATGAAATGACATAATTGGCTAGCAAACTGCCCAGCACTCACTGTGCAAACTTTGTGGATAACAAGACCTGCTTTTATCAGTGTTGTGTGTCATTTGAATATAGGTAGATATATTAGTTTGCTAGGGCTGCCGCAACAAAATGCCACAGACTGGTTGGCTTAAGCAACAGAAATTTATTCTCTCAGAGTTCTAAAGGCTGGAAGTTCAAGGTCCAGGTACCAGCCATGCACCATCTTCCCACTCTGTCTTCACATGGCCTTTCTTCTGTGAGCCCAAGAAGACATTTGAGGTACCCCAACATTCCTGGTGTTTTCTTCCTCTTCTTAAAAGGATACCAATCCTACAAGGCTTTTATGACCTTATTTATCCTTACCTTTTTTTGTTTTTGTTTTTTTGAGATGAATCATCACTCTCGTTGCCTAGGCTGGAGTGCAGTAGTGAGATCTCGGCTCACTGCAGCCTCTGCCTCCCGGGTTGAAGGGATTCTTCTGCCTCAGCCTCCCAAGTAGCTGGGATTACAGGCACCCGCCACCACGCCCACTTCATTTTTTGTATTTTTAATAGAGACGGGGGTTTTGCCCTGTTGGCCAGGCTGGTCTCAAACTCTTGACCTCGGTGATCCACCCACCTCAGCCTCCCAAAGTTCTGGGATTACAGGTGTGAGCCACCACTCCCAGCCTATCCTTAACTATCTTCTTAAAGGCCCTACCTCCAAATACAGGGTTAGACCTTCAACATATGAATTTGAGGAGGGACACAATTCAGTCCACCATAGAACCAGAAGTCAGCCTGCAGTAGATTAAGGGGAGAGCAAGAAAACAGATCTAATGAATATAGTTAACTTTTCTGAGGAGTTTGACAAAGTAAGAAGAGAGGTTATCATTATTTCTGTTGGTATTGAAAGAGACTGGCCAAGTGGGAAGAACATAAGCTGTAGCATCAAAGACCTGGGTGTAAATCCTGTCCCTGTGCATACATATGGAAACCCATATATATGCATAGAATATATGTATATGTTTATATATATATAAATACATATTTGACTTCTGGTCATGAATTTCTTCATATCCATGAGACTCAGTCTCCATGTATGTGAAAAATAAACAATTATACCTCACTCTGGGGTTATTGTGAGGATTAGGATTATGCCAATCAAGCACCTTGCCCATTTCCTGGGATACAACAGGGGCTCAATAAATGTTAGGCACTGGGTTAAAACCACCCATAATGCAGGCTCTTACAAGGTGGCTGAGTCACAACGAGAATTCACAGTCCTACATGGGAATCATGCTGTGCTCCCCACAGTTTGCCTCCAGGAATCAGAGTTGATTGGGTTCAGTGGTGTTGCTTTTTTTTGAGGCGAAGTCTCACTCTGTCGCCCAGGCTGGAGTGCAGTGGTGCGATCTCTGCTCACTGCAAGCTCCGCCTCCCGGGTTCACGCCATTCTCCAGCCTCAGCCTCCCGAGTAGCTGGGACTACAGGCGCCCGCCACCATGCCCAGCTAATTTTTTTGTATTTTTGGTAGAGACGGGGTTTCACCATGTTAGCCAGGATGGTAGTGGTGTTGCTTTTTTAACTTATCGTATGCTGGTGATTGCTGATGATTTCAGTTTTGTCTTTAGAGCCTGTCAGCTGCCTAGACATAGAAACAGCCCTTTGGCAGGTAGAAGTCATTAAGAAGTAAGGTACCAGACTGCTGGAAAAGCAAGAGAGCCCACAGGCAGACACTTCAAGGGCGTGTTTTTTGTTTTTTTTTTTTCTTTTTCTTTTTTAAATGCTGCATGTGATGATCATCCTATCATACACACTTAATTCAGTTATACTGATCCTCCAGCCCTGTGTCTTTTGTCTCAGACTTTGCATCTGCAGAGAAAGAAACTCTGTTTGTAGCACAGCTCATATTACTGCCCAATACAAAGGCACAGAAGTTAATCCGCTGTTTTGTTTCTTTCCTGTGTAGAGGGTCACTAGGTCTAGACAAGGTTATGTTATGATTGAAAGACTGCTCAGAAAATGTAATTAAAATCCCCTCTACTTTGGCTGTATTTCCCAATACAATGAATAGAGAACATAGTGATTCTGAAGAAGACATTTGAGGTCTACCAACGGGCCACAAATTTCAGTTTGAAAATTATTTCCCTACAGGGCAGCAAATATTCAAGGGATTGGAGAGGATCGTAAAGTTGAGCGGGAACATCATTTGTTTACCAGATTATTCTTAAGTGACAAAGGAGTATCAGACTCCCTGTTAGGTTCAGAGGATAAACAAGACATGTAAGATATTGATCTTGTCTGCAAAAAAACGCACAATGGAGAAAACAAACATGAGCAGATCGTGATGTTATGTTTTACATGCTATACAAGAACCAGAGTGTAGGAACGATGACTGGGAGGTCATCAATTCTGCATAGTGGGACAATCCAGAGAGACTTCAGAGATGAGGCACTTATCTTTAAATTGGATCATGAAAGATATATACATTTTAACAGGTGGAAAAGGAAAGTGGAACATTTTAGGTTGAAGAAATTGCACTATAAATGATTCAAAAGGAGATTACATCAGATATTGTCCAAGAAAGCATACCCTTTCTATTCGATATTGTCTATTTACATAAGGTCTGTTGCACAGTATTTGCTCCTGCATTGGCAAATACAGTAATACAACATAGTTGAAGTCATTGGATCAACAGCAGTCTAAAAGCAACATTTTCTGTCATCTTTTCTATCTCAGGACCCATTGAATAGAATCAACCCATTTGTTCAAATGAATGAAGGAGAAAATTGAAGGAGCCCCATTTTGGCTTTTTTGATTTTCCCCATAAAGCCCAGATCAATTTGTTAATGCCTAGGTGCCTTTTTCCAGCTACTTTTAGCTCTTCCCACATATTTTAGGAGCACAACTACTTACTTGCCCACCAATTTTATCCTTGTCTGCTCAGTTTATTCTTAGCCTTCTCATCTTTTCATGTCCTTTTCTATTGTTTTTATTCATCAATCACTATTCTGAAGCTTTTCCATTTCACTCTTTCCAGATAAGTTATTATAATATAAAAAGTACAAAGCAAATGTTTGTTTTTATCTATTACTCATTTTCACAAATAGAGCCACTCCAAGTGTTTGTTTCATCACCAATGTTGTTGTTGTTGTTTTGGTAAACTCCTTGAGGGCAATAATTAAGATATGCTAAGATTAGGGTACCACTGACCTTCTCTTCTTTGCTAAGTGAGAGCTTTGGCCCCTCAATGTTCTCAGTGAGGCAGAGCAATAAGGAAGAAAAGATGTTAGCAAGAGGTAGCATTATTAGTGTCAAAAATAACTCGACTTTGGTAAAGAGGACTACATTTCCAACTGACCCATGGGACAAGGGATTGGGGTCCTAGTGGTCCTGGGACGAGAGGAGCTGACTGTTACCTTAGATCCTTCTCTCTGAATCTAGAATGTATAGTCAAGAAGAAAGGATAGAAAAGGGAAGCCATGGCTTCATACTGAGCCTGGATGTCTTTAGTCCTGCTAAGTTCTTCATCTGAGGTGTGGATTGGTTTACACAACAGAGAGAATTCCTATAGGCCACCATCTGACCCTACTTCAAAGGAGCTGGACTGAAGGATGATATTCTTTGAGACACAAGTACCTGAACCCTAATATATTTCCAAATCTTTCGGACTTGTGCTTACATGACCCTAGGGCAAATGTGCAGATATTATCAGATGTTACTTGGGCCAGAAAAGGTTCTGTGGACAAATACCTTTGGGGTCATTTGGGTTATGCAAAGTTAAACAGGACTCTTTGTTACAGGTCTTCTCAAACCTATATTTTTTAATATTTTGTGACAAAATTAAAGTTCACAGCATTTTCCAAACATCTGTGGGCACGAAATTCCCTTTTGCACAAAACATCCTTGAGAAATTATAGTGTAAACATAATTCACAAAGCAAAGTACAGTATTTTAAAGCTTATCTATACCTATTGACTCTATTGACTACAAAATGGACCTAAATAGAACATCCCGTAGACCCCTGTCCATCCAGTATGTACCCATGAAACCGACTGGCTGCTGGTTACTTTACCCATGTCAGCACCTAATCTGAACATTTTATTTTGTAGCTCAAGTCAAAATACCTGATTTCTTTTTTCACTTTACTTGTAAAATAAGCAGATGTCCTTCAATTCTTTTTTTCCTCATAAATTATTGGGGTGTAGGTGGTATTTGGCTACATGAGTAAGTTCTTTAGTGGTGATTTGTGAGATTTTGGTGCACCCATCACCCATGTATACACTGCACCATATTTGTAGTCTTTTATCCCTCTCCTCTTTCCCATTCTTCCCCCGAGGTCCCCAGAGTCCATTGTATCATTCGTATGCTTTTGTGTCCTCATAGCTTAGCTCACACAAATCAGTGAGAACACATGATGTTTGGTTTTCCATTCCTGAGTTATGTCACTTAGAATAATAGTCTCCAGTCTCATCCAGGTCACTCCAAATGCCATTAATTCATTCCTTTTTATGGCTGAGTAGTATTCCATTATATAAATATATCAGTTTCTTTATCCCCTCGTTAATTGATGGGCATTTGGGTTGGTTCCGTGATTTTGCAACTGTGAATTGTGCTACTGTAAACATGCGTGTGCAAGTATCTTTTTTGAATAGTGACTTCTTTTGCTTTAGGTAGATACCCAGTATTGTGATTGATGGATCAAATTGTAGTTCTACTTTTAGTTCTTTAAGAAATCTCCACACTGTTTTCCATAATGGCTGGACTAGTTGACATTCCCACAAGCAATGTAGAAGTGTTCCCCTGTTCACTGCATCCACACCAACATCTACTGTTTTTTGATTTTTTGATTATGGCCATTGTTGCAGGAGAAAGGTGGTACTGCATTGTGGTTTTGATTTACATTTCCCTGATCATTAGTGATGTTGAGCATTGTTTCATGTTTGTTGGTCATTTGTATATCTTCTTTAGAGAATTGTCCATTCATGTTCTTAACTTACTTTTTGATGGGATTGTTGATTTTTTTCTTACTGATTTGAGTTCATTGTAGATTCTGGATATTAGTCCTTTGTCAGATGTATAGATTGTGAAGATTTTCTCCCACTCTGTGGGTTGTCTGTTTACTCTGCTGACTGTTCCTTTTGCCATGCAAAAGCTCTATAGTTTAATGAGGTACCAGCTATTTATCTTTGTTTTTATTGCATTTGCTTTTGGGTTCTTGGTCATGAGATCCTTGCCTAAGCCAATATCTAGAAGGGTTTTTCCAATGTTATATTCTAGAAATTGTACAGCATCTGGTCTTAGATTTAAGTCCTTAATCCATCTTGAGTTGATTATTGTATTAGATGAGAGAGGAGGACCCAGTTTCATTCTCCTTCATGAGGCTAGTCAATTATCCCAGCACCATTGGTTGAAAGGGTATCCTTTCCCCCACTTTATGTTTTTGTTTGCTTTGTCAAAGATCAGTTGGCTGTAAGTATTTGGGTTTATTTCCAAATTCTCTATTCTGTTCCATTGGTCTATGTGCCAATTTGTATACCAGTACCATGCCATTTTGGTGACTATGGCTTCATAGTATAGTTTGAAATCAGGTAGTATGAGGCCTCCAGATTTGTTCTTTTTGCTTAGTCTTGCTTTGGCTATGAAGCTATGCAGGCTCTTTTTTGGTTCCACATGAATTTTAGAATTGTTTTTTCTAATTCTGGGAAGAATAATGGTGGTACTCTGATGGGGATTACGTTGAATTTGTAGATTGCTTTTGGCGGTATGGTCATTTTCACAATATTTATTCTACCCATCCATGAGCATGGGATGTGTTTCCATTTGTTTGTGTCATTTATGATTTTTTTCCAACAGTGTTTTGTAGTTTTCCTTGTAGAGGCCTTTTGACTCCTTTGTTAGGTATATTCCTAAGTATTTTATATTTTTGCAGCTATTGTAAAGGGGTTGAGTTCTTGATTTGATTCTCTGTTTGACCACTGTTAGTGTATAGAAGAGCTACTGATTTTTGTACATTAATCTTCTATCCAGAAATCTCACTGAATTCTTTTATCAGTTCTAGGAGCTTTCTGGAGAAGTCCTTAGGGTTTTCAAGGTAAACAATCATGTCATCAACAAACAACGAGAGTTTGACTTCTTCTTTACCAGTTTGGATGCCCTTTCTTTCTCTTGTCTGATTGCTCTGGCTAGGACTTCCAATACTATGTTGAAAAGGAGTGGTGAGAGTGGGCATCATTGTCTTGTTCCCATTCTCAAAGGGAATGCTTTCAACTTTTCCCCATTCAATATTACGTTGCCTGTGGGTGTGTCATAGATGGCTTTTATTACATTAGGGTATGTGCCTTCTATGCCAATTTTGCTGAGTTTTAATCATAAAGGAATGTTGGATTTTGTTGAATGGTTTTCAGCATCTACTGAGATGATCATGTGATTTTTGTTTTTAATTCTGTTTATGTGGTGTATCACATTTATTGACTTGCATATGTTAAACCATCCCTGCATTCCTGGTATGAAACCCACTTGGTCATGGTGAATTTTCTTTTTGATATGTTGTTGGATTTGGCTAGCTAGTATTTTGTTAAGAATTTTAACATATATGTTCATCAAGGATATCAGTCTGTAGTGTGTAGTGTTCTCTTTTAGTTATGTCATTTGCTGGTTTTGTTATTAGGCTTCATAGAATGAATTAGGGAGGTTTCCTTCTTTCTCTATCTCCTTATATCTTTCTTCAGATGTCCTTCAATTCTGACAGTCTAAGGTTCTATTTTTGTTTGTTTGTTTGTTTGAGACATGGTCTAATGCTGTCACCCAGACTGGACTGCAGTGGTGCCATCACTGCTCACTACAGCCTCAGCCTCCTGGGCTCAAGCAATCCCCCGACCTCAGCCTCCCAAGTAGCTGTGCAAAATATCTGATTTCAATGGAATCCTTAGAGAACATTAGCAGAGTCTATCTTGTAGTTGCATTATACATAGGGCACAAAACTGATTATTATTAAATGACAATTCCATTGTTTATAACTAGTGGTTGTTATATAGAAACAAATTCCAGGTTGGACTATTGGTGATCTTTTATGTTTTTCTAACTGTACCTTAAAAATGCTAGAGATGCTGGTGAGGTTGTAGAGAAAAAGGGAAAATTTTACACTATTGATGGGACTGTGAATTAGTTCAACCATTGTGGAAGATAGTGCAGTGATTTCTCAAAGACCTAGAGGCAGAAATACCATTTGACCCAGTAATCCCATTACAGGGTATATACCCAAAGGAATGTAATTCATTCTATTATAAAGATACATGCATGCATATGTTCGTTGCAGCACTATTCACAATAGGAAAGCCACAGAATCAACCTAAATGCCCACAAATGATAGATTGGAAAAAGAAAATGTGGTACATATACACCATGGAATACTATACAGCCATAAAAAGGAGAGAGATCATTTTATTTGCAGGCACATAGATGGAGTTGGAAGCCATTATCTACAGCAAACTAATGCAGGAACAGAAAACCAAACACTGCATGTTCTCATGTGTAAGTGGGAGCTGATTGATGAGAACACATGGACACACTGCCGGGGAACAACACACACTGGGCACCTGTTGGGGGAGGGAGAGGATCAGGAAGAATAGCTAATAGATGCTGGGCTTCATACCTGGGTGATGGGATGATCTGTGCAACAAACCACTGTGGCACACATTTACCTATGTAAGAAACCTGAACATCCTGCACATGTACCTCTGAACTTAAACATTGGAAAAAATAAAGAAATATATGTTACTACACTGTTAGATTTATAGAGTAATGTATATTGCTACTTAAACTTTTTATTTGAAGTAATCATATAATGCACTGATTATCTGAAATAAATTCCTGTGCTCTTTTTTATCTTAAAAAAAAAATGCTAGAGTGGTAATATCTACATTAATGACAAGAATATGCAAAAGAAATCATGTACAAGTGTTTTAGCTTAATGTGTTTAAACTGGGAAATTTAAAGGCCTTATTGGCATTGTGAGGGTCCTTCCTCTGTGGACAATCACAGACATTAGCAGACATGTTCTTCTGTTTTCCTGTGTTGCTATGTGTAAGCCTCGGTGAGCAACGGCTGGTCCTAAGACTCTTTCTTGTTTTCTTCCACAGACAGCGTGGAAGATGAACTGGAGATGGCCACCGTCAGGCATCGGCCTGAGGCCCTTGAGCTTCTGGAAGCCCAGAGCAAATTTACCAAGAAAGAGCTTCAGATCCTTTACAGAGGATTTAAGAACGTAAGAACTTTCTTTTTGACTTTACTTTCACACAGTTCCCAGAGGAATATTGAGACATGAGAGGAAAAGGGGGAAAATATCCCATACTGTGAGAGCCCCATCATATGTGTATTTCATACTGATCCTTCCTAGATAGGAATATAATCAGTATCTGTGGACTTTGTTTTCTGAGGCAGACCCATGCTGGTACACTGTAATTGCCCATTAAACAAAGAGATTTTCTGAGAAAGGTTTATTCAATTCAGTTCTTGGTTGAAATATTTTCTTTTTGTCAACTATAATGACATAATTTCAATAAACCTCCATTGTTTCTTTAGTTTTTAAATACAGGCTGGTGCTTGACTTGAGTCTTGAATATAGATTGAGGTCTATCAAGGGATTCCATTCCTGGCATTGGAGGATAATTACTGTAACTTTCATAGTTGAAAAAACCATGCTGCCAATGTCTGTAAACCAGAGGTATCTGTAGGTCATCACTGTACCTGGTTCTCTGCAATCCAGGTGTGCAGATGCCCCTCCCTCCTGGGTGAATCATCTCCAAAAGGGAATGAGAGCCCGGAAAAACCCCAGAGGGTGGGGTGACAGAAAGTGAGTGGATCCAGGCAGTCTATGAGACACAGTCTCTTACTAAACACTTCGTATGTGCTAAGGGTTAAACTAGATGCTGCAGGTTATTCAAAAGTCAGAGAAGATACACTTCTATCCTTACGGAGCTTATGGTCTGAACAGGGAGAGAAAACTTGTTGTCATGAATCTGTTTGAAAACAGGTCATCCTTAAAGGCATCAAATGTTTATGTATCAAATAGCATACACCCCCCAACAGTTTGTTCTTATACATATGGAAACGAACGTAGCTACAGGCACCCCTGGAAATCGAAATTAAATTGCTTTGATCCCTTTTGAAACCCATCCCCTAAGATCCCCAGTTCCATGGCATGTAGAAGTCTGTGATGTCCAAGGATTTCTTCTAATTCCATCCTCTTCACATCTGACCCCCCACAACTGCTGCCTTTGTCCAACCTTATGCAGACCAAATAAGAATCTCTGCCTCTTCTTTGGGATCCACAACACCAATTTACTCAGAGAATTCATACCGGTAGTTGACACTGCAGACTATTTTTATAGGGTTTCCACATGCACATTGCACACAAGTTTCCACCATCTGTCTGAATGAATGGGGTCTGTCTTTCTCCCATTTCTGCTCCTCACCCCCTTCTCCTTGCCCTGGGCTTTCTAAGTTTTTCTCCCTCTATTATGCAGAGTAAGTGTGTTTCTCCTCCAAAACTTAATGATCTGCAAAGAGCTAGGACTTTGTGGTAATAGACGGGGGCAGAGGAGATGATAATGGAGATGAGCGCTCATCACATACACAGACCGCTGATTAAAAGGAATCTTGATGGGTAATCTATCAAGACAATACATATAAATAAACCTGCATAAAGAGAAAAGGGCTTTGACAACTAGGAAAGAGGATGAGTAGTTATGCCTATTCTGTAACGGCTCTGCTTCAGAGACAGCAGGCATTTGCAATGAAACAGCGGTACTGACCACTGGCAGTAGAGAAACAATGAGCAGCAAGGACAGAAAAGAAAGGAGGTGTAAAAGACCAATCTGGACCTAAAGTCAGTGCTGAGAGGAGGCGAATCACAGAATAAGACTTAAAATGTGTTCATGTGAACACCTAAACTTCTTTGCTCTGATTCAGACAGCTAGTAATAAGTATACTTTTTTTTTTCTTTTTAACATTGGATTGTACACCAGATACAAAATAGTTGTCGAACACAGGAGAACTGAATCCAATCTCCTGGCATCCCTGTATTCCTCGACTGCTGCTATGTTATTATTCCACTGCCATCCCGTAGGGTTTCTCTGTTTGGGGTCTGGCTGCCTTTCATTGCATTTGCTATAAATTGGAATCATGATTACTGCCATTATTAACCTTTGGAGCCAGCATCTCTGCAGCATGTCTAATACAAATGCCACTTCACAATAAATTGCTAGGCTCTGAAGTCTGCATTCATTGCTTTATTTTATTTTTTGTTGCCCATATGTCCTTCTCTTCTTCCTTTTCTCTCCTTCCCCGCTTTTCCCAAACTCTTTTCTTTCCCCTTTTTTAATCCTTCTGACCCCACCTCTTACTTCTTCACTCCTCCTTTCTTTCTCTCCTTTTGTTTTTTTGGTTTACCTCTTCTGTCTCTTCCCCTTGTGAATTAATGTCTCCTTTCAGCTCTTCCCCATTCTCCTCTTTATTTTTTTTCTCTTCTCTATCTTTATTGCTTTCTCTTTCTCCCATCTCACCCCGCCCCATGAGACAAATTTCCATCAGACCTGAATATGCCAAAAGCCTATTTTATATACTTCTTTCAAAGAAAAGACTTTGCAGTTTGCTCAGAAAATATTAATAGACATCTCTGATAAATCAAACACGAGTGGCCTTTTAATTTTGATTTCCCCCTAGTCAAATGTACAGTTCTAATAAATGAACCCTAAGCATAGCAGAAATACACTAAGCAGGTCAGCGGCACTTGGGTTTTATAGCATGGTAGTAAACTGAAGCAGCTTCCATCAGAGAAAGCAAACCAACTGCCTTGGTTCCCTGAACACCAATTACCCCAAAGCCCTTAAGATCACAAACTCATTTCCCTGGAAACAGTTGGGATACTCATTTTTAACGAAACTTTGAAAACTCTCCATACTTTGATTGAAAGGATAAACCATTCGTCAACATATTAAAATGGTCACACTTGTGTGAAAGTAGCTCAACATAGTCAGGCACCCCTGCAAGTAAATATGACCAGCATAACTCCACCATTTTTTTTCCCCATATGGTATCTCTGATACATCCCCTCACATTTTCAACATAGATTGTTAATGTAAATTGGAAATGAGAGGAAGGGAAGATAGCGAGAGAAAAACCTCCTCCCTCACCCCATCTTACTCACTGAGGCTCCCACACATTTTTAGGTCTCTTGCCAGATGCTGAGTCTCCAAAGGTGAGCAGCTGATAGAGACAGAAGAATATAGTACACTGTCTACCTATAATGAGCCTCAGAATCACCTGAAGGGCTTGTCAAGACACAGATTCCTGGGCCCCATCTTGGAAGATTATGACTTAGTAGGGTTGGGATTGGGTCACAGAATTTGCTTTTTTTTTTTTTTTTTTTTTACAAGTTCCCAGGTGATGCTGATGCTACTGGTCCAGAGACCACACTTTGAGAATCACTGGTTTTGTGCAGGCATCATAAACTTTGGTGTCACTCAGCCTCAGGTCATGTTACTCATTTGGGCAGTTCCCTCTAACTCAGGAGACCATGTGTCTTTGTCTATAAACTGGGATAATGATAACTAGATTGTACTTTTTAAAGAAAGAAATATAATAAACATGAAGTTCAATAAAAAGGAGTTATTGTAGTGTGGTCCCAAATGGTCAACCTCAGCTGTATGAGCCGTCAAAGTGGGACAGTCATGGTTGGCCTACATACCTCCCAGGCAGTGTCTGAGTGTCTGGGTTTTGGACTACATAATTACGTATTAGGAAGGATGCAGAAAATGCAAACTATTATCTACAGATCAGCAGTCTCAAACTCCAATGCATGTTGCAACCATCTGGGGAGCTTTACAAATTAAAAATAGTGGCTACTGTGCTTGGTGATTCTGATGTAATTGCTCTAGGAAAAAGCTTCAGCATTAGGAATTATAAAGCTCTTCAAGTAATTATATTGTGCAGGCAAGATTGAGAACCATTGAACTAGATATATAACATATACAAGGTGCTTCTAGCACAAAAAGAAGTGACCTGTTAGTGATGAGCTCTATCATGGCAAATACCAATGACTAGGCTAGCTACATTGGAACCTCATGAAGTCTTTGGTGTGTATATGAAGTGCATGTGTGTTGTGTGTGGGCGTATGTGTGTGTGTAGGGGTTGGAGAGAGGTAGCAGGTCTTATTTTTGAGGATTTTTATTCAGTTAACCCTGGGATGATGCTTAGGAATTTTTCTTCTTTTTTAATCTGAAGTCCTTAATTTATTAAAAATATTTTACATTATAACAGACAGTGAACAGAAAGCCACATTTGAGAACAAATGGTCAAAAGGTCACACAAATATCAATATACCTGTTTCATAATCTTGCTTTGCTGCACTCTTTCAAAACCAGTTATAGCTTCAGTTCAATTTTAGGTGGTTATAAATGATATACTGGGGCATTAAGTTTTAATATAGTGATGCCAATGCCGCTTTGGCATTTTCTGTCATTAATTAATAATATATAGCCTATTCTTCCCATTTTTTAGGCACAGGATGAGTTGCAAAGAGTTAGACCTCTATGCTTCAGACACCTGGTTCCTTCTTCTATGGAATCTTTCCCTGCTTCCTTTTTTTCCTTTGCTCTGGATTATAATAGGTAAAATGATCCATTAGAATCAACTATATCACTGAGGCATCACTTTAATACCTGCTAATGTCCTTTTGACATAAAATGTTATGTTACTATCTATCTTTTTTATCTAAAATAGAAGGATGTTTATATTCATTTTCTATTGTCAGGTAACTATTTGCCAAATACTAAATGGATTTCTAAATCCATTTAGTAATGGATTTAGAAAGCATTCATTCATAACATACTGTCCCAAGGATCAGGAGTTCAGAAATGACTTAGCTAAGTGCTCTGGTTGGAGTTTCATGAGGCCACCATTAGAATCACGATTGGGCTGCATTTCTTTCTGGATCGTGGATCCTTTTCTAAGCTCCTGTGGTTGTTGGCAGAATTCAATTCTTTGTGGTTGCACATAGGAGATTCCCCTTTCTGGCTGTCAATGTGGGGCCACCCAGCCCCTAGAGGCTACCTGCAGTCCGTTTCCACCTGGCCCTCTTGCAGGCTCCCTTGTAATATGGAAGCTGGCTTCTTCAAAGCCAGCAACATAGAGTCTCTCTAGTCCTATAATGGGTAGTACATTCATGGGTGTGGCATCTCATCCCATCAACTCTGTGTTATGCACGCACCTAATTGAAGAGACAATCTGAACAGGCAAAGTGTGAGCAACAAGGCTGTTTAGTCACCCAGGTACGAGTGGGCTGAGTCCAAAAAGGGAGTCAGCCCTTTTTGGGAGGGTGGAGGGTGGTGGGATTGGAGCTAATTTCATAGGTTAGGGTAAGCAGTGGAAAGTTACAGTTAGGGGCCATTTATTGTGGGTGGGGGAAGAAGGTTGCAAGATACATTATCACAAGGTGGGAGGGGTCATAGAGCACAGTGTCACGAGGTTGCTTGATCAGTTAGGGTAGAGCATGCTACAAGGGTAGAATGTTGCAAGGTTGCCTAATCAGCTAAGACAGGTACTAGCCGTTTTTCTTCTTTTGTGGTTTTCCTGTTGTCCCAGACTTACTGGCTCCGGGAGACCTTCTGGACATGTACATGTGGGTCACAGGGGTCATGAAGGCTTGACCATGGCACAATCTGCTCAGGGGACCTCACGCTCTGCATATCTCAGCACTCAAGATGAGGAGAGTTGAAAAGGTGTGATTCACTGGGGGTCACATAGGGTGTATCCATCACAGTGGAGCTTGTGAGAAGGCAGCGATCCCTGTAGAGCAAAGCAGCTGAACGTGTTCTGCAGTCACATCTCAAACGCAGTTAATCCCCACTCTCAGTGTTTGGCTTGTTATCCAGACACCCTCCTTAGGCATTTCGTCAAGAACAGAACCATACTTTTTTTTTTCTGTCTCTCTCTTTTTTTTTTCCATTTCTGCAAGAGTTTTGATGATGTAGCCAAAGGAACCAGCAGGACATCTGAATTCTTTGATGGGGCTTTTCCACCCCATTCGAAGTGTTTGGGAACTTCTGTAGTAAGATCTTTAAAAACAGTGAAACAGATGGAGGATAAAATTATAGGGATCTACGTTTTTGACAAAGTACATTTACATAAAAAGCACTAAGTCCCATTTATGGTGGGAAAGGAGAGAGGAGAAGTTTAGTTCCCCTAAACTTTGCATGAGAAACAATAAGATGCAGTGATTAGGACAGAGGAATTCACTGCTAATTGCATAAGGCAATTGCTCTTTTGTCACAAGCCCTCAGGGTTATTCTTGAATGCTTTCATAGACTCTGTGACCCTCAGTAAATCACTTCATTCCTGCCGGCTTCTGTCTCTCTGTCAGCAAATTAGGGATTAAAATCTTCTCTTTCAACCAGGAAGGAGGGTGGGTAATAATTGGTTTTGTTCAGCATTTGAAAGACTCAGATAAAAGGCCTTTCTTAAGTGCAAAGCGTTATTCGTGTACTTTAGAATTAAGGTAAGAACAGAGTTAAAATGCTATTTCCTTCGCCTTAGCAGGTCTGTCAGATTTCCAACAAGGGCTTTCTGAAGGGATGATTGTCTATAAGCCTAAGCAGTTAACATGACTTCCCTTTTGACTTCCAAAGACTGACATAGTGCAAGCGCTGTCCGGGGTTCAAACTTTACCACTGCCATTTCTGAGCTTGAACAATGGCTTAGATTCTCTGGACATGAAACTATCCTTTCAAAATTTAGGATATTAATATCCATGTAGGTAAGAAGATAAATGATAAATGTTTTACTTAATATCTTTAAAAGATAACAGAGCCCTTTCGTTCTTTCCTTATTCTTCTACGTACAAAACTAACTAAACTTCATAATGCAATTAAGAATTCATAATGACTAAGTAATGTCATCTTGAAATATATTAAGCATTAGTTTATGTTATACATTATGTTGGTGTGAAAGAAATTGTGTTTTTTTGCCGTTACTTTCAATGGCAAAAATCGCAATTACTTTCGCACCAATCTAATACATTCTGTGGCATTTAGATGCTTCTTGATTTATTTGTTTCTTTCTATTTTTTTGTTTTGTTTTGTTTTGTTTTTTTTGAGATGGAGTCTCACTTTGTCGCCCAGACTGGAGTGCAGTGGTGCGATCTCGGCTCACTGTAACCTCCGCCTCCTGGGTTCAAGCGATTCTTCTGCCTCAGCCTCCTAGCTGGGATTACAGGCATGCACTACCACGCCCAGCTAATTTTTCTACTTTGGGTAGAGACGGGATTTCACCATGTTGGCCAGGCTGGTCTCGAACTCCTGACCTCAGGTGATCCGCCTGCCTCCGCCTCCCAAAGTGCTGGGATTACAAGCGTGAGCCACTGTGTACAGCCTTCTTTCAAATTTTAAACTCATAAAATGTCATGCTAAACATTTTAAATCGTACAGAGGATTAGAAATTGAAATATCAAAGTGTCCTAGGTACAGTAAACTTCTAGTAAGGTGGGATGAGAAGTTTACTGTACCTAAGACAGTTTGATATTTCAACTTCTTCTGTGTGATTTAAAATGTTTATCATGACATTTTATAAGTTTAAAATTTGAAAGAAGGCTGTTAGTTTCCTCCTTTATTTTCATAGGTATATTTTATGTGCATACATCTGTGTGGAGAGATTATTTTGACACAAATGTCACCTTCATTTATGTAGTCACTTAGAAATCCAGGCTGGCCATGGTGGCTCACGCCTGAAATCCCAGCACTTTGCGAAGCCTAGGCGGGTGGATCACTTTAGGCCTGGAGTTGAAGACCAGCTTGACCAACATGGCGAAATCCCATCTCTACTAAAAATACAAAGATTAGCCAGGCATGGTGGTGTGCACCTGAAATCCCAGCTACTCAAGAGGTTGAGGCACAAGAATCCCTTGAACCTGGGAGACGGAGGTTGCAGTGAGCCAAGATTGTGCCTCTGCACTCCAACCTGGGCGACAAAGTGAGACCCTGTCTCAAAAAAAAAAAAAAAAAAAAAGGTAAAGAAATCCAGTTGTCTTTCTGGGCTCCTCCCTCAGAACCTCCTGTTTCTAATTAATCTCCAAACTCAGCCAATTCTCCAGTCTTTGTATCTCTCACATCTGCCTCTGCCTTTCCTTCTCTCCACTGCCCTACCTCGCACACGCTGCTGTCACTGTCACCTCTCATCTGCATGTCTGCAATGGCCCAGACTCCTTGCCGACAGTCCTGTCTTCCCCTGAACCATTCTCCACTGTGCAACTGAAAAGGTGTTTCTAAAGAACAAATAGAAACCAGTCAGTTCCTACCTAAAACCAATTGCTGGCTGCTGCTTTTTTTTTTTTCTTTTTTTTTTTTTTCTTTTTTTTTTTTGCTATTAGAAGAGAGACTCAATTGTCTTACACGCTCACCCAACAAATATTTCTTGAACATCTACTATAAGTCAGATACTGGGTTAGATGCTGTCTTTACTGCTGACTCAACTGGTCCATGATCAGCCAGACCTTGACCAACCAGCTTCTGCGGACTTTTCCCATCTCACCCTTCACTCTTCCCTTTTTACTCTGCTCCAGCCAGAAGGAACTGCCTGCAGCTGAAGTGCACCCCTCTGAAGGGCCTTGACCTGGACTTCTTCTCCTATGAGAAATGTTGCTTCCCCCAACCCCCTTCTTCATCAGGACAATGCCCACACCTTCTCCACATCTATACTTAGACTTCCTTTCAATATATTTTTTCATTATTTATTCTCTGAGTGCTGAGTTCACGCTCATCACTGTGAAAGGTATTTAGGATATACTGACAAAAAAACAGGTAATTTTTCTTTAGAGTTTATATTCCATTGGGGGAAGACAGTGAAAAGAGGGGCAAAAAGCAAACGCATAGTTGAATAAGAAAATATCTAGTTGTGGTAGAAGGAGGATAACATTTGTTACAAAGAAGTAGAGCAGGAAGCTTCTTTCGATGGGGTGGCTAGAGAAAGGGAAGTGGCATTGCATTGTATCTACAATGTCAAGAAGGGCACAGCCATGAGAAGGTAGAAAAAGTACATTCTAGGCACAAAGAGCAGCCCAAAACCGTGAGGCTAGAGTGAGCAAGAGTGACTGAAATGTGGAACATCGTTTGTATTTTGTTTTAAGGATAGTGGGGAACTACCAGTTTTTAAAAGTTCAGATACAAATAAAGCATTTGTTATTTTTTTTTTCTTTTTAAGATGGCCCTGGAATGCTACTCTAAGCAAAATGGAGTGTAGGACGTCAAAGTAAAATTTGAGACCCTCTAGAAAGCTGGTCCAAGAGATTAAGACAGAAAAGAGATGTGGCTTAGACCAGGATAGTAGCAAGTAGAGAAGGAGAGAAATGATGGGCTTGGATATATGGTGGAGGTTGAGCTGAGTGGATGTTGTGATGGTTTGGATCAAAAGGTGAGGGAAATTGAGGAGCACTCGGGGCTATCGTGAGAGTCTTGGGGTTGAAAGACTTATCTGTGGAAAAGCTTTCTCTGATATCTCCTTAAGTAGGTTTGGAGACTCTGCTGTGTGCTCCCATCATTGTGCTTATTTTGGGTTTCCTCTTCGCTTGTTGATTCCTCTCCTATTTTTTAAGCTTCCTGACAACAGGCGCTGCACCTTCTTTACTACAAAATTCTCAGCCCTTCAGACTGTGTCTTGTATATGACAGGTAATCAATAAATATATGTGAACAAATGAATGACCCCAAACAAAAGATTGGAGGCCAGCCCAATAAAATTTTTATCTTCTCTCACTTTCTTATTTTTAGTTCCTTCCACATCTACTGAGTAAAACTGAAGTGCTATTAATTTGCTTTTTTTTGAAAAATAATCTAATAATGGGGGAGTGAAAGATCATGGCTCCTTTAGTATGAGAACTACACACAGTAGTTTAACACCTTCTATGTGTTTTATCAAGTACTACTCAAAAATGTTAAGACCAATCTCAAATGATAACAAAGAACTTCCTTTGATTCCATTGCAAGACCCTCCATCTGGTAGATTGTTCATGTCCTGTGTTTGCCCATCAGATACTAGTCTATCAAATGAGTAATGGGATTTCTATGGCTTAAAAATCCCTTTCACTCTTGCAACATATTTCAAAGTTGAGAAGGAGGAGATGGGGGTGTTGGTATCCAGCACATCACCGTATGTATTAGACAGAATAGGATCAATACTGCAACACACAGCTCCAGTATCTCGGTGGTTTAAGACAGCAAATGTTTGTTTCTCTTTCATTTTCTAATCCTATGTGATTCAGTTGGGGACAGGATGGGGTTTCTGTTCAACTCATTTATGGAGGATACTTCTTCCATCTCATGGTTCCACTATTGCCTATGGTGTCGGCTTCCTCCACTGGATCATCTGCATCTGGTCCTCAGTTGAGAGCAGGAAGATGGTGTGGGGCATTTGGTGGACCTATCTTGGATTAACAGACATTCCACCCATCAGAGATCAGTAATATGGTCCAACTTGATTTCAAGACAGGCTGATAAATATAGTCTTCCTATGTACTCAGGTAGAAAATAAAATTTTATTTTCTCCAAATGAAAGAATGATATGGAAGATAGATACGTTAGGGGTTCCCAAGATTATCTCCCGTTTTGATGATTTGCTAGGGGACATACAAGACTCAATATACAATCACACAGTTATGATTTATTACAACAAAAGAATGCAAAGCAAAATCTGCAAAGGGAAAAGGCGCATGGGATAATGTTTGGAGGAAACCTGAGGCAAGCTTCCAAGAATTCTTTCTGAGTGAAGTCTCACAGGAAACGCTTAATTCCCCCAGCAATGAGTCATTGTGATAGCATTTATAAAATGTTATCTAGCAAGGAAGCCATTAGACCTCCAGTACTTAGCAGGTACCTAAATTCCAGACTCCGAGAAGCAAAGCAGATGTTCAACATAAGCCATATTGTTTGCATAAACAGTCTAAGCACCGCGAGCCATTGGATTCAAAGAATGGTAGACACTCTCCCAAAATCCAAGTGGCCAGCCTTGCAAGCAGGCCTTTCTAAGGACAGTGATCTCACACCACACCTGTTATGTTAACTCGTTTCTGTGCAAAAATGGACATATGTCGAGGTAAAATTTAGAATGTAATTAGATTCCAGTTCTGGTTACCCTTGGGCAAGATACTCCCTGGGTTTCATATGTCACCTGCAAAATTGAAGAATAACATCTCATAGATGCTTTGCAAAGACAATGAATGTAAAGCAAAAAGCACGGACCCTGTCTTATGACAACACTCAAAATGTAGCTGCTATTATTGTTATTGCTATTATCATTAACACTATTAGGACCACTGTTATCATGCCAGTACTCTGAATTGTGTTATAATCTAGTTCTTTCTTAAAGTTTCTTTTCCCCACTCTCAAACTTTGATTCACATTATGTACATATATGTATATAAATTTGCTTTTTGAAAAATTATATATTTATATATCTTTATCCAATATAGATATCTACATTGTATACAATGTAGATATCTATTTGCCTTTTGAAAAATCTAATGATAGAGGAATCTAATATATTCTTATATTTCTATGTATAGATATATTCTTATATAGAGATAGATATCTATAGATAGATATTTGCTTTTTGAAAAATTATGTATGACTATAGCTATAGATCTATATCTCTGTAGATATATATGCTGTATTCAAATTGGAATATAGTTGAATTTGGGTGCATGCTAAGTACTGGATGTCTAATGACTTATTTGTTAGATAACATTTTATAAATTTTATCACAATGATAATGTTATACATATATTCACACATATAAATTTGAGAGTTACCGCCCAGAAAAAGTTAGAAAACACAGATTTGTTCTTAGCCCTATGAAGAGTTGTCAGAGAACAAATCTGAAAATAGTGCCTTTATTGTGGTTACTTTTATTCTGTCCCTTGAGTGCCTCAAGAAGCTAACATACTCTTTCTCATAATGATCTCACTGGGATTTTGCAAAAATCAAGAGTTAGCATAATTTTTGATATCTTAAAGATATAACATAAAAAGGTAGGTAGTTTTTAAAAACAGCTTATGTAAAAGTAATCTCTAAATAATATAAAAATTCATTAAAAGTCTTTCTAAAAAATTCGAGATTTTCTTTATTGATTCATCTGCAACAATCCTGTAAGAAAGCTCCCATTTTCTTTCTCTTTCAAGTCATAGTTGGTTTGGTCCAGGCAGATGTGGCAGCTCTGCTCCAGCAGGATGTCATTCAGGGACCCAGGTTCCTTCCAACACATTGTCCTGCTATCCCTTACTACCATCTGTATCCTGTATACTGGGTCACTGTCATGTTCAGATCCTGAGGGAAAGTGAGGTAGTCATAGTCCGGGGGTAGGTGACTCTTCATTTAAAGATAACGTGAAGAGTCTTGACATCACTTTTATTCACATTAAGGGCTTGAACTTAGTCACAAGGATCATCTAGCTACAGGGGAAGTTGGGAAATGTAGTTTCTGGCTAAACATCAGTGTATAAATATAAAAGGGGAAGCTGGATTTGGGGGAACAAACAGCATTCTGATAAAGTCAATAAAACTTGCTTCTACTGAATTTTTCTGGTTAATATTCCTAAAAGTTTCCTTAGATTCAGCTAATCTTCCTAAGACATTTTTTTGTTTTAGTGTGGGAGCAGTATGAATTGATGTACTTCAAACTCAAATATCCCTTGAAGAACCAGTATTTAGAAATAATACTAAGACTCTGTCTTATGAACCCTTTGAGATTTTCTACTTCCCTTAGCACTGTACGTCAGAACTGAGTACACAACAAATTCAAAAGCAGCTTCATCCAAAGAGGCTTGTTAGAACTTGTTGCACATAAAACCTAGTCTTCACCGCACAGACCCCATGCAAGGGTGGTAACTTTAACAGCATTACTCTTCTTTATTTTTTGAAAGAACTAATTGGTTCACAAAAATATATCACTAAGGCTGGGCACGGTGGCTTATACCTGTATTACCAGCATTTTGAAAAGCCGAGATGAGTGGATCACCTGAAGTCACAAGTTCAAGACCGACCTGGCCACCATGGTAAAACCCCGTCTCTACTAAAAATACAAAAACAAAAAAAATTAGCTGGGCATAGTGATGTATGCCTATAGTCCCAACTACTTGGGAGGCTGAGGCATGACAATTGCTTGAACCTGGGAGGCCAAGGTTGCAGTGAGCAAGATTGTACCACTGTACTACAGCCTGGGTGACAGAGCGAGACTCCGTCTCAAAGGAAAAAAAAAAAAAAAAAAAAAAAAAAAAAAATATATATATATATATATATATATATATATATCTCACTGAGAACTCAATAAATAATTTTTCAAGTTCAGTACATATTTTTTAAAAGAGCCTGCTGTGCAACTTTGGCTGTTTTGTGGCTAAAACTAAAATTAAATTCTAGGGCACCATTCATCACTGTACATTGCTGGCAGTAAACGTACTCCATAAAATCAGATCATTTTCTGCTTTTCACAATCCCCATTTATGTGTTCATTAATAGAAGTGTAACTGGCAATTATTCCAGTGATCCTGCAGGCATTCAAATCTTTATTAAAATAAAATATGTTGCCAAAGCTTTGGAAGTCTTTTCAATGCTATATTTGGGCTGAGTGTGTGAGACTCTAAGTCCTCTTAAATCTGTGTTGACTAATTTAATTTCAGGAAAATACAAGGGAGGAGAATGTGTCAAAAGAAAATGAGAAATAATCAGTTGTTTTCTTGTCTATTCACATTTTAGTAAATTATGCTTAACATCTGGTATTCCAACTCCCATAAAATTTTAGAAGATTGGGTCAAAACTTTTCGTCTCAAGTTCCCTGTGGTTGTTAATTGTTTTCACAAACACATATTAAGCATCGAGCATCAACTACTTACTGAATGCTTAATATATTCCAAGGACTTTGCTAGTATTGGATATATATTGATGCAAAACAGAATTGTTCTCACCTGATAGACACTAGAGTGTAGTGGAGGAAGGAGAAATTAATCAGCAAAGAATTACTTAAGGGCAAATTATGGTACATCCAATGGAAATAAAAAAGGACAGAACTCTGTGAAAGAGACTCGTATGGATGCAGGAGACCTAAAGAAACTATGACAATAAGTTTTATATGTCAACTAAGCTATACTAGGGTGCCCAGTTGTTTGGTCAAATACTAATCTATGTTTTACTGTGAACATATTTTGTAGATGTGATTAACATCTATAATCAGTTGACTTTAAGTAAATCAGATTACCCTTGATAATATGAGTGGGGTTCACTCAATCAATTGAAGGCCTTAAGAGCAAAAACTGAGGTTTCCCAGAGAAGCAGAAATTCTGCCTTGACTATAATGTAGAAATCCGGCCTGAGTTTCCAGCCTGCTCACCTGCCCTACAGATTTTGGACTTGCCATTCCCCATAATCACATTCGCCAGTTCTTTAAAATAAATCTACAGATAGATAGATAGATGATAGATAGACATAGATCCAATCATCTCTCTTCTCTGGAGAAATCTGAGTGATACAGCACTTTCTGAAGTTGATATAGGCCTTTCTGAAGTTGAGGGTTTTTTAATGGCAGACCTGAGGAGAAAACCAGTAATGAAAGAAGCAAGGAAAAAGTTATTCCCAGTTGAAGACACAGCAAGTGCAAAACTGCTAAGGCAGGAAAGGGATTATTGTGTTTAAGAAACTGATGGAGGTTGGTGTGACCAAATCACCGTGATTGAGGGAGAAGGCGTTATGAGACCAGCCAGGTAGACACAGACCAAGTCAAGCAGAGTCTTGCAGGCTGGATTTGACTCATTGTGTCATGTGAAATCATTAAAGGATTAAGTAGGATAATGACACAAGCTTATGTTTGTAAAACAAAACTCTATGTGGCAAATAATGGATTTGGTCATGGAGGGAAAATAAAGAATAGGTAAAGAAGATACTGCGGTAGGCTAGCCAAGTTATGATGGTACATTGGATTAGAAATTTTAATTGTTGAGATGTAAAGAAGTGAAAGGATTTAATCTATATTTTATAAATAAAAATGACAGAATAAATAGGTTGAATGTGTCTAGGAGGGAAAGAGCAACAATATAGATGATTCCAGGTCTTCTGACTTAAGCAACTGGGCAGGAATTGTTACCATTTACTAAGATGCAGAAAACTGAAGGAAAAAAATGTTGAGTGAGGTTGGGGGTACTGGGAATTAGTAATCAAAATTTGAATTTAATCCTCTAAATTTTGATACATTCTAGTGGTTGGATATATAATTTTATAGAGCTAAGAAGGGTGTTTGGGGCTGAAAATACATTTTTAAGGGTCACCAGCATCTATGTAACATTTAAGGCCATGGGAATTGATGATTACTAACAACTGTAAGAAAAATAACAGTATTGAACACATATAATGAACCAACTCTGTCCAAAATACTTCAGGTATGATTAACCCTCTTTTTTCTTAGCAGCCCTAAGAAACAGGTTTTTTTTTTTTTTTGGTTTGTTTTTGTTTTTAATATAAAAGAAATGTCCAGGAATGGTTAAGTGACCTCCCTGAGGTCACTGCCAGCACTGGCAAGGCTGGAAATTGAACCAAAGTACTCTAGCTCCTAAGTACATACTTTTTTTAACCACAAGAATGACTTAGAAAAAAAGGATTTAGGCCTGGTTTTGGGAGACTCTAGCATTTAGAGGATTAGTAAAACTGGAAGAGATAGCAAAGGACACTGAAAAGAAGCAACCGGAGAGATGGAAAGAAAACCAGGAGGATGTGGTATCACATAAACCCAAAGACAGTAGGCCTTCAAAAAAACAGGCATTGAATGCTAAGCAGACAAGCAAGATAAGGACAGACAGGTGACTGTATTAGCTAGGGCTCTTTAATGGCAAGCAACAGAATCTTGACCCAACAGGAGAAAAAATGAAGTTCCTAAAAGAATCTAGGGAAGCTGAAAGAATTGAATGAAAACATTCGTACCAGGCCTTGTAAGAGAGAAGCACCTGAAAGGCTCCAGGTATTTTCTTGGAAGTAAACTAAGATGAGAGCCACAATATTCAGTAAATGACGACTATATATCTGACCAACACTTCGCATTCTCTATGGCACAGCCCTCTTGGGCTTCTTTCAATTTCATGACACAAGTTCTCCCCAGAGAAATAACCAAATTCTGGCACCTGCAGAGAAGCAGAGGAGGATTGGGAAGCCCACAAGAACCTTGTCTTTGGGCGACCTTCTCTTCTTGCCCTTATGCCATGCTTTTCCAGCATTTCCCCAATACCTTTCCATCACGGTGCTAACAACCATCTCCTCCACTGGCTACTCTATATGTACATTTACTTTAAATCACTCATGGGGAAGAGCTTCTGGCCTCTTCTGGTCTTGGGACCTTTTGGTTCCTTCTGATGCTTCCAATGTCATCTTAAATATCATCTTCCCTAATCAGAGCTCCAGGTAGGTGAAACCGCTGCTGTGCCCAGTTTGTTCCTTACTTAGCATTTATCATCATCTCTAATAATTAATGAATTTGTTCATTGTTTTCTGAGATGGGAGGTGAATGAGGGCAGAGTTGCTGCTGTCCGGCTTACCCACATATACCCAATACCCTGTACTTTTCCTGGCACACAGTTGCTTCTCAGTAGGCACTACTTGTTGCCTGGACTAGTGAATGTGTTCAAGACACCTCACTGAGCCCTCTCCCTAATTTCACTTTGGCAGGGCCATGGGATCTCTGGGGGCCTCTATGACTACATCTAAGTTTCAGGAAATTTCTGCTGATCCCAACTCTTACCAATAGAATCCACTTACTCTTCTCTGGAATCTCCGGTTTGTTTGGTTCTTGTTTTGGTCCTGGTTTCAGTTCTGGTCTCTGTTCCACCTTTTCAGGTGAATTCTGTGCAGGCCTAGACTCTGAATTCCCTCACGAGCTACCTGCTGTGTATTCTCGGATCCTGAGATCTGCAGCCCTGGGCTGGGGCTCTTCCGCACTTTGCCACGCTCCCAGTTTAGGGGTGCTTCTGTGGATTTGTTTCTCTGAAAAATACTTTGGAACAAAAATATATAAACATTTTAAAAATGTTTCTGCCTTCAAACATTTTACAAGCTATTTATAAAATAAACACTACTAATGAAATTACTGAAGTAAAAATGAGCACGGAGTCTAAAATAGTCTACAGGGCCCTTGGAAACTTTCTTGAAGGACACTTGTGAGTGTATTAACCGCACTGTGAGTGGGATAACAAACTAGCGCCTTCAAAGAAAAAGTTAATATTGAGTCCATCTGACCAAGTCATTAACAAATAAATTATTTTGCATAAAGGACCAATTTGTATGATATCAAATACTGTGTTAGAAAAGCAGGTGGAAATAGAGTTAATAAGTTATGAGAATCATCCAGTGAGAAGGCAGAGTTGGTGAACTGGGAGGGGACAAATATGACCCGTAAAGGTGTTTTTTTTAATTATTATTATTATTATTATTATTATTATTATTATTTGAAGTCTCGCTCTGTCGCCCAGGCTGGAGTGCAGTGGCACGATCTCAACTCACTGCAATCTCCACCTCCCAGGTTTAAGCAATTCTCCTGCCTCAGCCTCCCAAGTAGCTGGGACTACAGGCATGCGCCACCACACCCAGCTGATTTTTGTATTTTTAGTAGAGACGGGGTTTCACTAAGTTGATGATAAAGATTTTAATAATTATCATTGAAAGATTATAAACGAAAAAGAACAATGTCACCAAATGAGGTATATTATTAATATGTTAACAAAGTTTGATGTC